>NC_091064.1:54456931-55098630 GCF_000393655.2 Nicotiana sylvestris
CGATTATAAATAGTTGTAGAATCAATTTCAACATATAAGAGCTAGATGTCACTAAATAAAGTTAACATTTATCAATACCAAATTTAACTAAATTACTTCTTCCACCTCTTTCGATTACAGAATTAGTACGAAGTTAAAATGTAGTACGAAATAGATAGATGTTGACAATTTAAATAACACCCAACTATAAAGCATATAAAATTTAAATAAAAAGCTTCAGCTCAAGCATGTGAAATTGAGGAATAATATCTATTATTATATAAAAATATTAAGATCCGCCATTCTCCTAACACAAGAAAAGTTACTCCATAATGGAGTTAGTACTGACAACGGAAATATTCTTGCTCATTAACGAAGAAAATAGAAAGAAATATTCAAAAGAATAATTCTCCTATTTAATTAGAATAGGAACTAGAGTAATTTCCTACACCGGATAACTGAAGAAGCAGAAGAAAGAAAAAGAAGATTTCAAATTTTTTGTCTCGATTTCTTCTCCCCGAGAATTGTTTATCGCAGCTTTGTAAAATGACGGTATTTATAGATATTTCCATTGCTTTTGCCGTGTACAAAAAGGTTTCAGCAAACTTTTCTCTTTCATCTTGCCAACTTGCCAATTTGCCAATTTGAAGTGAATTTTGTTGAGAGAATGGTGTACATCAAGTGTACACGTGACTTTTGCTGATGACTTTTAACATTTGCTGATGCTAGCTTCTTTCTTTTCCATTTTCAATTCCTTCTTCATTCTTATTCATTTCTTTACTTATATTTTGATATTACCTACAAGAGAATAACAATATTAGTATTAAGGATTCAATAACAACTCATATTATGCATAGTATTTTTATTTTATCAGGCACCTATAGTTACAGGGTCATGCCTTTTGGTTTGAAGAACGCTGGAGCAACTTATATGATGGTTATGACCGCCATCTTTCACGACATGATGCACTAAGAAATCGAGGTGTTTTGGACAATGTGATCATCAAATCCAGAACGTAGGATGACCATGTTCGGGACCTGAGAAAGTTCTTTGGAGTTCCGTCTGGAAAACTCTTGGGATTTATAGTCAGTCGGAGGATCATCAAGTTAGATCCAACGAAGATAAAAAATCTATTCGGGATTTACCCCCTCCTAGAACCAAGAAAGTGGTTATGAGCTTATTGGGGAGGTTGAATTACATCAGTCGGTTCATTGCTCAGTTGACTTCCACATGTGAGCCCCTATTCAAGTTGTTGAAGAAAGATGCAGCGATTAAATGAACAGATGAATGTCAAGACGCCTTTGACAAAATCAAAGAATATCTGTCGAATCCGCCAGTCTTGGTCCCACCCGAACCTGGGAGGCCTGTGTTTTTGTACCTGACAGTCTTGGAGAATTCCTTCGGCTGTGTCCTCGGGCAACACGATGTGATCGAGAAAAAAGAGCAGGCAATCTACTATTTGAGCAAAAAATTTACTAGTTACGAAGCCAAATACACTCTGTTGGAAAGGACTTGTTGCGCCCTTACTTGGGTCGCTCAGAAGCTTAGGCATTACCTGTTGGCTTACACCACGTACCTCATCACCAGGTTGGACCCTTTAAAATACATATTTCAGAAGCCGATGCCCACATGAAGGTTGGCAAAATGGCAAATCCTGCTCACTGGGTTTGACATAGTCTATGTCACTCGCACGACCATGAAAGCTCAAGCTCTAGAGGATCACCTAGCCGAAAACCTGTTGATGATGAGTATCAGCCTTTGAGTACTTACTTTCCGGATGAGGAAGTAAATTCAGTCGAGGTAATTTCAGAAGACACCAATGCTTGGAAAATGTTCTTTCGATGGAGCTGTAAACGCAAAAGGTGTCGGGATTGGGGAAATTTTGACCTCACCCACTGGTCAGCACTATCCGACCACAACCCAGCTACGGTTTTTCTCCACCAACAACACTACCGAGTATGAAGCCTGCATTATGGGTATGAACATGGCAATCAACCTAGATGTGGAAGAATTGTTAATCATGGGAGATTCATACTTGATTATCCGACAAGCTCAGGGTGAATGGGAAACTCGGGATGTCAAGCTTATTACATACAGGAAACATGTGGAAGATCTTAGCAAGTGGTTCAAGTCAGTCGAGTTCAGGTACATTCCTCAGTTTCACAATGAGTTAGCTGATGCACTCGCTACTTTGGCCTCGATGTTGCCATATCCAGGAAATGTCCACATTGACCCATTGGAAATCCAAATCCGAGAAAGGCATGGTTATTGCAGTACGATTGAGGTGGAACCAAATGTTCAGCCATAGTATCATGATATCAAGAGATTTTTGAAAACAAAAGAATATCCCGAGCAAGCCAATGGAGACCAAAAGAGAACCATTAGAAGGCTTGCCAACAGTTTCTTCTAGAGAGGAGACGTTTTGTACAAAAGGACTCCAGATCTCAACCTCTTAAGATGTGTGGATGCCCAAGAGGCCGAAAAAATCATGCATGAAATACACGTAGGAGTGTGTGGATCCCATACGAATGGATACGTCCTGGCAAAGAAAATCCTTCGAGCAGGCTATTACTGGATGACTATGGAAAAAGATTGCTTCAATTTTGTCTGAAAATGTCATCAGTGTCAGGTACACAGTGACCTGATTCCTGCACCACCTACAGAACTGCATCCTATATCAGCACCGTGGTCGTTCGTTGCCTGGGGTATGGATGTCATTGGGCCAATCGAGCCAAAAGCTTCAAATGGGCATAGATTCATATTGGTTGCCATTGATTACTTCACAAAATGGGTTGAGGCAGTCACTCTCAAAGCCGTCACTAATAAAGCAGTGGTAGACTTTGTGCACTCCAACATCATCTACCGTTTTGGTATCCCTACATCTATCATTACGGACAATGCTGCAAACTTGAATAGTTACTTGATGAGGGAGATATGTGAACAATTTAAGATCACGCATCGGAATTCTACCCCTTATCGGCCCAAAGTTAATGGTGTTGTTGAAGCAGTAAACATAAACATCAAGAAGATTCTTAGAAAGATGATCCAAAGTTCGAGACAGTGGCATGAAAAGTTGTCGTTTGCATTTTTGGGATATCGCACAACTGTGCGCACATCAATTGGGGAAACACCCTATCTATTGGTTTATGGCACTGAAGCTGTATTACCTGCGGAAGTTGAAATTCCTTCTCTCTGAATCATCATTGAGGCTGAAGATGATGATAGTGAGTGGGTCAAGACCCGTCTAGAATAGTTAACCTTGATTGGCGAAAAGCGGATGGCCGTAGTTTGCCACGGGTAGTTGTATTAACAAAGAATGGCACGTGCCTACAATAAGAAAGTGCGGCCTAGGAACTTGGAAGTGGGGCAAATCGTTTTGAGACGTATTCTCCCTCATCACAAGGAAGCAAAAGGAAAGTTCGCTTCCAACTGGAAGGACCCATACATTATCAGAAAATTGTTGCCGAAAGGGGCATTGTACCTAGGAGACATTGAAGGAAATGACCCTGAAACAGCTGTAAATGCTGACGCGGACAAAAGGTATTACGTTTAACCCTTTTGCGGTACCAATATTATCCGATTGGAATGACAAAGGCTTTTATTCTCGCTACCCCAAACACTCCAATCCTTTGCTAACCCTTTGAGCTGGTTACCTTTCTTTGATTACCCTCTTTGGAACCTGTAAACGTTTGCAAAAAAAATCAAATCAAAACAAAAAGAAAAAACAAAAACAAAAGTTTCCCTGAACTACATTCGACTTGATTCCGAAAGGATGCGTAGGCAGCCTCTCTCTGGGGTTTAGTCACACCAAAACAAAAATCCAAATTTCTCCAAAAGTGAAACTGGGGCGGATGTTATAATGATTCGGCGACAGTTCACCTGAAAGGTTCCAAAGTTGTAACTCAATCCAAATTTTTTTTACCCCAAATCCCGTTCAAGTCCTTCTGATCAATCAGTGAGAATGTTCAAGAATCGGAGAATACGTTTACTTGGATCTGATGCAACCAGATGAGAGAAATAAAAGGAGAGAATATTATTGATGAAAACCCACACGGACATCGTAAGGCTATGGTAATCAGAGAAATTGAAAATGAGAGACTTTTGTTAGTGAAAACTCGCAAAGAGTACTATAAGGTGGCAGTGAGAAGAGAATTGAGAGAGGTCAATTGGCGAAAACCCGCAAAGGGCGCCGTTGATCTAGAAGAAGGGATCCTTTACAACCATTGGCACTGAAAGAGTCCTGACAAGGTTTCTCGGTTTTAAAACACGAGTCATAATGGGTTTACAAGAGATTGCATAGTTACGCAGATCGAGTATCCAGTCCAGGAAGCATGACATGTCTATTGAAGTCTGCATGCACTCCAGATAAGTCCTTCTTTCCTCCCCCGAAAGGGACACTTCTCTTTAAATTCATTATTTTGTCCTTTCCTTTATTTTTCTTTGAATCTCTTTCGGTTTAACCCTCCTGCGAAACTAATACAAATAAAAGATGGCAAGATTGGTTTTTACAGGGTTCTGCCTAGCAAAAGCCAGATTCAAGTAAAAGCACCCAGCCTCAGCAGGTGCATCAAGTCAATCTCAACTGGCCATGATGACCAATGCTCCAGAGTCGAAAACTCTTGAAAAGGAATAAATCAAAGTCAAGTGCCCATAAAGGCAAAATGAAATGAAAAACCAAACCCCACAATGGTTAACCATCATGTGGAATTTTGAAAAGTCAAGACCCCTGAGTTTAGAAATGAAGCCAATTCCCAGAAAGCCAGCAAGCAATGGAGAATTTCATTGAAAGAGCTGAGCCAAGATCAAGTGATTGAAACAATCAAGGCCACAAAACCAACCACCGTTTCAAACTGACAAATTGTGCTTTGATTTGAAAATAGGTGCAGTCCAAAAACAACTCTGCAAGAAGAAGCCGTAATAAAACTAAAACGGTTCTATAGCAAAGGTTGACCCGAAAAGGGGAGTCTTTTTAAACTCTTCATTCATTCGCCTAAATAAAATGAAAAGTGAAGAGGAAGAAGAAAAAGAAAGAAGAAAGAAAAGAAGAAGAAGAAGAAGAATTCAAAATCATGGTAACCTAGGGCCTCCAATCTCTAGCTACATTTTTGCCAACATAGGGTCCCATTCCTTAGTCGCTCCCAGCATAACCTGTTAGTCTTTTCCAACATAGGGTCCCTCTCCCTAGTTGATCCCCGACATAACTCGTGGACCTCCCCAGCATAACCCGAGGATCTTTTTCTTTTCCAGCATAACCCGATGACTTTCCCGGCATAACCCGTGGACCTCCCCGGTATAACTCGAGGACCTTTTTCTTTTTCGGCATAACCCGAGGACCTTTTTCTTTTTCGGCATAACTTGTGGACCTCTCCGGCATAACCCGAGGACATTTTTAAATTCCGGCATAACCTGATGACCTTCCCTGGCATAACCCATGGACCTCCCCAGCATAACCCGAGGACCTTTTTCTTTTCCGGCATAACCCGATGACCTTTCCTGGCATAACCCGTGGACCTCCCCGGCATAACCCGAGGACATTTTCTCTTTTTTGGCATAACCCGATAACTTTTCCGGCATAGCCCGTGGACTTCCCCGATATGATCCGAGGACCTTTTTTCTTTTCCGGCATAACCCGATGACTTTTCCAGCATAACCCGTAGACCTACCCGGCATAACCCGAGGACCTTTTTCTTTTTCGGCATAACCCGATGACTTTCCCGGCATAACTTGAGGACTTTTCCGGCATAACCCTACCATTTTCCGGCATAACCCTGCCATTTTCTGGCATAACCTGGCAATCTTTCCAACTTAGGGCCCCCAATCCCTAGTTGATTTCATTATAGATATAGGGCTCCACTCCCTAATCTCTTTTTCCCAAGGATACACAATCCTAATTTTATTTATTTTAATAAAGAAATAGTTTAGATTTTGTTGCAATAACTCATAAAATTTTCCTAGTGAAAACTGGGGCAGAAAATTTTGTTCGTTTGTTTGCTTTGGTGCCTAAATAGGTTTTTACAGTAAGGCACAAGGTTTGAGATGACCAAAAGAAGAAGTCTCAACCCAAATAAAAGAAAAGAAGAAACAAGAAAAGAAGTTGAAATCTGAGTGTAGAAGCGGAGAAAAAATGTGGACTGCTCAAGATATGATTGAAGTCGCAAGCTTTGCATGTCCCGCCTTGATCCAAAAAGCTGAAGAAGAATGAACTAGTGATTACATCTAACGAGAATCAAGATTCAGATCAGAGTCTGCAGGAAGAACCATCCAAGACTCAAGACCAAGCTTAAAAAGGTTTATAGATAGGAATCTTGTAACTCGTAGTTGATAGGCTTAGATAGTTTAGCTTTTCATCTTTCATTTTGGTGTAATAAGGAGCTCAGCAAGCAGAAACAGCAGCAACAGTAGTGAAATTACAGTTTCTCAGTAGTCCCAGCTACCAAAACTTCCAAAACAACACTAACATGATTCCTTTATAGCCAAGGATATGTAGGCAACCTCCGAAGTAGGGTTCGATCACACTTTTTTCCAAGATGCTTCTCATGGAGTTTCAAACGAGTAAAAATCGCTCATAAATGCTCATTTTTGTCTTTGCCCGAAAACCCGTCATGTTTCCGAGCAAAAAGGGGCAACTGTGAGCATGTGATTTTTGCCTTATACGAAATACTCCTATAAAATCCCAGGAAAATAGGTTTTTGGTTAATTATTTGTCATTTTAGGAATTTTTTGTAGAATTTTATTTAATTGTTTACATTTTGTGCATGTTTAAATTTTATTTAGATCATGAAAAATACCATGCATTGCATTTAGGATTTGTTTTTATATTTTTAGGATTAATCAGTAATTATTTATTTTATGGAGATTTGAAAATCACAAAAATAGCTCATTTTTACATCTTTTTGTTTTCTGTTAATTTTTAATTTATAGATTTTCTCTTTTAATTTAGAATTAAGTGATGTTTATAATTTTTATAATTAGATAATTGGTTTAATTTTACAATTTAGATAATTTAGGATTTTATTTTTCAGGATTTTTAGTAAAAAAAAAAGAAAGAAAAGAAAAGAAAAGAAATTGGAAAAAGAGTTTAAGTTGAACTTGGACCAAATCTATCCAAACCCAAGCCCCAAAACACGTCCAAAATAACCCACAACCCAAGCCCAAAACCAAACCCACCAGGTCCAACCCACTCTCAAACCAAACGACCCAGTTTCGTAAAAATCTAATCACAGCCGTTGGATTTTAATCATCCAACGGCTCAGAACTGGCCTCTTACTAAATATATATGTCCGAAAATCCGAACCCCCTACCCCCTAAAAGACCCCTCACTCACCGTCTCTACTCTCTCTCTAAACTCTAAACCTAGCCGCCTGTATATCCCTCGTCTGCTCCGCCGGCTGGAAATTGCCTCACGGCGGCGGACCACCACCAAACTTCCCCAAATTTACACCCTGAAACCCCCTTAACCTCCTCATTCCAGATCTCCAACTCTTTTCCCTCGAATCCCAGCCTAAATCTTCGAATCTTCAATCGAAAATCACGACCAAAAAATCCTAACTGCCCCAATCTGCTCCAAATTCACACCCTATTATCCTTGCACCCCTCTAAACCCTAAGCTACCATTAGCCCCCTCCAATTCGGCCTCAAATTGCTCAAATTTCAGATCTAAGATTCTGAAGCCCTAAAAAACCTAACCTGGTCTTTTCCGAGCATTTTAACGGCTCAAACCTACATGAGTCAGTTTCTCTTGACAAGAGCAATTGATTCATGTGGGTTTGGTTTGTTGCCAAACCTACCAGAGTCCGGTCAACTCCGGCAAGATCGGCCAGGTTCATCCCACTGTTAAGATTAGGTAATTCACTTTACTCTTCCGTTATTTTTCTTCTTTTAGGTTTTGTTTTCTTCATGTTCATGTCTCTGATTAACCGCATGTTTGGGTTTAATTTTAGAATTTTCTTTTCTTCAAGACTGCTTAGTTGTTTATTTGTACTTGATTAATTGAAGCATGTTTGCATTTCAATACTCAATCGCATGATTTTAAGTTTAATTAGGGTTCCTCCTTAGGGTTGAATGCACGAAATGATTCTGTGCTTCTTTGTCATATTTTGTTTTGTTTTTAGCACTTTGTTTAGGATAATTTCTGTTTTCTTTTGTCTTTAAAATTCCATTTGTGATTTCTGATTTGGTTCATGCTAAATGAATTTAGGGTTAGTCTAATATTTAATTGCATTCCTGTTTGATATTTGATCTATTTGCCAGTATTTGCTTGCCTTGTTCTTGTTAGCCATAGTTTGCATCATTAGAAACTTAAGAGGGGTCAATTAAACTAAAAAGAAACTTAAGCAGTCATAACATGGGAGGGATAATTCTGAAATAGGATAAGATCCATGCTGGATTGTTCTAGAATAGGGGGCAACTGGCCTCATTTGGTTAGTACAAAGTACTGAAACCAATGAGGGACAGCCAACTGTCCAATTCTGTTAAAATATTCCTTTTTGTGGCTGATAGAATGATCCTTTCAGCACATGGTCTCTTATACCTATATATAGTACCTATCTTTCACTCATTAGACAATTATTAGCAATCATCAGAATATAGACCTAAAAATTCTCTAAAACAAATCCAGTCCTAGCTTTTCTGCATTTTTCCTTCTTTACAATTTGAGAAGAATTTCTCTTTAAGTTCTGGGTTTTTGGAGTCAAGTTATGAGCTAATACTGAAGTTTGTAAGGGTGATATATTGCTGTTTTCCTGGGCTATTTCTGTCATCACTGCTAAAACTTATCCTTCTATTTTTTGACCTTTAGTTGGTCTTTTAGTTGTTATTTCTGCACTCAGGTATATGAGACTCCCATGTAAACATTTTTAGAATATAAAATGAAAGTTTTGAATCACTGAATGTATGATCATGCCTAAATTATATGTGTTCTTCTATGTGTACTTGGTGTTTTGATTATCATATCTATTTACAACTTCTTTATATGTTCAATAGTGATCTTGTTTTGTCCATCTTAGATTAAAGTATAAACCAAGACCGATATGGTGTTCACAGAGTAGTCATTTATATTGTAAAATTGGTAACCCATTGTTAAGCACTAAATATGTAGTAATAATTGATTATGACTTGTTGTTTCATTCATATGGTACTGCTCATGGTCAATAAGATGCACAAGGAAAGTCCAGTGGCGTTTTTTCCTTGATAATCACAGGAATTGATGGGAGAATACACATCTCATGAGTCTATTGATTGAGGATTAATGTTCAAATGAGAAGTTGAAAGAAGCATCAATACACATGTTTGGGTTTATTGGCTATAGCTGCAATTGAAACTCACTAGCTATAGTTAGTCAGTAATAGGAAGATTTTGAAACGTTTGAAGTTTTAATCTCGCGACAAAGGATGATTAGATTTTGACATCTTATTTGTATAGCAAATCAGTTATTTTAGAAATTAACATTGTTGTAATATTTGAGCCAGTTAGAGCTAGACATGGATATGATTGATTTTTGTAACAATGAACTAGTTACTCTTTGAGATTTTAGTGCCTGGAAAACTTGTTGGGCCTGGCAAGCACTCAGGCCCATATCTGTGGAAATTAATTATATCCGGCCTCACGAGTTCAATGATAGAACTCCTCTAGCGGGTAGTGTTAGGTTCAAGCCTTCATGGGCCTAGGCCATTGGGTCTGGGCGCTACACCCAACAGCTTGGCCTTGATCATTAAATCTTCTTTTGTACATATATAGTGTATGTATCTGATCCATCTTGCAAATCAATGTAATGTAAATAATTATCAAACTAGCATTGTATTTCGATTTCCTATTCAAGAATGAATTTGTTTTTAGCCCTTTCGACTAATGTGTATACCATGCAAAGGTAGATAGGACCAATTAGAAAACATAGCAACTGGACCCGCCTAATTTTGAGCCCACTGTGGACCGCTTGGTTAAGACTCAGTGTGATATCCTGAAGTCTTTTGACTTCTAGGCTAGTTGTGAGCCCAATTACAGCCGTCGAAGCTGATTTGGCCAATAAAACCTTGCTAGCCCAAAACAACTGTCTTAGATAACTCAAAAGGGTCTGACCTTAAGTTAAGGGAAATTCTAGTTTAAACTTCAATTAGGATCTTAGCGTTATTTAAGTAATCTCCCTTAGTTAAAATCAAATTGAGGTGTGCCATATCAAATAAAACTCTTTAACCCATTGCCCTCATGAATTTAATTCAAGAGTCAACCCTTATAGAAATTGAGGTGTGCCATCAATTAAACTATCCATGGCCCTCCCAAATGTTGTTATTAATTTTGAACCTTCGTAGTTGCTTTAGGCGCGTTCTTTAAATAATTCAATCATAATATGGTTCCCGTGGCGTAGTTGTGAATTTTTAATTACTAAATCCGGGTATACATTTCATGTGACCCAATTTCAATTTCTCAACAATGTTAAATAGAACGTGTCGCGAACCGCGGGTGCATTTCATGTAGCGTGGTTTAAGACGTGTTTCAAATAACATAGAATCTTCCTAAAAGCAGTTTAAAATAATTAAAAGCGGCTACAAAAGTTAAAAAATGCACAATAGTTTTAAACATATAGTAAATCAGATAATAGGCCAATTTTAATAGTTTAAGTGACCGTTCTAGAACCACGGAACACGGGAATGACTAACACCTTCTCCCGGGTTAACAGAATTCCTTACTCAGAATTTTTGGTTCGCAGACTTTTAAAATAAAGTCAAATTTTTTTCGATTTGGGATTTTAAAATAAACCGGTGACTTGGGATACCATATAAATTATCCCAAGTGGCGACTCTAAAAAATAAATAAATAATCTCATTTCAAATAATATCACTTTAATTGGAAAACTCCCTTATATCCCCCTCTCGGGTGGTAAAAAGGAGGTGCGACAGCTGTTGGGCTGCGTGTTTTTCTACTATTTTGTGGAGTTTTGGAGGAGGAAGGGTATGGAGAAATGCCACATAAATGCAGGGTGGTGGGATGGTCATTCATCATAATATTTTCGGGCTGTTTGACACTACTACGGTGGTCGATTTGTTTATGAAGAGATTGTGGTGTGTTGGGATGTTTGGTAGTATTTTATGGTGTATATAAGATTATAAAATAATGTATATATGTTGTTATTGTTGTGTTCTTGTGTTTTTGGTATTATCTTGAATTTGGAAGAAGTAAGGATTATATGGGAGATGTTGCCCGTTTTAATACAAAATAAGCTTGTAGTTCGTTGTACGGTAGTTATACCTTTCATAACTTAATGATAGTATTATTATCATTGTTTGTAGATTAAGGTGCGAAGAGGCGAGTTCAACTTGGTGATTGAAAAGATTGTGATAAGGTATGTTAAGGCTAAGCCCTTCCTTTATTTTGGTATGATCTCGTAACTACATGTGTTTGATAACGAGGCATAAAAAGAAGTTCATACTCCCGAATTTATATACATTATCATAGTCTCATAAGTTACAGTATTCTCCCTTATCATGACTTCATATTCAATTGAGTATTGTCTTCTTCCATTCAAGAGAGTAGAGGGTCTATATATATATATATATATATATATAGATAGTATTACAGTTTCACCACCATCGAGCTATAATTAGTTGGCAGGCCCCTATTGGGAAACCTCTAATCAGATGGTAAGTTATATACCGAGCCTACTGTAGCCGAGTGCCTATGAACGAGCCTAGAATGTACGAGATACAGAGCCTAGTATGGTTGAGCTCTTATAAGTGAGCCTGCTATGGCCGAGTAGTTACACGTAGCGAGCCTTATAGGCCGCACATTTATTTTACTTGCTATATTGAGAGAGTTGAGTTAGTATCAGCAGGTAAGTATGTCTCTAGATCATATTTGACTCCCAGTTACTTTCAATTATTATATTATCAGTTCAGTTTTAGGTTTTAGTTATTTTATTGCCTTACATACTCGGTACATTATTTCTTACTGATGTCCCTTTTCTGGGGACGCTGCATTTCATGTGTGCAGGTTCAGATAGTTAGACAGGTAGACCTCATCAGTAGGTGTTGCCCGAGTTTAGCCTGATCGGTAAGCTCTGTTAACTAGGGATTCTAGTATATTTTATACTCCTTTTTGCTTGAGTTTTGGATTAAAAATATATACAAGTAGTCCTGAAAGCTTACGTGTTGTGCTTGTTTGCAGTATTTGGTTAAAAAAGTGACAAGAAGTCAAAACCAGCTCAAAAAAGAGTGAAGCCTGCACAACTGCCAAGAACAAGTCAAAGCACCGCTGCAGCATAAAATCCACTACAACTGCAAAAGACCCACCGCGGCCGCGGTCCATTTATTACGGTCCGCGGTGGATAAGTTCAGAGAGATGCAATTCTGGGGTTCTAAGCACTGCGGTCCGCGGTAGATTCTTCGCGGCCGCGGTAACCTCATCTCGGCCGTAGTCCATTTTATGCGGTCCAGGAAGAGGGGATTTAGAGAGCTGGGAGTTTGGAAGTTTCAAGACACCGCCGTCCGCGGTCCATTTTATGTGGTCCATAGTGAAGCCACCACGACCGCGATGCATCTTATGTGGTCCGCAGTGGCCAGATTCAGAGACCAAAACTTGAAGCCAAAAAGCCTCACTGCAGCCACAGTCTATTTCTTGCAGACCGCGGTACCTCCGTCAGGGGTATTTTTGTCCAAAAAATTCGGCCTTGTATAAATACTTCTTTTTCAGATTTTTAGGATATTTTTATTTAGCATAGCACGTGAATGGCGGTTTTAAGCTATTTTGAGTAATTTTGTAACTAGTTTAACATTGAATCTTCTAATCTTAGCTTGTAATTATATTTTATGGGTTAGTCTTCATCTCAATATCTGATTTCTTCCATTATTATGAGTATCTAGACCCATTAGCTAGGGTTGTGGCTCAGTCTTAGTGTGGGTATTTGATGGGTCTTTTGTTTTAAGGCTTAGATGTTTATAGGTGGTTGATATTTGAACTGATTTGTGTTTTCCATGTTGAATTAGTGGTTGCAAACACTAATTTATGCCTTTTTGACTTGGGCTCTTCTTGAGAAAGAGAGCTTGAGTCTAGGAAAATCAGTCCAACAAGAAATTGGGGTGTATTCAAGAGATTGATAGCCCCAATTAAAGGGAAACCTATAGATAGTAATACTCGACTTGAGCCTATATTGCTTGCACAATTTTGACACCCAATTGGTCTTGAGGAAGTCAATTAGAGCAAAGTCACTCAAACTACCGAGAGGTATAAAGTGAGTAGTTTCGTGCATTGGCTATATCACAATCCCCAACATAACAACTTTGCCTTAGGCTTTAGAACCCGTCAAGTATTCACCTAGGAGAAAGTCACTTTCCTAGTGCCTCGTTAACCATTTAGAAAACCTTACAAGCATTTATATTTAGCTTAATTTCACACATTATTTGTATAAAATTAGAAGTAACAAACAAACAATTATGATTGGAAGTGTAATTAAAAGCACTACAAACTACTAGCTTAGATAGGAATCCAATTCCCAATCATTTAGCTCCATGTGGATTCGATCCTGACCTTCTCGGGTAAAAGCTGCATCGACCGCTCTTGCCACTCCATAGTGGTGTAGGGTTGGACCCGATCAATTTTTGGCATCGTTGTCGGGGAGCTAACGGTTTTGGCTATCTATCTGAATAGTTTTGTGTATTGTTTTTCTTTCCTTCTGTGTTAAAAATTTGTGTGTGTCGCCAACTCAGGCAAAATGGCGGCAAACAATGCACCTTTTGGAGATCTTCCACCGGGGGAGGAGGTAGATGGCAATATTGATGATGAGGTACCTATAGTTCCCCAAGCTCAAAAGAGAGGCCTCCAGGCCAATGATAATGTTCTAGACCCTCCCCCACCACCTCCAAGAGTGGCTCCTCGGGTGCTTCCAAACCAAGGATATGCTAGTGCAATTGTACCACCCCGGATCCGAGTGGGCAATTTCTATATTACAAATGTGATGCTGACTTTGTTGGAGCAGCGAGGGTATTTCACATGTTCTCCCCATCAGAATGCTTACAAACATCTTAAGGGATTCGTGGATACCTATTGGGGGAGCAAGCAAACAAATGTGTCAGAGGATGCACTTCGGTTGAGATTATTCCCTTTTTCACTTAGAGGGAAGGTGTTGGACTGGCTTGAAAGGCTTCCCAACCATTCCATCACTACTTGGGATGCGTTGGCGGATATATTGATTGCAAAGTTCTTCTCGCTAGGACATATGGCAACCTTGACAGATGAAATCTTAACTTTCAAACAGGAGCCCAACGAACTACTACATGAGATATGGGATAGATACCGGACCATGGTAAAGGAATGTCCAAATAATGATACGACTGAGGCAATGATACAACAGACATTCTACCGTGGCATTAACACAACAAATCAATGCATAGTGAACCAACTCGCACGGGGGCAATTTCATGGACACAACATATGATGAGGCTAACGCAATATTGGATGAGATGGCTGATACGTCCTCCACTTGGCAAAGTAGAGCCAATGTGCCACAGGGTGACCCCACGGTCATTAACTTGCACAAAGAGCTCCATGATCATGGGCAGGCAATAGTAGAACTAACAACAACAATGAACCAGCTAGCAAAGGCACAATTACAGCAGGTTTAATCTCCACGACAAGTAAATGCTATGGAGGGTGTCAACATGTTAGTGAACAAAAGAAGACAAAGAGCTCAACAGAACCAAGGGAATTCGGATTAATATGACCAAGATAGTGGTAGGTTCCAAGATGATGGGTATGATGAGCAGAATCAAGAAGTGCAATATGTAAACAACTATCAGGGCCAAAGGGACAATTCTTCTAACCAACAACAATGGAGACCCCAAGGCAATTAGGGAAATCAACAACAACAAGGGAATTGTAATTAGGGGAATAACAACCAAAATACAAATTGGGGAAACTAGAACCATAATCTGAACAATCAGGGTAATTGGAGTAGCAACAACAACAACTGGGGTGGAAATAACAATTAGGGTGGTTGGAATAATGACAATCAAGGAAATCGGGGGAAAGGCTTTCAAAGGCCCCCAATGTATTAACAACCAAACAATCCACCCCCATTTCCATCCCAAGGTCCTAGTTCTTCCAACAATGAAATGGGGAGAATCTAAATGATGTTTGAACAGATGATGAAAAAGAATGTTGACTCTGATGCCCAGTTGGTATCCCGCAATACTTCAATCAGAAACTTGGAGGTTCAATTAGGCCAAATCTCACAATCCTTGAATACTCACCCTAATGGGGCTCTACCTAGTGATATGGTAGTCAACCCGAAGGGTGGGAACAATTTCGGGCATGTAATGGCGGTAACTACAAGAAGTGGACGACGCGGTGATGTGAATGCCTCCAAACTAAAACAAATTTTGAGTGATGAAGTTGAGTTGCAAAAGGATGATATCCCTTTGGTGGTGGAGAATGTGACTTATGAGAACGTGAATGAGGAAGTGAGAATTGATATCCAAGATACCGAGGTGGATACTCAGAATGATGTGAACCCATCTAGGGAACACGTAATAGACATGCCAGAAACGGTTGTGCCTAAAGCCAAGGCTTCTTTTCCAAGTCCACCTCCACCTTATCCTCAAAGGCTCGCGAAACAGAAAATGAGAACCAGTTCAAGAAATTTATTGACATGATGAAGAGCTTATAAATTAATGTGCCTTTGGTGGAGGCTCTAGAACAAATGCCGGGTTACGCCAAGTTCATGAAAGACTTGGTGACAAAGAAAAGATCCATGGATTGTGAGACCATCAAGATGACCCACCAAGTTAGTGCAATTGTGCATTCAATGGCTCCAAAGCTTGAAGATCCCGGCGCTTTCACCATTCCTTGCACCATTGGGACTGCAGACTTTGCAAAAGCTCTATGTGATTTGGGGGCGAGTATCAACTTAATTCCTTACTCAGTTTTCAAGACTTTGGGTATTGGGCAACCGAGGCCGACTTCCATGAGACTATAAATGGTGGATAGAACAATGAAGAGGCCGCTTGGTATTATTGATGATGTTCTTGTTCGGGTGGACAAGTTCATTTTGCCTGCTGACTTTATGATCTTGGACTGCGAGATTGATTATGAGGTTTCTATCATATTGGGAAGACCTTTCCTTGCAATTGGGAAGGCCTTAGTTGATGTGGAAGCAGAGGAACACACTTTCCAAGTGGGTAATGAGAAAGTGGTATTTCATGTGTGCAAGTCAATGAAGCAGCCTAACTGTTCAGAAGTGTGCTCTTTTGTAGATCTTGTCACGACAGCGATAGTTGATGACACTAGTACAATGATCAATGTGGAGGACTTTCTAGAGGCGGTATTGTTGAATCTTGATGTAAATGAGGATGAAGGCCAGGTGGAGTGTGTTAATGCTTTACATGGAATGGGCTCTTATTCTTATGAGCCTCAGAAACTCTCTTTGGATCTTGAGAATAGGAAGACTCCACCAACAAAGCCCTCAATCAATGAACCTCCCATGTTGGAGTTGAAGCCGTTGCCTCCACACCTCAGATATGAATTCTTAGGCCCTAGTTCAGCTTTGCTAGTTATTCTTTCCTCCTGTCTTACTAACATGCATGTACATGCCACTTTGGCGGTGCTCCAAAAATGGAAGAAGGCAATTGGATGGACCTTAGCTGATATTTGGGGGATAAGCCTCACCTTTTGTATGCACAAGATTATTCTTGAAGATGATGCAAATCCCTCCGTGGAACATTAAAGTAGGTTGAACGGGGAAATGCAAGAAGTTGTGAAAAAGGAGGTGTTCAAGTGGTTGGATGCCGGGGTTGTGTACCCCATCTCTGATAGCTCTTGGACTTTGCCAGTGCAATGTGTACCGAAGAAGGGTGGTATGACCGTGGTTACCAATGCGCAAAATGAGTTGATTCCTATCAAGACTGTCGTCGGATGGAGGGTGTACATGGATTACCGCAAGTTGAATAAAGTGACACGCAAGGATCACTTTCCATTGCCTTTTCTTGATCAGGTGCTAGATAGACTTGCTGGGCAGGCCTTCTACTATTTCTTGGATGGTTATTCTGGGTGCAACCAAATTTTGATTGCTCCGGAAGATCAGGAGAAAACAACCTTCACTTGTCCGTATGGCACCTTTTCCTTTTCTAGGATGCCATTTGGTTTGTGTAATGCACTGACTATATTTCAGCGGTGTATGATGGCCATATTTACTGACATGGTAGAGGACATTTTTTTGAGGTGTTCATGGATGACTTCAGTGTTGTGGGTGATTCATTTGATGAATGTTTGAAAAACCTTGACAAGGTGCTAGCCTGATGTGAAGAGACCAATCTTGTTCTTAACTAGAAAAGATGCCACTTTATGGTCGAGGAAGGCATTATCCTCGGCCATAAGATCTCAAAGCACGGCATAGAGGTGGACAAAGCCAAAATTGAAGTGATCTCAAAGCTTCCTCCTCCTACCTCAGTCAAGGGGGTTAGAAGTTTTCTTGGGCATGCAGAGTTCTACCGGAGATTTATCAAGGACTTTCGAAGGTAGTGAATCCCTTGTGCAAGTTATTGGAAAAACATGCCAAGTTCATGTTCAATGAGGAATGAATGATAGGTTTTGAACTCCTCAAGTACAAGTTGACCACCACACTTATTATTACCGTACCCAATTGGAGCTTGCCTTTTGAGCTCATGTGTGACGCGAGTGATGTTGCGGTTGGGGCAGTGTTTGGTCAAAGAGTGAATAAAATGTTTCATCCGGTGTATTATGCGAGCACAATAATGAATGATGCTCAAGTAAATTACACGGTGACTGAAAAAGAGCTGTTGGCTATTGTGTTCGTAATGGAGAAATTTCGGCCGTACTTCATGGGCGCCAAGGTCATAGTCCATACCGATCATGCCGCACTCCGATATTTGATGACAAAGAAGAATTCCAAAGCTAGGCTGATGCGATGGGTCTTATTACGTCAAGAGTTTCATTTGGAGATTTTGGACCGAAAAGGGTGTGAAAATCAAGTGACGGACCACTTGTCCCGCTTGGAGGAGGAGGGGAGGCCTCGTGATGGCCTAGAGATGAATGAATTATTTCTCGATGATCAACTCTTTTCTGTATCAGTGAATGGTATGCCATGGTTTGCGGACGTTGCTAATATCCTTGTGATCGGTATTGTCCCATGTGAGCTCTCTTCTAACCAAAAGAAGAAGCTTAAACGGGATAGTTTGGACTTCTATTGGAATGAGCCATACTTGTTCAAGATCTGCACTAACAGTGTGATCCGGAGGTGTATCCCGGAGGAGGAGCAATTGAGTATCTTAGAGGTTTGTCATTCCTCCCCCTATGGTAGTCATCATGGTGGGGCTAGGACCGCTTCAAAGGTTCTTAGTTATGGGTTTTACTGGTCAACTTTCTACAAGGATGCAAGTGAACTTGTGAAGAGATGCGACGAATGTCAAAGAGCGGGTGGAATTTCGAAGAAGGATGAGATGCCTCTCAACACTATTCTCGAAGTTGATATTTTTGATGTGTGGGGCATTGATTTTATGGGCCCGTTTGTTAGTTCATGTGGCAACACATACATTCTAGTGGCAGTTAACTATGTTTCAAAGTGGGTTGAGGCCGTGGCTTTACCCAATAATGAGGCTCGGAGTGTTGTTGCGTTTCTCAAAAAGAGTATTTTTACTAGGTTTGACACTCCTCGAGCAATCATAAGTGATGGGGGGTCTCATATTTGTAATAGAGCTTTTGACACTTTGCTTGCTAAGTATGGTGTCAATCACAATGTTTCTACCCCTTATCATCCTCAGGCGAGTGGCCAAGTTGAAGTCTCAAACAGGGAAATCAAGAGTATATTGTCAAAGATGGTCAATGCAAATAGGACCAATTGGTCAAAGAAATTGGATGATGCTCTATGGGCTTATAGGAATGCTTACAAGACTCCAATTGGTATGTCTCCGTACCGGTTGATGTTTGGGAAAGTTTTCCATCTACCAGTTGAGTTAGAGAAAACGGCCATGTGGGCTTTGAGGAAGCTGAATCTTGAATGGGATGTGGCAACAAATCTTCGTGTGGAGCAGATTAATGAACTTGATGAATTCCGATTTCATTCCATCTCTAGTACGTCCTTGTATAAGGACAAGATGAAGTACCTTCATGAAAACTCCACGTATGGAACAACAATGATAACATGCTATGTAACAATTGTGAGCACGTGATTTTTTTTTACGCAAAAATCACCCCAAAAGAAATCAAAATAATAACAAATGTCCTCGCCGTACAATTTTTGAAATTTACGTGACATTTTTTGGTAATTATTTGTGGTTCTGTCCATTCTTATTTAGTCTTATCAAACAAAAAATACAAAATATATATGTCGTGTGTAATTAAACTATAATTCAGTTATTAAAAGAAAAATCACAAAAAATATGCATCTTTTATTCTATTTGTCGCCATGGTGTGATGTTTACCTATTTAAATATGTTAATATGTGTGTGATAATTGTGTTAAGTGCTAATTAATGGGTGTTTAATTTCATTTTAATTAGGTTTTGTATTTTAAAATTAGAAAATAAAAGAAAAGGGTGCAAATTGGTTTAAAATCGGATTGGGCCCATTTTCTTTTTAAAATCTGAGGCCCAAAAGCAGCCGGTCCAAGCAGCCCATCTCCCAGGCCACCAAAACGACGTAGTTTGACACCAAAACTACGTCGTTTCAAGGACAATCCATCTTAGCCGTTCAAACCAGGTCTATCTGACGGCCCTCGTCCCATCTCCCTTACCCATTACTTAACCCGACCCAATGAAACCCGGTTCGATCCGTTTCCAGCATAAGACCAAACGACCCCGTTTCATATAGTTAAAGTAATCCAAACCGTTGATCTCATCAAATCCAACGGCTTAGATCCACTCACCTACCCCGTATATAAGCCCATCCCTTTTACCCCACGCCCCCAAGCCAGACCCCCCTGCCCTTAGGTCGTCCTCACCCAAGCCCCAAATCCCTTAGAACCCTAGCGCCGCCCCCTTTCCCCTCACCATTAAACCCGGCGGCAAGGACGCCGGTGACCACCACCTTAACACCCTAGGACCACCTCGACCCCTGAACACATATCCACTAACCGTGGGTCTCGAATCCTCCCCCACCATCTCGAATCTTCATTTGAAGATTCGAGCCAGACCTCGATCTACACCAAACCACCCCAAATCCATGCCAGGCACTCCCCTGACCTCCCTCGTGACCAAACCAAGCTTGGTTTGGTCCGAATCCAACTAGGAAAACCTGGATTCCAAATCTGCCCTAAAAAACCCTAGAAGCCCTGAGTCCGATTTTGTGTCCATTTGAACCAGAAGATTAGGGTCTAATGGACCTTAATCGAAGTGTTCTCAGTTGAGAACACTTCGATTAAAGTCCGTTCAACCCCAAGAAAGGTCGATTCAAATATGGGCTAGGGCTTTCTGATCTTTCAAGCCTTTAAGGTATTTTTGTTTTCTTTTTCTTTGTTAGTTCATTTTATTGTTATTATAGTTAAATGTTTGTTCATATGGCCAAATGATTAATTGATTTGTTTTGTGTCAACTGTTCTGTCCACCTTGCCCAGACTTCTGTATTTGGTCAAGTTTTCTTCATTTACTGATCGTGTGTATATGTGTAAACTGTACAATTGACTGAAATTGAATTTGGTCGATTAATTAGTTTCCATGGCAACTTTGTTTGTTTAGTACAATTTGAATAACATGTTAATACTGTTGAATTCTGGTCATTGGTTTCAATTGTATGTGTTGTGATTCGCGTAGTCGATTCGATATATGTCGTCAATTAGTTCAGCTTTGAATGGTAATAATCTGATTCATGTTATTGGTTTCTTCTGCTGAAGTCTTGTTTGAATCCAATTAGGAACTGAGTATAGCTGCTTGTTAGTTGTTCAATTTGAATCAGAAACATTTAAGGGCTGGGTTATAGTTGCAGTTTAGGTTTGAGTATGAATTGATGGCATGTGCATTCTTGGGCAGCATGTGTGTCACGACCCAAACTGGAGGTCCATGACTAGCACCCGACCACACTTGCCGAGCACCAACGTACATTTCATCTAACCTTCATTATTATCTTTTAGGGCTGACGAGATCAATATAAATGGTAGACCTGGATCATGGACAACCAGCAATAAAATATGACGACATGAACATACATAGCAGGGGATGACCAGACAATCAAGAAACTACATATAAGGTATGAGCTACCACGCTACTATGAAAGACTATACAACAAAAACTAGCCGACAAGGCATACCAAACTATACATGAGTCGACACCTGTCTATGAGCCTCTAAAGGAACATAAGTGCTGCAACATAGCCGGAACAGGGCCCCGACATACCCATAATGTCTATAACAAAAATGCATACCAAGACCAAGGCAAGTCCGGAGAAGGGATCTCGCCAATCACCGCTGAACTGGACAGCCTACTGTGGTGGGGGAGCTGCACCTACCTGTCTATCAAGACCTGCAGCATGACATGCAGCGTCCACAAATAAAAGGACGTTAGTACGAATAAAGTACTGAGTATGTAAGGTAGGGAACCATAAATACGATCAGTAATGTAAGCAAAGATAGAGAATATACAACCTGTAACATCTTAGTACCTCTGAGGGCTACTTACATGAAATGCATGATACATATGTATAAATACATAAACCCTTAAAACATTCGCCTCTGTGGGCATCATCATCATCATATCATACCCGGCCATAATAGGCTCAGTAAAAAAACGTACCCGGCCATCATAAGGCTCGGTAGAATCGTACCTGGCCACGTGGAGCTCGGTAAAACCCAACTGATCAGTGGTTGCACAATAGGTTCCGTACCCGGCCAACTATAGCGTGGCTCGGTAGAGTAAAATAGATACATATATATAATGCATGCTCGACTCATAGAATCACATTCTAAACCTTTCGGAGTGACGTAAGGTCGGTATCGTCTGTACACATTATTAGGACTAACTCTTCACTATGAACCTTATAAGAATCAGGAAGTACCAACAACATTAATAACATAAGAATAAGAGAAGCAACATTAACATCAATCGTTCCATAAGAGGGAAAACAATGTAAGTACTGCTAGCTTCTAAGAGTAGAGTATCTTGGAAGCTCTTTCATTACATTATGTACAATCGGAGTCGTGCAAAAGAAGGAAAGGGATAGCCTAACATACCTTGTATATACTGCCCCAATATCAAGCTATTCAATTGTCAAAACTCCTTAGTCTACAATAAGAGGAACGATACTATCGTTATCATTTAAGCGTCATAACTATTATGTATCGACCACAACCTATTTTACGATGAAACGGACAGCACCTCCCCTATATATATGACCTCACACCATTCAAAACAGTCACCAAAAATCCCAAACAACATCAATAATAAACATATTGAGCCTCCCAAAATAGTCCACACACAGCCTAATCACTCCATACATACGACGACCACCGTAGTCGTGTCAAACAACTTGGAAATGTTACGAATAACTATCAGCCCATAACCCTACATATATATGGTGTTTCCCCACACCCTTCCTCCTCCAAAACTCCACAAAATAGTAGTAAAATACACAGCCCAACAACAATGCAAAACAGTCCACAAAACAATAACATTACTACCAAGCCTTTCGATATATATTTCACAAGTTCTAGCTTCAATGGCTTAGCCGCAACTTGGATAATCTTAAATACATATAGAGTAAGAGGTTCCTTACCTTTATACAGAAATAACAACTCCAATTTGACCTTAAATTTCCATGAAATATCCCTCCAATGCTGCCACAACAACAAAAAAGCGAAACTAGCGATCAATTAGTGTTTTTCGGCACTAGAATCACTTTAGAAGGCTTGAAATCACCTAGTATTGATATTAAGAACATGAGGGAGTATTTACAGAACATAAACCCTTTAAAACAACCTCCCACACGAGCTGGAACGACACAAAAATGAGCAACAACAAGAAGAACAAGAGACTTACTAGCGCCACGGAATTCCCGACACTTGATTTGTGTTGTTTGCCCCTTTTTTGGGTCTTGAATCTTGAGAGAACCTTGAGAGGATGTTCCTAGGGTTCTAAGGTCTGAAAATAGTGAGAATAAATGACTTAAAATGGGTTGGAGGCATCCTATATAGGTCCAAATATCTTAAACCGCCTTAGTGGGCCCCATAGAGAGGTGCTTGGCGCAATCACGCGAAAATGCGAATATCGCTCTACTCCGAGATCGTATCGATGAACGGTTTAATGCGTTGGAAAATAGACTCATAGATATTTAATTTGGTTGGTAGATCACCCCGTAATTCCATATAAATTAGGAGAAAAGATTAGAAACATTTGACCTAATGTTTAAGTAAAATTATGAACCTAAGTTGCGACAACTTTTGTCGACTTTTGTTTCATAACTTGTTTGACTTCAAGACTTATGATACGGATATTATATGATTAAAATACCTTAATAAATGAACTCTTGAGTGTATTAAGCACCGCTAGATTACTTGAAAATACGAGTTACAACATCCTTGATTCATTTAACTTCTAATACTTGTTAATCACCCTTATACACTCTTGTATCACTTAAGACCAATAGGATTGACTTCTTATCATCTCAAAGATAATTCCTTCTTGGATTTATGTTAACTAATATATGGCATGAACTAACACATGTGGATATGGGTTGTAACACCCTCCCCCCCTTAGGAACATTCGTCCTCGAATGTAAGGGTTTATGGGGAGTTTAAATCATCATGGATTCCAATGGAAATTTCCGATCAATTTTCCCCTATAAAATGGTCACTAGCAAAACTTGCAAGTAATTAAGCCCAACATATGGCTTCACAAGGCTACACAAAGCATTATGCGTATTTACATTATCTACATATCACCATTTTGTATTAAGGAGGAGTATTCTCAAATTATTGCTTACCTCATAGAGCCGTTTCACCTTCCAATGTATCCTGTCTTCCACCAGCATCCTTGTTATCTTCATTCTGGAATAAGTAAGGGTATTTAGACTTCATCTCCTCTTCTGCTTCCCATGTCATTTCTTCCATATTTTTGTTCCTCCACAATACTTTGACGGAAGCTACATCTTTTGTTCTCAGCTTGCGGACTTGCCGATCTAATATCGCCACTGGCACTTCTTCATATGATAGGTCCTCTGTAACTTGTACATCTTTGATAGGGACGACTCGAGAAGGGTCTCCAATACATTTTCTCAACATAGATACATGGAATACCGGGTGGACAAATTCCAATTCGGATGGCAATTCTAACTCATAAGCAACCTGTCCAATTCGTCGAAGAATTTTATACGGCCCGATATACCTTGGACTCAGCTTACCTTTCTTCCCAAAACGCATAATACCCTTCATTGGTGAGATCCTCAGGAAAACCCAATCACCAACCTCAAACTCTAGATCACGACGTCGGACATCAGAATAAGATTTTTGCCTGCTTTGTGCCGTCCTCAATCGCTCCTGTATCACTTTCACCTTCTCAATAGCTTGGTGAATCAAATCTGGCCCATATAATTCTGTTTCACCGACTTCGAACCATCCAACTGGTGATCTACATCTCCTCCCGTATAGTGCCTCGTATGGGGCCATTTTAATACTGGAATGGTAGCTATTGTTATAGGCGAATTCTATGAGTGGAAGATGATCATCCCAATTCCCCTTAAAATCTAGAACACATGCTCGTAGCATATCTTCCAGTGTCTGAATGGTACGTTCAGCCTGTCCGTCAGTCTGCGGATGAAATGCAGTGCTGAGATTTACTTGTGTGCCTAAACCCTTCTGGAAAGACCTCCAAAAGTTAGCCGTAAATTGAGCTCCTCGGTCTGATATAATAGATACGGGCACACCATGAAGCCTAACAATCTCCTTGATATACAACTTCGCATAATCTTCAGCCGTGTAAGTTGTCTTCACTGGCAGAAAATGGGCACATTTTGTAAGTCGATCAATTATCACCCAGATGGAGTCAAACTTATGATAAGAGAGAGGTAATCCAATAATGAAGTCCATATTAATCACCTCCCACTTCCAGGTCGGAATCTCTATATTTTGAAGCAATTCACCGGGTTTCTGATGTTCTATCTTTACTTGTTGACAATTGGGACACTGGGCTACAAATTCTGCAATAGACTTCTTCATATTATCCCACCAATACTGCTCCTTGACATCATGATACATCTTTGTTGAGCCGGGATGGATGGAATATCGGGATTGATGAATCTCATTCATAATCTTCTCTCGCAACCCTGCCACATTAGGCACACACAATCGGCTATGGTATCTCAGTGCCCCGTCTTTTCCGATCCCAAAAGCCATACTTTTACACTGTTGAATGCTTTCTCTTAATCGTACTAAGATAGGATCTTCATATTGTCGTGCTTTTACCTCGGCTACCAAAGATGATTCTGATGTATTCTGTACAGTAACACCTCCGTCATCAGAGTCTAACAATCTGATTCTCATATTGGCTAGCTGATGAAGCTCTTTAATCAACCCCCATCTACCTGCCTCAATATGTACTAAGCTTCCCATTGATTTACGGCTGAGAGCATCTGCCACAACATTGGCTTTACCGGGATGATACAATATCTCGACGTCGTAGTCTTTCAATAATTCAAGCCACCTACGCTGCCTCAAATTCAACTCTTTCTGCTTGAAGATGTATTGTAAACTCTTGTGATCTGTGTAGATGTCAACATGGACGCCGTATAAGTAGTGCCGCCATATCTTCAAAGCATATATTACTGCAGCCAATTCCAAATCATGGGTTGGATAATTCTTTTCATGCTTCTTCAATTGTCTTGATGCATAAGCAATCACATTCCCACGCTGCATCAATACGCACCCCAAACCTATACCTGAGGCATCACAATATACCACATAACCTTCTGTTCCTTCAGGAAGAGTGAGCACTGGTGCAGATGTCAATCGATTCTTCAACTCCTGAAAACTACGTTCACAAGTGTCAGACCACTGGAATTTGGTAGCTTTTTGTGTTAACTTAGTCAATGGTGATGATATAGAGGAAAATCCTTCTACAAACCGCCTATAATATCCTGCTAGCCCTAGGAAGCTGCGGACTTCTGATGGTGTTGTAGGTCTCGGCCAATTCTTTACTGCATCGATCTTCTGAGTGTCGACACTAATACCCTCATCAGATATCACATGGCCAAGGAATGCTACTGAGTTCAGCCAGAATTCACATTTGGAGAGCTTAGCATATAACTTACGATCCTGAAGCGTCTGTAATACTATCCGCAAGTGGCCCGCATGTTCCGCCTCCGAACGAGAATACACTAGAATGTCATCAATGAATACAATCACGAACACATCAAGATAGGGCCTGAATATAGTATTCATGAGATCCATAAAAGCTGCTGGGGCATTTGTTAGCCCGAACGACATCACCAAGAACTCAAAGTGCCCATATCTTGTCCGGAAGGCCGTCTTTGGAATATCCTTCTCCCTAACCCTCACCTGATGATACCCTGAACGTAAATCAATCTTGGAGAAATACTTGGCACCCTGGAGTTGGTCAAACAGGTCATCAATTCTTGGAAGTGGATACTTGTTCTTTATAGTAGACTTATTCAACTGTCGATAGTCGATACACATCCGTAACGACCCATCTTTCTTCCGCACGAATAGGACTGGTGCACCCCAAGGTGAAGTGCTAGGCCTAATAAAGCCCTTATCCAGCAAGTCCTTCAACTGCACCTTCAACTCTCGCAACTCTACCGGGGCCATTCTGTATGGAGGAATAGAGATCGGTTGAGTGTCAGGCAACACATCAATGCTAAACTCAATCTCCCTTTCAGGAGGAAGGCCTGGGAGTTCATCTGGGAAAACATCTGGGAATTCATTGACCACAGGGATTGATTGTAAAGTAGGCGGCTTCGCCTCCGCATCCCTAACGTGAACGAGATGATAAATGTAACCTTTTGAGATCATTTTCCTTGCCTTAAGATAGGAAATAAACCTACCTTTCGGTGTAGCAATGTTCCCTTTCCATTCAATGATGGGTTCACCCGGAAATTGGAACCTAACCATCTTCGTACGACAGTCAACATTTGCATAGCATGAGGCCAACCAGTCCATTCCCATTATCACATCAAAATCAACCATTTCTAACTCAAATAAATTTGACGAGGTTTGACGACTACAAATCATCACAGTGCAACCTCTATATACCCTTCTAGCAATCACAGAATCTCCTATCGGAGTAGATACCACAAGGGGTTTACTTATCAATTCAGGTTCAATGCCAAACTTATTAGCCACAAAGGGTGTAACATATGATAATGTAGATCCCGGATCAATCAGCGCATATACATCATAAGAAAACACAAATATAATACCTGTAACAACATCTGGAGACGACTCGAGATCCTGTCGACCTACTAGAGCATAGGTTCGATTTTGAGCACCACTCGAACTCGGCACTGCACCTCTACCCCTACCACGACCTGTCGACTGCTGAAAACCCCGTGCTGGAGGTCGAACTGATGAGGAAGAACCAGACACAGATCCAGTCGGCTGAGCCATACCATCACCTCCTCTATTAGGACAATCCCGCATCATATGGCCAGGCTGCCCGCACGAATAGCATGCATCAGAACCTCGACGACACAGTCCAAAGTGGGCCTTGCCGCACTGATCACAATGTGGTGTTGGGGGTCTCATCTGACTAGTATCCCTGTGATGTTGCGAGCCAGATGCCCGCGAACTCTGACCTGGACCAGAATAGGATCGATCATATCGAGGCCTCTGAAACTGTGGAGGAGCACTAGCTACAGGTGGCGCCGAACTCCTCGAAAACTGTGGCCTGATGCGGCCTCTGAAGTCATCAGAATACCCTGCAAATCTCGCCCTCTTATGCTGGCCCCTATCCTGCTCCCTAACTGCCCTCTGCTGGCGCTTACGATCCTCTAGGGTCTGGGCATAAGCTTGAATATGGGAAATATCCATGCCCTCCACCAAGGAGGCTGTCGTACACTCATTTATCAGATGTGGTCCCAACCCATTCACGAACATATGCACCCTATCACTCATCTCGGCCACCATATGGGGAGCATACCTTGCCAAAGAATCAAACTGCATATTGTACTCTCGCACACTCATATTACCTTGTCTAAGGTTCAAGAACTTATCAGCTCTAGCTCGTCGTATCTCAACTGGCAAGTAGTGACGAAGAAAGGCCTCAGAAAATTCCTTCCACACAGCTGGAGGAGGGTTCGGACCCCTGGATCTCTCCCAACTATCATACCAGAGAACCGCTAAATCCCGTAGCCGATAAGAAGCCAACTCTACTGCCTCTGTATCACTAACATGCATAACCCGAAGTGTACGATGAACCTGGTCAATAAAAGTCTGTGGGTCCTCCTTGGGGTCTGATCCGGTAAACACTGGAGGGTCTAAATTAATAAAATCACGAACTCTTGTACTAACTGGTTTCTCAGCAGCACCTGTATTCTGCCTCTGAGCCTGAGCAGCTACCAAGCTAGTCAATAACTGCAAAGCACTCCGCATATCCTGGTCTGGAGTGCCAGACGGAGGAACTGGAGGCGCTGGGTGCCTTCTAATATCCTCTGGAGGAGATGGAGTAGATGAGGTATGAGAGGGCATCTCACTATGAGCCTCACTTTGTCCTGCTATGACTTGGGGCACCTGACTGGTACCCTCTCCCGCTGCTGTATCAAGCCGTGTACTAATCATTTTCTTCCTAGTCGAAGGCATCACTGAAAAAACAAGGTGAATATTAGAGACGAACACTTACGACTCAACTCTACGCACGATCTAGATTCAGGAAGAAGGTAACAACCCTAGATGTCATGTAGCCTCCTGATTATAAATGTGGCGCGCTACACATCCATAATCAAGAATCTACTAGACACGGCTCATAGACAACCCCTAGGACAGACTTGCTCTGATACCAAGTTTGTCACGACCCAAACTGGAGGGCCATGACTAGCACCCGACCACACTTGCCGAGCACCAACGTACATTTCATCTAACCTTCATTATTATCTTTTAGGGCTGACGAGATCAATATAAATGGTAGACCTGGATCATGGACAACCAGCAATAAAATATGACGGCATGAACATACATAGCAGGGGATGACCAGACAATCAAGAAACTACATATAAGGTATGAGCTACCACGCTACTATGAAAGACTATACAACAAAAACTAGCCGACAAGGCATACCAAACTATACATGAGTCGACACCTGTCTATGAGCCTCTAAAGGAACATAAGTGCTGCAACATAGCCGGAACAGGGCCCCGACATACCCATAATGTCTATAACAAAAATGCATACCAAGACCAAGGCAAGTCCGGAGAAGGGATCTCGCCAATCACCGCTGAATTGGACAGCCTACTATGGTGGGGGAGCTGCACCTGCCTGTCTATCAAGACCTGCAGCACGACATGCAGCGTCCACAAATAAAAGGATGTCAGTACGAATAAAGTACTGAGTATGTAAGGCAGGGAACCATAAATACGATCAGTAATGTAAGCAAAGATAGAGAATATACAACCTGTAACATCTTAGTACCTCTGAGGGCTACTTACATGAAATGCATGATACATATGTATAAATACATAAACCCTTAAAACATTTGCCTCTGTAGGCATCATCATCATTATATCGTACCCGGGCATCATCATCATCATATCGTACCCGGCCATAATAGGCTCGGTAGAATCGTACCCGGCCACGTGGAGCTCGGTAAAACCCAACTGATCAGTGGTTGCACAATAGGTGCCGTACCCGGCCAACTATAGCGTGGCTCGGTAGAGTAAAATAGATACATATATATAATGCATGCTCGACTCATGGAATCACATTCTAAACCTTTCGGAGTGACGTAAGGTCGGTATCCTCTGTACACGTTATTAGGACTAACTCTTCACTATGAACCTTATAAGAATCAGGAAGTACCAACAACATTGATAACATAAGAATAAGAGAAGCAACATTAACATCAATCGTTCCATAAGAGGGAAAACAATGTAAGTACTGCTAGCTTCTAAGAGTAGAGTATCTTGGAAGCTCGTTCATTACATTATGTACAATCGGAGTCGTGCAAAAGAAGGAAAGGGATAGCCTCACATACCTTGTATATACTGCCCCAATCTCAAGCTATGCAATTGTCAAAACTCCTTAGTCTACAATAAGAGAAACGATACTATCGTTATCATTTAAGCGTCATAACTATTATGTATCGACCACAACCTATTTTACGATGAAACGGACAGCACCTCCCCTATATATATGACCTCACACCATTCAAAACAGTCACCAAACAGCCCAAACAACATCAATAATAAACATATTGAGCCTCCCAAAATAGTCCACACACAACCTAATCACTCCATACATACGACGACCACCGTAGTCGTGTCAAACAACCTGGAAATGTTACGAATAACTATCAGCCCATAACCCTACATATATATGGTGTTTCTCCACACCCTTACTCCTCCAAAACTCCACAAGATAGTAGTAAAATACACAGCCCAACAGCAATGCAAAACAGTCCACAAAACAATAACATTACTACCAAGCCTTTCGATATATATTTCACAAGTTCTAGCTTCAATGGCTTAGCCGCAACTTGGATAATCTTAAATACATATAGAGTAAGAGGTTCATTACCTTTATACAGATATAACAACTCCAATTTGACCTTAAATTTCCATGAAATATCCCTCCAATGCTGCCACAACAACAAAAAAGCGAAACTAGCGATCAATTAGTGTTTTTCGGCACTAGAATCACTTTAGAAGGCTTGAAATCACCTAGGATTGATATTAAGAACATGAGGGAGTATTTACAGAACATAAACCCTTTAAAACAACCTCCCACACGAGCTGGAACGACACAAAAATGAGCAACAACAAGAAGAACAAGAGACTTACTAGCGCCACGGAATTCCCGACACTTGATTTGTGTTGTTTGCCCCTTTTTGGGTCTTGAATCTTGAGATAACCTTGAGAGGATGTTCCTAGGGTTCTAAGGTCTGAAAATAGTGAGAAGAAATGACTTAAAACGGGTTGGAGGCATCCTATATAGGTCCAAATATCTTAAACCGCCTTAGTGGGCCCCATAGAGAGGTGCTTGGCGCAGTCTCGCGAAAATGCGAATATCTCTCTACTCCGAGATCGTATCGATGAACGGTTTAATGCGTTGGAAACTAGACTCATAGATATTTAATTTGGTTGGTAGATCACCCCGTAATTCCATGTAAATTAGGATAAAAGATTAGAAACATTTGACCTAATGTTTAAGTAAAATTATGAACCTAAGTTGCGACAACTTTTGTCGACTTTTGTTTCATAACTTGTTTGACTTCAAGACTTATGATACGGATATTATATGATTAAAATACCTTAATAAATGAACTCTTGAGTGTATTAAGCACCGCTAGATTACTTGAAAATACGAGTTACAACATCCTTGATTCATTTAACTTCTAATACTTGTTAATCACCCTTATACACTCTTGTATCACTTAAGACCAATAGGATTGACTTCTTATCATCTCAAAGATAATTCCTTCTTGGATTTATGTTAACTAATATATGGCATGAACTAACACATGTGGATATGGGTTGTAACACCCTCCCCCCCTTAGGAACATTCGTCCTCGAATGTAAGGGTTTATGGGGAGTTTAAATCATCGTGGATTCCAATGGAAATTTCCGATCAATTTTCCCCTATAAAATGGTCACTAGCAAAACTTGCAAGTAATTAAGCCCAACATATGGCTTCACAAGGCTACACAAAGCATTATGCGTATTTACATTATCTACATATCACCATTTTGTATTAAGGAGGAGTATTCTCAAATTATTGCTTACCTCATAGAGCCGTTTCACCTTCCAATGTATCCTGTCTTCCACCAGCATCCTTGTTATCTTCATTCTGGAATAAGTAAGGGTATTTAGACTTCATCTCCTCTTCTGCTTCCCATGTCATTTCTTCCATATTTTTGTTCCTCCACAATACTTTGACGGAAGCTACATCTTTTGTTCTCAGCTTGCGGACTTGCCGATCTAATATCGCCACTGGCACTTCTTCATATGATAGGTCCTCTGTAACTTGTACATCTTTGATAGGGACGACTCGAGAAGGGTCTCCAATACATTTTCTCAACATAGATACATGGAATACCGGGTGGACAAATTCCAATTCGGATGGCAATTCTAACTCATAAGCAACCTGTCCAATTCGTCGAAGAATTTTATACGGCCCGATATACCTTGGACTCAGCTTACCTTTCTTCCCAAAACGCATAATACCCTTCATTGGTGAGATCCTCAGGAAAACCCAATCACCAACCTCAAACTCTAGATCACGACGTCGGACATCAGAATAAGATTTTTGCCTGCTTTGTGCCGTCCTCAATCGCTCCTGTATCACTTTCACCTTCTCAATAGCTTGGTGAATCAAATCTGGCCCATATAATTCTGTTTCACCGACTTCGAACCATCCAACTGGTGATCTACATCTCCTCCCGTATAGTGCCTCGTATGGGGCCATTTTAATACTGGAATGGTAGCTATTGTTATAGGCGAATTCTATGAGTGGAAGATGATCATCCCAATTCCCCTTAAAATCTAGAACACATGCTCGTAGCATATCTTCCAGTGTCTGAATGGTACGTTCAGCCTGTCCGTCAGTCTGCGGATGAAATGCAGTGCTGAGATTTACTTGTGTGCCTAAACCCTTCTGGAAAGACCTCCAAAAGTTAGCCGTAAATTGAGCTCCTCGGTCTGATATAATAGATACGGGCACACCATGAAGCCTAACAATCTCCTTGATATACAACTTCGCATAATCTTCAGCCGTGTAAGTTGTCTTCACTGGCAGAAAATGGGCACATTTTGTAAGTCGATCAATTATCACCCAGATGGAGTCAAACTTATGATAAGAGCGAGGTAATCCAATAATGAAGTCCATATTAATCACCTCCCACTTCCAGGTCGGAATCTCTATATTTTGAAGCAATCCACCGGGTTTCTGATGTTCTATCTTTACTTGTTGACAATTGGGACACTGGGCTACAAATTCTGCAATAGACTTCTTCATATTATCCCACCAATACTGCTCCTTGACATCATGATACATCTTTGTTGAGCCGGGATGGATGGAATATCGGGATTGATGAATCTCATTCATAATCTTCTCTCGCAACCCTGCCACATTAGGCACACACAATCGGCTCTGGTATCTCAGTGCCCCGTCTTTTCCGATCCCAAAAGCCATACTTTTACACTGTTGAATGCTTTCTCTTAATCGTACTAAGATAGGATCTTCATATTGTCGTGCTTTTACCTCGGCTACCAAAGATGATTCTGATGTATTCTGTACAGTAACACCTCCGTCATCAGAGTCTAACAATCTGATTCTCATATTGGCTAGCTGATGAAGCTCTTTAATCAACCCCCATCTACCTGCCTCAATATGTACTAAGCTTCCCATTGATTTACGGCTGAGAGCATCTGCCACAACATTGGCTTTACCGGGATGATACAATATCTCGACGTCGTAGTCTTTCAATAATTCAAGCCACCTACGCTGCCTCAAATTCAACTCTTTCTGCTTGAAGATGTATTGTAAACTCTTGTGATCTGTGTAGATGTCAACATGGACGCCGTATAAGTAGTGCCGCCATATCTTCAAAGCATATATTACTGCAGCCAATTCCAAATCATGGGTTGGATAATTCTTTTCATGCTTCTTCAATTGTCTTGATGCATAAGCAATCACATTCCCACGCTGCATCAATACGCACCCCAAACCTATACCTGAGGCATCACAATATACCACATAACCTTCTGTTCCTTCAGGAAGAGTGAGCACTGGTGCAGATGTCAATCGATTCTTCAGCTCCTGAAAACTACGTTCACAAGTGTCAGACCACTGGAATTTGGTAGCTTTTTGTGTTAACTTAGTCAATGGTGATGATATAGAGGAAAATCCTTCTACAAACCGCCTATAATATCCTGCTAGCCCTAGGAAGCTGCGGACTTCTGATGGTGTTGTAGGTCTCGGCCAATTCTTTACTGCATCGATCTTCTGAGTGTCGACACTAATACCCTCATCAGATATCACATGGCCAAGGAATGCTACTGAGTTCAGCCAGAATTCACATTTGGAGAGCTTAGCATATAACTTACGATCCTGAAGCGTCTGTAATACTATCCGCAAGTGGCCCGCATGTTCCGCCTCCGAACGAGAATACACTAGAATGTCATCAATGAATACAATCACGAACACATCAAGATAGGGCCTGAATATAGTATTCATGAGATCCATAAAAGCTGCTGGGGCATTTGTTAGCCCGAACGACATCACCAAGAACTCAAAGTGCCCATATCTTGTCCGGAAGGCCGTCTTTGGAATATCCTTCTCCCTAACCCTCACCTGATGATACCCTGAACGTAAATCAATCTTGGAGAAATACTTGGCACCCTGGAGTTGGTCAAACAGGTCATCAATTCTTGGAAGTGGATACTTGTTCTTTATAGTAGACTTATTCAACTGTCGATAGTCGATACACATCCGTAACGACCCATCTTTCTTCCGCACGAATAGGACTGGTGCACCCCAAGGTGAAGTGCTAGGCCTAATAAAGCCCTTATCCAGCAAGTCCTTCAACTGCACCTTCAACTCTCGCAACTCTGCCGGGGCCATTCTGTATGGAGGAATAGAGATCGGTTGAGTGTCAGGCAACACATCAATGCTAAACTCAATCTCCCTTTCAGGAGGAAGGCCTGGGAGTTCATCTGGGAAAACATCTGGGAATTCGTTGACCACAGGGATTGATTGTAAAGTAGGCGGCTTCGCCTCCGCATCCCTAACGTGAACGAGATGATAAATGTAACCTTTTGAGATCATTTTCCTTGCCTTAAGATAGGAAATAAACCTACCTTTCGGTGTAGCAATGTTCCCTTTCCATTCAATGATGGGTTCACCCGGAAATTGGAACCTAACCATCTTCGTACGACAGTCAACATTTGCATAGCATGAGGCCAACCAGTCCATTCCCATTATCACATCAAAATCAACCATTTCTAACTCAAATAAATTTGACGAGGTTTGACGACTACAAATCATCACAGTGCAACCTCTATATACCCTTCTAGCAATCACAGAATCTCCTATCGGAGTAGATACCACAAGGGGTTTACTTATCAATTCAGGTTCAATGCCAAACTTATTAGCCACAAAGGGTGTAACATATGATAATGTAGATCCCGGATCAATCAGCGCATATACATCATAAGAAAACACAGATATAATACCTGTAACAACATCTGGAGACGACTCGAGATCCTGTCGACCTACTAGAGCATAGGTTCGATTTTGAGCACCACTCGAACTCGGCACTGCACCTCTACCCCTACCACGACCTGTCGACTGCTGAAAACCCCGTGCTGGAGGTCGAACTGATGAGGAAGAACCAGACACAGATCCAGTCGGCTGAGCCATACCATCACCTCCTCTATTAGGACAATCCCGCATCATATGGCCAGGCTGCCCGCACGAATAGCATGCATCAGAACCTCGACGACACAGTCCAAAGTGGGCCTTGCCGCACTGATCACAATGTGGTGTTGGGGGTCTCATCTGACTAGTATCCCTGTGATGTTGCGAGCCAGATGCCCGCGAACTCTGACCTGGACCAGAATAGGATCGATCATATCGAGGCCTCTGAAACTGTGGAGGAGCACTAGCTACAGGTGGCGCCGAACTCCTCGAAAACTGTGGCCTGATGCGGCCTCTGAAGTCATCAGAATACCCTGCAAATCTCGCCCTCTTATGTTGGCCCCTATCCTGCTCCCTAACTGCCCTCTGCTGGCGCTTACGATCCTCTAGGGTCTGGGCATAAGCTTGAATACGGGAAATATCCATGCCCTCCACCAAGGAGGCTGTCGTACACTCATTTATCAGATGTGGTCCCAACCCATTCACGAACATATGCACCCTATCACTCATCTCGGCCACCATATGGGGAGCATACCTTGCCAAAGAATCAAACTGCATACTGTACTCTCGCACACTCATATTACCTTGTCTAAGGTTCAAGAACTTATCAGCTCTAGCTCGTCGTATCTCAACTGGCAAGTAGTGACGAAGAAAGGCCTCAGAAAATTCCTTCCACACAGCTGGAGGAGGGTTCGGACCCCTGGATCTCTCCCAACTATCATACCAGAGAACCGCTAAATCCCGTAGCCGATAAGAAGCCAACTCTACTGCCTCTGTATCACTAACATGCATAACCCGAAGTGTACGATGAACCTGGTCAATAAAAGTCTGTGGGTCCTCCTTGGGGTCTGATCCGGTAAACACTGGAGGGTCTAAATTAATAAAATCACGAACTCTTGTACTAACTGGTTTCTCAGCAGCACCTGTATTCTGCCTCTGAGCCTGAGCAGCTACCAAGCTAGTCAATAACTGCAAAGCACTCCGCATATCCTGGTCTGGAGTGCCAGACGGAGGAACTGGAGGCGCTGGGTGCCTTCTAATATCCTCTGGAGGAGATGGAGTAGATGAGGTATGAGAGGGCATCTCACTTTGAGCCTCACTTTGTCCTGCTATGACTTGGGGCACCTGACTGGTACCCTCTCCCGTTGCTGTATCAAGCCGTCTACTATTCATTTTCTTCCTAGTCGAAGGCATCAGTGAAAAAACAAGGTGAATATTAGAGACGAACACTTACGACTCAACTCTACGCACGATCTAGATTCAGGAAGAAGGTAACAACCCTAGATGTCATGTAGCCTCCTGATTATAAATGTGGCGCGCTACACATCCATAATCAAGACTCTACTAGACACGGCTCATAGACAACCCCTAGGACAGACTTGCTCTGATACCAAGTTTGTCACGACCCAAACTGAAGGGCCATGACTAGCACCCGACTACACTTGCCGAGCACCAACGTACATTTCATCTAACCTTCATTATTATCTTTTAGGGCTGACGAGATCAATATAAATGGTAGACCTGGATCATGGACAACCAGCAATAAAATATGACGGCATGAACATACATAGCAGGGGATGACCAGACAATCAAGAAACTACATATAAGGTATGAGCTACCACGCTACTATGAAAGACTATACAACAAAAACTAGCCGACAAGGCATACCAAACTATACATGAGTCGACACCTGTCTATGAGCCTCTAAAGGAACATAAGTGCTGCAACATAGCCGGAACAGGGCCCCGACATACCCATAATGTCTATAACAAAAATGCATACCAAGACCAAGGCAAGTCCGGAGAAGGGATCTCGCCAATCACCGCTGAACTGGACAGCCTACTATGGTGGGGGAGCTGCACCTGCCTGTCTATCAAGACCTGCAGCACGACATGCAGCGTCCACAAATAAAAGGATGTCAGTACGAATAAAGTACTGAGTATGTAAGGCAGGGAACCATAAATACGATCAGTAATGTAAGCAAAGATAGAGAATATACAACCTGTAACATCTTAGTACCTCTGAGGGCTACTTACATGAAATGCATGATACATATGTATAAATACATAAACCTTTAAAGCATTCGCCTCTGTGGGCATCATCATCATCATATCGTACCCGGCCATAATAGGCTCGGTAGAATCGTACCCGGCCACGTGGAGCTCGGTAAAACCCAACTGATCAGTGGTTGCACAATAGGTGCCGTACCCGGCCAACTATAGCGTGGCTCGGTAGAGTAAAATAGATACATATATATAATGCATGCTCGACTCATGGAATCACATTCTAAACCTTTCGGAGTGACGTAAGGTCGGTATCCTCTGTACACGTTATTAGGACTAACTCTTCACTATGAACCTTATAAGAATCAGGAAGTACCAATAACATTGATAACATAAGAATAAGAGAAGCAACATTAACATCAATCGTTCCATAAGAGGGAAAACAATGTAAGTACTGCTAGCTTCTAAGAGTAGAGTATCTTGGAAGCTCGTTCATTACATTATGTACAATCGGAGTCGTGCAAAAGAAGGAAAGGGATAGCCTCACATACCTTGTATATACTGCCCCAATCTCAAGCTATGCAATTGTCAAAACTCCTTAGTCTACAATAAGAGAAACGATACTATCGTTATCATTTAAGCGTCATAACTATTATGTATCGACCACAACCTATTTTACGATGAAACGGACAGCACCTCCCCTATATATATGACCTCACACCATTCAAAACAGTCACCAAACAGCCCAAACAACATCAATAATAAACATATTGAGCCTCCCAAAATAGTCCACACACAGCCTAATCACTCCATACATACGACGACCACCGTAGTCGTGTCAAACAACCTGGAAATGTTACGAATAACTATCAGCCCATAACCCTACATATATATGGTGTTTCTCCACACCCTTCCTCCTCCAAAACTCCACAAGATAGTAGTAAAATACGCAGCCCAACAACAACGCAAAACAGTCAACAAAACAATAACATTACTACCACGCCTTTCGATATATATTTCACAAGTTCTAGCTTCAATGGCTTAGCCGCAACTTGGATAATCTTAAATACATATAGAGTAAGAGGTTCCTTACCTTTATACAGAAATAAAAACTCCAATTTGACCTTAAATTTCCATGAAATATCCCTCCAATGCTGCCACAACAACAAAAAAGCGAAACTAGCGATCAATTAGTGTTTTTCGGCACTAGAATCACTTTAGAAGGCTTGAAATCACCTAGGATTGATATTAAGAACATGAGGGAGTATTTACAGAACATAAACCCTTTAAAACAACCTCCCACACGAGCTGGAACGACACAAAAATGAGCAACAACAAGAAGAACAAGAGACTTACTAGCGCCACGGAATTCCCGACACTTGATTTGTGTTGTTTGCCCCTTTTTTGGGTCTTGAATCTTGAGAGAACCTTGAGAGGATGTTCCTAGGGTTCTAAGGTCTGAAAATAGTGAGAATAAATGACTTAAAACGGGTTGGAGGCATCCTATATAGGTCCAAATATCTTAAACCGCCTTAGTGGGCCCCATAGAGAGGTGCTTGGCGCAGTCTCGCGAAAATGCGAATATCTCTCTACTCCAAGATCGTATCGATGAACGGTTTAATGAGTTGGAAAATAGACTCATAGATATTTATTTTGTTGGTAGATCACCCCGTAATTCCATGTAAATTAGGAGAAAAGATTAGAAACATTTGACCTAATGTTTAAGTAAAATTATGAACCTAAGTTGCGACAACTTTTGTCGACTTTTGTTTCATAACTTGTTTGACTTCAAGACTTATGATACGGATATTATATGATTAAAATACCTTAATAAATGAACTCTTGAGTGTATTAAGCACCGCTAGATTACTTGAAAATACGAGTTACAACATCCTTGATTCATTTAACTTCTAATACTTGTTAATCACCCTTATACACTCTTGTATCACTTAAGACCAATAGGATTGACTTCTTATCATCTCAAAGATAATTCCTTCTTGGATTTATGTTAACTAATATATGGCATGAACTAACACATGTGGATATAGGTTGTAACAATGTGCATTATAGTTTCCTTATTAAATTAGAGCAAATGGGACAGCATGTGCTGCCAGGGCATATGCAGGCTGCCCATACTTTTGTTTTAGCTTAATAAAAGAGAAACCACTTTTAATATTTAAAGATAGGGCTGTCAGGGGAATCTCATGGGAGGGGTTTTATTTTTAAATGTTCGAGTGGAAAAACAGCAGGAGATGGAAGGAATTTGAATGGTTTTACAGGCTATAGATGGTCTGAGGAAGGTTATAAATAGAGGAGGGTTCCATTAGTTAAAGGGGGGGGGGAGGGAATCATAGAAAAAAGGAGAGAGAGACAGAAGCTAAAAAAAACTGGACAGAAAACAGTTCTGAATTAAGAGGTTTCCCAGGTATAAAAAAACAGTCCTGAAAAGTGAGAAATTCAGTTTTGATTGGCAACACAATTCCATCAGGCTTTGGTTTAGTTTGAAGTTTCAGTTAGTTAATACTGTGTCCTTTTGTTTTGGCTCCAATTCGTTGAAACTTCCTCTGCAATCTACAACTCCAACCTTGTTTTGAGGTCGAGTCCATTTTGAGTTTTGCATGCTGCTTGTTGCTACCTGGGTTTTCCACAAATCTTTCGGGTTTCATTTGAGTTGTTCCTGGTGCACTTGGATTGCTGCCACTGCTGCTGTATTTATTGTTGTTGCTACCTTTCCTGTTTGCTGTTGCTGCTGATTTCTCTGCCTTCTTGTTTCTTCTGTTGTATTCAACATCCAGGTACACGCTTCTGAAACTATGGATTGATGTACGTTTGAATTGGAAGTTAAGTTGAAGTAAACAAAGAAATGAATCGTTCACCTACTTTCACAATACCTGTTGTTTCAAATATAGCAATAGGATTAAAATGATTCATTTGGTTTGTATTTGCTTGGACTCATTCTAATCGCACTTTTTTGTATAAATTGGGGTGTACTTGAACCAATATGGACTGTTAAGTAGTATGTTGTTATATTGGTTAGACATATGTCCATGTGTTTTAGCAATTTAGTTTGGTTGGTGATGATAACATAATACAGAATATTAGCAGGTATTTGTATGTATCCCGTTGGATCTTTTGAACTGTTTTGCCATGGCCCGATTCAGTTTGATTTCAGCGCATATGTCAAGCAAATTTTATATCACGTTAGTTAACGCCAACAGATTAACCATTAATAGCTCTCTCGTTTGAATTCCCTATTTCAATATAGGTTTAATAGTGTTAGTTTAATAATTAATGTTAGCATCGGCTCACCACGTAAATAAAGTGGCTATTAACTCTATATAATCGACAAGTTTTTACATATTAGGGGATACGAATCAATGGTGCGGGGTTAAGAGCTTTGATCTAATAGGCGTGAATCTAGCTAGATGGCTAAAATTTAGATCTAATAAACTTTTGAATAAGCACTACGAATCAAGGTTAATGTTATTTTGAATAATCAAAAAGTAATTGTTGGTCCATTCACATAATGGTGCGAGGTCAACCTAGTTATAGGATAACTAATCTTCCTTGTATATATTATTCGTTGATTTCGTATTCACTTATAATTTCAAATGTTAAGTAATATTCTTTTCCGTTAATATTCGTCTTAATCTAATATGTAAAACGATGCGCTTGTAGCATGTGACTAAACAAGATCCTCCTTTTGCCTTTTTTAGAAACAAAAATTAATGGAAATATAGTCACTTTAGGATATCCCTTCTAAAAATAATGAGACGAGCCTCGCCAAATAAAAATGCAAATTGCGGGGCCCTCAATAATTGATCATAATAAATACTTAGAATTTGGGATGGACTGTTTAGGGAATTTCACTGCCTTCCCCAAAGATGATAACGCGTTCAGACTCTTTAGGCGCGACTTAATTAAAATTACATTCTTAAATTCGGGTGCGCATTTATGTGACCCAAATTCAAATCTCAACGGAGTCAAAATGTGTTAACAACTATGGGTGCATTGATTGTGACGTGGTTCGAGATGCATTTTCACGACGTTGCAATTCTATAAAAAATAAAATGATAATAATAAAAGTGGTTTGAACTTAATAAAAGCACATAAGTCATAACATGTATTGAAATCAGATATTTAGCCATTATAACAATTTAAGCGACCGTGCTAGAACCACGGGATTCGAGGGTGCCTAACACCTTCCCTCGGGTCAACAGAATTCCTTACTTAGAATTTCTGGTTCGCAGACTTCATTTGGAAAGTCGAAAATTTCCTCGATTTGGGATTCAAGATAAACCGGTGACTTGGGACACCAAAAGCCAAACCTTTCCCAAGTGGCGACTCTGAATTAAATAAATAATCTCATTTCGAATATTGTCACTTAAATTGGAAAAACTCTATCGCGCATTTAACCCTTCGGGGCGGGCGCGCAAAAAGGAGGTGTGACAGCTCTGGCGACTCTGCTGGGGACTTGACCCAGAACCACTGGTTCAGGGTTCAATAATTCGAGCATAGAATAATTGTTATATTTGGCTTTATTATCTAATCTTTATTACATGTTTCGGCATAACGTGCTAAATGTTGTCTTTTACCGCTTTGATATTATCTGAACTGTATATAAACTGTGCCGAAACCCTTCTCTCTTCACCTCCGGGGATGTGCTTACTGGTTGAGACTCCCTATTCTATTAGTGTCATACCTTGAAATAAAAAAGAGGCTCGGACAAGTTACGAAGCCGGATGGCCTTTTGGTTCCCGGTAAGTTGCCCCTCCTCGACTCGAGTTGTCCGCTTGGGTACACAGTCTAGAACATATACCCATGTTATAAACCTAGTATAACGAAACCTCATGCCGGATCCCTAGTAGGAGCGCTTATTTGCATCATGTTGCATTTGACATAGGGGACTCATCACAGGGGTTGGGTCCGTCTAGGACAGGCAACCTGAAACGAAAAGACCATCCTGCTGCATCCCGTCTGTTTTGCGCATTTATTTGCTTCAGATCTGCATGCTGACCGGTTTCTAAAAAAAAGGGAAAAAACAGCAGCGTAGGGAGATAATTACTTATTTTGGAAAAATAAAACCAATATCCAAGTAGTGTCAAAATCTCGCCGGAATTTTCTTTAAAAAAAAGAAAAAGGAAAAAAATGAAAACAAAATTTGTCTTTTAGTTTGATTTATTTCACTTTCAAACTCCAAAAAATATATATTTATTTAAACGTAAAAAAAAGAAGGGAAAATTCAAAATTCAAAAAATGTTGTTTCTTTTGTAGTATATCTTTTATAAATTCAGACCAATAGTTTAAATACTTCCTTAAAAAAAATTTCGAAATTTCAAAAAAAAAAGCAAAAAAAGGGGTTCAAAGAAAAAATATTTCTTTAGTCTTCATCTCTTTTCAAAGATAAAAAAAAACAAAATATCAAAATCCAGAAAAAATATTTTCTCCTTTTCTTTAAAAGATTGTATTCAGAAGGGGTTTAGTTTATTTCCTCTATGCCTGATCGGCCCGAACTACGCCGGTTTGATTCTCATAGGGCGTGAGATACGTAGGCAACCCTCATCGGGTCCAACCTCCCCTTTTGCAAAAACCACCAAAAAATGACAAAATGTTGCCACTTTTATAAATAGTCGGGTGACGCCGTTTCTGTAAAAATAGCCGAACGTTCTCAAGCGGGACGCCGGAAGGCTAACATTGCATAAACGGCCACCTTTGGTCATCATTTTTGATCGGTTAATCCTCGCAGCCTTAAAAGTCTTCGTTCTCGAAGTGCTAAAAGGCCGCATTTGAAAATCAAGTTCGTCGTTTTGAAAAAATCTTGGAAAAGAACATAGATAGTTTTATTTTGAGTCTAATCACCCTAATAAATGTGCAGGATGAGCACGATACAAAACGAACCCTTTTCAATAATGACCAAGATCACTTTTGAGTTGCGATTATGGTGGAACGACTTAGGCAAGGAGGGGCAAGACAAAGTAAAGAAATATCTGAAAGATCTCCCGGATTTACTAGACATTCAGCCTCGGGGTGATATTATCAGATCATTGGTCACTTGCTAGGATTCAGCACGCAATGTATTTCATTTCTCGGACTTTGAACTTACCCCGACGTTGGAAGAAATAGCGGGATACATCGGAGGTGATGAAGCTCCGTTAAGGTTCAAATACTTGATTGCACCCAGGGCCGTCACGGTACACCGTTTTCTGGATTTCCTAAAAATACCCCGAACATTTCACCATCCAGATCTTGCCAAAGGTTTCTGCAGTCTCCACCTCATATATGCTAGATACGGCCACGTGGGCGGGTTCAATAAGCCAGACTTCAAACTATGCAGTAGAGGCAACCGACAAAAGTGGGACGAACACAGGCTGGTAGCTTTTATGACAGCCTTTTTGGGTCTTATAGTGTTCCCAAGAAAAGACGGAAACATTCATCTAAAAGTGGTTAGGGTCGTCAGTACCCTGCTCACCCAAGATAAAAGTACTCTGGCGCCTATGATTGTGGCTGACATCTTCCGGGCTCTCACTGCTTGCCGAGCTAGGGGCGACTTTTTCGAAGGATGTAACCTATTGTTGCAAATGTGGATGACCGATCATTTATGCCACCGCTCTCCGCTCTTGGGTTACGGTTCGCCTGAGAAGACTTGTATTGGAGAATTCTACACAAGGATCAAAGGGTTCAGTCTACCCGAGGGAGTCGCAGCATGGACTTCATTTTTTCGGACTCTCACTACTGACCAAATCCAGTGGACGCTCGGATGGTTGCCTGTTGAGGAAATCATATATATGCCGGCAACCAGGCCCCACTTTCTGTTAATGGGACTTAAAAGCATCCAACCCTATGCACCGTATCGGGTTTTGAGGCAACTTGGGAGGTATCAAGTAGTACCGAAAGATGAAGACTTGAGTACCCAAGTGATTGAAATCAGTCCGGACGGTCATTTCCCCGAAAAAAGAAGTTCGCCAAATCTGGAGTGAGTGCCAACAGCTGACAGCAAACACTTGTATGATGGATACGGCTAAAGGGGAAGTTGCCCCGGGGTATCACGCTTGGTTTAGAGGTGACATGTCCTGCGAGAGACCAGCTAAGAGACCTCATCTCAAAGATTTCGTTGAGTCATCCCAAGAGCGATGGAACTGGTTAGCAAGGGAAAAGGGGTATCGGGCAGAGATCGGGGATTTGAAGCAACAGGTTGACAATCTGAAATTCGATAACAGTATGAAAATCGCTGCGGATCGAGGCGAAAAGAATAGATTGGCCCAAGAAAATAAAGAGCTTAGGGCCCAAATCCAGAAATTGAGATTGGCTCTTGATGAACAACCAAAGAGTCGATCAGATGAGCAGTTGATAAAAGGGTTGAAAAGTGAAGTTAGGGAATGGCGAGATGGTTTAGAAGAGTCTGAAAACGTCATGGCAGAGCTCAGGGAACAGTGGGGTACAAGAGCAGATAAGCATCGCCGATACTTGAGTCAATTGAAATGCGACCACGAGAAAACTGTTGCCAAAATGAAGAGAGAGATGGCTACACTTGAGGTTAAAGCAGTTAAGCGAGCCGAGGGTTTCCAAATGGAGAGCAGATACTGTTACGACTTGTTGGCCCAAATGAAGGTAGAAGTGCGGCAACTGAAGAATCAGCATATGCAGGATTCTCAGGTTTTAAAAACATGCAGTGATCAGATAAAAGGGGAAGCCTAAAAAGAAGCCGGAATGACACATGCCTTCGTTGCAAACATGTAGGAATTCATTTAACTGTATAGGTGCATCATTCCCCAACGTGAGATTACCTATCTGTTATTTGTTTTGAACTAACCGTTCATTTATCGTTGAGTCTTTCCAGGTTTTAAAAAGGCGGTTGGTTTGGTGAAGGTCTGGCCTCACATTCATACTTCACGAGGTCGAAAGGGAGTGTTCAGTTACCTGTTGTTAAGACAAGAGGAGTTACTCACACTTACTTCACCAGATCAAAAGGAAGTTTCGAAATGTCTTCAGAAGTTCCTCTGCCAACAATTCCTATTTTGGAGGAAAGTTCAATCTCAGCCATCCCGACTTCTGAGTCAGCAACTGTCGAGGAAAATAGGATTCTGCGTCTCCGCATGATGGAAATGTGGGACGCCTGGGCCAATGGAAAAGAGCCACCAAGTGCGATCCCTGGATTCCCTGAGCTTTTTCCTAGGGCAAGTGGGACCTCCAACACCCCCATAAGTTATCCAAATGCCCCTCTGGGATTTCCTACCATCTCAGCCTACTTTACTGAAACACCGTCTGAATCTCGCCCCCAGGTGTTAGCTTCCGGTGTGGCTTCAAACATATTCACTGCTCCACCTTGTTCAGCCACGGCACAACCTGTTTTACCCAGGACCAACTTCGATTCATCATCCTTCACATTTCAAGCACCGCCTCTTCCGTTGGAACCTAGCCAGTTCACCACCAACGCTTACCCTCAGCCATCTCGATACGAGTTTATCGCAGGGTAGGAAAAAGCTGAGAAAACACCTGAACAAGAGGAAATGACCAGGAAAACGAGAAGTATGGAGCAAACTATCAAAAATATACAGGGTCTGAGCGGGCAAAAAATCGTATCTTACGCTGACCTATGCATGTTCCCACACGTACATTTGCCTTTGGGTTTCAAAACCCCAAAGTTTGAGAAATATGACGGGCATGGGGACCCCATAGCCCATCTCAAAAGGTACTGCAACCAGTTGCGGGGAGCGGGCGGAAAAGAAGAGCTTCTTATGGCTTACTTTGGAGAAACTTTGATCGGCGTTGCTTCTGAATGGTATACGGATCAGGAAGTATCTCGTTGGCACATTTGGGACGACTTGGCTCGAGATTTTGTCAGACAGTTTCAATATAACATCGACATTGCCCCCGACAGGAATTCATTGTCGAATCTAAAGAAGAAGCCTTTGGAGAGCTTCCGAGAATATGCTGTCAAATGGCGTGAACAAGCGGCCAGAGTCAAACCTCCGATGGATGAAACTGAAATGGTCAGTGTTTTCCTTCAAGCCTAAGAGGCTAATTATTATCAAAACATGATGTCTGCATTGGGAAAGTCGTTTGCTGAAGCCATCAAAATCGGTGAAATGGTGGAGAACGGGTTAAAAACAGGGCGAATCTTGAGTCAGTCTGCTATAAGGGCCACCTCCCAAGCAATCCAAGGCGGGTCTGGAGGAGGAGCAAACCGAGAGAAGAAGGAAGAAGCAACAATGGGAACTTCGAGTGTAAGGAAACCCCTTCTGTCCAGATTTCATTTCTCTGAAAGAGCCCCGCAACACTACTACCCCCATCAAGATGCGGCCTATGCTTTGAACCTTCAGCCCTACACAGTAATGAATGCACAACCATATATTAGGCCACAACAACAATTCCACCAAAAGCGAGCTCAATTTCCAATAAATTCAACCTTCTCACCAAGCTCAGTATAATCCCCGACCTCCACAAAATAATCTCCCCTACAACGCCCGCGCTCGAGAGCCGCCTAGGAAAATAGACTTCACACCTATTGGTGAGTCATATTCCAACCTTTTCCCTAAACTGGTCCAAATGGGTTTGTTACAACCTGTACCTCTAAATAGGCAAAACCCAGAGTCACCCTCTTACCAAATCGGTGCCCGATGTGCCTATCACTCTGGAGTGGAAGGGCATGACACCGAGAGCTGTTGGACTTTGAAAAGGGTTGTTGAAAACCTCATAGAACAAAAGTGGATAGTGTTAAAGGACGAAGACATTCCTAATGTGACCAACAACCCGTTACCGGCTCACAACAATGGACCGATTATTGGGATGATCTGCGAAGATAAAGAGTTTGATCCTGTCTTGAAAGCCATCATTGCAATCGCCGACATTGAGAAAAAGCCCAGAACGTATGCAAAGCAAGAAAAAGGGGACAAGAAGAGTAAAACCCCCCCTCAAAACATAGAAAAAGCAGTGGAAACCAAAACTGAGGTAGTTCCCTCAAAAGATGCCGTCCTTTATGTTCCCCGAGGTTCGAAGAAAGGACATGTAACATTGAGCCCTCCAAGAAGGTTTGAACTGAACAAAGGATCTAAAATGTACGTGCCCAAAGGGACCTATGCGGAACGGGGGCCAATAATTTCACCGAGGCTGAATGATCCCGTGATTATTGGACGCGCGCTGCAGAGGCCCATGACAGATCCTACTACCATCCCATGGAATTATAACAAGGCGGTAGTAACCTACAAAGGAAAAGAAATCCTGGGAGGAGTAAATGAAGCTAACCCAACTGAGAAATACCTCAACCTGGAGGAGTTGAGTGATTCTACAAAGAGGCATTTTCCACCCAAAAAACCCGTCAGTGCCGAGGAAGCGGAAGAGTTTTTTAGGAAAATGAAAACTGCGGACTACGAGATAATTGACCAACTCCGAAAGTCTCCCGCTCAAGTCTCGTTGTTGTCCCTACTGATGAATTCAATTGAGCATCAGAAAGTGTTGATCAAGACCCTCAACGAAGCTTACGTCCCAATTGAAACTACCGTGGAACAGCTAGAGAGGATGGCGGAAAGATTCTTCATGATCAATCAGATTTCCTTCAGCAAAAATGATCTGCCCCCGGAAGGGGCCGCCCACAACAAAGCCCTCCACCTAACGGTTAAATGTGAAGGGTACTATATGAAGAGTGTCATGCTGGATGGCGGGTCCGGAGTAGATATCTGTCCCCTTTCGACTCTGCAAAGAATGGAGATCGAGACAGGAAGAATCAGGCCCAACAGCGTATGTGTTCGTGCCTTTGACGGCATCAAAAGGGACACCCTAGGCGAGATCGATTTGATTTTGACTATCGGACCTGTGGATTTTGAGGTGACCTTTCAGGTTTTGGATATGGATACTTCTTACAATTTCCTTCTAGGAAGGCCTTGGATCCATGCGGCGGAAGCCATACCTTCTACTCTCCACCAGATGGTAAAATTTGTATATAAAAATCAAGAGATTATAGTCCACGGAGAGGATGAGCATTCAATTTATCGAGACCCGTCGGTCCCATGCCTCGAAGCTAAGGAGGGTAGTGAACACATAGTTTTCGAGGTTGTGGTCGCAGACCAATGCGAAGAAGGAAGCCCGTACCCTCAACCTTTTCTCTCAAAAGCGTCAGTTATGGTTGCCAAGGAAATGATCAGGCATGGTTATAAACCAGGGATGGGGCTCGGGGCATCATTGCAAGGTATCACCAAACCCATCACCTTACCTGCTACTAAAAAGTTCTTCGGTGTTGGTTTTTACGCCGAAGAAGCTGATATAATATGGGCAAACCAATGGAAGAGCAATGGTTGGGTTTTGTCTCAGCCAATTCCGCATCTTTACAGAACGTTCGTCAGACCCTGATACATTGAAGAAAGAGAGGATGAGACCTTGACGACCGAGGAAATTGAAGAAATCTGTGGGGTTATGAGGCAAATACTGTATGAAACCCATATGGTTCAGCCGGGAGAAGGCTCGAGCACCGCTGAGGTGCTTTACATGGGGCCTGGCGCCAAATTGCAAAACTGGAAGGCCACTCCGTTTCCGATCAAGCGGGAATCCTGGTAGACCGGTCTTGCCACCTTTTCTGCATTACGAGTTATTTTGGGGTGTAACTCGAATGATTTCCTTTTAGTTTCCTGTCCTTAAATTCTGATGTAAACCCTATTATCTTCAAAATTCAATGAAATGAAGTTAATATTCCATCTTTCATCTTATTTATCCTCTCTGATTCTTTTTATTTTTGTTTTATTTCTTTCAGTTCTAATAATGCGGTTTTAAATAACATGACATGCTTGCGGACTTCATGCCCAGATCCAAACATGCAGTCTAGCTGCGAAATAATGAACCAAGAAATGGAATACGATGAAGAATAGGCTTTTAAGGAAATAAATCGAGAATTGGAACATTTTGAGAACAAACCTAAGCCGAATCTGAATGACACCGAACCGGTTAATTTGGAAACTCCTGAGGAAATCCGAGAGACCAAAATAAGCATTCACACGGACGAGAGAACGCGAAACGCGATAATTCAACTCCTTTTTGAATTCAAAGATGTGTTTGCTTGGTCATACTATGATATGCCAGGATTAGGCGTTGATCTAGTGGTGCATAAATTGCCAATTCACCCTGATTGTCCTCCAGTTCAACAAAAGCAAAGAAGGTTCAAGACTGATGTCAGTGACAAGATTAAAGAAGAAATCACCAAGCAGCTGAAAAAGGGGGTAATTCGTGTAGTCCAGTACACCACGTGGTTGGCAAACGTAGTTCCAGTGCCGAAAAAAGATGGGAAGACTCGGGTATGTGTGGATTGTCGAGATTTGAATAGATCAAGTCCCAAAGACAATTTCCCATTGCCCAACATCCACATACTTGTTGATAATTGCGCCAAACATGAGATCCAGTCTTTCGTAGATTGTTACGCTGGATATCATCAGGTGTTGATGGATGAAGAAGACGCCGAGAAGACTGCCTTCACTATACCATGGGGGACTTACTGTTATCGAGTTATGCCATTCGGTCTAAAGAATGCTGGGGCAACTTATATGAGATCCATGACTGCTATTTTTCATGACATGATGCATCAAGAAATAAAGGTGTATGAGGACGACGTGATAGTTAAGTCCAGGACGCGGGACAATCATATCTAAGACTTGAGGAAATTCTTCGAGAGGCTGAGAAAGTACGACTTGAAGCTGAACCCGGCCAAATGCGCATTCGGAGTCCCATCAGGCAAGCTTTTGGGTTTCATAGTAAGCAGGAAAGGTATAGAGTTATATCCAACAAAGATAAAATCTATCAGAGATCTACCTCCCCCGAGAACAAAGAAAGACGTGATGAGTCTGTTGGGCATGTTAAACTATATCAGTCGATCCATCGCCCAGCTGACTAGCACGTGTGAGCCCATATTTAAGCTGTTAAGGAAGGATGCAGCGATCAAATGGACGGCTGAGTGTCAAGAAGCTTTTGACAAGATCAAGGAATATCTTTTAAATCCCCCGGTTTTGGTCCCGCCAGAGCCAGAGAGACCCCTGTTCTTGTATCTGACAGTCTTGGAAAATTCTTTCGGTTGCGTCCTCGGGCAACATAACGTAACCGGAAAGAAGGAGCGGGCGATCTACTACATGAGCAAGAAATTCATCGGCTACGAGGCCAAGTACACTCTGCTGGAAAGAACGTGCTGTGCTTTGACATGGGTTGCTCAAAAATTGAGACATTATCTCCAAGCTCACACTACTTACCTCATAAGCAAGTTGGATCCTTTGAAATACATATTTCAGAAACCGATGCCTACCGGAAGACTAGCCAAGTGGAAAATCTTGCTTACTGAATTTGACATAGTCTATGTCACCCGCACGGCAATGAAGGCCCAGGCATTAGCGGATCATTTGGCCGAAAACCCGGTTGATGAGGAATACCAACCGTTGAGTACTTATTTTCCGGATGAAGAAATAAACACCGTGGAAGTAGTCTCGGAAAGCGCTCATGTTTGGAAGATGTTCTTTGATGGGGTCGTAAACGCCAAAGGTGTAGGAATCGGGGCAATTTTAATCTCGCCCTCCGGTCAGCACTATCCTGCTACAGCTAGGTTGCGTTTCTTTTGCACGAACAATACAGCTGAATATGAAGCCTGCATCATGGGCATGCATATGGCAATCGATCAGGATGTCGAAAATTTATTGATTATGGGAGATTCTGACCTGATTATCCGGCAAGCCGAAGGTGAATGGGAAACTCGGGATATCAAGCTTATTCCTTACCGACAGCACGTGGAGGACCTCGGCAAGCGTTTTAAATCAATAGAGTTCAGGTATATCCCGCGGTGTCGCAATGAACTAGCGGATGCGCTCGCTACTTTAGCTTCAATGTTACCATACCCAGGCAACACCCACATCGATCCCTTGGAAATCCAAATCAGGGAAAGACACGGTTACTGTAACGTAATCGAGGCAGAATCATGTACACAGCCATGGTACCATGATATCAAGAGGTTCTTGAAGACACAAGAATACCCCGAACATGCTACCGGAGATCAAAAGAGAACCATTAGGCGGCATGCAAGTGGTTTCTTTTTAAGCGGCGAGTTATTGTATAAGAGGACCCCGGACCTCAATCTTCTAAGATGTGTTGACGCCAAGGAGGCGGGAAGGATCATGCACGAAGTACACGCATGAGTGTGCGGGACCCACATGAACGGGTATGTTTTGGCAAAGAAAATCCTTGGAGCGGGTTATTACTGGATGGCCATGGAAAAGGACTGTTTTAGCTTCGTTCGAAAATGTCATCAGTGTCAAGTGCACGGTAATTTGATTCATGCACCTCCCACAGAACTGCATCCCATGTCTGCACCTTGGCCATTTGTTGCTTGGGGCATGGACGTCATTGGCCCTATCAAGCCGAAGGCCTCAAATGGACACCGATTTATATTGGTCGCTATCGACTACTTCACAAAATGGGTCGAGGCTGTCACTCTCAAATCGGTCACTAAGAAAGCCGTGGTGGATTTCGTACATTCAAATCTTATCTGTCGTTTCGGTATTCCTGCAACTATAATCACAGATAATGCGGCAAACCTGAATAGTCATTTGATGGAGGATGTATGCGAACAGTTCAAAATAACGCATAGGAATTCCACTCCTTATCGGCCCAAGGCCAATGGCGCTGTTGAAGCAGCAAACAAGAACATCAAGAAGATTTGAGGAAGACGATCCAGAGTTCCCGACAATGGCATGAACAGTTACCCTTTGCATTGCTGGGATATCGCACCACAGTACGCACGTCAGTGGGAGCAACCCCTTATCTGTTGGTTTACGGGACCGAGGCTGTGATACCGGTAGAGGTAGAAATCCCTTCTCTCCGGATCGTTGTTGAAGCTGAAATTGAAGACAGTGAGTGGGTCAAAACCCGTTTGGAACAGTTAACACTGATCGACGAGAAACAAATGGCTGCGGTTTGTCACGGGCAGTTGTACCAACGAAGAATGGCTCGTGCTTACAATAAGAAAGTCCGACCCAGGAATTTCGAAGTGGGTCAACTAGTACTGAGGCGCATTCTGCCACATCACCAGGAAGCAAAGGGAAAATTTGCTCCAAATTGGAAAGGCCCGTATATCATCAGGAAGATATTGCCGAGAGGAGCGTTGTACCTAGGTGATATTGAAGGAAATGATCCCGAAACAGCAGTGAATGCGGATGCAGTCAAAAGGTACTATGTCTGAGTTATACTCCAGTGGTCCTGACACATTTGAAATGATAAAGGTTTTATTCCCACTACCCCAAACACTATCAACTCTCTCTACAAGCCCTTTGAGTCGGTTACATTTCTTTGGTTACCTTCAAAAAAAAAAAAACCAAAACAAAACAAAACATTGATTGCGCCTGAACTACGTTCGACTTGATTACGAAAGGATACGTAGGCAGCCTCTCTATGGGGTTCAGTCACACCAAAATAAAAATCCAGTTTTTTCCCCAAAATTTAAACCGGGGCAGACGTTATAATAATTCGGCAATAATCCCGCCTAGACAGTTCCAAAGCTGTAGTTCAATCCAAGTTTCTTTTCACCAAACTTTGTTCAAGTCCTTCTGATCAATCAGCAAAGTGTTTCAAAATGGGAGGATGGAGTTATTTGGATCTGATACAACAAAATGAGAAAAATAAAATGAGAGAGTCTTGTCGGTGAAAACCTTCGGGCACCGCGAGGCGACAGGAGTAGAGAAACCAAAATGAGAGAGCTTGTTTAGTAAAAACTCGCAAAGAGTGCTATCAAGCGACAACAAGAAGAGAAATGAGAGAGGTCAACTAGCGAAACCCCGCAAAGGGCACTGTCGGCCGAAATGATGGATCCACATCAGGAAGTCTCGGCAAAGTTCCACCGGTTTGGAAACATGGATCCATTTCGGTTCATGAGGAAATGCAAGTTCATCGAAGGTCAGGCGTCCAGTCCAAAGAGCATGTCACGTCCATTTAAAGTCAGCATGTTCCCTTCAGATAAGTCTTTTTGTCCCGAAAGGGACACTTCTCTTCTAAAATTTGTTTTCTCCTTTCTTTGTTTTACTTTTTTCGAATCCCTTTCATTTTGACTCCAAGTTCCAGATATACTGGAAAGAATAGGTGGCAGGACCGGTTTCACGGAGCTCCGTTTAGTGGGAAATAAAATACCTCGCTTCAGTGGTACATTAGTCCTAACCCGACTGATCATGCTGTTGATTTGATTTCGAAGTAAAAACTGGCAAATCCCCACAGAGCCTCCCCTTGTAAAATCCCCAGGAAGTCTCCCCTTGTAAAAATCCCCACAGAGTATCCCCTTGTACAACTCCCCAAAGAGTCTGCCCCAGCAAAATTCCCAACGAGTCTGCCCTATACAAATCCCCACAGAGCCTCCCCAACAAAAATCCCCACTGAGCTGGCCTCGTAAAGAATCCCCAAGCAGAATGGGATGAAAGAACCAAAGCCTTACACAGGCAAACCATCACAAAATCCATGAAATGCAAGTTTGATCAGTTTAAAAGGGGTCGCATGTGAATCCAAGCAAGGGCAGAGTTTCTCAACAGGAATTAGGCCAAGACAAAGCAACTGGAACGATCAAGACCACCAAACCAACCGCCGTTTTCAAACTGACAATTTTTCTTTGTTTAGGAAAATTGAGACAGGTGCGACCCAAAGCAACCGTGCAAGAAGCAGGTGTAGCCCAAAAGAAATGAAATGCGCGAGCGTTGAAACAGCTTTGCGGCAAAAAACGACCAAAAGGAAGCTTCCCCTGAATTCTTTCATGCATTTTGATAAATAAAAGAAAAGGAAAACCAAAGAAAAGAAAGAAGACAAGAAATAAAAATGAACATCCCAAAAGAAAAAAAGAGACGAATCATGGTAGCATAAGACCTCATTCCTCGACTATCCCGGTACAAACCATGGACCTCCCTGGCATAACCCAAGGAGCCTTTTCTTTCCCTCTTCCGGCATAACCCGATGATTTCCCCGGCATAACCCGAGGACTTTTTCCCTCTTCCGGCATAACCCGATGATTTCCCCGGCATAACCCGAGGACTCTTTCCCTTTTCCGGCATAACCCGATGATTTCCCCGGCATAACCCGAGGACTCTTTCCCTCTTCCGGCATAACCCGATGATTTCTCCGGCATAACCCGAGGACTCTTTCCCTTTTCCGGCATAACCCGATGACTTCCCCGGCATAACCCGAGGACTCTTTCCCTCTTCCGGCATAACCTGATGATTTCCCCGGCATAACCCAAGGACTCTTTCCCTTTTCCGGTATAACCCGATGATTTCCCCGGCATAACCCGAGGACTTTTTCCCTCTTCCGGCATAACCCGATGATTTCCTAGGCATAACCCGAGGACTCTTTCCCTTTTCCGGCATAACCCGATGATTTCCCCGGCATAACCCGAGGACTCTTTCCCTTTTCCGGCATAACCCGATGATTTTCCCGGCATAACTCGAGGACTCTTTCCCTTTTCCGGCATAACCCGATGATTTCCCCGGCATAACCTGAGGACTCTTTCCCTTTTCCGGCATAACCTGATGATTTCCCCGGCATAACCCGAGGACTCTTTCCCTTTTCCGGCATAACCCGAGGACTCTTTCCCTTTTCCGGCATAACCCGAGGACTCTTTCCCTTTTCCGGCATAACCCAATGATTCCCTTTTCCGGCATAACCCGAGGACTCTTTCCCTTTTCCGGCATAACCCGATGATTTCCCCGGCATAACCCGAGGACTCTTTCCCTTTTCCGGCGTAACCCGATGATTTCCCCGGCATAACCGGATGACTCTTTCCCTTTTCCGGCATAACCCGATGATTTCCCCGGCATAACCGGAGGACTTTTTCCCTCTTCCAGCATAACCCGATGACTTTCCCGGCATAACCCGAGGACTCTCTCCCTTTTCCAGCATAACCCGATGAATCTTTCCGACATAACCCCAGACAGTTTCCAACATAACCTGGCAATCCTCCCAATTTGAGGCTCCAACCTCGAAATGAGCATTTTTCTGTTAAGCCGACATTAGGGCTCCAATCCCTGAGTTGCGCTTCGTAGACCGGAATTTTCAATCCCCGCATCAATTCTGTAAGTTGTTATGGCGATTAAATCACGAAATTTTTCCTAGTGAGACTGGGGCAGAAAAATCTCGTTCATTTGTTTTGTTTGTCTTAGCAGGTCTGACCTCGAGGCGCATGGATCGAGACAACCTACTGATTGAGTCTCAATCCAGAATAAAGAAAAGAAGAAAAGGACAAAAAGAAGATGTTCCGAGATATTGGAACAAACAAAGGGTGAATCACTCCAAAGTTTGATCAAGGTCCCGAACTCCGCCAATCCCGTCTCACTCAACATTGCGGAAATAAGCAGGTGCCTACAACTTGCAAGCATCAAAGATTCGGATCGAAGTCTACAAGCAGAATCAGCTAAGACCCAAGATCAAGTTACAAAAGAATCATAGATAGGAATCTTGTAACTAGCGGTTGACAGGCATACATAGTTAGTTCAGTTTCAATTTTCCTTTGGTTTTAATAAGGGAGTCGGTAAGCAGCAACGGCAACAGCAACAACAGTAATAACAAGCATTGCAATCCCATGGTAGTCCCAGCTACCAAAGTTTCCCGAACTACATTGACCTGATTCCTGTTTAGCCCAGGATATGTAGGAAATCTTTGAAGTGAAGATTTGGTCAAATCTTTCAAAATGTGCTTCACACGGAGTGTTCCAATAGGCAAAAATCGCTCGTATCCGCTCACTTTATCTTTGCACGAAAACTCTTCATGTTTTCGAACAAAGAGGGGCATCTGTGAGCACGTGATTATTGTATACGCAAAAATCACCCCAAAAGAAATCAAAATAATAACAAATGGTCTCGCTTTACAATTTTTGGAATTTACGTGACATTTTTTGGTAATTATTTGTTGTTCTGTCCATTCTTATTTAGTCTTATCAAACAAAAAATACAAAAATATATGTCGTGTGTAATTAAACCATAATTCGGTTATTAAAAGAAAAATCACAAAAATATGTATCTTTTATTCTATTTGTCTCCATGGTGTGATGTTTACCTATTTAAATATGTTAATATGTATGTGATAATTGTGTTAAGTACTAATTAATGGGTGTTTAATTTCATTTTAATTAGGTTTTGTGTTTTAAAATTAGAAAATAAAATAAAAGGGTGCAAATTGGTTTAAAATCGGATTGGGCCCGTTTTCTTTTTAAAATCTGAGGCCCAAAAGCAGCCGGTCCAAGCAGCCCATCTCCCAGGCCACCAAAACGACGTAGTTTGACACCAAAACTACGTCGTTTCAAGGACAATCCATCTCAGCCGTTCAAACCAGGTCGATCTGACGGCCCTCGTCCCATCTCCCTTACCCATTACTTAACCCGACCCAATATAACCCGGTTCGATCCGTTTCCAGCATAAGACCAAACGACCCCGTTTCATATAGTTAAAGTAATCCAAACCGTTGATCTCATCAGATCCAACGGCTTAGATCCACTCACCTACCCCATATATAAGCCCATCCCTTTTACCCCACGCCCCCAAGCCAGACCCCCCCTGCCCTTAGTTCGTCCTCACCCAAACCTCAAATCCCTTAGAACCCTAGCGCCGCCCCCTTTCCCCTCACCATTAAACCCGGCGGCAAGGACGCGGGTGACCACCACCTTAACACCCTAGGACCACCTCGACCCCTGAACACAGATCCACTAACCGTGGGTCTCGAATCCTCCCCCACCATCTCGAATCTTCATTTGAAGATTCGAGCCGGACCTCGATCTACACCAAACCACCCCAAATCCATGCCAGGCACTCCCCTGACCTCCCTCGTGACCAAACCAAGCTTGGTTTGGTCCGAATCCAACTAGGAAAACTTAGATCCCAAATCTGCCCAAATCTGCCCAGAAGATTAGGGTCTAATGGACCTTAATCGAAGTGTTCTCAGTTGAGAACACTTCGATTAAAGTTCGTTCAACCCCAAGAAAGGTCGATTCAAATCTGGGCTAGGGCTTTCTGATTTTTCAAACCTTTAAGGTATTTTTGTTTTCTTTTTCTTTGTTAGTTCATTTTATTGTTGTTATAGTTAAATGTCTGTTCATATGGCCAAATGATTAATTGATTTGTTTTGTGTCAACTGTTCTGTCCACCTTGCCCAGACTTCTGTATTTGGTCAAGTTTTCTTCATTTACTGATCATGTGTATGTGTGTAAACTGTACAATTGACTGAAATTGAATTTGGTCGATTAATTAGTTTCCATGGCAACTTTGTTTGTTTAGTACAATTTGAATCACATGTTAATACTATTGAATTCTAGTCATTGGTTTCAATTGTATGTGTTGTGATTTGCGTAGTCGATTCGATATATGTCGTCAATTAGTTCAGCTTTGAATGGTAATAATCTGATTCATGTTATTGGTTTCTTCTGCTGAAGTCTTGTTTGAATCCAATTAGGAACTGAGTATAGCTGCTTGTTAGTTGTTCAATTTGAATCAGAAACATTTAAGGGCTGGGTTATAGTTGCAGTTCAGGTTTGAGTATGAATTGATGGCATGTGCATTCTTGGGCAGCATGTGCATTATAGTTTCCTTATTAAATTAGAGCAAATGGGACAGCATGTGCTGCCAGGGCATATGCATGCTGTCCATACTTTTGTTTTAGCTTAATAAAAGAGAAACCACTTTTAATATTTAAAGATAGGGCTGTCAGGGGAATCTCATGGGAGGGGTTTTATTTTTAAATGTTCGAGTGGAAAAACAGCAGGAGATGGAAGGAATTTGAATGGTTTTACAGGCTGTAGATGGTCTGAGGAAGGTTATAAATAGAGGAGGGTTCCATTAGTTAAGGGGGGGGAAATCATAGAAAAAAGGAGAGAGAGACAGAAATAAAAAAACTGGACAGAAAACAGTTCTGAATTAAGAGGTTTCCCAGGTATAAAAAACAGTCCTGAAAAGTGAGAAATTCAGTTTTGATTGGCAACACAATTCCATCAGGCTTTGATTTAGTTTGAAGTTTCAGTTAGTTAATACTGTGTCCTTTTGTTTTGGATCCAATTCGTTGAAACTTCCTCTGCAATCTACTGCTCCAACCTTGTTTTGAGGTCGAGTCCATTTTGAGTTTTGCATGCTGCTTGTTGCTACTTGGGTTTTCCACAAATCTTTCGGGTTTCATTTGAGTTGTTCCTGGTGCTCTTGGGTTGCTGCCACTGCTGCTGTATTTATTGTTGTTGCTACCTTTCCTGTTTGCTGCTGCTGCTGATTTCTCTGCCTTCTTGTTTCTTCTGTTGTATTCAACATCCAGGTACACACTTCTAAAACTATGGATTGATGTACGTTTGAATTGGAAGTTAAGTTGAAGTAAACAAAGAAATGAATCGTTCACCTACTTTCACAATACCTGTTGTTTCAAATATAGCAATAGGATTAAAATGATTCATTTGGTTTGTATTTGCTTGGACTCATTCTAATCGCACTTTTTTGTATAAATTGGGGTGTACTTGAACCAATATGGACTGTTAAGTAGTATGTTGTTATATTGGTTAGACATATGTCCATGTGTTTTAGCAATTTAGTTTGGTTGGTGATGATAACATAATACAGAATATTAGCAGATATTTGTATGTATCCCGTTGGATCTTTTGAACTGTTTTGCCATGGCCCGATTCAGTTTGATTTCAGCGCATATGTCAAGCAAATTTCATATCACGTTAGTTAACGCCAACAGATTAACCATTAATAGCTCTCTCGTTTGAATTCCCTATTTCAATATAGGTTTAATAGTGTTAGTTTAATAATTAATGTTAGCATCGGCTCACCACGTAAATAAAGCGGCTATTAACTCTATAGAATCGACAAGTTTTTACATATTAGGGGATACGAATCAATGGTGTGGGGTTAAGAGCTTTGATCTAATAGGCGTGAATCTAGCTAGATGGCTAAAATTTAGATCTAATAAACTTTTGAATAAGCACTAAGAATCAAGGTTAATGTTATTTTGAATAATCAAAAATTAATTGTTGGTCCATTCACATAATGGTGCGAGGTCAACCTAGTTATAGGATAACTAATCTTCCTTGTATATATTATTCGTTGATTTCGTATTCACTTATAATTTCAAATGTTAAGTAATATTCTTTTCAGTTTAGGTTCGGCAAACATAATAAGGATTCAGTCCGTATTTGTCCAAACCAGCAAAATTCGGCATCATCCTTTTCTTTAAAGATAAATGTAGTAAAGACGTAGTCATTGTAGGGTACCCTTCTAAAATAATGAGACGAGCCTCGCCGAATAAAAAGGCAAATTGCGGGGCCCTCAATAATTGGTCATAATAAATACTTAGAATTTGGGATGGACTGTTTAGTGAATTCCACTGCCTTCCCCAAAGATAATAACGCGTTAGACTTTTTAGGCGCGACTTAATTAAATTACATTCTTAAATTCGGGTGCGCATTTATGTGACCCAAATTCAAATCTCAACGGAGTCGAAATGTGTTAACAACTACGGGTGCATTGATTGTGACGTGGTTCGAGATGCATTTTCACGACGTTGCAATTCTATAAAAAATAAATGATAATAATAAAAGCGGTTTAAACTTAATAAAAGCACATAAGTCATAACATGTATTTAAATCAGATATTTAGCCATTATAACAATTTAAGCGACCGTGCTAGAACCACGGGATTCGAGGGTGCCTAACACCTTCCCTCGGGTCAACAGAATTCCTTACTTAGAATTTCTGGTTCGCAGACTTCATTTGGAAAGTCGAAAATTTCCTCGATTTGGGATTCAAGATAAACCGGTGACTTGGGACACCAAAAGCCAAACCTTTCCCAAGTGGCGACTCTGAATTAAAATAAATAATCCCATTTCGAATATTATCACTTAAATTGGAAAAACTCCATCCCGCATTTAACCCTTCGGGGCGGGCGCGCAAAAAGGAGGTGTGACAACAATGAATGATAAATAGAGACTGAGATAAGACATGCCAATGAATAATCGTGACTGAGTGTAAAATATAGTTAAATCAGATAACCCAAAATAATGGAAATAACTTTATCAGGTCTCAATCAAATAACCACATAGCCTAAATATGATTTCTATAATGAATTAAGGCTCAATTAATCTAACAAGTAGGAATTACACGGATAAAACAAGACTTGATAGCAGCACAGTACAATAGTCAACCTGGATCATGATTACCACGGTGCACGCCCACACGCCTGTCACCTAGCATGTGCGCCAACCCAACACAACACAAATAATATTTTTCCCAGGGATAATTACACTCAATTCCGAGTTTAGAAATGTTACTACCTCAAAACGCGCAAATCAATACTCCAACAAGCCCTTTCCACACAAATCGGCCTCTGAATGACTCGATTCTAGTCACAAACAACTTAATATCATCAATAATGCCATAGGAAACAATTTCAAACAATAAAATTTCGATCTTTATTAAAATTAAAAAGTCAACTCAAAAAGCCAACCCTGGCTTGCTCCCCGGAACTCGATCAAACTCATAAATTCTGTATACATATTCAGATATAGTTCCAACCATACCAAAATTATCCAATTCCGACTCCAAACCGACATTCAAATCCTCAATTTTTATTTTAAAAGTTTTTATAAAATTCCTAATTTCTCTACTTCAAATCCCCAAATAAATGATAAAAACTAAGATGGAATTATGAATAATGAATAAATCCGAGTCAAAAACACTTACCTCGATCCAAGTCATGAAGATCCCTTCCAAAATCCCTCAAAACCGAGCTCTACAATTCAAAATGTGATAAGTCACTCTAACCCTTAAAATAGGTTTTTAACAGTCTGCCTAGTCATTTTCCTTTCGCAATCGCGGACAAACCCTGATCGCGTAGAACAACTTCCAACTCTACCAGAATGCCTTATGCAAATGCGACCTCAGAGTTGTGAGTGTGAGGAACATACACTCCAGAACTACGCGAACGCGGAACAAACATTGCGAGCCCGTAGGTTTAGGCCTGACACCTCAGCTGAACCCACTCTACTACGCGAACGCGAACGCACATTCACGATCGTAAAGACCACATCTATACAAAACATCGTGAATTCATCACCACTTCGCGAACCACATTTCTCCTGCCACCCAGAACACTCTACACGATCGTGTCCTACTCCTCGCGATCGTGAAGGAGAAAACCAGACACCAAATATCAGCAGTTCCTCAGGTCCAAAACATGGTCCGACAAATTCGAAACACCCCCAAGAACCCATCCAAACATACCAACTAGTCCAAAAATATGATATTAACTTACTCGAACCTTCAAATCATATCAAGCAACACCAAAACCACGAATTGGACATCAATTCAAGCCTAATGAATTTCCAAGTTCTAAAACTAATGTCGAACCATACCAAATCAACTCTGAATGACCTCAAGTCTTGCATACTAGTACCAAATGACGCAATGGACCTATTACAACTTCTGAAACCGAAATCTAAACCCGGTATCAACAAAGTCAACTCTCGGTCAGACCTCTCAGCTTCCAAACCTTCAACTTTCTAACTTTCGCCAAAAAGCCTCAAACCAAACTACAAACCTTCAAATCAATATACGGACATATGCCTAAGTCTAAAATCACCATACGAGGCTATTGAAAGCATCAAAACTCCATTCTGGAGTCGTCTACACACAAGTCAAACTTCGATCAACTCTTTCAACTTAAGCTTCCAACCTTGGGACTAAGTGGACCAATTCACCCCAAAACCTCCCCGAAACCAATCCAACCACCCCAAAAATTCACATAGCAACAAATGAACATAGAAGAAGTTATAAATAGGGGAACATGGCTATAACACAAAATGACCTGCTAGGTCATTACATTATTACATGCTATTATTTCCATTGTTGAGTTATTCTCATGCATTTAGTCGTAGTTTTTATTTCATGCTATCTCTTTTATTGTTGAGCTTATGTTGTACATTTGAAATTGAAGTTCACATTTCATGGAAATACTTTCCTTTTTGAGATTATTAAAGTTGTGGCTATTGAGGGCTAATAACATATTTTATGGTTGAAGTTGTTAATTATTGGAATATCTTTTCTTGTTGAGTTATTTCCCGTTTATTTTATTATTATTGAGATTCTTGTATACATTGTGGTTCAGTCGTGAGTTATGTATTATGGTGATATTGGTATTGTTTATTTTGGTAATGTTGTGGCATATGGGCACGTGTGGTGCGAGTCGGTTCTTGTGTTATGATATTGATACGCATGCGACGGTATAAATGTGGTGTATTGATGCGCAAGCATCACGATAAGGTGAGATTTATGCACGTGATGCTTGTAAGGGAATTACTTGAAACCACGCGGTGAGATAAGGGGGCTAAAACCCGTGAAGCTATTTCGAAAAAGTATTTTTAAAAATATATATGCGGCGATATAAGGAAGATTGTGATCGTGACTTATGAAATGTGAATATGAGGTGTGGTACCTCTGTGTGATTCTTGATATACATTCAATGTTGGAAAGACTTGTTGATTTGAACGGTTATTGTTTTGCTTCCTTACTTCATTCCATTCGTGTTTTGATTGTAATGGTTACTTGTTGTCTTTATCATATGTGTACTCTTTGTTGTCATTTTTTACTTTTATTTTTGTTGTTAGCCTTGTATTGATAAACTGCTTTATTGTCATTTATTGCCTTTACTTCCCCGTTACATTAATATTGTGCACAGGTTTCTATGTCTAGTAGGTGTTTTGACCTGAACTCATCACTAATCTACCGAGGTTAGGCTTGATACTTACTAGGTACCATTGTGGTTTACTCATACTATGCTTCTGCATATTTTTGTATAGATCCAAGTATCTCTACCCATGCCGGATGTCAGTGAATAGATTCAGACGCTTTGAAGACTTCAAGGTATACCTGCTTGACGCTTGCATGTCTCAGAGTCACCTTCTATTGATCTTATGCTAGTGCTTTTCCTTGTTTTCGAACAATATTGTATTAGAGATTCTTAGTGCAATTCAGTAGAGCTTATGACTCTATACCACTCGTTTTGAAAAAATATATGACTATTGTTCCATTTGGGTTTTATTATGAGATTTATTAGTTTAGTTTAATATCTCAGTCGTTATTTCTATTAAATTTTCAATGTGTATTAGGCTTACCTAGTTTTAGAGATTAGGTGCTTTCACGATTATCTAAGGTGGGATTTTGGGGTCGTGAGAGATTCTTTGGTCAATTTTAAATTGACAAGTTTTCTCTGGTATAAGAGTTTAGTATGACAAGTCTTATGTTCATTCCCATTATATATTAGGCAGATCTGTTGTTTTGTCTTGTAATATATTATACTCATGTGATTGTTGATTTGTGCTAACCAAATTTTTTTTTAGGTAATTCGTACTTAGCAACTTTAACTATCACCCTATGGAGATTTTATCATTCTGCCTAGCTAGTTTCAGTTTTTCTTTGAAATTGCTCATGGTATACGCCGTTGTGCTCTATTCATTAAGTAGAATTCATTTTTTGTGTGAGCGGTACCACCAAGTCCTCCATCAAGAAAAAAAGTGATCCAATCTTCACTGAATTGAGCAGGATATGCAATAGCAATCTACAAGACAAGGCAACTAAATAACAAATACTTTGAACAACTATAAAGCTCAATGGAATGCAGATAACCAAACAGCCTTGCATCAAGGAGCAAGTTGAAAAAAATGCAGTAAATAAGCTCTAGATTGGTTGTTTCTTTAAGGCTTTTAGCACAAACTGTAAAAAAAAAAAAGAAAAAAAAAGGCCATAATATACTATGTTGTATGTTTATCATCACCATCTTAAAACTAAATACCTAATAAGTTTGGGCCATGTGGATCACATGCGTCCTCCCTCTAGTAGTTAGGATATATCCAATCAACTTTTAAAATCTATTACCAGCCATCTTCTAGGGTAACTGTTAACTCATTGTAGGAGTTGATGTATGACTTACTTGAGGACAAAGTTGTTGTGCTATAAGTACGTGTTCTTACGGTAAAAGCAGGTTTATTAGGTTTTAGAATGGAAATACTTTCACTACCAAGCATTATAATTACATCTGGCATGCTTGGACGAATATTGGCATCTTCTTGTACACACAAGAGCGCAATATTAATGCATTTTAGTGCATCTTCTTCATTGCATGATTCAAGCAAGGAATCGTCAACTAAGCTCATAGCATTTCCTTCATTACACAATCTCCATGCCTGAAATATAACTTCAGAGTTAGGATTAGAGATAGTATAGTCACCAAAATAAATATATATAGAAAAGAATAAAACAAAAAAATAAAAAAATAGGACTAGATTTAGGATATTTTCACTCACATAACCTAGGAAGTTTAATGCTTCCTCCCGCTGATAAAATCCTGTATTTCTCTTGCCACAGATGATCTCAAGCATAATTACACCAAAACTAAAAATATCTGACTTGATTGAGAATAATCCATCTAATGCATATTTTGGAGACATGTAACCACTGTACAATGCCAAAGTGATTGATATTTATATTATGCAAAATTTGAGAAGTGGGACTTGTATCAAGGACTGAAACTAGAATTGCAGCTAGACGCTGAGCTTACTATGTTCCAACAACTTTATTTGTATTTGCTTATGTAATATTCCCTTGGACAATCCTTGCTAAGCCAAAATCTGAAATCTTGGGGTTCATCTCTTTATCTAGTAATATGTTACTTGTTTTTAAATCTCTATGGATGATTCTCAACCATATAAAGAAGTCCTCGAGCAATGCCCGAGATGATATCAGATCGCTTCTTCCAGTCTATTAAGGCATGATTTCTTTCATCTTGTGTAGTTATCATACAAAAAAATCGTAATAATCAATAACCAAAATATAGTAGTTTTTCCTACTTTGAGAAATTTTGAAAATTAATCTTATGCGAAGAGTACTAACCAAATATGAAGGTGTCTAAGCTTTTATTTGGCATATATTCATAGAGCGAGATCTTTTCATTTTCTTGGACGTAGTAACCCATAAGTCTAACGAGATTTCGATGCTGAAGTCTTGCAATTAATATTACTTCATTCTTGAATTCATTAATTCCTTGACCTGATTGAGCTGATATCCTTTTGATTGCAATTTCTCGTCCTCCCTGGAATTTTCCCTGAAAATATTTTCAATAAATTATATTACTTTAAAAAATATACATAGCTCGTAAATACAAGGTTTAACTAAGAAAAAATGATACTTTACGGGAACCTTATAAACAATGCCACAACCACCGTGTCCTAACTTATTTTCTTCTGAGAAATTATCTGTTGCCGCTAGAATGCTTTCCAAACTAAAAAATGGAACATCGATGCCTTTCTCATCTTCTTCATCCATTAAGTCATTTTCTCCCTTTTCAGTGTTCAACCAGCTGTGTAGATGTGGATTTCCTTGATAAAAAGAATAAAGGTAACATATATATTTTTAAAGGCATATTTAAATGAAGTTATAATTCATCAAAAAGATAAGTTACATTTACCTTTACTTTTTGCTCTCCTTGTTCTATAGAATAGGCAGATAAGGCTGCATAGGAAAAGAGTAGTGGCAATTGTAATAGGAAGAGCAACTTGTAGCCTTTTTGATTTATGTGTTTTGTATGCAATTGCTGTTGCAATAACAGAAATATGATCGCTTTAAATAAATACTAACTAAATAAGTAACATATAGAATTACCAAATAGTACTCTCTCTATTCCACTCAATTGTGTGATAATGAATGAACGGAAACAGGATGTAAAATACGGGAAGACTTGACACTTATGAAAGTACCCATAGAATTTGTGATGTAAAATATATTATTACATTTCGATGACAATATGCGCATGTCATTGAAGATAAATTTGGGAGTTTAATGTTGATAGGTTTTTCAAATATAGAAAAAATGCCTCTCTTTTTTTTCCTGATAATACACTAAAAGGAAAGATTGCGCCATATAGAATATAATAAATGAATCCCAAGAGGATGAATATATATAATCTGAGAATACCTTTGGGAGCTAAAAATTCAGAAGCAGCTAGTTTTACGTAAATTTTTATTCCACTTGCATCATTTTCGGAGAGTTGTTGCAAGTTGAAGAGGTCTCCATCCCAAGTCAGACATTTGTTGTCATCAAAAGCAGAATCAGGAACCAAAGTGTGGTTTTTTTTTACTCAAAATACGCAAATAAGTGTTAAAAAAAAAGTTACCAAACTATATATAACGCCACAAATAGTGGTGCTATACAGTAACGTTAACTGCACCGTTACTGTATAGTGCCACTATTTGTGGCGTTATACTGACACACCTTACATAGCGCCATTAATAGTGGCGCTATACCCCTTATTACCTGACCCCACCAATAATTTCTGGGTTCAATAATTTAAAAGCGTATAAAGCCACTTTTTGTGGCGCTATATACAAAAAAAAAAAAAAACCCCCGACTAGCCATTTCCTATATAAACATCGTAGAATCGCCACAACTTCATTCAATTTTTTTTTTTAACTCTTATTGGTTTCTATTGTTGTTAAATTCTCCAACATTTTTTCATTATGTCTGAAGAACGTAGAATAAGAGTATCATTATATTGGGGGGTGAGGTTGTGATGGAGAATAACTCTGTGGGCTACAGTTTGCCTGCTAAGTGTAATGTTAAATTGCCACTTTCAATGGAGTACGAAACATTGATATCGTTGTTATGCAAAAAAAAGAGTGTGAGAAAACGTTCAGTGATACTCAAAGTAACCGGAAGATATTCGTATTACGTTACGCCGCAAGGGGTTGCTTTTTACACAGAGTTTAACATCGACGATGATGACACTTTGAGTGATTTCTTGAGGACTCCGGACGAATGTCGGGAATTTCTTGTAATCATATTGTTGGAGATGTACGTGAAGGTCGAAGACGTTCCAAAAAATGAGGTTGTGCGTAGTAGAGATAACCCCTAGTCATCGGGTGGTTACTCTGGATCAGTTTTTGCCGGACATGTTCCGGATGAAAGATTTTTTCTTGATTTAAATTTATCACCGTCGGCGAATGAGCAGCAAGAAAATAATTTATACCCTGCTTTCCATAATTCACAAGAAGAGTGGTAAACTTCAATTTTCATTTGTGTTAATTATGTATATTTTTGCGTATTGAATTAATTTTAACGCTCATTTATTTAATAGGGGGTACCGGCCGGATATGAATTTTACAAGTGGCCCATCCGGTAGTCATCACCTAACTGAAAACGTCCATCATGGAATGTCATCACATTATGACTTGTAAGTGAAAAGCTACAGCCATATATAAAACATTTATTAATTTAGTAGCTTATATTTTTGTTGAAATGTGCCGTGAAAACGAGCAAGTTGAACTACCCGTACTCACTCAATTGCCCAAAAATGACGTATTACATCAGGATCTGGCAGATGCACAGAGTGAGGAAGAGAACAGCGATTACGATAACAATGCCGATGAATTGGGAGACGAGACACCATTTGCTCGTGAGGATGGTGATGAAGAGGACGAGGAGGAAGGACCCGATTTGAAGAGAGCCCCCATAGACGAAAAGTGTACGAGTCTGAAGTGCCGTTTCATTCAAGGGAGATTCCTTATATTGATAACTTGCCAGCCGTGCCAGATGTGGAAGCTCTCACAAGGGATTTTGATGAAATCCGGACAACAATGTGGGATGAGTCTAGACCAACGGTGCTTGCAAAGGGGATGCTTTTTCCTGATAAAGCACGCGTAAGCAGGGCTTGTAAAATGCACAATGTTAAAGAGTGTCGTGAGATGCAGGTATCGGAGTCAAGTCCGACGGTATACAAGGCTATTTGCCGCAGGTGGTTTTGGCCATGTAATTGGATGTTGCGTGCGTCGAAGAAGAAGACAGGTATGTGGAAAGTGGGTAAATACATTCCCACCCACACATGCGAAATGGACACTTTCAACGGGAATCACTTCAACTTGGATATTGACTTGATATCTCTTGTACTTATTCCGCACATCGAAGCGTCCATAAGGTATAAAATCAAAGAGTGCATTACAGCAGTCCACCAGGAATATGGCCACACAATTACTAAAAGAAAGGCATATCTTGGGCGCAAAAGAGCGTTTGAAATAGTCTATGGTAACTGGGATAAGTCATTTGCAGATCTGCCTAGGTACATGGCTGCACTGCAGCACTTTAACCCCAGAACAGTTATTGAATGGAAGCTTGAGCGGAGTCCGGGTAAACCAGAATATATATTCAATTACGTGTTCTGGGCGTTTAAGCCAGCAATTGATGGTTTTCCGTATTGCCGGCCCGTAATATCCATAGACGGAACTCATGTCTATGGAAAGTACGATATCAAGCTATTGATAGCCGTGGCAGTGGATGCTAATGGACAGATATTTCCTCTAGCCTTTGCTATTTGTGCAAATGAAAGCACAGAGACGTGGACAATGTTTTTGAACCACTTGAAAGAGCACGTTGTCAAACATCGTTCAGGTATTTGTCTAATATCTGATCGGCACGGGGGTATATTAAGTTCTGTGGAGAACCTTCCTGCCTGGCAAGAATCTTATGCATACCATCGTTACTGTATGAGGCACTTTAAGGCCAATTTCAAGAAGGCACATCCCAAAAAAGATCTACATGATTTGATGTGGATGGCAGCAACAGACCACAAACAACATAAATTCCGGAGGCATATGGATTCTATCAGGCAAGAAGACGAGACAGCATATCGTTGGTTAATGCGACATGATCCTGAAAAGTGGACATTGCATGCAGATGGTGGCAGATGTTGGGGAATTCTTACTAAAAACGTGTCAGAATCCTTCAACGGGTTATTAAAGTCGGCAAGAGGATTGCCCGTCACAGCTATGGTGCGTATGTCGTTCAAGCAGATGGCGGAGAGGTTTGTGCAACGGTCTGCAGCTGCAACGAAATTGATGGAAAGGGGTGTTGAATTTATGCCAGTGCCTATGAAGAGATTAGAGAAATACAGACGGCGAGCACATTGGCATTCCTTTTTGCAATATGATAACGAACGAGGTATTTTTGAAGTTCGCACCGCTATCCATAATAATCGGGGTAATAATGTACATACTGTAAATGAATCCACAAGGTTATGCTCATGTGGGAAATGGTCAATCTACCACATGCCTTGTTCACATGCCATCAAGTGTTTTCAACGTGTTGGTTATGCGGAGACCAACTATATTGATCAACAATATAGTGTTTCCAAATACCTAAACACATATAGTGGTCAGTTGCAACCAGTGGGTTCTGAGCATTACTGGCCCCCAGAACCATTTAAAATGGTGTGTAACAAGTCCTATTTGCGTAAAAGACAGGTGCAGAAGAGAACGCGTATACGGAACCAAATGGATGTTAGTGATATCGTATATGCACGCAAATGTGGTATATGCTCGCAAACAGGCCACGACCGTAGAAAATGTCCTTTGGGTGGCAACAATAATCAAGCTCAGGGCGGGTGTTCTTCTATTGTACCTAACTACCCATGAGTTCATGTTGTAATAATTAGTTGTTATGTATACGATTTAAGTATTTATGAAATAATATTTTCTTGTTTGTTAATTATGATTTGTACTTTCCCTTTTTACCTATTTAAATAATAATTTAATATAATTATCGGTATATTTATCATGTGTGTTGTCTTGTCGCTATCACGATATTTAATACACAAAATATAGCGCCATTATATATGGCGCTATGTGTGTCTTGTCTTGTCGAACTGAAAAAGCTGAAAAAGCTGAAAAAGCTGACCGACTGACATAAAGTCGTCTTGTCAACATCATGATATGGCGCCATTAGATATGGCGCTATATGTGTGTTGTTTCGCCTATAAATAATGGGGTCATTGTAGTTATTTTGTGTGCAAAACATATCCCCCAAGAAATATTTCATTAAAAGTAAGTAAGGTTTTTATTATAAGCAAATATTTCACAAATGGCTCAACCTGGTCGTCCACCAATTTGCTTATGTGGAAAACCATGCATGATGGATTGTGGGTGGGAAGGTGCTAACGTTGGACGCCACTATTGGTGTTGTATGAACACGTTGTACAAGCAACCCGACGAACCTACTTGTGAATTTGATGAATGGGCTGAGGAACCATGTTATCAGGAAAGCTACAGGGATAGATTACAGGAATTTCATAATATGTGGTTATACCAGCATAGAATACAAAAGGAGGAAGATAGAATTATTATAGAAATGAGGGAGAAACTGAAGGAGGTGGAAGATAAAAAATGGAGAGCAGAATGGAATTGTGAAGCACACAAGGAACACAACGAAAAATATAAACGGGAACTTGCGGAGGTGAAGGCGAGAGTGAAAGAGTTAGAAGAAGAAAAAGAACAAATGGAAGAACGATTTAAGTGGTTGGAGCGAAGAATAAATGACAACTGAGGATGGAGCATTGGCGTGTATGTGTTTAGTGTCATTTTCATATGTCATGTATTTTTATTATGTTGGCCTGTTATGTTTGTGTTTGTGTTGTAGTAATGTTTTCCTTGTTTGTTGTACTAAATTTTATTTTAATTTAAGTGGAAGTTAAGTTTAAGTTGTTGTGTTACTATACCAAATACTATAAAACGAAATGAGAACTAAAAAAAAGTAACTATCATATTCGATTAAATATTGTTGTTAATGTATACAAAAATATTATTTACACCAAAAAAACATAAAAATGGAAGACCGAATCAATGTGTCCCGCATCCGGTGTGTCTCAAAGTAGTCGTTGGCCTGAGGCGCATCCCCTGCCGCCCGGGTACGCTATCAGGATCATCATCATCAAGTCGTCTCCTTATGGCCGGATGCGGCACAGGATGACATGTATCGGTGGTGCTGTCAGGTCCAGTAGAAGGCTACATAATAATATCAAACTTAGTATAGAAAACTACATAACAATTCACAAAAATTTATATTGTCTTACCATAATCGTGTCTGGATCCTGAATGTAGTCATCTGTCGCAGCATCGCATGAAGCCTAAAAAAGTAAATTAATAAAGTTAAAGAAAATAAATAAGTTATAGTAAAAACAGTAATAAAATTAATACTAATAAACTCATACCTGCGCATGTGATGAGCTGCCATAACTCAGTCAGTGCCCACTATCAAAATCTCAGATCGATTGAGACTCATCAGTAGTAAACGGGCCAGAGAAATATCTACCCAACTCCACTCCTTGAAAATCCGAGCCCGTGATCAAGAATTGACCCGATGGGGTCACCTGCGACGTCCCTGGAGTGTCATAAATGCCAAGGCTGTAAGACGGCATGTCGGTCTCATGCATGCCACCTCCCATATCAGCAGCAACATCATCAGCAGGAGCCTCAAAGCCCCCTTGCTGGGGACCTCCTCTCCGCCCACGACCACGTCGTCCAGCACCAGCAGGTCATCGTGGAGCAGCAGCAGCTCGTCGCCCACCACCCTGTGGCATACCACGACCTCGCTAGTACGTGGCTGGGTCAACATAATCTGGCTGGTGTGCCAAACGCTGATCCGATCGGCCTCGCTGCAGTGTCTGGGCAGCCACATCCATTAAACAACGACTATAGTCCTGCATGATCACAGGATCGTGGACATAACTCTGCATCTGCTGCCCCATACGATATACGGTATGCAATCCAATCGCCTGCACAAAAGTTTTTAATATAAACTACGTATTTGACTAGAAATTACTATTAATGTAATTGATAATAACAGAAAACATACCAGAGCCTCATGTGTCCCGGCGTATGAGATGTACCGACCATCTACCTGATGAACTGGGTTCCCGATAAAAAGTTGGGAAACAGTGCGGTACCATGCCATATAAACTTCGATAGGAAAGTGTTGCGGAGCTGGGGTCAAGTCCCCTCGGTTGTCCCAAATACCCAACTGCGCTGTCAGCCAATCAATAAATGTGTCGTCCACTCTCATCCGATCATCCGTCTCATAATGTAAAGGATCCCATGCAGGCCGAGTCGGTATAGACTGCGGAAATCCAAACTGACGAAATACTCGCTCTGAGGCATGATGCTCAACAATATCGAGGCACGTGAGAGGGACGGAAGCCCTCCAAATATGGCGGTCGTGCGTGCAATACGCTGGCAGGGTACCTATCAGCTCTTCGATGTACGGCGCCCAGATGAACTATCAAATAATAACACAAACCGTTAGTATGCGCAACACCTAGTTAAACAATAATTGGTAAGTTTAGTTAGATATTCACATGTGCATCCTCCAGAAAATCCAACACATCCCTACAGAAGGGGAGATTATGATGGCCATGATACTCTCGTGCAAGTCTACGATGCAATACCCACCTACAAGCTAGAGGGAGATCATGAATATGTACATTAGCCGGTAGTTGTGGTAGAGGTGGACGAAGCTGCAGAAATCGCTCCCACACCCAAACCTAAAACACAAAGTTGACGTAAAGATTAACAATAACTAGATAGAATTGTAACTAAACGACAAATTATTTGAATAAGTTGTCACCTGTAGAAGTGGCAGAAAGCCAGAAACGTCTCTCTGTGTGCCCATGGATGCCCGACACATCTTCCTGTACAAAAAAGATAGGACAGCACCACCCCAGCTGTAGCTGACTGTATCATCGAAGTCCGCAATATGATGCAGAAAACGGAGGCTCACTAGGTTCCCCGAAGTGTTCGGGAACAAGACCCCCCCAAATAGAAGGAGCAACAACAGCCTCGTATATTGCTCCACATCCACCTCCGCTGAGTCGTCGGTGATAGTATCGTGGATCTGCACCAAGTGGTCTCTAATGGGGACCAACTGCATACGACTGCTCCCAATTGCTACATCTGGGTCCTCGGACCTGAAGCCCGTTAGCCTGTGCAGCATATCCATATTTGAAGCCCGATTAAAATATCTCATATTCCCAGGCAGTAAAACTGGCAAGCCATCGGTGGACAGGCCATATAAAATCTCGACGTCCTGGAGTGTGATGGTGGCTTCGCCGATGGGCAGATGGAAAGTGTGCGTCTCCGGTCGCCACCGCTCAATCAACGCCGTGATCAAAGCATAGTCGAGCTGTATCCGGCCAATGCTAATGATCCTATATAATCCCATCTCCTCCAGGTGATGGACCACACGGGGATGTAGAACGCGGGGAGGAGTCAAAAACTCCCACAATAAATCCACTCTCCTGCCCCGAAAAGTCTGCGTAAGCAACTCTCCCCCCCATATATGCTCGGATCTATGCTGGGGCTGTAGGGGTAGTAGCTCCGACGTCCGAGGGCCGGGATGTATAGGTGCATCCATGTCGTCAACTGCAAATTCATAATTTTTAATAACTATCATTAAAATTTATGTGTTTTTTTATAATTTAAATTCATATTTATTAACAACTTAATTGTAAAAATTATATATATACTTATGGGTTTCGTGCTAGATTTTCTGAGGCCCAGTGGTACCAAACTATCATTAATAATTTTATATTTTTTTTAATAGTTTTTATTCATATTTTTTAATAACTTTATTGTAAAAATTATATATACATATATATATATATATAATTTTTATAATTATGGGTTTCGTGCTAGATTTTCTGAAGCTCAGTGGTACCAAACTATCATTAATAATTTTATATTTTTTTAATAATTTTTATTCATATTTATTTAATAACTTAATTGTAAAAATAATATATATATATATATATATATATATATATATATATATATATATATATTATAATTATGGGTTTCGTGCTAGATTTTCTGAGGCCCAGTAGTACCAAACTATCATTAATAATTTTATGTTTTTTTTATAATTTTTATTCATATTTTTTAATAAATTAATATATATATATATATATATATATATATATTATAATTATGGGTTTCGTGCTAGATTTTCTGAGGCCCAGTAGTACCAAACTATCATTAATAATTTTATGTTTTTTTTATAATTTTTATTCATATTTTTTAATAAATTAATTGTAAGAATTATATATATATATATATATTATAATTATGGGTTTCGTGCTAGATTTTCTGAGGCCCAGTAGTACCAAACTATCATTAATAATTTTATATTTTTTTTATAATTTTTATTCATATTTTTTAATAAATTAATTGTAAGAATTATATATATATATATATATATATATATATATATATATATATATATATAATTATGGGTTTCGTGCTACAATATAAGATTATTAAACAATTACTACACAATACTACGCTACAAGGCTCTACATTTTACTACGCTAAAAGGGTCTACGTTTTACTACGATAAAAAGGTCTACATTTTACTACGCTAAAAAATAATCTAAACTAAACGGCATAAAAACACATAAATATACATGAAGATATTAACAAACACATTTTTTAGACTAATTTACATATTTTTATACAACACTAAAATTAAATCCGGATAAAATTTAACATGCTAGTTTCGGAAAAAATAAACACAAACCGAAATAGAACACATACAAATCAAGTAATATGCATTGTTATAAAAGTTTCAACTTAAAATAAATCGAAATACCTCGATTTAGAATTTTCGAAATGTAAATAGATCGAAATTTTGACTCCGAAAGAGTGAATCCACAATAACACGAAGCTCTACTCGACAGTGGGACCACCAATATTCAACTTTTATGTGACGGGGGGACCCAATTTTTTTTTTTTAAAAATTTTTGGGCAGAATCGGTTGGGGGAGGGGGGGGGACCAGAAGAGAGTAAGAAATGAGAAATGAGGGAGATGGAACGAAGAAGAAGAAGACGGAGGATTTGTATTAAGGGGTATAGCGCCACTATTAATGGCGCTATGTGTGATGGTAATAAGGGGTATAGCGCCACTATTAATGGCGCTATGTAAGGTGTGTCAGTATAGCGCCACTACAGTAACGGTGCAGTTAACGTTACTGTATAGCGCCACTACTTGTGGCGTTATATATAGTTTGGTAACTTTTTTTTTAACACTTATTTGCGTATTTTGAGTAATAAAAAAACCACATTTTGGTTCCGGATTCATCAAAAGCATAAGCAGTACAAAAGCAATTATTCAAACAAGTGGATTCACATTCTGCTGCACTCCAACGGTTAAAATATTGTTATCAATTGGTAATCTCATATGAGAATGCATCCAGTACTTGTCTTCCTCTAAAATAGATGCACTAGCATTACCACAATTCAAACTTCTTTCTCTCACAACCACCAGAGAAACTGTTCAAATCCCAATCTTTCTTTGATATAGGAGTGAAACCAGGCAAACAATCACACAAGGAATACTTGAGCTGTCATTGCATGCACCATATGCACCACAATAACCGTAAACGTCACATGATTTTGCTGGTTGAGCGAAAAACATATTCCACCGCTTGGTACTTTTTTTTTTTTTTTTTTTTTAGCAATCCGCTAGGCAAGTGCCTAGGGCTAGTTTTTTATTAATAGAAGAAAAGAAAAAATACAACAATTAGGAAAAGTACAAATAAGGGGGACAATAACATCGATATTGTTACCCATATGCCTTGGCTATATAATCACTCATCTGCGCCTCACATTGCCTATGTCAGCCTCATTTATAGGATTCATGGTGTAGCTGCCTGCAAAGTCTCACGAGGGCATACAATCTTATAGCCGTGTGGATAATTTCCAAAGGCATAGGACCAAGGAAACACAAACCGTACTAAACCTTACCTTACTAATCATATTGAGGCATAAAACCTATTGAGGCATAAACCTTACCTTACCTTACCTTACCTTACCTTACCTTAGCCGTATGTTTGGTACTATTCAACCACGTCAGCTGCTTAATTTCCCCCGTGGCCGTGAAATCTTTATGAATCTTGACATAACCGAAGGATTAAAAATATAATATGAAAAATATACCTCATTCGTGTTATTTATAAACGTGAAATTGAATATGGGATGTGCATTCAAAGAATAGGTGGTCGATTGAGGTCGATTGAGGTATAGGTGGTCGATTGAGCACATCAGCTAAGCACATCTTAAAGAATGTGCATTCAAAGAATAGGTGGTCGATTGATTCTGTTTTTCCTTCACATAGCATACAATCATTGTCCTCAATAATTTTCATTCTCAATGTTCTGTCTTTTGTCAGCAGTTTCCTTTGCATTGCAAACTAGCAAATGACGCTATGTTTAGGAGTATTCATTTTGTTCCACACCCCTCTGCTCCAAAACCATTGTTTCAGCCTTCCTCTTCTCTAGTGGTAGCCACTCTTAATTGTGTATTTTTCTGTCTTTATTTTCCATCCATTTTCTATATAACCTGCTGCATATGTATCACGTATAGAATAAATTCTCCTCCAGTACCAGCAGCTATTTTGTGGGGGATTATATTGCCACTAGTTGTCTCCTTTAAGATAGATATGGTTAATCCATTTAACCCACAAAGTGTCTTCTTTGTTTGTGATATGCCATACATACTTAGCTATAGCAGCTTCATTCCATATTATGCACTCTCTAATTCCCAGTCCTCATTCTTTTTTGGTCTACAAACAAGGTCTCAGGCAACCAATGGCACCTTATTAGACGTGCCTTTCCCAACCCATAAGTAGTTCCTACATATCGCCGTAATGTCTTTAAGTACCTTCTTTGGTAGGATGAATATTGCTGCTCAGTATGAATGCATATTTATCAATACAGAGTTGATCAATTGGACCCTTCCTGCATATGACAAGTTTTTCGATCCCCATGAATGGATTCTTGTACTGAGTTTGTCAACCAGCACTTCACAATCTCCTACTTTCAGTTTCCTTGAAGCTATTGGAACCCCTAAGTATTTGAATGGCAACGTCCCCTGCTTGTACCCCATTATTTTACATATACTTTCTAAATATTTTCTATCCATATTTGCACTATATACATTAGACTTTCCAGCATTAGTACTCAGCGCAAATGTATTAGAGAATATTTGCAAACCTCTCAGCATAAGCATTATACTTTGATACTCACCTTTACAAAACATCAAAACATCATCTGCGAAGATGATTTAACTTCAAACTTTTGCACTTTGTATGAAATACAAATCCATCTAGTGTAGCTACCTATTGCATAATTCTTGTGAAGTATTCCATACATATCACAAAAAGAATAGGTGATATAGGATCTCTCTATCATAATCCCATTTTCCCCTCAATACATCCATATAGTCCCACATTTAAAGCAATCGAGTACTGGGTTGTTGAGATGCATACCATAGTTCATTTGATGAATTTAGAAGAAAAGTTCAATGCATATAATATTTCTTCCATAATCCCCACTCCACAGAGTCATATGCTTTTTTTAGATCAATTTAATCAAATAGCTGCTTGTTGATTTCTTCCTGTTATACAGTTTCACCAGGTCTTGACATATCAGGATATTTTGAACTATACTTCTGCCTTCCACAAATGCACTCTGGTTCTCTGCTATTATTGAAGGCAATACACATTTAGCCTGTTACACAACACCTTTGATATTATCTTATAGATAGTATTGCAACATGCAATAGGTATATAGTCCCCTACTTCAGCTGCATGGTTGTTTTTTGGGATAAGAGTTAGAGTAGTTCTATTAATAATCCTGAGCATTTTTGTAGTGTCAAAGAACTCCATTACACTTCTAATGACATCTTTCTTTACCACTAGCCAACAATCCTTAAAGAATTGAGATCCATAGCTATCAGGTCCTGGGGATTTGTCTCCTGCAATTGACCACAAAGCTGCCTTAATTTCATTTTCTGTTACTGGAGCTTCCAGTTGTTCTCTTTGCTTTTGTTGAACCACTGGCCCTTTCTTTACTAGATTGATGCACACATGTTGTCTGTCTCCTTTGATTTCCCCAACAACTTCTTGTAGAATTTTATAAATGCATCTGCTATCCCTTCAACATCTATTGTCTCCTTCCCTTCAGCATCTTTTATAGAGAAAATCTTGTTTGCATTCCTTCTCGTTTTTATCATACTATGGAAGTATTTTGTGTTTTGATCCTCCTGCCTCACCCATTGTATCTTACTTTTTTGTCTCAGAAATTGCTCTTTAGCAGCCTTCCATTTGATGTTTTCTTTCATCAATCTGATTTCCTCTTCAATTAACTCAGCATTTCTAGGATCTTTTTGGATCTTTTCTTGGCATTCTGTCAAGTTTACCATTGCTGTTTTAGCCCTTTTTTCTGCACCTGAAAATCTCTCCTTGTTCAATCTTTTCAGTACACTTTTGGTTCTGTTCAGCTTTCCTACCAGTTTGTACATCTGTGCACCTTGTATATTCTTCTCGCATACTTCTTGTACTCTTGTTTGAAATTCTGGTATCACACTCAACATGTTGAAGTATATGAATTGCCTTTTTTTCTCTGCATTCCCTCCTTCCCAGTTTATGATTGTTGGGCAATGATCGTAGATGCCCTTATTCATGAAGTGCACCTCTGATGCAGGTAAGCCAGTCATCCATTTAGTATTAACCAGCACTCAATCAATTCTGCTGTACTTGACTGTCTCCTCCTTGTTTGTTGTTCCATGTGAAAAAAGCTCCTGAGGATCTAAGCTCCTTCAGACCACACACTTCAATACATTGTCTATAATATCTTGTTTCAACCATAGTTACTTTTCTTCAAATTCTTTCCTCCCTATTAAGAACACAGTTGAAGTCTCCCATCACAACCCATGGTCCATCCATTTTGACCCCTATCTGATTGATGTCATCCCATAGTTTCCTCCTAGTTGCTTGTTCATTAAAGCCATATACAAGAGTAACATTAAGACTCAATCCATTCCCTCTGTGCTTTACTGTGCTATGAATCATTTGTTCAGTAACTTCCTTTATATTAACCTCATATAATTGAGGTTTCCAGAACATTCATATCCTACCTCCTAGATGTTTGTCTAAATTTGTTATAAACGACCAGCCATGACAAAGATAAAAAGAAGCTTTCTGTGCCTTAGCTCTTTTTATCTTTGTTTCCAGAAACCCAAACAAGCCAACTCTCAAGTTGTGGATAAACAAATTCATTTCTTTCTCTTTATCTGGCTTGTTTAGACCTCTGGCATTCCAAAAACAATTGCTATCCATTAGGGTTGGGGTTTACCCCACCCTTCCCATGTCCAGGCCCCCTCTTAGCTTCACCTTCTCCAGGGCAAGAAGGTTTAGCTATTCCTTCATTTCTGTTATTCTGTTCACCTAAAGCTGCAAATGAATTTCCAGTACTAATTTGTGATTCTCTGATCGCTATCCCTCTCCTTGCATTACCTCTCCTGTAGTAGAAGTTATCCTGTCTTTGTCTCACCATCACTTGTTTCCCTGCCCTTTGGTGGAACTTCTCTTCTATGCCTGCTTCCTTGTCTACTTCTTTACTGGTTTCTGTTTGTTCACCTTTGCTAGTCTTCTCTTCCTCCTGTTGTACTACTTCCTTCCTTTCTTGTGCTTTACTATTTATCTCTTCCCTTATATACTTCCTGCATTCCTTCAACTCATGCCCATAATATTTGCATTTAGTACATAATATTGGCTTCCATTCAACATCCACCTCTTGTTCTACAATGTGTCCATGCTCATTTTCAAACATTACAGTGTCTGGGAATACCTTATTGATTGGTACTTCCACCAACACTCTTGCATATTTCATTCTCTCCTTCATAGTAGTGATTTTGTCTACTTTCAAAGGATTCCCTACTAACCCTACTATTTTTGCTAACACCTGCTTTCCCCAGTACTTCACATTCAGTCCTGGTAGTCTAATCCATAATGGTATATTATCTATTATCTCCTTCTTCATTTCTATATTTGGCTGTCATGGTTTGACTATTACTGGCTTTCTATCAAATATCTGGACTCCTTCTTCTACTACATTAGTTCTACTTTCAGCTGTATGGAATCTAACCAGGAACACACCTCTTTGAACTTGTGCAACTATATCAATACCCAGCTTTCCCCAAATTCTATTAAAATACCCTTCCATGACATTTTGTAGTGGATTAAATCCCAACACATAGCATACAACTCTAGTTTTCCAATATTCTACCTCCTCATGAATGTCTTCTAGTGTTATTTTCACACTACTATTAATAGGTGATTCTCATTTCAAGTCCTCACCTTCCTCCAATGGAACAGTAGCTATAATTTTACTCCACGATGTTCTAGATCCTTGAACTTGTGTCTTGCTTTGTGAATCGAGTGCAATTGCTTCCTCCTCCACCTTATCAGCCCACGATCCTCTACATGCATCACTCCCTTGCACATTTTCAGACTGTGTCCTCACTGGTGTTGCAATTGGTGTTGACATAGCTGATACTCGCTCCATGTCTAATGGTACTATTCCAGTAATTGCATTCAAATTCTTTACTTTCTTCGAATCTTCTATCCTCGGAAAACCTTTTCCTTTATGATTTTGATTTGGATTTGTCATTTGATTGCTTTGCCCTCTCGCTCCAGCCTTCGATTTCCTTCCCATGATCAGCGTTAGCTGAGAGGAAATTTCATTTTCAAACATTATAGTGTCTGGGAACACCTTAAAATATGTGCCAATTTTATAATTCCATAACTTCAATTTCACAAATTAGCATACATCCTTTTCAGTTTCAACAAGAATAAATAGTCCTAAAAAATTAAATAGTGGATAGAACTTAATACAGTAGCAAGCAATTAATAATCCATGAATTTCATATGAACACAGAATCAAAGTGCAATAAAAACGGAAAAAGACATTCAAAAAGAAAACTAAAGCAAACTAGTAAAATACAAGTAAAAGATGGTTCATTCATAACATATTTACTTCAAAGAATGACTTAAAATGAGATTAGAAAGTCCGAGCCTACCATTCAGATCTTAGAAGACATGCTACGTGTCAATGTTATGGATTTTGGGGGTTCATGTGATCAGTTTATACCGCTCGCAGAGTTCGCCTACAACAATAACTATCATTTTGAGTATTCAGAGGGATCATTATGAAGCCTTATATGGGAGGCGGTATCGTTCTCCAGTTGGTTGGTTTAAGCCGGGGGAGGCTAGGTTGTTTGACAGTGATTTGGTTCGGGATGCCTTGGATAACTCAAGTTGATTCAAGATCGACTTGGTACAATAGAGTCTAGGCAGAAGAATTATGCTGATCGGAGGGCTGGTGATGTAGCATTTTATGGTGAGAGAGAGGGTTTTGCTCAGAGTTTCACCCATGAAGGGTGTGATGAGGTTCGGGAAGAAGGTCAAGTGGAGCCCTAGGTATATTTGTCCTTTTGAGATCCTTGAGAGAGTTAGTAAGGTGGCCTACAGACTTGCACTGCTGCCTAGTTTATTGGGAGTTCACCTAGTATTCCATGTTTCCCCGCTTCTGAAGTATTATGGTGATCTGTTACATGTATTAGATTTTATCTCCATCCAATTGGACAAGGATTTGACTTATGTTAAGGAGTTGGTGGCTATTTTGGACAGGCATGTCCGGAAGTTGAGGTCAAAGAACATTACTTTAGTAAAGGTTCAACGGAGTGGTCAACCGGTTGGGAAGGCAACCTGGGAGACCGAGAACGATATGCGGAGTCGTTATCCTCACCATTTTGGCACTTCATGTATGTCATTATGCACTTTCTAGGATGAACGTTTGTTTTAAGAGGATGAGAATGTAACGACCCGACCGGTCGTTTTGTGTATTTGAGCCCTATTTATCCTTTTCAATCTTCTTATATGTGTATTTTTGGTATTATGACTTGTGGGGATAGTTAGTTTCGTTCTGGGATGGTTTTGGGTTGATTTGGACCATTTGGTTCTTGGTCTAGAAGCTTAAGTTGGAAATATTGACCAAAGATTGACTTTTATGAATACGACCCCGGAATAGTATTTTGCGGGCTCGCAGATGCAGAAAAAACCTCCCAATTGTGGCCACTACCCAGCCTAGCGAAACCCCTCATCTGCGCCTCCCAGGCCACTTTTGCGGCTCCGCACCTGTAGCCAATTCCTCGCAGGTGCAGTTATATCAGAACTGAACCCAATAGATTTCTCCAAGTCCAAACTTCAATCCGAATCACACCCGAGGACCCGAGGACCCCATCCAAACATACCAACAGTTCCTAAAAATGATATGAACTTAGTCGAAGACTCAAATCACATAAAACAACATCGAAATCACACAATTCAATCCTAATGAACTATTGAACTTCCAACTTCTAAAACCAATGCCAAAACATACCAAACCAACTCCGATTGACCTCAAATTTTGCACACAAGTCATAAATGATACAAAAGACTTATTACAACTCCCGAAACTAAAATCTATGCTCGAAATCAATAAAGTCAACTCTCGGTCAACTTCTCAACCTTCCAAACCTTCAACTTTCCAACTTTCACCAATTCAAGCCAAAACGACCTACGAACCTCCAGATCAATATCCAGACATACTACTAAGTCCAAAATCACCATACGAAGCTATATAAACCATCAAAACTCCACTCCGGAGTCATTTAATCATAAGTCTACATCTGGTCAACTCTTTCAATTTATGCTTCCAACCTTGAGACTAAATGTCCCAATTCATTCCGAAACATCTTTAGAACCAAACCAACCATCCCGGCAAGTCACATAACCACAAATGAACGTAGAATAAGCAATAAATAGGGGAACGAGACTATAATATTTAAAATAACCAGCTAGATCGTTACAAGACGTCCTCTTCATAACGCTTAAAAAATATAACAGGGACCCCTTTATTTAAAAGTTAGACATCCAAAGGTGCAACTTTAAGACATCGTTCATGAAACCATGCATCCAAATATGTATTTCAAGTCTATAAGACTAAATATGAGCACTTAGGTAAATTCTTAAAGTGCCAAAAAAATTAGTACTCAGATAAATCCACTACAGTACCAAATAATATCTAGGCAAGTGTGATTACAGTACTTATATTTGTAGTACTTATATCTTTCTCAAATGAAAGAATTCTCTCTATCATCCACCATGACAAGGAAAATATCATCTAGCTTGAAGACGAACTGAGTAGGTAGGGTATTTGTCCAGCATTTACTCTGACTATCCTCGAAAATCTCTTTCTTTCCCTTGTCAAATCTTTCCTTTGGAAGACGTGCAAGGACACTCTCCATATTAGTACCCATAGCACTCTTCTTCTAAAGTCATCCCATCAAATGGCTAATGTTCGGTTTCTTTGTTTCCCAATCGTAAAGTTAACTGGATGCAATAAATTCCTGGACTTTATCATAATCAGAAGTACAAAATTCCTGGTTATTAACATCCTCGGTCTCTATGCCTATGAGGTTATAAAATTTTTGCGTACAACTAAAAACCTGTCGCGCCCTCTTTTTCCTTCCGCGGAATCGGGTTCATGACATTTTGGTATGGGACAACTCTTTCCTTTTGGGAAGGGGTTTGCATTTTTGGAGAGTCTCCACCTAACAATTTTAAAGTGCGTTAGGGCACCTATAGGGTTCATCTATAATTATATTTGGTAACCAGAGATAGGGTAAGGGCTTGAAATTATCCTAAGTAGAAGGTGTTATGCACCCCTCAGGATCCACTAGTGTGGTTCCCGTCCAGACAGTTTTTGTGAATTTGTGCAATTAGCAAATAAACAAGCATGACTCAAATAGTAGGGGATTTAAGTTTAAATACACAAGTGTTTGAAAAGGACAATAAAAGAAAAGCAAGATTTTGAAAAGAGTTACAATCTAAGCATGCTTATGAATGTAAAGAGGGGTGTCCTAGGTTTGTTTATAATATGGATCACATCAATGCAATAACCGGTATGACACTCCTAAAGGAGGGGCTACACGTGGTATTAATGCATCGGTCATCATATCCATATCTATCATGTCCCGTCCCGTGAATTTAATTAAAGTGAGGGTTGGTCTAGACCCCTATTGCATGCTATTACCCGTCCCTTCCTATCAGTCCTGGAGGAATTTAGAACTCCTATCTTATAAGAAGGAGGTTAAAGGCAGACCCTCAAGTTTAAAGGCAAAATATTAAGGCGATATACAATAAAAAGTAGGACTTCAATTAAGGGGAGCATGGAAGACAAACAAAAGGCTCAAATATACCTCCACGGGTAATGCACATAGACAGCATGACTCATACACAGTTAAAGTCTGAATTTAAACTCAGAATTCTAAAACATGGCATCTAAGTGATAACAGCAGAACCAGATTTATTATATGACTCAGAAAAGAAGTCCGAATTAGGCTTGCCTACTGATTTTGACAGTTTATAATTAAACACTAATCACAGAGATGGTTCTGGTTTTATGTAAAGTTGATTACCTAAGACTTGCCTAGGTGTAAAATAGTATGCAGCAGTTATCCAAACAGTGTGGAAATTATTTTACTATAAGAGCATGTTCTAGTTGATACGAATGTAGAGATTATTACCAATTTTATTCAGAAAACAAAACATGACAATGAGATTATTATTATTACCTTTTCATGAATCAGTAATTAACTAGGCGTCTTAAACAAAATGCAAACAGGATCCTAGAACATGATATCTAATATGCACATGCAAATGACATGATTGTTAAAAATAGAATCCCTAAGGCATGATTTCTAAATGCACACAGGAGTTGCAGAACTGTTGAAATATGACTTCTGAAAGTACAAAAGTAACAGCTTTTATGACAATGTTGTTATTGTCCTAGGAGCAGGATTTCTAAGTGATAGACATGGATTAGTGATGGATGAGATGTTGAAGCAAGAAACATGGGTCTTAAGAGCAGGATTTCTAATGCATGTATGAATCCTAAGCATGGTTTCTATTGCACAATTAGGAATATAACGCTAATAACATGTTTTCTACCCTTAAAAACTATAGCATGCATATTTACCCTATCCCTTTTCACTAGCCACCCCAATACTTGTTTACAACAGGTTATTACAGACCAGCATTGAAGTGAATTACATAAGTAGAAATGAAAAGTAAGAAGTTACACTATAGGAAGTCTGGTTAGGACTTCCTCTCTGAGTTATGTAATCAATCACCTCAAATGCCAATATTGTTACAATAGCTTTTCTCATACCTGGGTGTGTCAGAGTTCCCTAAGGACCTCAAGGGATCTCGGGCAGTGCTCACACCCAGATTTCATAGCCAAGACAGAGTAAGTGCAGTGTGAAAAGGCTAGCTTTTATGTGTCCAAGTTCAGAGAGAGCGCAAGGGTCCCAAGGCAAGGCTCACACAAAAGGGGCAAAACCTAGTGGTCTAAGAGTATATATGAGAGTGCTTGACATAGATTTAAAAGAGTTGAATTAGAAAACAGTTTTGGAACAACATGTTTGAAATGAGTTTGCAAAACAACAAAACAATTTTGAAAAGGAGAAGGGAGTAGGAGCAACAATAACTTGGAACAAGACAGCACACACAGAGCAAGTTCAAAGGATAGTACAATTTCAACAGTCACAAGCAGGGAAGTAAGGGGTTAGGGACATAGAGGGCCCAAATCATGAACACATAAACATGGTTGAGCAGAGATGTATATAGACCAGCAAGTACAAAGAACAAGTAGGGACTGATTGGCCTTTAAAACACAAACAATTACTTCAAAGAGTTAACAAGGGAATCATGCTTAAAATAGTAGTAAGACATAGGGACAGGGTATGGGAGTAGTCATGCAAGGGTGTATTACACATAATTAGTCATGACGTAGTGTTAATCAAGTACACTAGGAGACATACTGGTTGAGGGACATAAACAGAAACTCAAGTAGACATGCTGATTACATTTGAACAGGAGAGGGCAGAACTTAAGCATGCTGAGTAAAGCAGTAAACAAGAAGTGCAATTAAACAACATGAGCCATTAAGTCTGTGTAGAAAGAGACAGGGATTGACAAACAATGGAGCACATAGAGTTGAGTTTCAGAATTGAACTAGGAACATGCCAGTTGAGGCAGCAAAGTGCAGAAAAGTAAAGCAAGTAGAGTTCCACAGTCTAGCCTTGGCTTTCAGCCGGCTAGACAAGCAGTAGCACAAGTAGTAGAGAAAGAAGAGAGAGTTTGAGTGTGTATGTGTGTTCTGAACTAATTGTTTGTGTGTTCCAACTGTAGAAGAGAGGGTAGAGTATTTATAGTTTTGAGAACAGGCAGGAAAATAAGGCAATAAGTACTGACTTAGCATAATTATAGGAATAATACAAATCAGAATCAATTAAAGACCTGGACTCCCTTCAATTAGGGAGTCGTAGTTAAAACAGATACAAGTTGTATCAAGTAGGGGAAAGAACTGATTTTATCATAATAGAAGTAGTAAAAGCATGTAGCATGTAATAAGGACTAAGTACGGAATATTTTCAAGTAAGGAAAGTGTACTAACAACATATTGCGCACATAAATAACGTAGAGCACAATTTCAATTCTGAAAGTCAATTTAAAGAATTGTGGATGAGATGGAAAATCACAGGGAATCAGCACTAACTAAGGAAAGTATCAAAAAAATAAGGAAGCAATTTCGAAAAATTAGTACAAAATTACAAGGAAAATACACAAAATCACAGATGTAGGTTTAAGGAGATTACACAAAATCAACATAAATTATGTGAACAGTTAATAAAATAAATAGTCGGACCTATTAAATGATAAATAACACGTGTTTGGACAAAATCAAAGAAACCTTAAGAAAAAATTAGAGCAGGAAGCACAAGAGCATATATAACACACACGAAACCTAGAATGTTCATGACAGTCATGCAAACACGTCGCAAACAGACTCAAACTTCGAATCGAACCCAGAAGTATTAGGGTTTCTGTCACGCCCTAAACCTGGGCCTGGACATAACACGACACTCGATGCCTGACTACATATGACCGAGCGAACCAACTAGCTAGCTGAATCAACATGTGGTATCATAACATACTGAATGCGGAAGATAAACTAACACATGCTGATATATCGAAAGTATGGATGATATAAATCAAAGTGCGAAAATACTAATATAATTCTGAAACATATTTGTAACCAACATAGCTTAATATGAAAGCCTGTGACTCTGTCTAACTGTTACTCTAGTCTATGAAGCCTCTATTTGAGTACTGAAAACACTGACTGTATGTGAATGCTGAAGACTGTAGCAATGATAATGCCCTGAAAGAACTGGGGATCACCAAATAGCTGGTACGAGAATCCTAGCGCTCTGAATCATCAACCTATAAATCATTACCTGCATCGCGAGATGCAGGCCCCGTGCAAAAGGGACGTCAGTACATTTGAATTGTACTGGTATGTAAAATAGCTGAACAAAAGAACTGTCAACACTGAAACTAAAACTGAACTGCTAGATGATAAACTAATAACTGAACAAGGAAGTAAGGATGTGAATACTCCCTCTTCTGAATAATGAACAACCCATTTATCTGAACATTAAAATGCGGCCTCAGGCCCAATATGTATATATATACATGTGCACAACTGCGGCCTCGGGCCCAAGTATACGTATACATAACTGCGACCTCAGGTCCAAAATGCATAAAGTATAAACTACGGCCTCAGGCCCAAATGCAGGTGTTCAACATTCAGGAATTTAAATCAGGAACTGAGAATCATACTGTAATATGTGATACTGAAATAATGAGCCATACCGACTTACATGATACTGGTATAGTGAATAGGATTAAACTGAGATGAGTATTCATAATAAGTTGATTTGTCATAACTGAAACTCATAGAATATCGAATGATTATGAAACTATGTCATCTAGAGAATATAAGTTCTACTTCTATTCATGGAACCAAGGCATAATTACTTTCTGAGGAAACTAGTAATGTTCATGATGAATGGGACGTAGGGAGAATCATAGATATTCCCAAACGTAAAGAGTTAGCCTTACATACCTCAATTTGCCCCTTAGTGATACTACAATGATCCACACTACTAAGAACCTTCAATCTACAACAACAACATCCAATGGAACCCAATATTAGTAATAAATTCCATAACTTATGCCATTTAGGCATATTATCAAACACCTTGTAGGCATAGATATTTACACCTCATAACTATAGTGTTGGTTCATCCAACTATCACCATTAACCAACAATTCATTCCACCATCATTCCTAACAAATTTATAACTTCCAACAACATATGTATGACCATCCATTCACACCCAACCAACAAATCCTATCAAATAATCACCTTTAAATCCCTACCATGGTCATGCATTTAAATTGGGAATTTATGACTTCCAATCACCATACCATAAGTTGTAATACTTGATTCATACTCATAATTCCATAATAACACCATATATGTAAGTCTAAGGGTGTAGGATTACCTCTTGTAGACCAAATCTTGAAAGACAACTTTTGGGGTGTTCTTGAGATTTTGAAGAAATCCTATGAAACCCAATCAAAATCATGTTGTAACTAGTGATTGAGAAGTGAAATCACCATGATAACACACTTAAAAACTCACCTTAGGTGTGCAATTGGATGCCTTGGTCGAGTTGGGGGTGTAGAGGAAGCCCTAAGATTGAGAAATGACTCAATTTCTCTCATTTCCAGTCTTTAAGATATTTAAAACCTTCCAGACGTGCGAGCTCGCGGGCCTGTTCGCGCGCGGGAGGCAGAGTACTCAGCAAAAATGTGCGACTTCGCACGCGACTTCGCGCTCCTGTTCGCGCTAGTGACACCTGCCCAGTAAAATGGTCATAACATTCTGTATACACCTCCAAATGACTAACGGTTTGTTGCGTTGGAAACTAGACTCATAGGTTGTGCATCACACAACTCATTGTATCCAGGTAGATATGCTCGCCCAAAGTGAGGTCTTGTGCATACTCATTTGCAAATTTTCAGCTATAATGAAATTTTTCAACTTGGCTTGGACTTAAGCCTCTCCTTAGACCCCAAATAACCTATAATATGCCTCGTACATTTATTATCATAACCACTCAATTGCCATCACGCTAATACTCGTTTAATGCATCCACAACCGATTCAAATTACGGGGTGTTACATTATCTCCCCCTTGGGATCATTCGTCCTCGAATGATGGTCTTGGCTGCAACTACGGCTATCTATGGTCATTAAATGGGTGTTATGGAGATATGAGAATGCTGAAATATTGTGAATACATGATTACTGACCTTTTGAGATACTGAACTGAACTGCATTGACTAAATATTGATCTGCCATGAATACGTGAATACTGAACTAACATGGATATCTGAATATTAAACTGGCACGAATATTTGAGAATTGAACTAACATCAATATCAAAGTACTAAGCTGACATGAATATCTAAGTATTGGACTGACATGTGTAGCTGAGTATTGAACGGACTTGAATATCTGAGTATTGAACTGACATAAGTATCTGAGTACTGAACTAACATGAGTATTTGAGTGCTGGAAACTTGAATGTTATAACGTTACACGCGAAATACTGGTTGTACCACCACTAATTCTGGTGGCAACTCCAACTCATAAGCTAATTGACCGATCCTTTGCAAGATTCTATATGGCCCAATATAGTAGGGACTATACTTTCCCTTCTTCTCAAATATCATAATGCCTTTTATAGGCGAAACTTTCAAAAACACCCAATCATCAACTTGAAACTCTAGGTCTCTATGCCGCACGCTCGAATAGGACATTTTGGTGGCTCTGAGTTTTCTTCAAACGCTCTTGAATCAACTTAACTTTCTCTATAGTCTGATAGACCAAATAAGGTCTAATAACTCCATTTCTCCAACTTCGAACCAACCAATTGGTGATCTACACCTTCCCCCACACATAGTTTTGTATGGTGCCATCTTGATACTAGAATGGTAGGTTATTATTATCAAGGCCAATAAGAGGTATGTGATCATCCCAATTACTTTTAACATCAAGTAAATATCCTCAATTGTTTGAACAATGCGCTCTGCCTAGCCATCTTTTTTTTGAGGATGAAAAACGTGTGTCTAATCATTTCTGAAAGAACTTCTAAAAGTTCATTTTAAACTGAGCACCACAGTCCCAAATGATGGACCACAGAGTCCCATGTAATTAGACGATTTCCTAAATGTATAACTTGGTATAATCTTCTGTTGAATCTGTAGTCTTTACTGGCAAGAAATGTGCTGACTTGGTAAGTCGATTTACAATCATCCAATGAAATAATGCTTTTAAAATGAGAAAGATAATCCCATTTATAAATTTCATATTTACCATCTCCACACAAAATATGTGTATTCTGTGATAAAACACTAGGCTTTCTGCTGCTCGACTTTCACTTGCTGACAATTAAGACAATTGGCCGCAAGTGTGCGACATTGTTTTTCATGTAGTTCATCTAATCAATCTCCTTGGTCATGATGCATATTTGGGGGACCTGGATGGAAATAATACCAGGAATTATAGGCTTCTAACATGATCTTCCCTTTTTAAGTCCATCTATGTCTGGAACACACAATCTTGGTACCTCAAAGTACCATCATCTCCCCCTTATTCGAAAACCATCATCTTATACTTGTGAATCTCCTCTTTCAACTACAACAAGTAGGGATCATCAAACTATTTATCCTTCACTTCGCCTACTAAGGGGGAACAAGTCATATTCTAGACAACAACTCTGTCATCTTTTAGAGTCCGAAGTCGAACTCCTATCTTGGCTAGTGAACTTCTTTTACCAAAGTTCTCTTATCTACTGCAATCATGAGTTATACTTCCCACACTTTATCTTCTTAAGAACTTCCTGAAAACACTTATAGAATTATTGTGAGCTAAGTCTTTAACCAGTACTCCGAAGACTAGGGTCTCGTGCAATGGCACTACCCTCGTGATACATAACTGGGCATGATTCTATAGCTTTCTGTGATCATTTTATCATCAATAACTAAACTCGGTGATCATTCTACTCACTTTGTTTTTCTTACACTTGCTAGACATAATCCGTGTGGTAATTATACAATTTTCCCTCATTACCGAAATTGATTTTCTTTTTCATATCCCATGCTACTATTCGAGTTTCAGATCTCCAACTGGACTTATTGAAAATTTTCACATCACCCCTTAGACCACAGGTCTTATACTTGTGGATCCTTCTCATTTTGCTGGGATCCAAATAACTTTCCTTATTCTCTGCAATTCTTTGCACTCTACGTCAATGCCGACTCATCTTCCAACTTACTTCTGAGAAATCTTTCTTACTAGGAAAAATTAAATTATTCACGTAACAGAAAGCTAATGTATTCACAGCTATCATATACAATCTTAATAATTTAACTCTTCTCACACTGTCAATCCTGGAGAAACCACATTACGATAATTCCTAAAGGCTATTCTTCCATAGTTTATGCTCTCACTGCTAGCTAATATTTTTTTCCCACTGCTACTATACTTCGAGTTTAACTTTAACTCTTTGGTTTCTAACACACGTTCGGTATTTCAAACTGTCATCCACTCACTAGAGTTAACCTGGCTAAGTGAATCAAATTGTACCCTTACTAGATCTGCTGAAAGTGCTAATTCACTGTATCAACTCAAAACTTACTTACTCTTCTTTTACTAACCACCTGCTAGCATCATATTTTCTTTTCCTGCTTTAAATAACTATAGTGAAGCATAAGGTTACTCCTAAATTCCCTCATCATCTGACCATATTTTTTTTGTCGCACACTATCATTCTTTTTGAACTATGTACATGGATCACACTTAGGGAAATTCATCTGTCTTAAACAAAATTAGAATATGTAACCCCAAACTTTCTATATAATATAAAATCATATCATACTATAAACATCCCGGGTAATCATTTAGTCACATAACCTAAGGGGGAATTGCCATATCTTTTATCTTACACCAATAGCTGCTTCTTATAGTAACTTACTAACGTGGTACTTCTAGTTCTGATTTGAATAAATATGAACAACTTAAAATCATTCCCTGAAATTCATTGTTGGCTGCTCTTAGTTCTCATTGCATACATCATATCTTCTAGGTATTTTACCCTTAGGCTTTTTTCTGTCAAAAACTATAGTGACCAATGTTGGGGTCTGACATCCAAACTATCATCATCCAACTTGTGGCTCCATTTTCAAGAATTAAAAGAAATTGTTCTCTGAGGTAAAACGCATACGAATACACTACCATGCACAAACTTATCCTTTAAAGTATACCATCATCTGATAAATCACTTCTTGCACCATCCGGTGAGTCTTGGTCTTAATCCAGACCTAAGGTATGCAAAGGTTTCGCTATAATCACTATTACTTACATTTTCTTTTAGCATCCATATGCATCACCGTATACTCACAAGTCTCCAAAAATTTTGATACACTGAAAATCGGATATTTGGTAAACATATAACTGAATACTGGAGTACTGAATAACCATAAACTTGCTAACTGAGAAATTACTGAAAGACTGTATAACTGGTAACTAAGGTAAACTGATAACCATAAGACACGATAACTGCTTTTGTACTTTCTAATAAGGTTATGCTCTAATCTGTAACACTATCCATTGCATCCCACTTTTTTACATCCTCTAAAGTCTCGTATTTACCAACCTGTACTCCATAATTATACCTCAATGGGCAATTATCCTCTCTAGGACTTTAGGTTTCTCCTGCACGTCGCTTGGACATCCAATACATTTGGAATTTGATAGGAAGAAAAGGTTATCTATTGCTCTAAGATTCATGGCACGATCTAGAGTAGAAAGAAATGAGACAATCCTGGATGTCTTGGTAGTTAACCGTTTATATGAGTGGTCGGCACACACATTTAAAGGAAACTCCACTGGACACGGCTTCATAGACTCCCTAGGACACTTGAACCTATGGCTCTGATACCAAGATTTGTCACGCCCTGAACCTGGGCCTGGATGTAACACGGCACTCGGTGCCTGACTACATGTGACCGAGCGAACCAACTGGCTAGTTGAATCAACATGTGGTATCATAACATACTGAATGCGGAAGATAAACTAACACATGCTGATATACCGAAAGTCTAGATGATATAAATCAAAGTGTGAATATACTAATACAATTCTGAAACATATTTGTAACCAACATAGCTTAATATGAAAGTCTGTGACTCTGTCTAACTGTTACTCTAGTCTATGAAGTCTCTATTTGAGTACTGAAAACACTGACTGTATGTGAATACTGAAGACTGTAGCAATGATAATGCCCTGAAAGAACTGGGGAACCACCAAATAGCTGGTACGAGAATCCTAGCGCTCTGAATCATCAACCTGTAAATCATTACCTGCATCGCGAGATGCAGGCCCCGGGCAAAAGGAACGTCAGTACATTTGAATTGTACTGGTATGTAAAATATCTGAACAAAAGAACTGTCAACACTGAAACTGAAACTGAACTGCTAGCTGATAAACTGATAACTGAACAAGGAAGTAAGGATGTGAATACTCCCTCTTCTAAATGATGAACAACCTGTTTATCTGAACATTAAACTGCAGCCTCAGGCCCAATATGTATATAAATATATGTGCACAACTGCGGCCTCGGGCCCAAGTATACGTATACATAATTACGACCTCAGGTCCAAAATGCATAAAGCATAAACTGCGGCCTCAAGCCCAAATGCAGGTGTTCAATATTCAGGAATTTAAATCAGGAACTGAGAATCATACTGTAATATGTGATACTGAAATAATGAGCCATACTGACTTACATGATACTGGTATAGTGAATAGGATTAAACTAAGATGAGTATTCATAATAAGTTGACTTGTCATAACTGAAAGTCATAGAATATCGAATGATTATGAAACTATGTCATCTAGAGAATATAATTTCTACTTCTATTCATGGAACCAAGGCATAATTACTTTCTGAGGAAACTAGTAATGTTCATGATGAATGGGACGTAGGGAGAATCATAGATATTCCCAAACGTAAAGAGTTAGCCTTACATACCTCAATTTACCCCTTAGTGATACTACAATGATCCACACTACTAAGAACCTTCAATCTACAACAACAACATCCAATGGAACCCAATATTAGTAATAAATTCCATAACTTATGCCATTTAGGCATATTATCAAACACCTTGTAGGCATAGATATTTACACCTCATAACTATAGTGTTGGTTCATCCAACTATCACCATTAACCAACAATTCATTCCACCATCATTCCTAACAAATTTATAACTTCCAACAACATATGTATGACCATCCATTCACACCCAACCAACAAATCCTATCAAATAATCACCTTTAAATCCCTACCATGGTCATGCATTTAAATTGGGAATTTATGACTTCCAATCACCATACCATAAGTTGTAATACTTGATTCATACTCATAATTCCATAATAACACCATATATGTAAGTCTAAGGGTGTAGGATTACCTCTTGTAGACCAAATCTTGAAAGACAACTTTTGGGGTGTTCTTGAGATTTTGAAGAAATCCTATGAAACCCAATCAAAATCATGTTGTAACTAGTGATTGAGAAGTGAAATCACCATGATAACACACTTAAAAACTCACCTTAGGTGTGCAATTGGATGCCTTGGTCGAGTTGGGGGTGTAGAGGAAGCCCTAAGCTTGAGAAATGACTAAATTTCTCTTATTTCCGATCTTTAAGATATTTAAAACCTTCCAGACGCGCGAGCTCGCACGCCTGTTCGCGCGCGGGAGGCAGAATACTCAGCAAAAACGCGCGACTTCGCGCTCCTGTTCGCGCTAGTGACACCTACCCAGTAAAATGATCATAACTTTCTGTATACACCTCCAAATGATGAACGGTTTGTTGAGTAGGAAACTAGACTCAAAGGGATTTTATTTGATAGGTTGTGCATCATAAAACTCATTGTGTCCAGATAGATATGCTCGCCCAAAGTGAGGTCTTGTGCATACTCATTTGCAAATTTTCAGGTATAATTAAAATTTTCAAGTTGGCTTGGACTTAAGCCTCTCCTTAGACCCCAAATCACCTATAATATGACTCGTACACTTATTATCATAACCACTCAATTACCATCACGCTAATACTCGTTTAATGCATCCACAACCGATTCAAATTACGGGGTGTTACAGTTTCTTGACCAAAAAATTAATCGAGCAAAAAGGAAAGACTCAGGTGATGTTTAAACATGCTAAAAATCAAAGTAATTGCTAAATTCAGAAAGAAATCATTTTTTGCAAAAAGGGTTTTGAAACCCTAGTCTGGAAAATGAAGAAATCGTTTGAAATCGGAAAAATATTTTGAGGATAACAGGTGAAAACCTTAAAAAACCCATAGATCCATCACAGATCTAAAGGATCGGAGGATTTATAGCTAGGTTTTTCAGAAAATAGCAGAGACGAAGAAACATTAGTTAAAAACTCATGGATACACATAGATCTAAGATTGATCTAAAGAAAAGTGAAAAACCTCAAGGGTTAGGGTTTCAAAGAACCCAAAGAAGATGAGAGGGCTTTAAAATGTTACCGGTTTTGGCCGAAAAAGTCATGGATCTGACTCGAACAGCCATGGATGGCCAGAAAATGGCATACAAAACCATGGATATGAGTTGAACAAGATATGGAATAGATCTCTTCGAGATATTTCCATGAAATCACAAAAAACGAGCAACTAGGAGATGTAGGAGACAAGTATACATCTCAAACAACCATAGGAATCCATGGATCGAGTGAAGATCGAAGGGATTAGGCTAGTTTTGGGTGGTGGCGGCTAGGGTTAGGTTTAGGTCTTAGAGATAATTGGAGAGGAAAGGGGGTTTTAGGGTGGTTGTTTGGTAAGAAATGAATTAGGTTAGAGGTCGTTCAGGTTAAAAATGGTAAGGGGGAATAGGGGACGTTGATCTTAGAGTTCAACGGCCAGGATGTGAAGGGGGTCTGGGTTAGGTAGGATTTAAAGGGTTTGGGTTGGGTTTTAATTGAAATTGGGCTGGGAATTGGGGTCCTGATTTGGGCTACAATTGAAAGACAATTTGGGCTATATTTTAAATGGCCAGTTTTCCCTATTTAATTTATACAAATAGTAAATGATTTCTGAAAAATAATTTAAAATGCTAAAATGATTTATAATACATAATTAGCAATTTAAAAATATAGGATCCAATTTTATGCATATAAAACATAATTAAATCTAAAAAGGGCTAATATTATAATTATGTGCAATTTAGCTTAAAAAATACTAAATATAATTATAAAAATATATAAAACTTTTTTTAGCCATATTTTAGCATAAATATAGAAATCCAATAGATGAATTATCAAAACAATAATTTTAAAAATAATTATTGGGGATTTTGTGGATAAAAGGGAGAAAATAAATCAATTTAAACCTTTAAAATTATGAAAAAAATAATAAAACCCTTGGACATGCTTACATATACATATATATGTTATTTTGAAGGTATTTTGCATATTGAAAAATATATAGGGAAAAATTGGGTATCAACAGCTGCCCCTCTTTACCCGAGAAGGATGAAAGAGTTGCCGGGTAAAGATATGAAGGCCAATTTTGACCGAGCGAAATGGTTTGAAGAGGTTTAGGCCGCACCCTGGCTTCTGAGCTGCCTACATATCCTTGGTTTCATAGGAATTAGGTCGTATGTAGTTTAGGATTCACCTGCGGAGTATGCTGATGAAGATATTTCAAGAACGGACGCAATACCTAGGGTCGGGTGAGTGGACGGTTTACGGGAATGGTTAGGTTTGATATCGCTATGGGCACTAGAGCGGGATCGCTCCTACCGGGATGGTCGTTGCTCGCCGTCTTACCTGCAAATAAGCAATACAAGCATATATTGTGCGTAAATTTAAACATGATGCGAATTCCCGTCGGACCATGAATTTTGTCTTTTGACGGTTAGGAATGGAGTCCTCATACCATGATGTCCTGGGCCATGAAGCGCATGATAAATGATTCGTAGGCTATGAAATAATGTTCTCGGGCTATGAGGAAGGTGCCTCCAAACCATGACGCCTTTGAATAATGATATGCAAAAGATTGAAAGAGATCCTCAGGTCGTGACATGGTGTTCTCGGGCTATGAAGATGCTGCCTCCGAACGATGACGCCTTTGGATGAGTTGGCGATATTTTAGCCCATGAAAGATGCAGTAGTATGATGCGGACAAGATAGAGCTTAGTCTTGCGATTTGAAGGGCAGATCTTAGCCCGTAAGAGAAGCGGGATAGATAGTACTTGGGATAGTGCTTAGTTTCGAAGAAAATGGGAGGCAGATCTTAGCCTCGGAAGGCAGAATGATATCCTTATGCAAAGGTGCGAATGTAGATGGAGGTAGAGCTTAACCTCGGAAGGCAGAATGGTAGCCTTATGCAAATTGGAAGGCAGAATAGTAGCCTTATGCAATGCAAATGCAGATGGAGACAACATTTAGTCTCGGAAGGCAGAATGGTAGCCTTATGCAAATTGGAAGGCAAAATAGTGGCCTTATGCAAGAATGCAGATGGAGACAATATTTAGTCTCGGAAGGCAAAATGGTAGCCTTATGCAATGGAGATATAGATGGAGACAGCGTTTAGTCTCGGACGGCAGAATGGTAGCCTTATGCACGAAATAAGATAACAACTAATAGTAGAGTTTTCTTAGCTGACAGCAGATTGCGCCGTTATAACTACTGGGAGCATTGTGACATACAAAACATCACTAGTGTGTGCTGATAGCGAATGTTGGTAAGTGCAACGGTTCTGAGAGTCGTATCCTTGGTCAATGTTTATTCCATGGGTGTACAATATGTTTAATGGTTTCGCAATCCTATTGCCTGCATCTAAAGAAAAATTGTGAGTTTTGTACGGGGGAGGGTCAGTTCGTATCCCCGCTGGCTTTGCTTGACTCGTTCGGCTTTGATCTGGAGATACCGTCTGTATCATTGGGGTAGCATTGCTAAACAAAGCAGTTTCAATAATAAACATGCATGATTTTGTAAAAGTATGACATAAATGTGTAGTTAAAAATAGCTTTTAGATAAACCGACGACTGTGATTTGGTTCGGGACATTTCAACTCCTCTTGCTACGGAATTTTGAGGGTCTTCCTCAAAATTCTGCCCTAGTTTGATGGGTTGACGTTTCTGACTATTGCTCGTGCGGCGATCGGCTGAAGTTACTTCGAAATTTTGAGGGTCCTCCTCAAAATTCTGCCCCAATTTTCAATTGCGGGAGGAAATAAAATTTTTATTGAATTGTGACCGAACCCATAGGGCTACCTACGTATCCCCTCTTAAATGGAAATCAAGTCAGACGTAGTTCAATTTACATCATATAAGGAAAGCATAAAGATTACACATAGTAACGCTTGACTACATCTGAATTGATTGGCTTTGGCCAGACTTCTCCATCCATTTATGCAAGTATGAGGGCTCCTCCTGTCAAAACCCGGTGAACGATGTATGGATCCTGCCAGTTGGGAGAGAACTTCCCTTTGGATTCATCTTGATGCGGAAAAATTTTCTTTAACACCAGCTGCTCCGGTGTGAACTGTCTTGGCTTAACTCTCTTGTTGAAGGCTCTGGACATTTTGTTCTGGTAGAGTTGACCATGGCAGACTGCATTCATTCTCTTTCTATCTATAAAGGCTAGTTTCTCATAACGACTTTTTACCCACTCTACATCATCGAGCTCAGCTTCTTGTATGATCCTTACGGAAGGAATTTCTACCTTAGCGAGAATGACAGCCTCTGCACCGTAAACCAACATATAGGGGGTTGCCCCGGTTGATGTGCGGACTATGGTGCGATACCCTAGAGAAAATGATAACTTCGCATGCCACTGTTTATGCTTCTCTATCATTTTCCTCAATATCTTCTTGATGTTCTTGTTGGTGGCTTTTACAACTCCATTCATCTAAGGCATGTAGGCTGTGGAATTGTTGTGTCTGATCTTGAAAGTTTCACACATAGCTTTCATCAAGTCACTGTTGAGGTTGGAGCCATTATCAGTAATGATTGACTCTGGAATCCCGAATCGACAAACAATGTGGTCGCGGACAAAGTCTGTCACGACTTTCTTAGTTACTGCTTTGTAAGATGCTGCTTCGACCCATTTGGTGAAATAGTCGATGGCTACCAGGATAAAACTGTTTCTATTGGAAGTGGCAGGCTCGATTGGTCCAATAACGTCCATTCCCCAGGCGGGGAACGGCCACGGTGAGCTTGTTGTGTGGAGCTCGCTTGGAGGTACCTTTATCATGTCTGCATGTATCTGACAGCGGTGGCATTTTCGAACATACTGAATGAAATCTGTTCCATAGTCATCCAAAAGTAAGCAACCTGGAGTATCTTCTTTGCTAAGACAAAACCATTCATATGTAGACCGCAGGTCCCAGCATGAATTTCCTCTAGCAGCTTGGATGCTTCCTTTGCGTCGACACATCTTAATAATCCCAAATCAGGAGTCCTCATATACAGGATTCCTCTGCTGTGAAAGAAATTGTTGGACAATCTCCGAAGTGTGCGTTTCTGAGTAGGATTTGCAAGCTTTGGGTACTCTCCTCTTGCCAGATATTCCTTGATATCATGAAACCAAGGCTTTCCGTCTGGTTCTTCTTCAACATGGGCATAGTAAGCTGGCTGATTATGGATTTTCATTGGAATGGGATCAATGAAATTCTTGTCGGGATGCTGTATCATAGATGATACGGTAGCCCATGCATCGGCGAACTCATTCTAGATTCTGGGGACATGCTGGAATTCTGTCTTCGTGAACCTCTTTCTCAATTCCTGTGCATGATGCAGATACAGGATTATCTTGGAGTTCTTGGTTGCCCATTCTTCTCGTACCTGATGTATAAGTAAGTCTGAATCTCCAATCACTAGTAGCTCTTGAACGTTCATGTCAATGACCATTTTCAGTCCTAAGATGCAGGCTTCATACCCGACCATATTGTTGGTGTAGGGGAACCTAAGTTTGGCAAACACCGGATAATGCTGACCGGTTTCTGATTCTAGGACTGCTCCTATGCCAACTCCTTTGAAGTTTGCTACTCCATCGAAGAACATTCTCCAACTGTCATAGGATTCTGCAATGTCTTCTCCTATTAATGATACCTCTTAATCAGGAAAATACCTTTCCAGAGGTTCGTATTCTCCATCCACGAGGTTTTCAGCAAGATGGTCTGCCAGTGCCTGTCCCTTGACCGCTTTCTAAGTTACGTAAACAATGTCGAACTCACTCAACAGGATTTACCACTTGGCTAGCTTGTCGGTGGGCATGGGCTTCTAAAAGATGTACTCAGATCTTCCATGTGGTCTGTGGCCTTGTATTTGATAATAACATCATCTACATATACCTCTATCTCCTTGTGTATCATATCATGGAAGATGGTAGTCATGACCATTATGTAGGTGGCCAATGCATTCTTCAGGCTGAATGACATCATCTTGTAACAGTACACTCCCCTTGGCATAATGAAAGCCATTTTCTTAGCATCTTCCTCATCCATCCAGATCTGATGATAACCAGCGAAGTAATTTACGAATGGTTGTAGCTCATGCTTGGTGCAATTGTCAATCAGGATGTGTATATTTGGCAAAAGGAAATCATCGGACTAGACCGGTTGAGATCCTGGTAGTCGACATAGACTCTGACCTTCCCATCCTTCTTTGGCACTAGCACAATGTTGGCGAACCATGTCGGGTATTGTACTACCTTGAGAACCTTAGCTTTAACATGCTTGGTGACTTCTTCGTTGATTTTTAAACTCATATCAGGCTTGAACTTTCTGAGCTTCTGCTTTACTGGTGGACACATTGGATCAGTTGGAAGTTTGTGAGCCACAATAGACGTACTCAAACCAGTCATGTCATCATACGACCAGGCGAATATGTCCTCATACTCCTTTAGAAACTTAGTGTATTCCTTCTTCTCTGATGGCGATAGGTGAATGCTGATTCGTGTTTCCTTGACGTTTTTTGCATCTCCCAAGTTGATAGTTTTGGTCTCGTCTAGGTTGGACTTAGGTCTATTCTCAAAATTCTCAACTTCTTTTGCAATCTCATCAGGTATGTCATATTCCTCCGAATCAATGTCCGTTTGTTGCATTGTCTCATTGCATGTCACAGTCATTGGTTCATCAAGATAAGTAATTGTAATGCTCGAAGCTCGTCGGGCTTTGGTTGTCCTGATGGTCAAATTATTGAGATGTGCCCCTCTACTCACAGCCTGTATGGAAGGGCCTTCCTCCCCCTCCTCCTTGAGGATAACACAACAGTCATACCACTGTCCTCTAGAAATAAGTTCTTCACTACTGCGAGTGCTTCTTCTTCATCTGACCCATAAATAATGTCGGCTTGTTGGAAGGTCTGCTCCAGATGCGGTATTGGCTGCTCAGTGGGTAGTAAGGACCGCACCATGGTGGCAACCAGTTATTGAATTCTTCCCAGGTGTAATCATATCCCAGACCGAAAGTAGTGCCATGTTTCTTGAGTTTTATGGGTTTAGAGATTCCTTGGAGGTTCTTGCCGATCCCTTTGCCAGGTTTGTACCCACTCCAACTTAGTATACTCTCGATTTTGCTATCCCACCATTTTTCTTTGTCAATAGCATCGACCCGCTCAATGTGGTGGTAAGTTTCTCCACCCAGTTTCCTTCTTCCCTCGATCACCGGAATGGTCTGGCGACTATATATAGGGTTGCTATTGTCGCCGTGAATGATCACTTCCTGGTGATTCCATTAGAACTTTACTGCCTGATGCAGCGTTGATGCTACAGCCGCATGCATGCTGCTACGGCCCCAATAGCATGCATCCATGGCCGTCCCAGCAGCAAGTTGTAAGACGCTGGTACATATATTACCTGGAAATTGACCTCGAACCAGGTTGGCACCATCTGCAAGCATAGAATAATCTCACCAATGGTGGACCTCTGTGAACCATCGAAGGCTTACACATTGATTGCTCCATCCTTTAACTCATGCAGCCCTTTACCCAACTTTTTGAGTGTTACCAACGGAGAAATGTTACGACTAGAACCTCCATCGATCAAGATTCTGGTGATGAAATAATCTTCGCATTGCACGGTGATGTGCAGTGCCTTGTTATGCCCCAACCCTTCAGGTGGCAGCTCATCCTCATGTAAGGTGATCTTATGGCTTTCCAGAACTTGACATACCATATTAGCCACTTCCCCGCTAGTGATATTACTTGGTATGTATGCTTCATTTAGCACCTTTAACAAAGTGTTCTTATGCGCTTCAGAATTTTGCAGCAAAGAGAGAATGGATATTTGTGTTGGCGTCTTGTTTAACTGGTCGATGACCGAATATTCCTTGGCCTGTATTTTCCTCCAAAGGTCGTCCGGGCCTGCCTCAATGAGGGGTGACCGATTGGAGGCTTGCTTGTTTGATTCAGCTAGATGTTCAGGGGTATAGACTCTATCAATTCTTGTCATGCCCTGTGCTGTGACAGTTTCTTCAATCCTGACCTTGCTCTTCCTTCTCGCCTCGGTTGTATAGTCCCACGGTACAACATTTGTATAAAATGGTGTCATGGTTGACATCGCCACTAGGATCAGCGCGGCTATCCTCACTCCGAATGGAACATATGCCTTGGGTGGCAAGACTGCAACCTGAAATGGTGCGGGTGCATTTTCCGGAGACACGAATTCAACCTCAATTGGTGTCGGTATCTTTGCGGATGGTGCTGCTTCAAACTCAAGTGGTACAAACATATTCACCTCAGCGTCCTCGGATGGTTGGATCTGGACTATGATCGGATTGAGAGTAATTATTGATTTCTTTGGGTCATCTCCTTCTGCGATCAACCATATTGATCCCTCGAGATCCCAGTCATCTTCTACTTCAATCATGTGGATACCTCCACCTTTATGGTTTGGTACAGGGTTGTTGCGAACGTTTGGAGCGGACTCCTTTGCCACAATGATCTTGTTATCAATCAAGGACTATATCTTGCTTTTCAAGGAGCGGCATTCATCGATGGTGTGCCCTTTCATGCTTGAGTGGTATGCATAGGATTTGTTTGGGTTAACCCACTAAGAAGGGTTCTTAGGGATTGCATCAGGGATAGGGGTGACATAACTAGTAGCTTTGAGCCTCTCATACAGCTGGTCGATGGGTTCAGCGATGGATGTATATTATTTTAGAGGTCTACGATCAAAATTAGGTTGGGGTCTAGGGAAATTTTGGCGTGTAGGGGGTGATTGATAATGGGACGGTTGAACATTATAGGTTTGGTAGACATGAGCGGGTTGGGATTATCTGGGTGAAGTAGGTTGATATGTAGGAGGTAGAGATGACTGATAAGTGGGTAGCGGAGCTTGGTACGAGGGTAAGGGTGCTTGGTAATTTGGAGTTGGTTGGTATGTGAGTGGAGGTGTTGGATAAGTTTGGTATTTAAGGGGAGATTTAGTCCTTTGTGCAACCATCACGGCCCCTACGTCCCTTTTCTTGACACACCACCAGACTGTAAAGCCTTATTCGTAGCTTGCAAAGCTTCAAAATTTGTAACCATACCACTTTTAATACCTTCTTCAATTCTCACCTAGTTTGATAATGTCGGAGAACTAGAACTTGTGGTTCTCAATCATCATTAGTCGTTCATAGTACTGCGGGTCCTGAGCCAAAGAACTTGTTCATTTGCTCCTCTTCTAAGGCGGGTCTAACCTTAGCAGCTTTGGACCTCCAACGAGTAGCATACTCGCAAAACGTCTATGTGGGCTTCTGCTACAAATTCTGGATATAGAACACGTCTGGCGCGTTCTCTGTATTAAACCTGAATCTATCCATAAAGTCAGATGTCATGCCTACCCATCTTGGCCACTTCTTAGGATTTTGGCTGATGTACCAAGATAATGCATCTCCTTTCAAACTACATGAACAGCTTCATGCAGATCCTTTCATCCTTTCCTACTCCAACCAGCTTGTCGCAATATGTCCTCAGATGGACCCTTGGATCACCCGTACCATCAAACATTTCAAACTTAGGAGGTTTGTAACCCTCAGGCAGTTCGACATCAGGATGTATACAAAGGTCCTCATAGTTCTGCCCCTCGATTCCTTTGCTTCCCTCAACTCCCTAAATCCGGCTGGTCAATTTCTTAAGTTCCTCGGCCAAGTTCCTGATAAGCAGATCTTTTTAATCAGACTCAGGTGTGCATGAGATAGGTTAGGTAGGGTGTGTCATGGTCTCCATGTAGATAGGAGTGTTATGGTGGCCTGGTGTATGGGTGTGGAAATGGTTATTTGCGGAGTTCTGCGGTTCTGGGATGAGTAGTGGAGTGTTGTTTGGGGTATGGCAGGTGTTACATTGGTTCTTTGGTAGAGCAACGTGATGGTGAGAAGTGGGATAATTCTGTTGTTTAGGGATATTTTGAGGAGGTGTAGGGTTTTGAGTGTTGGGGAAGTTGATATCTAGGGTGTTGAGGAAAAATGACAGGTTTGCCAGATTCCGAACCTGATCGAGCTCTTCTTGGAATTTCAGCAGCAGTTTCTGTTCAGCACTTCCAACCAAGAGGTTGTGAGTTCGAGTCACCGCAAGAGCAAAGGCGGGAGTTCTTGGAGGGAAGGATGTCAGGAGTCTATTTGGAAACAGCCTCTACCCCAGGGTAGGGGTAAGGTCTGCATACACACTACCCTCCCCAGACCCCACTAATGGGATTATACTAGGTTGTTGTTGTTGTTGTTGTTATTGTTGTCTGTTCAAGTTGTGACACATTCTCGTTAGAAACCCGAATACCCTGGCCATCAATGGCCCTTACCCGTTCAGTTGTGTTCACTTTCCTGATGTTGTTTAAATCTTTCATTTTGCCTTTGTTCTTGCCTTTGATAGGACTAAGAGGAGGAGTGGGTGGAGGGCCCCTGGATCTTATGAAATAAGATGATGATGCCAGAGTGCACGAACTAACTTTTGGGGAGGGGAATAATAAAACAAAGATAAAACAAAATGTAATCAAGTCAGTGAGGATTATAAAAAAGTATTGCAATATTTAAACACATAGTGCGGGAATGTAAAGCGTGTCCGAATTTGGGAACCTCTTTGTGCCCGAGGTAGGCCTAGCGAAAAATTGATTTGGAGAACTTAGAATGCTAAATGCCTCATTTTATTGATAAAAAATAGACAAATCCCAAAACGACACTAAATAAGCAAGAAATTAAAGTCACTAATGGCCATTGGCCTTATTACATTCATAAAGCGGAAAAGTAAATTCCTATCTACTTGGTCCCAGACGGACCTTCCTTAGGTTGAATACTCTCGTTGATCAAATCCTCCAGTTCGCATAGGTTCACCAGTAAAAATGTCTTTGCCTAGTGCTCTCCTTCGTTTCCCTCAGCATTCTAGCAGTCGGTGACTCTCTTCCTCACTTTTCCTTCCAATTCCAGCAGACTGTATTCAAGATATTCCAACTTTTTGCTAGCTCTGGCGGCCCTCTCTTTCCACTCATTGATTTGGTCATTTGATGGAAGACTCCTCCACCAGTCTAGCAAGAGTGGGAGCATGCTAATCATACTGAAACTGGGGACCTCGTGCCTCATTTTCTGCAAAATAGAAGGGTTAGACCATGCCCCCACCAGACTCGACTATTTAACATCAACAATTAGTATGAAACATTTAGTTCTCCAAATAAATGCACAGAACGTGATGATGTCCATTTGGGTTTAGGAAAACCCAATGGACTTTTGGACAAAGCTGTCTTAAAGGATCATTATGTGGACAACATAACTGACCCGACTAGGTTTGACCATGATGCATGCACAATTTAAACAGAGTAAGGTTTCTATGGGATTTTAGACTAGTACCCTTGAGCAGACAACTCAAGGGGGAAGGCACGGAACTGTTGACTGCACCGCTGATCGACTAATTTTACCGCAAATAAGCATTTTCGAATTTAGGGGGTAATGATATAGGAAGCGCACAACTACTCATCAAGCGTTGCTATAGTATTTGTTTGGCACGAGTGGAGTATGATGTTGAACATGATTATGCAATAGTTAAAAGCATGTTGATATATATTTGCACGTTAAGAAAGCGATAAATACAACAGTTTCATAATTTAAAGCAGCTCTAAAGGAAGGAAACAAGGAAAATATGTCAGTTTTGCTTTTGAAGAAGAAATTAAATGCTTAAAGAAAGTAAACAAATAGTTACACATAGGGAGGGGTACAAATTCACAAAACGGTATGAAATGGTAAAAGCCTAAATATTCCCAACAGAGTCGTCATATTGTTGTGCCCCCTTTTTTCTTCCACGGAATCAGGTTCATGACATTTTGATATGGGACAACTCTTTCCTTTTGGGAAGGGATTTGCATTTTTGGAGAGTCACCACCTAATAATTTTAAGATGCGTTAGGGTACCTATAGGGTTTATTATAACTATATTTGGTAACCAGAGATAGGGTAAGAGCTTGAATTATACTAAGGGGAAGGTGTTAGGCACCCCTTAGGATCTACTAGTGTGGTTCCCGGCCATACAGTTTTTGTGAATGTGTGCAATTAGCAAATAAACAAGCATGGCTCAAATAGTAGGGGATTTAAGTTTAAATACACAAGTGTTTGAAAAGGACAACAAAAGAAAAACAAGATTTTAAAAAGAGTTACAATCTAAGCATGTTTATGAATGTAAAGAAGGGTGTCCTAGGTTTGTTTATAATATGGATCACATCAATGCAATACCGGGTATGACACTCCTCAAAAAGGGGCTACACGTGGTATTAACGCACCGATCATCATATCCATATCTACCATGTTCCGCCCCACGAAGGTTATTAAAACGAGGGTTGATCTCGACCCCTATTGCATACTGTTACCCGTCCTTTCCTATCAGTCCCGGAGGAATTTAGGACTCATATCTTATAAAAAGGATGTTCTAGGCAGACCCTCAGGTTTAAAGGCAAAATACTAAGGCGACATTCAATAACAAGTAGGACTTCAATTAAAGGGAGCATAGAAGACAAACGAAAGGCTCAAATACACCACCACAGGTAATGCACATAGACAACATGACTCATACACAATTAAAGTCTGAATTTAAACTCTGAATTCTAAAGCATGCCATCTAAGTGATAACAGCATAACCAGATTTATTATATGACTCAGAAAAGAAGTCTGAATCAGGCTTGCCTACTGATTTTTACAGTTGATAATTAAACACTAATCACAGATGGTTCTGGTTTTATTTAAAGTTGATTACCTAAGCCTTGCCTAGGCGTAAAATAGTATGCAGTAGTTATTCAAAATTATTAAAATATGGTGGAAATTATTTTACTATAAGAGCATGTTCTAGTTGATACGAATGCAGAGATTATTACCAATTTTATTCAAAAAACAAAACATCACAATGAGATTATTATTATTACCTTTTCATGAATCAGTAATTAACTAGGCGTGTTAAACAAAATGCAAACAGGATCCTAGAACATGATATCTAATATGCACATGCAGATGGAAGGATTGTTAAAAATAGAATTCCTAAGACATGATTTCTAAAGGCACACAAGAGTTGCAAAATTGTTGAAATATGACTTCTGAAAGTACAAGAGTAATAGCTTTTATGACAATGTTGTTATTGTCCTAGGAGCATGATTTCTAAGTGATAGACATGGATTAGTGATGGATGAGATGCTGAAGCAAGAAACATGGATCCTAAGAACATGATTTCTAATGCATGTATGAATCCTAAGCATGGTTTCTATTGCACAATTAGAAATATAACCCTAATAACATGTTTTCTACCCTTAACAACTATAACATGCATATTTACCCTATCTCTTTTCACTAGCCACCCCAATACTTGTTTAAAACAGGTTATTACAGACCATCATTGAAGTGAATTACATAAGTAGAAATGAAAAATAAGAAGTTACACTATAGGAAGCCTGGTTAGTACTTCCTCTCTGAGTTATGTAATCAATCACCTCAAGTGCCAATATTGTTCCAATTCTCATACCTAGGTATGTCAGAGTTTCCTAAGGACCTCAAGGGATCTCGGGCAGTGCTCACACCCAGATTTCATAGTCAAGACAGAGTAAGTGCAGTGTGAAAAGGCCAGCTTTTATGTGTCCAAGTTTAGAGGGAGTTCAAGGGTCCCAAGGCAAGGCTCACACAAAAGGGGCAGAACCTAGTGGTCTAAAAGTATATGTGAGAGTGCTTGATATAGATTTAAAAGAGTTGAGTTGGAAAACAGTTTTAGAACAGAATGTTTGAAATGAGTTTGCAAAACAACAGAACAATTTTGAAAAGGAGAAGGGAGTAGGAGCAACAATAACTTGGAACAAGACAGCACACATAGAGCAAGTTCAAAGGATAGTACAATTTCAACAGTCACAAGCAGGGAAGTAAGGGGTTGGGGACATAGAGGAACCAAATCAGGAACACATAAACATGGTTGAGCAGAGATGCATATAAACCAACAAGTACAAAGAACAAGTAGGGACTGATTGACCTTTAGAACACAAACAATTACTTCAAAGAGTTAACAAGGGAATCATGCTTAAAAATAGTAGTAAGACATAGGGATAGGATATGAGAGTAGTCATGCAGGGGTCTATTACACATAATTAGTCATGACTTAGTGTTAATCAAGTACACTAGGAGACATATTAGTTGAGGGACATAAACAGGAACTCAAGTAGACATGTTGTTGTCATACCCATTTTTTACAAACCTCACTAAGCTCTCTTAAAAATAAAAAGATTTAGTAAAACTTGAAAAGGATTTTCCAACTAGAACGTGACAAAAATTGTATTCAAAAGGAAAATAACTCAGAGTCGCCACTTGACATTTGATTTCGGTGTGTCAGGTCACCGTTTTTCTAAAAATAATCTTTTCCTTTCAAAACACTTGAGACTCCAAAACTAAGTCTGAACCAGAGATTCAGTTAAGAGAGTTCATTTGACTCGGGGAGAAGGTGTTAGACACTCCCCAAGTCCCGTAACTAGTACGGTTGCGTACTTAATCAAGTCGGCTTTAAAGGATATTCTAATTAAGGCAAAAACACACAAAACAAAATAAACACACAAAAGGCTCGAGGTCGTCTCACCTAATAAAGAAAAAATAAAACAAGAATAAAACACTACAAGTACTACTTTTGGCCTCTAATTACAGAATACTTCGGGGCATTCCCTGGAATAAAATATATACAAATTCTTCGGGGCATTCCCCAGATAATTTAACTAAGGGAACGACATCTCGCCTCAAAATTAACAAAAATCCTAAGGCTTGCCTACCCAAGTGTGGCCGGCCTAAACATGCTTCTAACGATTAAATTATTAAAATAAATAAAGGAAAGCTAGATAAAATAATTCATGGCATGCTCATCTTTTAATTACTCATTCCATGTATTTAGACCGAGACCATTCCTAAAGCATGTAGACAAAATTAATACTAATGAGATCGGTCTTTCACCCGTCCCACGGCCCAATAGTCATTCAAGGATGTCCAAATAAAATTAAGAAAAAAATCCAGGCCAATAAACATTTTGATCACAGAAAACTAAGAAAATAGCCTTCAAGAGATTTGCGAAGATTTTTAAATACTCATGTTTTTACTTTAACAAAAAGCAAGCCTAACACAGAACATATTGTTCACCTTTTAACATGGCACTCCAAGCACTTAAATATAGATTCATCATAACAATATGTGCAACAAAGATCCTAATACTAAAGGCCAAGATATGAAGAAAATTAAACTAAACCAAGTTTAGAAATTAATACTCTATGCGGATTGTTAAAAGAAACAGCTAGCTCAAACCAACTTTGACACTAAAATTAATATCTACAAGAGTTAAACCAAGAATCAACAACAAAATCAATAAAATAGTAAGGGGAGGAGTTGACCTTTAAAGAAGATTCAATTAACAAAAAGCTCTGGTGCTCCGACAAAATATAGTGCGGTTACAGACGGCCGAAATAGCAATCAAACTCAAACAAGTTCACGAACCGTGCTTTGAACGACACCTCAAACGGTTCACCTTTTCCTATGAGTGTGTGTACTTTTTTAAGTTGAATAGAAAGATGGATCCAATCAGAAAGGGGGGGGGGGACGGCGACAAGGGTGCTGTGGTGGTGAAGAAGAAACGGCGATGGGGGGAGGTGGTCGCCGGTCTTGCTGCTGCTATTTCGAAGAAGAAGGGATTCGTTTGGTTTTGTGTTGTAGTCTTGTGTCTAAGGAAGAAGGTCTGATGGGTGTTGTTCTCTTCGGTCTAGAGAACTAGGGTTGTCTTGGTTAAGAAGAAGAGTGTTGAAATTGGGCATTTGGGGTGGGTTTGAAATTGGGCTCAATTTAGACAAGAAGAACTGAAAATTTTATTAATACATTCAAGTTTCTTCCAAATTAATATAAAATATTTGTAAAAACATAAAATTACTCCTAATTGATTAATGTAAGAATTAAAAATTAAAAGCGAAACAATTTTTTTTTGTTGGTATTTTCAAATATTATAAAAGTAGATAAACATAAGTTAAACATAGTAAACTAAAATAGTACTACTACAAGAATAGTAATGACCTTAGCTTAAATATAAAGATAAAACAAAGCAAAACTATTTTTTTGTATTTTCGAATTTAAAGTAAATAGTTAAAACTAGTTGAAATAGCTATATTAGACCTAGAGTGAATATTTAAGTACTAAAATGTGTAAAATCTTGGAGAGGGTCAAAAATTATATGTCTACAGCTGTTACATTTGAACAAGAGAGGGTAGAACTTAAGCATGTTGAGTAAAGCAGTAAACAAGAAGTGCAATTAGACAACATGAGCCATTAAGTCAGTGCAGAAAGAGACAGGGATTGACAAACAATGGAGCACATAGAGTTGAGTTTCAGAATTGAACTAGGAACATATTGTGACCACCTAATTTTTGATAATATTTAATTTTTTATCACTTCTTCTATGTAAATATTTTAGGGATTTTAACCTACAATTTTTAGTTTTGTTACACTTTTTATTATAGAGTAAAAATACAAAATTTAAAAGGTGAATTATTACTATTAATATTATTTTATTTTTATTTTTATTTTAAAATAATAAAAAAATTCCGAAAAAATATTTATTTATTTTTAATTTTCAGGAGTGATTTAAAAAATAAGAAAAAGGGAAGTATTGAATAAAAAAAATAAAAGTAAAAGTAGGTGGAATTCTCTTTTAAAAAGTAAAAGAAAGTAGAAAATTAAAAAAATAAAAGTAAAGTTTTGTGGAAATTTTAAAAAAATAAAAAGTAAAAGAAAGTTGGAATTAAAAAACAAATATAAAGGTATCTGAAAATTAAAAAAATTTAAAGTAAAAGAAAGTAGCATTTTTAAAAGAAAAGCAAAAGAAAGTGGATTGTTTTTTTAAGAAAAGTTAAATAAGTGAAATTCTCTTTTAAAAAGTAAAAAAAGTGGGATTTTAAATAAGATAAAAGTAATTAAAGTTGGAATTTAAAAAATAAAAGTAAAGAAAGGTGGGATTTCTTTTTATAAAAAAAATAAAAGCAATTTGTAAGTGGGATTTCTTTTAATTAAAAAATAATAAAATAATAAAATATTTTTTAAAAAAAATCTGAAAAATCTCGAAAATTTTGCTATAAATAGAAGAGAAAATTTGAGAAGAGGAAAAAAAAGAAGAGAGGGGGAGGAGAGAAATTTAGGTTGAAAATTTTCATTAAATTTTTCTTTCAATATTTCGGGCCTTGAATCTTGGGTTTGAAGAAGGGTTGATAGAGATTTTGTTGTTGCTGTTGTATTGACTCTAAAACTTTCAGATTTTATTCATTTGAATTCATTCTCTTGTAGGTATGTAATTCAAGCTCTTGAGTTAAAAAATGTCGGAGCATCTTTATTGAAGCAGAAGCAAATTGATTTGGTTCTTTTGATAAAGTTTCTTTCGTATTTAATCTGTTCGCATGAATGATGTTTCTTTGATTGAGTGAATTGAGATTTGCAAATGTTAACGTTATTTTAGTATGTTCATGACTCTGTCTCATTTTTTTTTTACTTTTTATTTTATTTTTCTTAGCTCATGACTTGTAACCAGCAGGTATTATTTTGTTTACATTTAGATTTCAAGCTCATGTAGCACCATGTTCATATTTTGAAATTTAAAGAAGTATGTGAAGTTGAACAATTTGTCAACATTAAGATGTAAAAAAAATAGATTGCGTTAGTGGAAGGATCTTATCTTCAGTTTATGTTATTGGCTGCATATTTTCTTAAATTAACCATGTGAAGATTCAACTTCCTCTGCTTCAAAATGGTACTGTAGAAGTTATAGTGGTGATACTACAACTTTCTCTTTAGCATAGTGTTAAATAAATTAATTACTTTAAGTGTTCTTTGTTATAATCAAGTTTAAAATGCATTTTTGTATGTCCATGTTTGTTTTGTTCCTTCTGGTTCATCCGAATAGTTCTCAGCATGGTTTTTTTTTTTTTGTGCTTAGTTCTCAGCATGGTTTCTTTTTTTTTGTGCTCATATGGTCATTTAAGATTCATTATTTTGTTATAAAATTTTGTTAGTTTCTTTCTAGAATTTAAAAACGAAAGTCGGTCTTTTGAAGATGATATGGAGATGAACCCAAAGCTGGCACCTGTCTTTTGTTATTTTCACATAAATGCCAACTCCACCTTTCTGAATTGTGGTATGCTATAACAAAAGGCTCCAGTGATATACATGTAGCTAACCCATTTCTTTAGGCCTTTTGTACTTATCAATTTATACCACTCCATCCACAATAAAACATCAAAACTCATGGCCCTCATTTAATTAATTTTAAATCCTTCGAATTCGAGGCATGCCATTTAGCGAATTTTCTATGGCCCTCGCAAAATTGAAAAATGCGTAGTTGCTTTAGGCGCGTAATTTGAAATTACCTTCCTAAACTCGGGTGTGCATTTCATGTGACCCAAATCCAAATCCCAACAACGTTAAATAAAATGTGTCGTGGACCGCGGGTGCATTTATGTGACGTGGTTCAAGACATATTTTAAATGACGTTGCAATCTTCCTAAAAATGAATAAAAGCGGTTAATAAGTTAAAATTTAACCATAGGCTAAAACATGTATTAAAATCAGATAATAGGCCAATTATAACAGTTGAGCGATCGTGCTAGAACCACGAAACCTGGAAATGCCTAACACTTTCTCTCGGGTTAACAGAATTCCTTACCCGGATTTCTGTGTTCGCGGACTGTAAAACAGAGTCAATCTTTTCCTCGATTCGGGATTTGAACCGGTGACTTAGGACACCATAAATTATCCCAAGTGGCAACTCTTAATTTTTAATAATAAATGAATCCCGTTTCGATTGTCACTTTAAGTTGAAAAAAAACTCCCTTATACCTTTTCCGGGGTGTAGGAAAAAAGGAGGTGTGACAGCCTGACGACTCTGCTGGGGACTGGAACCCAGAACTTCTGGTTCAGGATTCGAGAATTCGAGCTTGGAATAATTGTTATAATTGGCTTTGTTTATTATCTGATTTTTACATGTTTGGGCCTAATGTGCTAAATGTTGTTTTTACCGCTTTGATATTATCTGAACTGTATATAAACTGCTACGAAACCCTTCTCTTCTCACCTTCGAGGATGTGCTCGCTGGTCGAGACTCCCTATTCTGTTAGTGTCATACCTTGAAATAAGAAAGAGGCTCGGATAAGTTACTAAGCCGGATGGCCTTTTGGTTCCCAGTACGTAGCCCCCTCCTCGACTCGAATTGTCCGCTCGGGTACACAGTCTAGAACAAATACCCAGGCTTTGAACCTAGAATAACTCAGCTTCATGCCGGATCCCTAATAGAAACATTTGTGTGCATCATGTGCATTTGACTTTGGAGACTCAACACAGGGGTTGGGTCTGTCTAGGACAGGTGTACCAAAAATGAAAAAGACCATCCTGATGCATCTTACTTGCTACTTGTGCATTTATTTGCTTCGGACTTGCATGCTGACCAGCTTTTATTTTGGGGAAAGAGAAATCGCAGTATGAGGGTTAAGGAGAGTTAATCTCCTGTTTTAAAAAAAAACAATGTCCAAATAGTGCCGAAACTCTGCCGAATTTTTGAGAAAATTTTTAAAAAAAAAGAAAAAAAGGAGAAGGAAAAGAAAAAAGATTTGTTTTCAAAAATAGTTTGTTTATTTTGCCAATAAAATGAAAAAAAAAATCTTGTTTTCAAAAATAGTTTGTTTTATTTTGCCGAACTACGTCCGTTTGATTCTCATAAGGTGTGGGATACGTAGGCAACCCTCATTGGGTCCAACTTCTTTTTGCCAAAAATAGCCTGAAACGAAAAAAAAAATTATTTTACTGTAAATAGGTAAGGTGATGTCGTTTTATCAAAAATAGCTGAATGTTCCCGAAAGGGACGCCGGAAGGCTTATTTCGCATAAACAACCACCTTTGGTCTTTTTCCAATTTTTGGCCAGTTAGCAGGCACAACCTTAAAATCTCCCTCCGGAAGTGCTGAAAGGCCGTATTTGCAAAGTTGGGCTTTTGGTTTTAGAAAAAAAAATCTGAAAAAAGGGTCAGTTTTGATTCAAAATAGAGTAAATCATGATTAATCACCTTAATAAATGTGCAGAATGAGCACAAGCCAGAATTTACCAGTAACAATTATGAACAAGATCCCTTTGGAGTTGCACATGTGGTGGGATGACTTGGGCAAATCAGGGCGAGACACGGTCAATCTATACTTGGGAGGCCTCGCTTGGTTGCTGAAAATTAATCCTAGAGGGGATATCATAAATGTATTGGTCACATTTTGGGACCCGGCTCACAACGTATTTCATTTCTCAGATTTTGAACTTACCCCAACATTGGAAGAAATCTCCGGATATATTGGGGGTCCCAAAGTTCCTCTGAGACACCAGTACGTAATTGCTCCGAGGGCCATAGCCGTGCACAGGTTCCTAGACTCTTTGAAAATAAGTAGGGAGGTCCACAACCCAGACTTGGCAGCTGGTTTTTGTACTTTGTAGTTTATATACAACAGATATGGTCATATATGGGGGTTCAACAAGCCGGAAAACAAAATCTGCAGCAAGGGAAACCGCCTTAAGTGGGAAAAACACATATGTTTTGCATTTATGGTGGTCTTTTTGGGACTTTTGGTGTTTCCTAGAAAAGATGGGAATATTGACATACGAGCAACCGGGGTTGTCAGCACTTTGTTTACTCAGGCCAACAGCACCCTCGCACCCATAATAGTAGTTGAAATCTTTCGCGCTCTCACAGCATGCAAAGCCGGGGGAGACTTTTTTGAGGGTTGCAACGTGTTGCTGCAGATGTGGATGATCGAACACCTATGCCGTCGTCCTCAATTTATGAGTTATGGGTCGATAGAGAAAACATGCATAGAGGAATTTTCTATGATGGTTGATGGAATCAGCTTGCCAGAAGGGGTCACAGAGTGGATAGCGCGCCTCCGTTCCGTCACTGCAAGCCAAATAGAGTGGACATTTGGATGGCTGCCTATGGATGAAATCATATATATGTCAGTCACTGGACCCCATTTCCTTTTGATGGGACTCAAGAGTATCCATCCCTATGCCCCGTATCGAGTTTTGAGACAGTTGGGGAGATGCCAAATAGTTCCGAAAGATGAAGATCTTAGTGGCCAAGTGGTCGAGATCGGGCCTAACGGAAAATTTCACGAAGCAGCAGTCCGCCAAATTTGGAGCGAGTGTCAATACTTAACGGCAAATGCATGTGTACGTGATCGGTCCAAAGGTGAAGTTTCGCCGGGATACCTTGCTTGGTATAGGAGAGAAATCGAGTTTGGGAGGCCGACCAAGAGACCCCATCTCCAGGAGTTCGTCGGGGCGTCGCAAGAACAGTGGGATTGGTTGGCTAAAGAACATGAGTACAAGGCCATAATAGACAGATTGGAGAAGCAAGTCATGGAGTTGCAGTTTGAGAAAGATCTGCAAGCCGCCACAGATGAGGGGGAGAAAAAGAAACTAGATAAAGAAAATGAGGCCCTTCGAGCCCAAATTGAAAAGATGAAATAGCTGCAAAAAACCCCGCCCGAAGTGCAAAGATGAAAAACTTATAGATAACCTAAGGTGGAAAGTGGGCGAATATAATTTTGATCTGAACAAAGCAGAAAGTGAATTAACCAGGGCTCGAAAACAATTGGCCGAAAACTCGGCAGAACGAGCACGTCTCGTTAAGCAGCTGAAAGAAAAGTATGACAATGAGGTTGCAGGGCTAAAGAAAAGGGTCATCGCCACAGAAAACAAAATGATCAAACAGGCAAAAGACTTCAGGGTTGAAAGGGAACATTGTTATACGGCCTTAGCGCAATTAGAAATAAACTTGCAATAACTTCAGGAGCAGAATCATGTGGCCGATCAAACTTTGGAAGCCAGGGCCTAGAAGATTAGGCGTTTGTTACAAGAAAAAGGCATCATAAGAGAGAGAATTAGAAACATCGCCGACTACGTTGTTATGAAGTGCCAGATCTGTGAGGATATGACTCGGACTACCTTCTTCGCAGTAGTGATGACATTTGTTAAGAAGATAATGAGTGACTTGGACCGACTTCAAAGGGATCTTGCATATAGGCCCACGACGAGACCGAATGATGTCCCGCGGGCACCAGGAGCATTGATGTATTCATTATTTCTCATGAAGTCTGTATTTCCATTTCGGTTAAAGTCTGTCAGTCATGTTGAGTTTGTATTTTCTTTCTGTTCTGTATTTCCTTTTGTTGGAGTATGATAGCTTATTTTCGGAGTCTGTATTTCGTCTTTGCATCAGAATCTGTTAATCTTTTGGAATTTGTTAGTTTTGATTTTTGTAATGGAAGCATTTGTTTTTTTAGAGCTGTTTACTTGTGCACTTATCTGCCAGAACTATGCACGGTCTGATTCATGTGGGGACATGATACGTAGGCAATCTCTATAGGATTCGACCACCACTAAAAAGAATAGGGGGAAATGAAAAATAAATAAAGGAGGATAGAATAAAGGAAGCTTAAAAGAAGGGGCACAATTATGAGAGGCTAGAATGACGCACGCAACCGAAACAAATGCATGATAGAAAATTGTTAATTGCCTAGGTACATTGCATCCCAACGTGTAATTGCATATGTGTTAAACTCTAAAAACTAACAAGTTTGTTGATTTGTAGAGAATTTAAGCAGTTAATTTATCTAAAGGATACTGACACATTATCATTACCAATCCCGATCAAAAGGACCAATACCAAAAATCATGTCTATCCTGGATGTCGACACAAGTGTTGAGGTAGAGGAGTTGGACTTCAGTAAAGTGAAAGAGGAGATGCTCAAACTTAAGCAACAGATGACCGAGATGTATCAGGCCTGGTCTAAAGGACAATCACCCCCAGCTTACCCTGCTAACCCTTCTTCCACCCCACCACCGGCTCAGGCTCAGGATCATCTTGCCATCGATCCAAGATTTCACATTTACCAATATTACCATGGCACTACTTCTCATATGCCACAAGCTCCACTACCAAAATCAATTCCATACCCCCTCCGCCAGTCACCCCTGTCTTTGTGGCATCTCCACCAGCTGCACTCCATAGATCCTCGAGTGAGCCTATGTTCCAAGCTCAGGACAACTAGTACTACCCCCCGTAGCCCAACTTCAAAGCTCCCGAAACCTACCCCTATAATCCACGTTCTGATCTCCCGAGAGAAGCTGAGAGACCAGCCAAAAATTCTGAACATGAGGAGATGTTCAAGAAAGTTAAGAGCCTAGAACAGTCATTTCAGGACATGCGAGGATTATGAGGCCAAGTAAGTGTGGCCTACAAGGACCTATGTCTGTTTCCAAATGTGCAATTGTCGCCAGGTTTCAAGATGCCCAAGTTTGATCTATACAATCGGCACGGTGATCCAGTAGCACACTTAAGAGGTTTTTGCAGTAAGATAAGGGGAGCCGGAGGAAAAGATGAATTGTTAATGGCTTACTTCAGTCAAAGTTTGAGTGGATCAGCATTGGAATGGTACACCCGCCAAGATCACGGAAGATGGTACACATGGGATGATCTGGCACAAGCGTTCGCTTGTCACTTCCAGTATAATCTTGAGATCATTCCACACCGACTGTCCTTGACTAAACTAGAGAAGAAGCACAGTGAAAGCTTCAGAGAATATGGTTTCCGGTGGAGGGAGCAGGCAGCAAGGGTAGATCCCCCAATGAAAGAGAGCGAGATAATTGATTACTTTTTGCAGGCTTTAGAGCCGACCTACTTTGGTCATTTGGTATCCGCAATCGGCAAGTCTTTTAATAAGGTTGTAAAAATGGGAGGCATGGTCGAGGAGGGACTTAAGTCTAATAAGATCATGAGTTATTCAGCAATAAAGGCAACCACCCAGGCCATCCAAAACGGCACTGGGGGTGTACTTAGGAAAAAGAAGAAAGAAGATGTTGCGACAATTAAGTCCGGAGCCTGGTTCGGATCTAGACGCCCATCACCCTACTATAACCAACCCCGACCCTACCACCAAAATTACCCCCACACTCCATATAGCCCTCCACAACAATACTACCCACCGCCAGATCCCATTTTTCCGTCCATCAGGCACAAACCTATACCTAAACCACGACACACGCACAATGGCGTGCGCCGGCTCCACAAATTCCATACCCAGCTCCACAAAACACATATCCACCCCCAAGAGCCTACAGAAATCCCCCCGGAACGGGTTTCCGACCAAGCCAAGCCTTCAAGAATGAGAGGTTACAGAAGCAAAAAACTTTCACTCCACCGGGGGAATCATATACCAGTCTTTTCCACAGGTTGAGGCAGTTGGGCATGCTGAATCCAATTGAGCCTAAAATGCCAAATCCCCCTCCTACAAATCTTGACCACTCGGTGAGTTGTGAGTACTGTTCAGGGGCCCCTGGGCATGATACAGAGAAGTGTTGGAAACTGAAAACAGCTGTGCAAGAGCTTATTGATACTCATGACGTCACAGGTAGGAAAGAACAGGCCATCTACTATCTTAGCAAGAAGTTCACGGCTTATGAGGTTAAGTACACTTACCTAGAAAGGACATGTTGCGCCCTAACTTGGGTGGCACAGAAATTGAAACATTATTTGTCATCCTACACTACTTACCTCATTTCACGCTTGGATCCATTGAAGTATATCTTTCAAAAGCCCATGCCGACAAGAAGACTTGCGAAGTGGCAGATTTTGCTCACAGAAGTTGACATCATCTATGTGACTCAGACTGCGATGAAAGCCCAAGCATTGGCCGATCATTTGGCCGAGAACCCGATCGATGAAGAGTATGAGCCACTGAGGACTTATTTTCCCGATGAAGAGGTGATGCATATTGACGAGCTAGAACAGGCCGAAAAACCAGGTTGGAAACTTTTCTTTGATGGGGCTGCTAACATGAAAGGAGTGGGAATAGGAGCCGTGCTTATTTCTGAAACAGGGCATCACTATCCTGTTACAGCTCAGCTTTGTTTTCATTGTACCAACAATATGGCTGAATACGAAGCATGCATTTTAGGTTTAAGGCTAGCTGCAGACATGGATGTCCAGGAAGTCTTGGTCTTAGGAGACTCGGATCTTCTGGTACATCAAATTCAAGGAGAATAGGAAACACGCGATTTGAAGCTCATACCATACCAACAATTTTTGCATGATCTTTGTCAACAGTTTCGATTAGTGGAGTTTAGGCATATTCCAAGGGTCCATAATGAGGTCGCCGATGCTTTGACTACCCTAGCGTCAATGTTGCACCGTCCAGACAAAGACTATGTCGATCCATTGCATATTCAAGTATGAGATCAGCATGCTTACTGCAACATGATTGAAGAAGAACTTGATGGCGAACCATGGTTCCATGATATCAAGGAGTACATCAGAATGGGGATATATCCAGTGCAAGCCACGGGGGATCAAAAGAGAATAATTCGACGGTTGGCAAGTGGATTCTTCTTAAGTGGAGGAGTTTTGTATAAAAGAACACCAGACCTTGGATTGTTAAGATGCATAGATGTTAGACAAGCTACGACTGTCATGTTCAAAGTACATTCAGGAGTCTGCGGACCACATATGAGCGGATATGTGCTGGCAAAGAAAATTCTTCGAGCAGGTTATTATTGGCTCACCATGGAGCAAGATTGTATCAGTTTTGTGCGCAAATGTCATCAGTGCCAGATACACGGAGATTTGATTCATTCTCTACCATCGGAATTGCACACGATGTCGGCACCATGGCCTTTCGTTGCTTGGGGCATGGATATCATTGGACTAATCGAGCCACCAGCGTCCAATGGGAATAGATTCATTCTGGTAGCCATTGATTATTTCACCAAGTGGATTGAGGCCAAAACTTTCAAGTCTGTAACCAAGAAAGCAGTGGTCGATTTTGTTCATTTAAATATCATCTGTCGATTTGGAATCCCAAAGGTGATCATCACGAATAATGGTGCTAATCTTAACAGCAATTTGATGAAAGAAGTATGTCAACAGTTTAAGATTGCACACCGTAATTCCACCCCATATCGTCCCAAGGCGAATGGAGCAGTTGAGGCAGCCAACAAAAACATAAAGAAGATACTTCGGAAAATGGTAGAAGGTTCCAAGAAATGGCATAAAAAATTACCATTTGCGTTGCTAGGTTATCGCACTACTGTCCATACTTCAATAGGTGCAACCCCTTATTTGTTGGTATATGGAACCGAAGCAATGATACCTGCGGAAGTTGAAATCCCGTCCCTTCGGATTGTCGCTGAGGCTGAGATTGATAATGATGAGTGGATCAAAACCCGTTTGGAGCAGTTGAGCTTGATTGATGAAAAACGATTGGCAGCTGTGTGTCATGGCCAATTGTATCAAAAGAGAATGGCAAGAGCATACAATAAAAATGTGCATCCCCGGAAGTTTGAAGTGGGCCAGCAAGTGCTGAAATGCATCCTTCCACATCAGGTTGGGGCAAAAGGCAAGTTTGCCCCGAATTGGCAAGGGCCATTCATTGTAACCAGAGTATTGTCCAATGGTGCTTTATGTTTAACATATATCGAAGGAAAATGCATAGACATGACTATCAATTTTGATGCAGTAAAAAGATATTATGTATGATTTCTTTGTTATAATTGTTAATTGTTTGTATTTGGCATTATTTCAAAGATTGAAATGACGAAGGCAATTTGTTCTGCTATCTAAATACTTTACCCTTTGTTTCCCCTTTCTGAGCCTTATTTATTTCTTTCATACCCCTCTTTTGGAATCAATCACGAAAAAGAAAGAAAAAGAAAGAAAAGAAAGGAAGTGAAAAGTATAACAACAAGGAAATTCATGTGTGAACTACGTTTGACCTGATTACTGTTAAGGATACGTAGGCAGCTTTACGGTTCGGTCATAGTAAAATAAAAGTCAAAAGATCCCCAAGCAAGAAACTGGGGCAGAGGTTGTATTTGTAATAAGAAATGTGATTCCAAAAGTTGTAATTTTAAACCCATGTCAAATTGTTTTGAGCCTTTGATACCCTTTCTTTCTAACCCCATCCAAAAGCCCACATTATGGTCCAAAGAAAGACCTTCCGATCAGTTTTCGAGAGATGCCAAGACGAGAAAATAGAGGTGATTCATATCAGGGTAAACTCTGGTCCAAGCAGGGAAAGTAATGAAAATGAGAGAGTCTTATTGGTGAAAACCCTCACGGGCACCATCAGGCGACAAAGAATTGAGGAATCAACAAATGAGAGAGGTTTGTCGGTGAAAACCCTTCAGGGCACTGCAGTCGAACAAGATCCATAACATTGGCGGAAAGTAAATTGCGTTGTGGAACATCTTGGAGCACAAAGTAAAACAATATTGGAAAAGAGATTGGTTAAATAGACTGGGCCGATTAATCCAAAATGCATACCATGATCATTGGTGTCAGTGACTCCACTCAGATAAGTTCCTTTTTCCTATCTCCAACAATCATCCAAATTCGGATTTTCATTCTTAATTCCCAAAATCATTGTATTTCATTGCTGTTAATTTTTCCAAGTTTAGCCTTGTTTCAACAAATAAGAAGGAATTTCAAAGATTACTATCAGTTTCGAAATTGCACAAAGCAAAATGCGGCTAGAACATGCTAGAGATGATATGATGAAAAGTGGGACATATGGTGTAAGCAAAAGTTAAATCGGTGGAATGGTTCAGTAATGTCGTGGGAGATATACGAGTTCAGACAGAAAGGTCAGAAATGGAGAACAACAGTTGGGGATCCTGCAGTTAAGGATCAGTCAGAAGGTCAAAACAATCCTTCGAACATGTTCAAGGCAGTCGAAACGAAGCAGAGCCTCGTGTCACACCTCCCTTTTTCCTACACCCCGGAAAAGGGTATAAGGGAGTTTTTCCAATTAAAGGACAATCGAAACGGGATTATTTACATTAAATTCAGAGTCGCCACTTGGGATAATTTTATGGTGTCCCAAGTCACCAGTTCGAATCCTGAATCGAGAAAAAGATTGACTCTGTATTACAGTCCGCGAACCAGAAATCCGAGTAAGGAATTCTGTTAACCCGGGAGAAGGTGTTAGGCATTTCCGAGTTCCGTTGTTTTAGCACGGTCGCTCAACTGTTATATTCGGCTTAATTATCTAATTTAAAATATTTTTGAACCTATGTGTAATTTTAACTTTTTGACCGCTTTCAACTGAGAAAATTATCTTAAAACGGGTCACGCGTACGTGTACCCATTTGTTTGGCTCGTCAAAAATCATGTCACGCGAACATGTCCACAACTAATAGTGCTTTGTTATTATTAATAAAACTTGTTCGATGTTGTGCGAACTCATATTACGATTTTTATATATATATATATAAAATAAAAATGAAAAAATCGTATTTACGTCACGCGAATGTGTACATAATCACAATAATTTATTTAAATACGCTTAAAAGTATACTAGTGGTTTGTGAGTTATTTGTTTCCTATGTTTGTTTTAAGGTTAGGATAGATGTGGAATTATTAAGCCCCCAAAGAAAGAAAGAAAAAATTGTTATATAAAAAAAATTTCTTAGTGAACTTAATAATTCCAAATACCTTATCCAACGTTATTTTTTGTTCTTTTCCCTTTTTTAAAAAAAAATATTCCTACTAAATTAACACTTAGAAATTTCCAACTTTCATGGCTAGGTAGTTTAAAATTATAAATGTTCAATTTGAGAAGACAAACTTTTATTTATGTAAAAAAACTTACTACAATCTTATAAAGAAAGTTTATTATAGTTTATAGTCTGTTCACAAGAATGATTAGAAAAAGTTAACCTATTTGTGACTTAAGGACTATAACACTATTTTTGTCCATAATTAATAACTCTTTATTGCTATTTTAAAAGTTTAGCCGCAATTGCGCGAACCGAAAACAAACTACGTACATTTGTCAATTTTGTATGATTAAATGGTAGGCGGCACACCTCAGACTATATGAGCTAATTTAATTTAATAACCTCCGAAAACCCATTTTTTATTATTAAGAAGGTTTGCTTGGAGTTGCGCGAATGCATACTCCGAATTTAGTTTTTAGAATTGTAATCATGCCACGCGAACGTATGCGCAATCACAATTGTATTTTAAATGGCCTTAGAGGTTTCTCTACGAATATTCAACAATTATCCCTAAATCGAATTAGTATTTCTAGGGCCACAAGTTATGGGTTAGCTACATTGTGAAAAGCAAATGGGCTAATTCGAGGCACATGGATTTGCAGCCCAGAAATGTTAATGTGGAGAAGGGCCTGGCAGCTTATTTGCTAGGCCCATATTCTTTGCTTGAAATTATATCCTTTAAATCTGGTCACATGACCAGTTCGAAGATCCAGGCGAGCTGGACATAATCCCCAAGAATTAGCAGAAACCATTGTCCAAAACCTGATTTCTTAAAGCCCAAAGCTATTTCTCTAATAATTCATTTGAAACGCCCTTGCAAAGAATCATACCTCCGGGAATATATAAAAACTAACGATTGAATTGTGAAGACTGACAGTAAAGCTATGACCCGAATCCCATAAACTTTAACGGAATAGAACAAATTTCGATATAAGAACGGACAAAGATAACAAAACCCCAACTTCTGAAAAATAAACCTTACGATGAACACATTAGGACAAATGCATATTCCCTGAAAAATGCAGGTAGGTCCTGTGCAAATTCTCCTCAGTAACCAAACCTATATCATGAGTAGCATGGTCTGAACCATATTTTTACATTTTGAAAGGTTAAACAGGTACTAGAAATCAGATTCAATGGGGACTAACCATCAAATCTATCCAATGAGAGCCACAATCAGAATTTGCATCTAGAATAATGCACCACTTGCACAATACGAAACAGGGCGGATTTTCAGCTAAACAATTATAGATGAGCATGATATAGGGAAGGTCAAACTCCTCTACACATTCTAACAGTTTCCCAAAGACATGAATGACATTCATGAACAAAACATAGGTGTGGCTGAACTTGACACTGATTTACATCATTATAATAATCCAATAATCTAACATTATTTATAACATATTGGTAAAATCCCAAGTCTGAAAAGGAAATAGACTACAAACTATATGACTAACTATTCATAATGATTGACGAGATAAATGTGCAGAAATCACAAGAAAAGCAATAGCTTCTGTTTGAAAGAACAAAACAACAATTTCAGCTCGATTTCATAGGCTTCTGGTCTAGATTTACTTCAAGGTTCAAATGTCCTTACATGCCTGGAAATGAAAGTCAAAAGGAGGTAAGACCAGCAATAATAACAACAACAATCACCAGCAGCAACAAACATCCCCAATCAAACAATATCTCGTACAACTTTAAACCAAATTTGAAGACCAATTCTAAACCTTTCTCCCTCAGGTGAGTTGAAATTGTTTCAGAAGTTTAAAATAATTCTCAATAAGTGAAAACTTCAATGGAACAGTAGAATTGTCTTCCTGTGTGTGTATATCCGTGTATGTCTTAGCCCTCAATTTTCAGAATTCTTAGAGTTTAAATCTCTTTCTCCTAATAAATCTCTTAATCTCTCTTTCTGTATCTATTTCCTATCTCCTCCTCTCTCAGAATGTTGTTTTTTTTCCATATCTGAAGCTCTATCTTATAGGCAACTGGAAATGACCCTTGGATTCATAAAATGACCTTTCAATATTTTAAAATGATTCCACTTACTCAATTAATGCACTTCTAACCCTACCAGTATTAGAATCTTCTTATGTTAGGTGAATGACCCATTTAATTATTAAACAATGCTCAAATTGTACTCTGAAATCTTTATTTGATCAAAACTACTGAAAATTTTGATTATTTGCAAGTTGGCACAAACAATTCTATAAAACAGAATCACCAAGCAGCCAAAACCAAACAGCATCAATTTTTGATTATTTAAGGGTTTGACATTAAAAAGAAATCAAAAAATACCCCATACATGAGTGATCAGAATTGAAACAAGCAAGAAATAACCAACGAATGAACTCATTTGTGATTCGACCCTTAAAATAATCAACACCAAATTAACTAGACCTGTTACTAAACAAATTCAAACGAATTTAATAAAAAGATTTAATTAAACTGACTGAGTCAGTGGACCAACAACCAGAGAAGTAAAACAAAAATAAAAAAAATAATCAAGAAAACTTACCGGCTTAACTGAACAACTTGGTATCAAATTTTCTTCTTTTTGATTTCATCGCCAAATGATGTTAGTCACTTGTTCTTTGTTAAAACAAGTGATTAATATCATTTTGCGATGAAACTGGCTCTACAATTATCAACAGTTCTTGAGTTAGGTTTGACCTTAGAACTTCGACCCCTGGATTCAAGATTCGAGCAGATCGAGAGCCATTCGAAGGAAACTGGTCATGGATTAGTAAAGAGGGAGTTGTGGTGGTTCTACGGTGTGAATTTGGGGTCGATTGGGTGAGTTAGGGTTCAGGGTCAGATCTTCGATCCAAGATTCGAAGAGTTAGGGGGTAATTCGAGGAAAAGGGAGCGGGGATTTGGAATGAGGGACGTGAGGGGGTTTTGCGGTGTAATTTTGAAGGGGATTGGACCACCGGAACCGCCGTGAGGTGATTTCCGGTGGGCGGATGGTGGTGGTGTGAGGCGGCGTTGCATTGGGTCTCTGAAGAGACGAGAGACGAAGGAGGGGGGGGGGGTTCTGAGAGGGGTAAAGGGGTTTGGATTTTGGTATATTAAAATGGGTGATTAATTTGGGCCGTTGGATAATTGGAATCCAATGGCTCAGATTGGCTCATTTAATGAAATGGGGTCGTTTTGGTTTCATGGGGGGAGGACCCAGGGTCGGGTAATAGAAATGGGGCAAAGTTCTGGTCGTTGGATGTAGATGAATGGACGGTTGAGATCTATTGAAATCGAAACGACGTAGTTCTGTCCCTATACTACGTCGTTTCGATGGTTTCAGAGGCTGGAAGTTTGGACCGGATATGGGGCATGTTTTTGGGCTGGGTTAATTGATTTGGGCTTTGGGATTTAATTTAGATTTGGCCCAAATTTTACTTCCTCTCTTTATTAACTCTTTTTTCTTTTCTTTTCTTTTTTTCCTCTCAAAAATTAAAACTCAAAAATCTTAAATTAATTTATAAAATACCAAATTAACTTAAAAATACTAATTAACTCTTACTAATAGTTATCACAAATAATTAAATGCCAAATTAAAAGAAAATTACACTATTTATCTAAAATTACAAAAATATGTTATTATTTTTTGAATTTTTATTTTTGTAAAACACCTAATTATTAATTAATTCCAAAAATATAAAAATCCAATCCTAAATGCAAATGCTATGCATTTTTTTTATTTTTTAATGCATTAATAAAATTAAACATGCACACAGATCTATGCAAACAAACAGAAAAATCGCACAATATTTCCTAAAAATAACACATAATTAAAGAAAAGATCTAATTTTGGGAATTATTTTGGAGCAATTCGTATGAGGCAAAAATTACGTGCTCACAGCTGCCCCTCTTTGTCTGGAAACACAAAGAGTTTTCGTACAAAGATAAAGTGAGCGGATACGAGCGATTTTTGCCTGTTTGAATACTCCGTGGGAAGCATTTTTTGAAAGATTTGACTGAACCTCTGCTTCAACGGTTTCCTACATATCCTTGGCTATAAAGGAATCAGGTCAATGTAGTTCGGGAAGTTTTGGGTAGCTGGGACTACGATGGGACTGCCTTTTGCTGTTACTGCTGTTGCTGCTGATGTTACCTCTTACTGACCTCCTTATTACACCTTGATGAAAGATAAAGAAGTTATACTAAGCTATGATCTATGCATTACAAAAATTTATTCTCAAACTTGGTCATGTGACTGGTGTTGCCTCGTTGCCTTGTGTTTCCTCTGATATTGCTTTTACTTTTGACTTGACTTACATTCTCCCTTGATCGCCGATCTCGAATTGTTTATTTCCTTCGCGTTATTTTCCTTCGAATCTTGAACTGCCTTCCTCTGCTGGGGATTTTTGTTGTTTCCCACTGCTTTACTGATTTCAACAACAATTGCTTCTTAAAATATAGCACCTCCATTCTCTAGGCATGCTCCTGACTTCAATATAACTTCTTAAAGATAATACCTCTACTCTCCAGGTGGGCTCCTGACTTCAACAACTTCTTAAAAATATAACACCATTCCATTCTTCAGGCGGGCTTCCTGACTGCTGACCCTTTAAATGTCTTCCTTTGACTATTGTTTCCTTTCCTCTGTTCTCCAGGCGGGCTCCTGATTATTTGAAATTTGAATTGCATTCCCTTGTTCTCCAGGAGGGCTCCTGACTACTCGAAATTTGAATTGTATTCCCTTGTTCTCCAGGTGGGCTCCTGATTGTTGCGACTCGAAATGTATTCCCTTGTTCTCCAGGTGGGCTCCTGATTGCTGAAACTTGAGTTGCATTCCCTTGTTATCCAGGTGGGCTCCTGATTGCTGCTACTTCAACTGTTGTTCCTTGTTTTCCAGGTGGATGTCTAATTGCTGAAACTTGAATTGTATTCCCTTGTTCTCCAGATGGGCTCCTGATTGCTGAGACTTGAAATGTATTCCCTTGTTCTCCAGGTGGGCTCCTGATTTCAACAAAATAGACAAAAGCAAAGAAAATTTTTGCCCCAGTTTGGTAGCTGGGTATATATATGAGTGTAAATTAAATCATGTTACCAAACATCAGTAAAAACATGAAAGCGGAAACTTGAATTGTAATCCCTCGTTCTCCAGGTGGTCGCCGGATTGCTGAAACTTGAATTGTCGTTCCTTGTTCTTCAGGTGGACGCCTGATTACTGAATCTTTAACGGTTGTTCCTTGTTTTCCAGGTGGACGCCTGATTGCTGATACTTCAACTATTGTTCCTTGTTCTTCAGGTGGACGCCTGATTTCAACAAAATAGACAAAAGCAAAGAAAATTTCTGCCCCAGTTTGGTAGTTGGGGACAGATGTGATTGTAAAACTAAATCATATTACCAAATATTATTAAGAATTTGAAAGTTATGTCCCATTATCCAGGGGGGTCCTGACAACTCTTAACTAAACGATAATTTTAAATCTAAACTATATCTTTTAAAGGCATGACTTCTACTAAATCTTGTTATCTAAACCAATTTTAAACTATGTCCCATTATCCAGGAGGGTCCTGATAACTCTTACGCAAACTTTGAAGCTAACTTATATTCCCTTTGGTGCACATTTGTCCTACATTTATTACTTATGATTGTTTTAGGGTTTAACCTAGGTACCATTTTCCAGGAGGGTCCTGAAGTTTCTAATTGAGTCTTGTCTAAAAAAAAATTCAAATCAACTTATTTTTTCACGAAGTAGAGCTTATGCCAGATCTTGTATTCATGAATGTTTTGAATTAAAGCTAAGTCCCATTTTCCAGGAGGGTCCTGAGAATTTATACGATCAAACTTGCATGGTACTTGCTTTCCTCACAGGTGCTTCCTGAAACAAATGCCGTCTTTGCCCCTGTTTTCAAATCAAAGAAAATCTTGTCAGTATTAAACGTGGTAGTTAGTTGTGGCATTCTCGCTAGGGAGGGTTTTATCTTTGCCCTGCTTTGCTTCATCAGACCGCCTTGAACCGGTCGAAAGGACTGTTTTGACCTCATGATTGATCCTTAACTGTAGGATCCCCAATTGTTGTTTTCACTCCTGGCCCTTCTATTCATAACCATACACCTCTCATGACATTACTGAACCATTTCACCGATTTAACTTTTGCTTACACCCTATGTATCATTTTTCATCATATTACCTCCAGCATATCCTAGCCGTATTTTTCCTTGTGCAATTTTGAATCTTGGTAGTATACCTTGACATTCCTTCTTATTTGTTAGAATAAGGCTAACCTCAGAAGAGCTTTAGAGGAGTAAAAATTAACAGCAATGAAATGTGACGATTTTGAAAATTAAGAATAAAGAAGAAAATCCAAATTTGGATGACTGTTGGAGATAGGAATAAGGAACTTATCTGAGTGGAGTCAATGACACCAATGATCATGGTATGCATTTTGGATAAATCAACCCAGTCTATTTAACCAAACTCTTTTCCAATTGTTTTACTTTGTTATCCAAGATTTCCACAACCCAATTTTACTTTCCGCCAACTTACGGACCTTGTTCGACTTGCAGTGCCCTGAAGGGTTTTCACCGACAAACCTCTCTCGTTCGTTTGTTCCTCAGTTCCTTGTCGCCTTATGGTGCCTGCGAAGGTTTTCGCCGATAAGACTCTCTCATTTTTACTTTCTCTCACCTTTCGCCCCATGGTGCCCATGAGAGTTTTCACCAATAAGACTCTCTCATTTTACTTTTCCTGCTTGGACCAGAGTGTTATCCTGATATGAATCACCTTTATTTGCTCAACTTGGCATCTCTCGAAGACTGATCGGAAGGTCTTTCTTTGGACCGTAATGTGGGCTTTTGGATGGGGTTAGGAAGAAAGGGTATTAAAGGCTCAAAGCAATTTGACATGGGTTTAAAATTACAACTCTTGGAATCACATTTCTTATTACAAGTACAACTTCTGCCCCAGTTTCTTACTTGGGGATATTTTGATATTTTATTTTACTATGACCGAACCGTGAGGCTGCCTACGTATCCTTAACAGGAATCAGGTCAAACGTAGTTCACAACTGAATTTCCTTGTTGTCATACTTTCTCTTTTCACTTCTTTTGTTTTATCTTTTCTTTTTTTCTTTCTTTTCCTTTTATTGATTCCAAAAGAGGGGTATGAAAGAAACAAATGCGGCTCAAAAGGGGGAACAAAGGGTAAAGTGTTTAGATAGCAAAACAAATTGTCTTCGTCATTCCATTCTTTGAAACAATGCCAAGTACAAACAATCAACAATTATAACAAAGAAATCATGCATAATATCTCTTGACCGCGTCGGAATTGATGGCCATGTCTGTGCATTTTCCTTCGATATCTGTTAAACATAAAGTGCCATTGGATAATACTCTGGTCACAATGCAGGGTTTCTGGATGATGAAGTATGTATTCTTCTTATGGCTCAGAGTTGATAATAGGGTTCTTGTGTTTTCATATGATGGCATGATATACTGGTGTGTCGTGTGGGAGTTTTGCATGTACAAGGTTGCGGTTCAGTTTGAAGGGAAGGTCATGAATTTTAGACAACATGGACGATCACAAATGTTTAGATGAATGCTAGTACTACTTGGTGTTACCTGTGAAGGGTGCGCATTTTAGAAGGCACATTGTGTTTTGGCTTACGAATGCTTCATTGGTATTGCGGTACTCACCGGTTGATCAACTGTTGAGCTTCACTTGAGTGGTTGAGTGGGGATCGGATATGGTGGTTCTGGTATTCTACGGATTTGGAGTTTGGGAGTTTACAGAGGCTGATTATTTCTTGATTGCGGCCGGTGAATGTATGGGCAAGGTTAGAGAACTAGTAAACTGTATTATGGTTAGGTTGATGTGAATTTTTGGAAGGTTATTTATCTATTTGTGGATAACCGAAGTTGATTTGGGGGCCCATTGGTAGGCTTGATGAGGATGTGTATTCTACAACTGGTCAGATTTGTTGACTCAACACTGCCATTGTTGAGGCATGTGTCATTCGGTTAGAGTCGATTTTATTATGTTATTATGTGTTACTTGTCTATGCTATGATGGATTGTGATATATTGGTTAGCTGCACATGATACGTTTATGTTTGGGCCTTTTGGCAAATTCGAGCGAGATGGCTTTTGGAATTTTTATTGGTTGATTGCACCTTGGTTATGGGTTTTCCTGGTTGTGGTATATTGTGCTATCTATTTCTCCATGGTTATAGTCATGTACTTTGCGTGTTTGTGGTGGATATGCATATGGTAGTTGATTTTGAGCATTATGGCCTGAGATATTTCATTTGGATCGGTGTTTGATTGGGGGTCACGCATTACAGCAGAGTTATGTTAGGGTATGATCCTTTGTGTTAATTTCGTGTTTTTTGTTTCTCCTTGGGTGATGGGCTCATAGCTATGTATTGTTGATGGTATCTGTGAGCTTGCAAAACAGTCCTCTCATTTGGTTCTTCTTTCATCATTGGTTGCATTTGAGTTATTACTTTTTTGGTACATGGATTGTATGGTATGTGGCACTAGGTAGTATTGGTGTGGCATGTCAGTAGAGCAACTGGTATTTGATGAGATGAGGTTATTGGACCTGGAACGAGTGATATCAAATTTGATTACAATATGTTTGAAAGAATAATGTCACTAATCGATTTAGAATTAGGTTATGGTTCTTGTCGGGCGAGAGATCTCTGTGACTTGTTAATCTGATGAGAGGTTATGAGTTTCTACATGTTTCTTTCATCATTGGTAGTGTACGAAGGGCTAGAAAAAGGTTTTATTTCTTATGAGGTTTATTACCGGTACCATGTTTGTTTTGAGCAACTATTATGGCCAAAAGTTATTGCTATAAGTATCTTAGTTATGTGGTATATCATGTGATTACATCTTAGATTTTGGTTATGGCCTAATGGAGCTTGTTCAGACTTATATAGTGTATGGAAGTGAGATTCGGGTCTTGTATTGGGTTCCAGATGTTGGACATTGGGTACTTATGTTATGAACTAAGGTTGAAATAAAAATCTTCGGCTATGTTGTATTGTCAGGTTTATACGGATTAGGGTGACATGAGATCACCCACGATTATGTGTTTGGAGAGTTTACATAGTGATTTGACAACTATGGAAGGATTCTTGGCACGTTCGAGGATGAAGGTATGTTTAGGTGGGGGAGAATTTAACGACCCGATCGGTCGTTTTGAGCATTTGCATTCCGTTTAATAGTTCAAGGGCATGACTTGCTCCGTATGATGTATGATGACTTATATGTATCATCGGTTTTGGGTTTCAGGTGATTCAGGATTGATTTGGAATAAGGATTCTCAACTAGGAAGCTTTAAGTTGGAAGAGTTCATCAAGTTTGACTTTTATGTATTTAACCTCAAATTAGAGCTTTAATGGTTCCGTTAGGTCCAGATAGTAATATTGGACTTAGGCATATGCTCAGATTTGCATTTGGAATATTCATAAGTTTGACCAGAAGTTCACTTTTATGATATTATTTTCGGATTATGGTTCTGGGAGTTGGAACATGTTCTTCATGTGATTTGGAACTTATGCGCAAAATTTGAGGTAATTCTGAGTTGATTCGATATAGTTCGACAGGAGTTTTGGAAGTTGAAAGTTCAAAAGTTCATTAAGTTTGATTTGAGGTGGGATTCTTGGTTTTGATGTTGTTATGTGTGATTTGAAGCCTCAAGTTGGTCCATGTTATGTTTTGGAACATGTTGGTATGTTCGGATGGGGTCCCGAGGGGCTCGGGTGAGTTTCAGACATGTTTTAGACCATATTTCCCTTCATGTGTGGTTGCTGGTAGCTGTTGGTACTGGTTAGATTTACGCAGGTATGGTGGTCGCAGAAGCGAGGTCATTGACGCACTTGCGAAGAAGGCTAGAGATGGGTTGTGTCCGAAGATACGACGTAGAGTACGCATCTTCAGGGGCGCACATGCGGTTTTTTGGCGCTGAAGCGAAAAGGCTAGGTTGGGGAGAACATCATAGATACGTAGTGTGAAACGCACCTGCCAGAGCGCAAAAGTGGGAAATGATGCGTTGGATAGGAAGGGCAGCTTGGTTGGGTTTTCCACAGAATCTAGAAAGTTTCGCACATGTGATATCAGAGAAGCGAAACTTGCTCCGCATGTGCGAGAGGTTTGGAATTAAGTAATTTTCTTCATAAGTGGAGGTGATGTCACAAAAGCGACTCCGCGGAAGCGGTTATTGTTTCACAGATGCAAAATTGCCGGAGTTCCTATGTATTCGAGGGTTGAGTATTTAATTCACATTTTTTAGTTGGGGATCATGGTTTTGGGTAATTTTGGAGAGGGTTTTAACCTCATGGATTGGGGTAAGTATTTTCTGCTCGGTTTTGATTATATTTCATAGTTCCATCTTTTATTTTTTGTATTTAATTAGTGATTTTGAAAGAGAGATTCAGGTTTTTGTCTTAACTTTGCTAAAGTGAATTATTGAGTTTTGAATATTAATTCGGAGTCGGATTTGAGTAAAATTAGTGTGGTTGGACTCCTAATTGAACGGGCTATGGAATTTGTGAGTTTTGTTAGGTTTCGAGGTGTGGGCTCGAGTTTTATATTTTGGTTTACCTAGAGTTTTTTTATTAAAGGTCCAACCTTTATCGATTGGGTTTGTTTTATTGATCATTTTTGATTTTTTTGATTTCCTTATGGCTAGTTTCGAGCCGTTTGGAGGTTGCTTTGTGCGGGATAGAGCTTTTAGAGTATTGTTTGGATTGCTCGGTATTTGATTTGGCTTACTTGAGGTAAGTATCTTATCTAAACTTGGTTAAGGCACTAGTTGCTTAAATTATTTATGATAACTACATGCTATGAGTGTGCATATGTGTGGGGTTTGAGCTCATGTGCGAGCATCGGGATATTTATCCATGCTCAGGGTAGTTCTTGGTCTATGATATACCTAAAATTAACTGTTAAGATTTAAGCTATAATGTTTCTTATATTTGTGATATTGTTGTGAACTATTTGAGCCATGTTTGAGGTTACAATAAGGCTAATTCTGTGAATAAATTTGGTAACTGTTATTTCTGTGATGAAACTGGAAATTTGAGCTACTATATTATACTTTGCACATGCCTACACTTTAGCATGTTGTTATACCAGCCCAGGAGCATGAAATCTGTTATTTATTCATCATGTACATGTGTTCCTGTTTACTTGCTTCTGTGCAATATGATTTGGACTCGATGCATGTGACCATGCCAGACGGATTATGTTATTATGCCTGTGACCAAGCCAGGCGGAGTGTACTGTTATGCCTGTGACCACACCGAGCAGATTATGTTTTTATATCTATGACGATGCCCGAGCGGATATTGTTTTAATGCATGTGACCATGCCGTGCAGAGTATGATATTGCGCCTGTGACCATGCAGGGCGGATTGTGATTATTGCACGTGAGTTGTTTGTGCAACACGTAAGTTATCCGTGCAGATTGATATTATTAGCACTTGAGTTGTTCATGCAGCATGTAAGTTGCCCGTAAAACGTATGAACACGGATCCATCCCTCTAGGGTCACCCTCTCATGTTTCCCTTTTGATGGTAAACATGCGGATTGTGAGAAACCGACATGTTTCTGTTGATGTGAGCCCTGGGAGAGCTAGTTATTGTTATTTGGATCGAGTTGTGCACTGTAACAGACTGATATTTGGGTCTTGCGTTTCATCTTTACTAGCAATTTCCCTGACTGTCTACTTGATTTACGTGCACATATTCTTTATATGCCGTATTTTTGACTTAGCAGAACATGTTAAGAGGATTTTGAGCAACAAGGCTGTTTTATCCTAGATTTTTATGCTTTGATCATGTTTCTTCTCTATACCTGTTAGGAATTTATGAACTATTCAGGACATCAACGAGTATCATTTACAGTTCGTTCTTCTATTCCCCCGCCATGGTTAGTTAGGATACTTACTGAGTAAATGGGGTCAGTTATACTCATACTACACTTTTGCACCTTACGTGCATATCTTGTAGTTGATGCTGTTGTGCATGATAGGAGCTGGCTTTGGAGACATACTTACTTCCGGACATAGCTACAACTTGTCCTTGATAGTTCTAGATTTGGATTCTATTTATGTATATTTCAATCAGATGTTGTACTATTTTCTTATTAGTTTTGTAAATCTAAGTCTTAGTGGCTCATGATTTGTACTATTAATCCTTGGGAGTTGTATAAAATTCAGTTATTTCACTTGGACTCTTATCTTTATCATTAAATTGTGTTTTCTATTATTTGGCTTACCTAGAAGATTGGGTTAAGTGCCATCATGACTAGTTGGGTTTTGGGTCGTGATAATTAAAATTTGAGCTCATTCATTAAAAATAAGCAACAAAAACAATAACAACAATATACCTAGTATAATCCCATATAGTAGGATCTGGGAGGGTAGTGGGTACGCAGACCTTACCCCTACCTTATGGAGGTAGAGAGGAACTTTCCAATAGATCCTCGGCTTAGGAAAGCATATCTACAACAATAATAACAAGAACCTAAAATGGGACAACACCTACAAATCATGTAAAAGCTGCATACATAACAAGATAGTAAGAAGATCGAAATGCAAAAAAATGATAGGTATTCAAAGAAACCTAATACCAACCGAATACGAGAGTACGTACTAATATTACCAGTATGAATAATCTAGACTACCTAATCTACTATCCTAATGCTCGACCTTCACACCTTCCTATCAAGAGTCATGTCCCTAATCAGTTGTAGCTGCGCCATGTTATGCCAAATCACCTCACCCCAAATCTTCTTCGGACTACCTCTACATCTCCTAAGGCCCTCCAATGGCAACCTCTAACACCTCCTTATCGGGCATCTATGCTTCTGCTCCTCCCATGTCCAAACCATCTAAGTCGTGCTTCCCTCATCTTGTCCTCAATAGGGGCCACACCTACCTTGTCCCGAATAACTTCATTCCTAATCCCATCTAACCCGGTGTGCCCGCACATCCACCTTAAGATCCTCATCTTTGCTACCTTCATCTTTTAGATATGGGAGTTCTTGACTGACTAACACTCATCCCCATACAACATAGACAGTCTGACCACCGCACTATAAAACATACCTTTAAGTTTTGGTGGTACCTTCTTGTCACACAAAATACCATAAGCAAGTCTCCATTTCATCCATACCACCCCAATACGATGTGTGACATCTTCTTCAATCTCCTCACCCCCTGTATAATAGACCCAATGTACTTAAAACTTCCCCTCCTAGGAATGACTTGTGAATACAGCCTCACCCCCTGTCACTCCCTAAGTAGCACCATTAAACTTACACTCAAAGTATTCTTCTTGGTTATGATTAGCTTGAAAACTTTATATTCCAGGGCCTGTTTCCACAATTCTAACCTCCCGTTAAGACCATCTCGCATCTTGTCAAATCAAAAAATTGTTGTCTACAAATAACTAGCACCACAACACCTCCCCTTGGATATGGCGAGTCAGTTTGTTCCTATTACATCTCGCATTTTCGTACTTTAAAGTTTCGTCTTCAGTTAATCAACATAGACTCGAGGATGAGATTATCTTGAGGTTGACGTATTTATGTATCTTGAGGTTGACGTATTTATGCTATTTATAACAAGCAATAAGTAAGTATAATGAAGATAAAGGGTACACGAATTAAAGAAAATGAGTTTCGTTGAAGTTTGCCGATTAGGGATAAAATACGGGTCGAGCGATAATACCCAATATTTATGGACTAGTACCATATAATGTACCATATGACCGTGATAGTATGATGTATAAAGTATATTAGAAATGAATAATATTTTTAGGTAGTTCGAGATAATTCTTAATTATACGGGTAATTGGTCAATTATCGGGTAGCGGGACATTACCTAGCTAATAATTAAATTATGAGGTAATACATGGCAGTAAGGAAGCTCACAAAGCAAATGACTAAGTAGTCATATGAAGATTAGTGGCTATCTAACGTGTAAACAATCTAGGTGTAGATAAAATTTGGTCTCTTTTAAAAAACTTGGGTCTCTTTTCAAGCTTGGTTCATTTGGACAGAGAATAACTAATTAAACTATATGTCTTTCTTACTAAATTCAAATTCTCAAGAACAGACACTAGGCTTTAACCGGAAAAGCTTCCAAGAAATACTTGCAAACAATTCTAACGAGAATTGTTAGAACTGTAGCAACGTAAAATTTTGCGGTTCTAAAAGAGTACGGTGCAATCTTTTCCAAAAATATTATATGGATTTTCCCTACTCCAGGTATGTTAAGGCTATCCCTTCTTTCTTTTTGCATGATCCAAGTTATACAGAAGAAGCGAGCAAACACACAGTTTTCATAAATGACTTTATCTATAGAAATACTAGGGGTCTCTGTGTTCTTGATTCCCCATGTGATATATTATTATATCTTTTGTTCATGGGTCTCAAAATAATACGCAGTGGATAAAGTTTATCCGAAAAGAATATTGATATTTTTAACCTATTTTCATACATTTTATTCATTTATGCATGTACAGTGACCCATGACCATATGACATTATATACGCGTATTTATATGTATATATTTATGTATATGGGATTTGAGAAAAAGGTTACGGCGTTATATACACACCACCACTTGATCAGTTTGTATATGTTGATGATGTTGTCCACAGTGGCCGAGACAATATGATGGGATGCCTTCAGTGGCTTGATAATGTTATGTACACCTATACCCATGAATGACACGAAATTTATATGCATGTGCATGACATTATAAATGTTTCATAATTTACAAAGTTATTCAAATTTACAGATGGATCTCTTTATTCCATATTTCATCTATGTCTTTTATGTACTGATTTTCATGCCTTACATACTCAGTATATTTTTCGTACTAACGCCCTATTTTACGGGGGGGGGGGGGGCTTTTCATGACCGCATGTGTAGGTAGGCAAGCTAACGATCCCCCTTGTTAGGATCCTTGATTAGCGAGAGTTGGCGTGCTCCACTTGATTCGGAACGACTTTTGATTTTGGTAGGATATGCTTGTATATACACATGTGTATGATGTGACTCAGTCTCGTCTTTGTACAATTGTATTTATATTGAGGTCCGGGTACCATCTGGTAAGGTTTAAAGAGGAAGATATTCCGAAGACAACATTTAGGACTAGATACAGGCACTTTGAGTTTTGTGTTATGTCGTTCGGTTTGACCAATGCCCCAGCAGTATTTATGGATTTGATGAACCGTGTATTTTTGCCCTTTTTAGATCTGTTCATAATTGTATTTATCGACTATATATTGGTGTATTCTCGTTCAGAGGCTGAGCATACAGATCACCTACGTATTGTGCTCAGAGTTCTCCAAAAAGGGAAGTTGTATGCAAAATTCTCTAAATGTAAATTCTGGTTAAGCTCTGTAGCTTTCCTTGGGCATATCATTTCTAGTGAAGGCATCTGGGTGGATACACAAAAGATTAAGGCAGTGAAGACTTGGCGTAGACCCACAACACCGACGGAGGTTCGTAGCTTTCTCGGTTTGGCAGGTTATTACAGGAGATTTGTAGAGGGATTTTCTTCCCTTTCAGCACCTTTGGCAAAGTTGACTCAGAAGGGAGCAAAGTTTTAATAGGCTGATGCTTGTGAACGGAGTTTTCAGGCATTAAAGGATAGATTAACTTCAGCACCGGTTCTAACGCTCCCAGAAGGGACAGATGGTTATGTGATCTATTGTGACGCTTCAATCATTGGATTGGGTTGTGTGCTGATGTAGCATAGTAAGATTGTAGCTTATGCTTCTAGAAAACTAAGAAAGCATGAGAAGAACTAATTGACACATGATTTAGAGTTAGTGTGGTAATTGATGTACTAAAGATGTGGAGGCACTACTTTTATAGCGTCATGTTGATATCTATACGGATCATAAGAGCCTCTAGTATATCTTCAAGCAAAGGGAATTTAATTTATATCAAAGGAGATGGTTGTAGATACTTAAAGACTATGACGTTGATATTTTATACCATCCAGGAAAAAAAACATAGTAGCCGATGCCCTCAACCATAGATCTATGGGTAGACTATCATATTTACAGCTAGAAAAAAGGGGAATAGCCCATGAGGTTCATCAGCTAGCTAGTCTTGGAGTTCGGTTACTGGACTCAGGTGATATTGGAATTACTATTCAGGATACGATAACATCCTCTTTAGTAATTGAAGTAAAGGAACGCCAATACGAGGATCCTGTGTTAGTTCATTATAGGGATACCACCCCTCAAAAAGAGAAGATACCGTTTGAAATTACAGAAGATGGGGTCCTCAGATATCGAGGACGATTATATGTCCTTAATGTTGCAGGGCTGCGTCGACAGGTTATGGAAGAAACTCACTATTCTCGTTATTCTATCCATCCAGGAGTGACAAAGATGTATCATGATATCAGGGATGTATATTGGTGGGATGGAATGAAAAAGGATATAGCGGAGTTTGTTGCTCAATGTCCTAACTGTCAGCCGGTTAAGATTGAGCACCAAAAACCCGATGGATAATTGCAGGATATGGAGATTCCGACTTGGAAATGGGAAGTAATCAATATGGATTTTATCGTAGGCTTACCTTGTACCCAGCGTAAGCTCGATTCGATATGGGTGATTATTTATAGGATTACAAAGTCAGCCTATTTTCTGCCCGTTAAGACTACATATTCCGTAGAGGATTATGCAAGGCTTTATATTAAGGAGATAGTATGACTGCATGGTGTCCCTGTATCTATTATCTCGGATAGACGAGCTCAATTTACAGCTAACTTCTGGAGGTCCTTCCAAAAGGATTGGGGACTCAAGTAAATCTTAGTACAACATTTCATCCTCAGACAGACGGACAGGCTGAGCGTACTATTTAGACACTGGAAGATATGTTACAAACTTGTGTGATAGACTTCAAAGGTAGCTGGGATGATCATCTGTCACTTATTAAGTTTGCATATAATAATATCTACCATTCTAGTATTCAGATGGCTCCATATAAAACTCTTTACAGACGTAAGTGTAGGTCGCCTATAGGGTGGTTCGATGTTGGGGAAACTATGTTAGTAGGACCAGAATTGGTACAACAGGTAATCGAGATAATTAAGCTTATACAAGAAAGGCTATTAGCATCTCAAAGTCGTTAGAAGTCTTATACGGATAATCGACGACGAGACTTAGAATTTCAGGTTGACGATTTGGTATTCCTAAAGGTATCACTGATGAAAGGCGTTATGAGGTTCGAAAAAAGGGGAAAACTTAGCCCTCGGTACATTGGACCATATAGGATCATACGCAAGGTAGGCCAGGTAGCATATGAATTAGACTTGCCTTCGGACTTGGAGTCTGTACATCCAGTCTTCATGTGTCTATGCTCCATAAATGTATCGAAGATTCTTCTAGAATTGTGTCAGTTGACGATGTTCAGGTCACAGAGCAGCTATCATATGAAGAAATTCCCATTGCTATACGAGAGACAGGTTCGGAGATTGAGAACTAAAGACGTAGCTTCGGTGAAAGTACTTTGGAGAAACAACAATGTGGAAGAAATGCCTTGGGAGGCCAAGGAGGACATGAAGTCTAGATATCCCTACTTATTTCCTCCTCTAGAGAAGGGTCCGATTGAGACGTCACAACCTTAAGGTACGTGTATGGATTCTTGTGTTAGTTATTGTCATTGGTCATTATTGATTATTGTGGTCCTATGTGGCGTTGACTTATTGAGTTTCTAGAGGAAGAGTTGCTAGTAGTATTGTTACAAAGGCGGCTCTACCAATGTTATATAGATCCCGTAGAATTAAACATTCGAGGACGAATATTTCTAAGGGGGAAGGATGTTACATCTCGCATTTTCAAACGTTAAAGTTTCGTCTTCAGTTAATCAACGTAGACTCGACGATGAGTTTATCTTGAGGTTAACGTATTTATGCTATTTATAACAAGCGATAACTAAGTGTTATGAAGGATAATAAGTTTTGTTGAAGGTTGCAGATTTGGGATAAAATACGGGTCGAGCGATAATACCTGATATTTATCGACTAGTACCATACAAGGTACCATATGACCATGATAGTATGATGTATAAAGTATATTAGAAATGAGTAGTATTTTTAGGTAATTCGAGATAATTCTTAATTATACGGGTAATTGGTTAATTATCGGGTACCGGGACATTACCTAGCTAATTATTAAATTGTGAGGTAATACGTGGCAACAAGGAAGCTCACAAAGCCAATGACTAAGTAGTCATATGAAGATTAGTGGCTATCTAACGTGTAAACACTTAAGGTGTAGATATAATTTGGTCTCTTTTAAAAAACTTGGGTCTCTTTTAAAGCTCGGTTCATTTTGAACAGAGAATAACTAATTAAACTATTAAGTCTTTCTTACTAAATTCAAATGTTCAAGAACAGACACTAGGCTTCTAACTGGAAAAGCTTCCAAGAAATTCTTGCAAACAATTCCAACGAGAATTGTTAGAACCGTAGCAACGTAAAATTTTGCTATTCTAAAGGAGTACGGTGCAATCTTTTCCAAAATTATTATATGAATTTTTCCCTACTCCAAGTATGTTAAGTCTATCCATTCTTTCTTTTTTGCATGAACCAAGTTATACAGAAGAAGCGAGCAAACACACGGTTTTCATAAATGACTTTATTCATAGAAATACTAGGGGTCTCTGTGTTGTTGATTCCCCATGTGATATATTATTATATCTTCTGTTCATAAATCTCAAAATAATACGCAGTGGATAAAGTTTATCCGAAAAGAATATTGATATTTTTAACCTATTTTCATGCATTTTATTCATTTATGCATGTACAGTGACACATGACCAGACGACATTATATACGCGTATTTATATGTATATGGGATATGAGAAAAAGTTTACGGCGTTATATACACACCACCACCTGATCAGTTTGTATATGTTGATGATGTTGCCCACAGTGGCTGAGACAATATGATGGGAAGCCCTCAGTGGCTTGATGATGTTATGTACACCTATACTCATGCATGACACGAAATTTATATGCACGTGCATGACATTATAAATATTTCATAATTTACAAAGTTATTCAGATTTACAGATGGATCTCTTTATTCCATATTTCATCTATGTCTTTTATGTCTTTAGTTTTGTATATATTATGATTTATTTAGGCCTAATGTGCTACTTGTCTGCTTTTTACCGTTGATATTGTTGAACTAAACATTATAAATTATCTTCTCACGCGCACCTCTGAGTCTTCTTGAAATTAATATTGGAAATTTGCTTGACATTGCCCTCTTTCTTTGAGATAACCGAGGTGCTTGCACCCAGTGAATGATTTTTAGTCACACATATTTTAGGCGGGGAGCACCAACAGCTAAGTTGGAAAGCAATGCTACCGGTACGCTAACCCTCCTCGGTTCGAGTTGTCGGCTTGATTAAGCCAGTCTAGATACCTTTTTCACTAGGATTTTAAACCTAGAATAAGAAACCTCATGCCGGATATCCCTAGTAGGCTCATTTTATTTGCGTCACGTGTATTTGACTTAGCCGGACTCGGCACAGGGACCGGGTTCTATTTTAGGACAGACACCTTGCTGAGACCAGTATGTTCATGTTATGTGCTACCTATTACATTATTTGGGAGGCTTTCCTGTCAACCAGATTTGGGATAGATCAATTGAAAGAACAAAAAAAGTTCTCTCGATTACTGTACAAATGTCCATTATTCCAAAAAAAACTATGCGATCTAGTGTGTATGGTGTTAAAGACTAATTTTTATAAAAAATAAAAAAGAGAAAAGTCGTTTTTATTTAACTACTTAATGATCTAATTTATGCGGCGCGTAGGCAACCCCCAAAATGTTCGATTGAGATATTTCTCAAATCCAAATTAAGGTTGAAGATAAAAAAAGGGTGTAAAGAAATGCGATAAAAAAGAGAACGAAGAAAATAAAAACGTCAATCAGAAGCACTTACATGTCGTGATGAAACATGAAACCTTACAAAAGCATGTTATAGGTGGTAATAATATTAGGAGCATGACATATTACATATGTTCATATATGTGAAATTCTTAACCCTAACACGTTTGTTGTCTCTTAAATAGTAAGTTTAAGGTGGTTGGTTTGTGGTGAAACTGGCAGCACATTATTATTTTACCAAATCTTGGTGGTGGTCGACTATCTGACAAATGTTGGATGCGATCCCCGCCTGTGTTAACTTGACTAGCATGTAATCGATATAGACTTCCATAGTTTTTCCTAGGCGTTCTTGAAACATTTTCATTTCTAACCTCTGGTACGTGACTCCAGTATTCTTTAGGCCGAAAGGTATGACTTTATAACAGTAAGTCTCCTTGTCTGTAATAAAGGAAGTTTTTCCCTCATCTAAAGGATCTATTTTTATCTAATTATATCTTGAATAGGTATCTAAAAAACTCAACAATTCATGTCTTGCATCAGCATTAATTAGTTAATCTATGTGCAGTAAAGGTAAAGAATCTTTAGGGAAAGCTTTATTCAAGTCAGTGTACTCTACACAAACTCGCCAATTACCATTCTTTTAGGCACCACTACAGTATTAGCTGGCCAATTAGGATATTTTACCTCTCGAATAGACCCTATTTTTAAGAGCTTTGGTACCTCATCCTGATTCACCAGGTTTTTGAAGGATCCTTGTTTCTTTTTCTTCTGTTTGACAGGTGGATATGTCAGATCTTCATTTAGCTTGTGGGTCATCACCTCTGGTGGTATACCTGTCATATTTGAATGCGACCAAGCAAAGTAGTCTACGTTAGCTTTTAAGAATTGAAGTAACTTACCTTTCATCTCTACGCTCAGGTTAGTTCCGATGTAAACTTTTCTGTCCGGTCAATCTATAAATAGCAGCATCGCTTCGAGTACTTCAACTGAAGTTTTGATGTTTTTGTTCTCTTCTTGCTCTTGAATGATATTAGGCCTTGAGTCGCCCATCTCCAGTTGAGGTTTGTGTTACTAAATCCTCAACTGAATTCTGCAATTGCTATTTTTTGTCTGCAATATCATTTTTTATGCTTGAATCCACCACTGAATTGATACTTCTAGAAGCCTGTTGGTCACCATGGATTTGCCTAATTCCCCATTGAAAAGGGAACTTAATAACATGATGTAAAGTAGACGGAATGACATCCATCTCATGAATCCAAGGTCTGCCGAGAATCATATTATACGCTATGTCCGTATCTATCACTTGAAATTTCGTATCTTTGATTGTTCCTTTTGCAAATGTGGTTATCATTATCTCCCCTTTTGTAACAACGCTCGAATTGTCAAATCCAGATAAGGTACGTGCTTTGTGCACCAATTTATCATCGGCTTGCATCTCGTTTACCACTCTTAATAGAATGATATTTATAGAGCTACCTGGATTAATCAAAATCCATTTCACATTAGTATCATGTACAAGTAAAGATAACACCAGTGCATCATTGTGAGGGATAATCACACCATATGCATCTACATCAACAAACGTTATGTTGTCTTTTTCCAAAACTTGGCGAATTCTCTTTCCGTGGGTGATTGTAAATTTTGACGTCTTTTTTGCAGCCGTATACATCATACAGTTGACCTCCTCTCCTCTGCTTATCACATTAACCGTTCTTTTTGGTGACGAAGGGTGTGTTGGCTCCTATCTATTCATTATATATGCTGGTTTACCCTTCTCACTAAACAAATCGGTTAAATAACCTTGTTTTAACAAGTGCTCTACTTCACCTTGTATCAATCTGCAATCTACTGTTTAATAACAATGATCACTATGAAACTCGCACCAGAAATCTGGGTTTCTTCTACTAGGGTTCGATCTCATTTCTTTTGGCCACCGTACCTTATCTCCCATACTTCTTAAAACAACTACTTACTCTAAAGTGCTAACATTGAAACTAGAATCATCAATTGTTGCCTTTGTACTAACATTTCTATCATGCGCATCTCGCTCCTTTCCAAACATGGATGATGAACCCGCATCTTTATCCCTTAATCTAGAAACTTACCTCGGGTTTTCATTTTTAGAAAGTGAATCCCTTCCTCCTGATCCCTTGTAAGGTTTGTACCTGTTCTTACTAGACCTTTTTTCAGTTTCTGGTCGCCTCGAACTTGTTCTTTCATCTCCCCGTAACTAAGAGATAGTATCTTCTTCTATCCGCAGTTTTGTGCTATACCTATTATAAACATCATTCCAAATTGTAGCAGGGAATTCTCGTAAGCTTTCTTTGAGTCTCCTCGTAGCTTCTGAGCTTCTTTAATTTTGGTTACTTGCAAACGCTATGGCTGCCCAATTATCAAGTACACATGGTAACATCATTCTTTCATGCTAAAATCTATCCACAAATTCCCTGAGTAGCTATGTATCTCCTTGTTTTATTTTGAAGATGTCTTCCATCCTCTTTTCAACTTTTTGAGCTCCCGAGTGTGCTTTTATAAATGAATCTGCAAGCTCAGCAAAAAAATCAATATAATTTTCACGTAAAAGAGAATACCATGTTAGGGCTCCTTTTGTGAGTGTTTTTTGGACCAACACTGACTCAATTTCTTGCTTGTTAAGTCGTTTCCTTTCACGTCAGTTGTAAACGCAGTTACATGATCTCGTGGGTCAGTTGTTCCATCATACTTCAGAATATCAGACATCTTAAACTTTTCTGAAATCGGCAAGGGAGGGGCACTTGGCTTCTAGGGCTGTTGAGAATATTTATCAATATCCACTCCTTTAATCAGGGTGCACACTAGGTATCTACTATATGTGCTTGCTCTGCTCCTTAAGGTGCTTCTGCATTAAACTTTGTAAATCAGAATTATTTTGGTTACCTGACCTTCCATCACGAGATTCGGTGGGAGTTCCTCCACTATCTGAATTAGCAAGTCCCGGGCGTGGGTTCTCTATGGTTGCAGTGTTATTTGGAGTTGGAGTTGGTGGTACAGTTGGCAATCCACTAACGAAAGCTTGAAGAGCATTGTTGACGTGTTCCCAATTAGTTATTTCAATGCATCTTCAACAATTTGATCGTCCCCTTTGTTGATTATTCGCATGTGATGTTGATCTTTCAGGTGACCCTTCTTGGAAGTGTTGAGGAGAATTTTGGGGTGAAGGGATTGGAGTTTCATCCTGTTGTTGATTCTGTTGATTTTGTTGGTTGTTGTCGTTGGCAGTCAACATAATTGTTTGACAGAAAAAATGAATTTAAAAAGTAAAAAGATTATCAGCTTCCCGACAACGGAACCAATTTGTTTAACAAAAAAATGTATCTTTCGGTCAAAGCTTATATTTAGATGAACTTGGGTTACTGATAACTAAGAAATTTTGTACTTATATAGCAGTAAAGTGAATATATTCCAATATTGTCTCAGATGGATGGCTTTACAAATGAAATTCTCTTCCTTTATATAGGAATTTACAAACATAACGTTTCTTCCCTTTTATGGTCGAATCATTATGAACATTGATGACATTAATGAACTGTTATAACTGGCAATCGTAACTGCTTATGGAGATTCTGTAACGGCTTCAATTCTTCTTCCCCATTAATTAGAGGTTCGTGAATCTTCCCCTTCTTACTATCTTGATTCATTCAGCCCATATTTACTAAATGATTTAGATTCGAGCAACTGCATCCCTTCTCGTACCTCTTGTATCTCATGCATCTTCTAATACAATAATCCAGTTGTCACCTTCTTAGTGATCCACGTATCATGACTTGTCAGCCACACATACTTCCATGTATCATATTTATTTTTTACTAATACAGATAGCCCCCCACTAGCCGAATATTCTACAGTTGAGTATTTGGGAAGTGGTATGTATTTATGGCTGGAATTTTTGCCGCTGTTACCAATGTATTATTATGTTTTCTTCGAAACCAACACATCATATGTCACTTTCATTTAATGCATATGCCACGTGGCCTCTATCGATTGGGTCAACGACTCTTCAGTGATTTTTAGGGCTTTCTTGCGGCTGCATCAGTCACAAAGTGTCTGCTTCATTATGACGTCTCCATAACGACTTAGTTTACATGATGGTTGCTTCTTCTTATAAATAACCCATAAGGCCTTTAGTTTCACGAAAACCTTCAATCTACAATATTCTTCTTCTCTAATCATTCTTATTCTTCAGTACTCATTATTTTCGTGCATCCATGTCTTCATAAAACCCAAATCCTCGCAGAACTATAATTGTAGATGAACTTCCTCCCTCAACTGTTGCTGTTAGGAGTAGAAGAGGCGGTAAGTTACGTAGCTTAAGGTCCTTATCTGTGCGTGGGTCTACTTCTCAAACCAACGTTGTTGCCCCTTCTTTATCTAGGACTAGGGCTTCTTAAACCCATAGATCTTCTACCAGAAATAGGGAATCAAGTAAGCCTCTTTGAGAACCAACAATTGATGAAATTATTCCAGCAGAATTTTCTTTCTCCACTGATTGTGAATCAAATTAGAAACCAAGTTACTTCTATGACTTCCTATGATCGTGCCGATGTCTATCCATCTCAGATTACTGATGGCTTGATTTCTCTTGTGCGAAGAGAATGCTACAAGAAACCCGATTTTATGATTTTGGTTCCTGGACCAAACCAAAGGATAACTTCGTTCCTTGCTGGCTATTCTTTCGTTTACACATATCCTTTTACATTAGGTTTCAGGCCCCTTATTGATCCTGTTATTATTGAATTTTGTCATTTCTTCAACGTTTGCTTAGGATAGATCGATCCTATTGTATGGAAAGTTGTTGTATGTTTATGATACTTATCTAATTTGGCCTCTTTACCCTTCACCTCTCAACACTTGTTTCATCTTTATTCCCCTAAATTGTTCTGTTAAGGGGTTTTTACTATATATACCTGAAGCAAAATGGTATTGGTTAGCCCTGAAGATGATAAGGATCATGGCTTGTATGCCCATTTCGTTGCTGCTCCTACAAGTGGTTTAGTGGGTGAGGAGAGCATGCCTTTTTCGGATAAATGGAATTTTTCATGTAATTTTTTTTATCTTTCTTCTTTTATGACAGTGGAAGAAGACGATCTTATGGACGTTTGTTCTCTTTTTAGCAACCATAGAAGTTGTTGATTAAATACCAGACTTCCATGCTTGGGTAGAGAAGTTGTTATCGGTTGCTCATATGGAAATAAGGTCTTGGAAATACCTTTCTCATAGGTTTGGCTGGAAAGTCAAAACTCATGGTATCCCTCCTTTTAATTTTTTTCCTTTCTTTCGTATTTACTTGGGGATTTCTAACTTTTTTCTCTGTTAGGATTTCCCATTCGAGGCATCAGTGCCGCGTCTATTACTTTATTAAGGCTTTCTTTTCTCTTGCTCAAGAAATGATTTTGAATTCCTCATCAAAGAGAAAACTGAGAGAGCTCATGGCTCTGAAGGTGAAGAGGAAAAAGAAGAGGGTTCCTTAGTGTGCATGCCTCGGGCTAGGAGGTGCGTTATTTCAAATGATGAAGTCACCCCTACTCTAAGATTAGTTCCCGTGAAAGAGCCCGAAAGTGTCATTTTAAGGAGCTCTGATGAAGAGATGAATGCTGCACCTCATGACTCTACCAATCAATTATTTTCTTGTGGGTTTGATAATGAAGATTTTGACCATGTTTCTGAAGAAATACCTCTCGCCTCCTTTCCAGTGTCTGCTCCTATTGGTTCTCAAGTTTTTGCTCCTATCGTTACTACTACTGCTCCTCCCATGGTTGTTTTTACTTTCTCAACTGTCCCTACTGCTACCACTTCTCGTGTTGAAGTTGGTTCTTGAAGTAGTAAGATGATAAAATAATGTTACCATTGAAGTCCCCAAGGATGGTAATCTTTTGAAAAAGTCTTGCCAAGCTGATGTATGGCTAAAACCTCAGATTGGCCTAGATGAGAAGTCTAAATCGGAAAGTCACAGTTCTTTAACATGGATGAATGATATTTTTCATTCATCTTTGAAGGTTTAAGCCTTGTACTTTTTCTTTTATTTCCCTCATGATTTTTTATCTTTGTTTTATAATCACTTCTTTCCTTTCTTTTGTAGATCAACTTGATATGCACAGAGCTTATGAAGAGAATTGTTAATACTGCGCAGCTAGTCAACGATTATCCTACAAAAGCATACACCTAGAGGGAACAATACGAGAGTCTTCAATTGGAAAAATAAATTTTGGATGAGGAGAAGTGTGCTTTGGAACAGCAAGTACAAGTGATGGCATTAGAATTGGCAATTGAGAAAGCCTCTTACAGTCAAGTGGGAAAGGACAAAGACATTCTTGAGTCTTCATTTGTGGAGAAGCTTTCTAAAGCTACCGAAGAAATTAGAGGTTTGAAAGAACTACTTAATTAGAAGGAGATTTATACCGAAGAGCTTTTTTAAACGCTCACTCAGGTTCAAGAAGATCTTCGTGCATCTTCAGACAAGCTCAAGTTCTATGAGAGATTATTCGCCCCTTTGAAGTCTTCTTATGATGCTTCTTTGGCTGAAAGAGAAGAGTTGGAGGCTAAAATTGAGCAATGGGAAAAGGATTATGGGGCCCTTGAGGATAATGCAACTCTTGATGCGGTTAGTATAAAAAATGAAAATAATGTGCGGAAAATTCCCTACTTCTACATATTTATTTTCCCGATTTAGCTATTGTATATGGGTAAAATTGGGGATAACGCATACCCCGATTTACTGGTGAATAAAACGGAATGAGGTTGAACACACGAAATGGAAATAGAGGCTGGGATCACTTTGTATTGAGATCCGTGAAAAGTGAATGATGTGCTCACTATTGGGCCTGATAAAGCGACGCACCCTGGACTTGAGATGAGTTCTAAGACCTTGGAAAACATGATAGATGGTTACACTCGATGGATAGAGGGTGGTGATATTCGCACCCAACCGGATATCACAGTGCAGATCTCTCTCAATGTCGGTTAGGGAACAGTAATTAATGAGAAAAGAAGATTTTTACCTTTTTTAGACTTGTACTAGCTTGGGATGAAACTCTCCTACTATATAAGGGAAAGTTTTTCTTTTATAAAGTATATTGTAACACGCAAATCAAAGCAATACAAATTCATTTTTTGCCTTTTAGCTACTGCAGAAGTTCTTATTTAATTATTATGTCCTCCATTCATAACTAGGCTCAAACCAAAGGTCCAATCAAAGATAAAATCACTGTTCAACCTGGGTTTAGACTAGTTTATATCATTACAACTGGTGTGATCGTTTATTCTATCTTTAACTTGTTTATCTAATATTCTTAATTTTTATTGTTAAATCAATCCACATATCCTTAAAACTGCGTACAAATTTAATTGTTATCCAATTTCTGGGTAAGCAGTTTAGCCCCCATCATGGGGCTAAGGATAATAGTGGTGATTTGACACAAATCTCTATAACACACTTTGTTTTACGCTTGTTCTTTAAAGTATTAAATTCAGGTCAACTTAAAAATGTTGAATTCTCAGTCTACCCACTTGAACGTTAATGTTGAGTCTGGCCGTCATGGCAAAAACAATAATTTAGTGCCTAGAAACGACGTGCCTCCTGCTGATCCCAATGGTGTCACAGTTACCGATCCAGTCGATGCTAAATCACAAATGGCCATCAATGTTAATTTGCCAGCTGACCCCAAAAACAGTGTTCGCAGGGCACCCCTACCAACAGCTTAAGAAGCGGAAAAAGGCGAAGGTGATGTGGTAAGCCTATGACTAATCTTCTAAATGTTGCAGGCTCAACAGGCAGCAATAGTGCATCTGCAGAATCAAAGCCATGCCCCCAATAGGGTCTAGCCCGAACAATCCCGGGAAAACGGCCGAAGAAATGAACAAATCACCGAGAGACCAGGTGTAGCTGAGCCCGGGGTCAATCCCGAGATATTGAAAATGCTTGAAGTATTAACGAAGCAGGTGGAGTCAGGTGATAAGAAAATTGAGGCTAATGACAAAAAGATGGAAACATACAATTCTAGTGTTGATTATATCCCGGGGCAGCCCCAATACTGAAAGGATCGAACTCCAAAATATCTTTCCAAAAGCCTTTCCCTCCAAGCGCAAAACCAAAACCAATCCTAAAGAGGTTTCCTATGCCTGATAAAATACAATGGGACTACGAATCCAAATGAACTGTTACTTCCTACATATACCCAATCAAGGGAAATGATTTAGAGGATGATGAGATCGAGTTAGTGTTATTGAAGTAGTTTAGAGAAACTCTATCCAGTGGAGAGATGATATGGTATCATAACATACCCCCAAATTCCATTGACTTGTTCGCTTTCCTTGCTGATGCTTTCGTAAAAGACGATGTCGGGGCCATCAAGGTCGAGACAAGGAAGCCAGACCTTTTCAAGGTTAAATAAAGAGACAACGAGTTCGTGTCAAGGTTCTAGATGGAGTGGATGGACCTACCTCCGCTTGTAGATGACTTGGCCGTTCAAGCATTTACTTAGGCGCTTAACCCCCGAAGCTCTTTGGCTTCACAACAGCTAAAACAAAATTTGGTACTTGGGCCGACATCCATAATAGGTACTAGTCAAAAATCAGGGCTGGGGACGACCAACCCGGATCCCCTTCTAGGTCTGTTTATCCTATCAAGGCCCATGACAGGTCTAAGAGAGATGTTGATCATGAGCTAAGGCCTATCCGGGATTGGTACCAATCGTGCAACGGGGACCTAAGGGGAAATAGATTCGTGCATCAGCCCACAACGAACAAAAAGAGAGGCGATCGAGGGCCCAATAGTAGAGGTCTGATGAGAAAAAATGGTTTCGACAGGCTGCTCAAGAGTAGGGAAGCATCAATATTAAGCTCAGGAGTAGGGAAGAATTAACGAAGCGGGTAGAGTCAGGTGAGAAGAAAATTGACGCTAATAACAAGAAGATGGAAACATACAATTCCAATGTTGATCAGATCCCGGGGGCACCCCCGATCCTAAAAGGGCCGGACTCCAAAATATTTATCCATAAGCCTTTCCCTCCAAGTGCAACACCAAAACTGATCCTAAAGAGGTTTCATATGCCTGATATCCCCAAATACAATGGGACCACGAATCCGAATGAACATGTGACTTCCTACATATAAGCGATCAAGGGAAATGATTTAGAGGATGATGAGATTGAGTCAGTGGTATTGAAGTAGTTCAGAGAAACTCTATCCAATGGAGAGATGATATGGTATCATAACATACCCCCAAATTTCATTAACTTGTTTGCTATGCTTGTAAATACTTTCGTAAAAGACCATGTCGGGGCCATCAATGTCGAGACCATGAAGTCAGACCTTTTCAAGGTTAAACAAAGAGACGACGAGATGCTCAGGGAGTTCATGTCAATGTTCTAGATGGAACAGATGGACCTATCTCTGGTTGCAAATAATTGGGACATTCAGGCATTCACTTAGCCGCTTAACCCCCCGAAGCTCTTTGGCTTCACAATAGCTAAAAAAATTAGGTAATTGGGCCGACGTCCACAACAGGTACTAGTCAAAAATTAGGGTTGAGGACGACTAACCCGGAGCCCCTTCTGGGTCTGTTTATCCCATCAAGGCCGAGAACAGGTTTAAGAGAGTTGTTGATCATGAGCCAAGGCCTATCTGGGATCGGTACCAACCATATAACGCGTACCGAAGGGAAAATGGGTTTGGGCGTCATCCCACAAGTATTGAAAAGAGAGGCGATCGAGGGCCCAATAGCTCAGGTCTAATGAGCAAATATGGTTTTTATAGGCTGCTCAGGAGTAGGGAAGCACCGAGATTATTAGAGTATAACTTCAACATTGATGCTGCCAACATCGTGTCAACCATCGGGCGCATCAAAGAGACCAAGTGGCCCTAACCATTGGTCTGAACCTACCGAAAGAGATCCTAACTTAATATGTAAGTATCACGACACTCATGGTCACATGACAGAGGATTGCTGACGGCTAAGAAAAGAAGTTGCCCAGTTATTCAACTATGGATACCTCTGAGAGTTTCTGAGTGATTGGGCCAAAAACCATTTCAGGAACAGGGACGCCAACAAACAGATCGAACAATAGAATCCTCAGCACGTCATCAACATGGTAATCGGAGGGGTCTATGTCCCCCAAGGACCAATGATAAAACGCATTAAATGTCTACCACGAGGGAAAAATGCACCCGAAATTATATCCGCGAGGGAACCATTTTGTTCAGCTATGAGGATGCCGATTGCATCATGCAACCTCACAATGATGCGCTGGTAATATCTGTACTTATCAATCAATATCGAGTTAAACGTGTGTTGAATGATCTTGGTAGCTCAGCCAACATCATCATATCAAGGGTCGTAGAGAAACTGGGGTTACATAACAAATAGTGACAGTAGTTCGGGTGTTGAATGGATTTAACATGGCATGAAAAACCACTAAAGGGGAGATAACCATACCGGTGAACACCTCCGGGACAATGCAAGAGACAAAGTTCTACGTGATCGAAGGGGACATGAGGTATAATGCTTTATTTAGAAACTAGTGAAGCACATTTTGAAGGACATGAGGTATTACAACTGAAGAACTAGCCTCCGATACTTTCAAGTAGGGGACATGGTGTTGAGGAAAGTAAAACAACACACCAAGAACTTGAACAAAGGGAAGCTGGCCCGAACAGGGAATGATTGTATCAAGTTGTCGGAATAACCAACAAAAGCTCATCTAAACACGAAGGGGGACGACGTACAACTACCAAAAAACTAGAACGTGACACGCTTAAAATGGTACTACTTCTAAGGTATGAACTCAATTACTTTATAATCATGTTATAAATCGAACTAACGTATGCAGCTAATCGGCCATTTTAATTTTCCTTGAACTGGTTTTGTCCCGAAGTGGATTTTTAAGCATGTTTTTTGATGAGTCTACAGTAAAATGTGCTACCTTAGATTTGAAGACCGGTTTTAAACCAAAATCAATGATTGCTTACTTCAGATCAACAATATTCAATCCCTCATGAGTTCGACCTCGAATACTGGTGGCCATTGCCCTTGGATTAAGATATTTAATAAAGACAAGGAAAAATTGTACATGCTAAAAGCTAATGCTTGTTGATTAGGATTCATTGTAAGGCAAAATGGTTGTATGAACCGTGCCCGCATAGTCCACTCTAGCCATGGAACAAGTTTTTATGCACCTTCAATCGTGTACCTTGCATACTTAGAAATGCAAGAAATTTCTACTTCCCTTGCACTTTTGTTACTGCGCATTTTACTTCTTTGATAACGGATCCTAAAGCCCGCGGGCTACCCCTACTCAGACACGGTAATGACAGAAAGGCAAAATATTTATATACTCCAAAATATATTTACAAAGACATGATAGATGGCCTCAAAATAAACAAAAGAAAATGTACATGAGGAAAAACTAGATAAGTAATAAGGAATCTACGCTTTTTCTTAACCGGATCCTGACTCGTCGCTAGAATCACCGGAGCCCTCAGAACCTTCAGAGCCATCGGGACCCACAGGCTTGTAAATCTCCTTTACCTCATCCTCAAGCCTCTGATCTTCTTCAAATTCGGCTGATAGGTCAAAACCTCAGGCATGGATCTCTCAAGGGTCTCTCTCCGGATAGCTGCTTCATTTACTTAGTCTTCGTCTTTAAGTGGGTCTTGGCTACCTCCTTATCAGCCTTGTACTAGGCCTTTATTTCCATGGCATTATTAGGGGTTGCATCCAATTTAGACCTCAGCACGACATATTCTTGTCCGAGAGCATCCCGTTCCGCGACAACCGAGCTCAATGTGCCCGGAGGTCATCATTTAGCCGAGAGCACTTGTCGGCTTTGCCTTTCGCCACTCGGAGTTCATTCTCAACTAATGCCAGCTCCGCCTTCTCAGCTTCCTTCTCCAAAGCCAGCATGTCCATCTTACCCTTACATACTTTGTTAATGACCTTGACCTCATCCATCTCATCCTGAAGTTGGTCGATCTGGTTTATCTTCTCTTGGACCGACAAAGTTGTGTTATTCACCATGACTAGCTGCTCATTTTTAGCCTTAAAGATATTTCCCTTCTCAACAGGTCGGTATGTTCCCGCTTCAAGGCCGAGGCCCCCTATGAGCCTTTTCCAGCTCGGCCTGGAGAATCGGGAGGTCTTTGAGGGCCTCGTCCTGCTGCTCACTTAGGACCCTATACATGTCATTCTTCTGGACCCGCTCTGTAAGCTCGGACTCAAGCTGTCTATTCTCCAAGCGGTATCAATGGAAGCTTTCATCATGAAGCACTGAAGCCTGAAAAACAAGGAAGTTAGTAGAGGACATCAAAAACCAAAATGAGATTCACAAAAGGGTACTAAAGGGCTCACACCTTACCCAGTTCAGTTCCTGTTGAACCTCGTTGAAGATGCTCAACGTGCCCAGCTCGATCATCTTTGCATGGTCCTTCTTGGTACCAGGCATCGGAGGTAGTTTGCTACACCCACAAGAGCAGACATGACCCGGGCATCCTCTGGAATTGTAAGAACGACCATTGTCTTGCGCTCGGGGTCCACGCTCGAAGTGGGGAATTGCTTCACTAGTTTTGGGCTCAAACTAGGACCGTCCTCTCTCGATGGTACATCCTTCTTCATGACCTCCATGTGACCAAGCCCAAAAAAGTCCTCCAATGCAGCCATATCCATGTCGTCGAAGAACGAGTTGAGGGCATTGTTGGGGCCCTGCGCCACCTTGCTTGACTTCTCTTTGCCCGCTTGGGCCTGTTCGAGTATAGACTTAGTACAGTAGGGTGTCCTACGATGTCAATGACACTGGTAGCCTCCTTCGGGACAGGGTTGGCTTCTTGGGCAGCCACAACCTTTGTCTCTCACTCTAGTTCCCTAGTAAGAAGGAGATCGAGCTAATGGTCCTCTTTCTCGATCGTTACATGCTCCCCCTTATTGAGGGTCGACCTTGAGCAACATAAAGGTCATTCTCCCCGGGCTCTTCCCTGAGCCGGTAGAGAGAAATGAGGTTCAGTACCCTAGACTTGGTGCTCTTTTTGGGCTTCTGCACCCGGATGGTCATTTTCCTCTTCTTCACCCGGCGCCCAGAAAACCTGAGGACTTTCTTTTCTTCTTTTTTTTCTTCTTCTTCTCCTCATTCTCGACAGCCCCAGGCTGCCCCAAAACGGAGGGTTCAGCAAGCGAGGATGGATCCTCGTCCATGTCCAACGACCTAAGATCTGTGGTCTTAGGCAAAACTGTAAGAAAAGTGAGAAGGTTAGCACTGTTTAAGTCGAGAGCATGGTGGTAATTATTCAGGGAAAAACCTCACCATAAGAACGAGCTTCCCATTTCCCCTTCGAAAGCTGGCACCATGCGTGCTCAGAGTATGACTTCTGCCTACAGATCCCATCGATCTAATCCTTGAATCGGGGAATTTCATTGGGAACTCGGGCAACAACTATACAACAGCAAATGCGAGCAATAAGAGAAGGAATAAAAAGAAGTTAATGGTTAAGGAAGACAACACTTACGAGACATGTTACACTTCACACAGAATGACATAAAGTAATTAGGGATCAGGTATTCAGTTTTCACCCAAACGAACCTTCCCTACCAGCCTCGATCTCGGTCCTCATCGATGCTTGAGAAAGAAACCTTGCTTGCTCGGCGAACGAGCTTGCTCAGCCCCCCTCGGAAAATTTAGGGACTATATAGGTGGAGTAGATGGTCGAGGGTGAACCGAGGGTTTTCAGTATTGTCCACAAAATGACGTAAGAGGATCACGATCCTAAAAAACGATAGGTGGATTTTCCGAAGGCACACCTTGTACCTTTTACAAAAAGGGGTAGGAGTAAACACTAAAGTACCCCTCCATGTGAGTAGTAATATCGTCATTGGTTATGGGGACGGCCACTTCCTTACCTTTCCATTTACAGTTTGCTCGGACTATGGGTAGGGTTTCTTCAGTGATTAAGCATATGTATATCCATGCTCCCTCACCTCGGTCTTCTTGACTAGAGGCCTTCTCGACCTTGAAGTCTCCTCGATAGAGCAGCCCCTGGGTGTGAAGCTCTTCATGGGATGCTCTTGATCCACCTCGGGGGCTGCCACCTTGGCACCCATGGCCGGGTTGGAAGACGAGGGAGCCATTTATTGAGGTACGGACTTGGAAGTTTTAGCTATTGTGATCTGGGAAAATATGAAGATTTGAAGGAAAAGTATGAAGATTTGAAGAGAGAATATGAAGATTTGAAGGTGGGACGACGATAGAAAGATCTGGGTTGGAAATCCAAGGAGAATATACGAAGATTAGAGATAAAGATATGAATATTCAAGAAACGACATATGAAGATTTGAAAAAGTTAAAAGCTGTTAGAAAGTTCGAAGGTAAAATGTAGAATCAAAAAGTGAAAGAAGTAAAAAAGGTCAAAGTTTTTATAGGAGAAAAATTGTCAATGCATGACATTTCACATTCGAACACAGTCAGCTGGTGACTGACACGAGTCCAAAGTCAGAACGATGCGACTGATGGGACATTTCGGTTTATCTGTCACCACAGTTGTAACATACGAAGGAAGGAACCGGTGTTCATCTATCGTTTTCCATCATTTCGGCAAACCTACTCTCCGAAAAAACGAGGGGACTATCTGTATACGGGTAAAATCGGGGATAACGTAAACCCCGATTTTCTGGTGAAGAAAACAGAATAAGGGCATGAACACACGAGATTGAAATCAAGGGTGTGAGCCCTTTGTATCGAGATGCATGAAAAGTGAACGATGTGCTCACCATCGGGGCTGATAAAGCGACGCACCCCGGACTCGGGACGAGTTCTACGACCTCGGAAAACACGATAAACCGTTACAGCCGATGGAAGAGGTCCGTGATATTCGCATTCAAAGGATATCACAGCGCAAATGTCGCTCGATGTCGGTTACAAATAAGAAATTAACGAGAAAGGAAGATTTTTACCTTTTTAAAACTTGTACTAGGGTGAAACTCTCTTACTATATAAAAGGGAAGTTTTTCTTTTATATGGGACATTGTAACTCACAAATCAAAGCAATATAAATTTATTTTTGCTTTTAGCTACTGCTGAAGTTCTTATTTAATTATTTTGTACTCTGTTCATAACAGGACTCTAACCAAAGGTTCAATCAAAAGGCAAAATTATTGATCAACCTGGGTTCAGACTACACTATAACATTGATTTGGTCGTTTATTCTGTCCTTAACTCGTTTATTAAATATTTTTGATTATTTGTGTTGAATCAATCCACATATCCTTAAAACGATGTACAAATTCAATTGTATTCAATTTTAGGATAAACAGCTATATAGTGCTTTTAAAAAATTTTAGTACGTAAATATTTTTATTAAAGAGGTGACATAATTAGTGATCATGTTATTATACATCGATACTGTAAAATTAGCCAATTACATCAAGTTATTTACTTTATTTTCTATATTACTAATTTAAGCTTACTATAGACATTTACATCATTAGTGCAGAAAAATTAAACTCTCTGCTACTTGCTCTATCCATGCATGAAACGTTAGTTATGAAGAAATGCTGACGCATATGAACAACAAGAAGGGACCACAGTCAGCTGCTAATAATTCGTCATCTTTGCTAAATTAGGCACACCATATCGCGTATTGAATCAAAGAAAAAACCAAATTACTATAACTAATTTTGCAAAATCCTGACACATTTTATCCTCTATTTAACCTTTTCCCGTTATCCAGTCCACTATAAATACAGGCCATTCAAACCAAAAAAGAAAAACAGCAAAGAGATTTTAGCACATATATATAAAAGACATATAACTAAAGTCCCCTCAAATCCAAAAAAGAAAGAAAATGAAGGCTGTTGCAGTAGCAGTTGTTGTTGTGTTAGCCATGGTTCAGTTCATAGCTGAACCAGCACATGCCATCACTTGTGGTCAAGTGGACGCTGCTTTGGCTCCTTGTGTACCATATCTTACTCAGGGTGGGTTATTTTATGAGTTTAAGTTATGTGCCTTGACTATATATATATATATATACTCTCTATTATTGCGAAACTTTTAAGTTTAAGTTTTGCATTTTAACACATTATAACAGGTTAGATTCAATTACACTAATAGTGTAATTTGTTTATGTCATCAATTTATATGGATATAATTTAAACTCTTATTTTATTTGAGTGTTGCTCACGGCTCATGTTTTGTTTTGTAAGATATATAAGCCGGTGAATTTTGTTTTACTATTTTCTGATTCTTTTTCCTTTTCTCAACTCTATCTAAAAGCCTCACTTAAATTCTTCATTTTATTTTATGGTTGTCGATCTTTTACAAGGTGGTGAGCCAGGAGCAGCTTGCTGCAGTGGGGTGAAAAACTTGAAAGGAATGGCTGCAACCACAGATGACAGAAGGACAGCTTGTAACTGTGTTAAGGCAGCAGCCAACCGTTACACAAACCTTAAAGATGATGCTGCTCAGGCTCTTGCTTCTAAGTGTGGTGTCGCCATGGACGTCCCCGTCTCCAAGACCATCAATTGTGATACGTAAGTTTTATGCACTGAAACTATAAAAAAATATTTGGAATATCAATTTATTAAAAGCAATTACTACAAGTTAAGTAAACCTCTTAATTACAAGTATGGGCAACTTGACATTACAAAAGTTTGTTATGCTATAAATGTTTATAAGTTAAATCATTTATAAATAAATAAAAAAAGAACAGAAAATGACCTAAACTGCCCCTATCTTTGCTATATGGTTTATAGATACCCTATGTCCACCTATCCATCCAAAAAAAACACACGACATTAATTATATTAACAAAATTGCCCCCGCGTCTAACGGTAAAATTTGGGGGCGTTCAATTTAGTGACTTGAAAGTTTCTTACTGGGCCACGTGGCAATCTCGGCTATAACAAAAAATGGGTCTTATTTCGACCCACTTAATCCGACCCAAGGTTTTTAACCAGGACATAAAATAATACATTAACCCACAATTTCACAAAGATATTCTTACACAAGATTCGGAAGGCCATCACCTAATAAGTGATCGAATTTATCTTCCACTAGAGCGTCGCTTCTGCAGCCAAATATCAGCTTTCTTATTCGTGGAGCGCTATCAAACTGCGTGATGTGTAAATAATGTACCTCATAGGTATCTAAAAAATAAAATCTTCTAGAATCTCTTTTAAGCAGAAAAAAATCCTTGCAAACTCACTAGTATTTACAGATTCTACTGGCTTTCTCTCTTTTCTAACGCCTTTAATTTCTCCTCGTCCGGGTAAACTATCCAGTGCACAGTAGACTGTGCAAGCTTGGAACACCCACGTTCCCTTGAATCCTCCATAAAACTGATCAATTTGTGTCTCAGATCTTGAACCTTCTCATTATTGCAAGCATTTATAAAGCATGAATATTCTGATTTAAAGGAAAAAAGTGTTAGTGCTCAATTTGTGATTTTAGTAGTTGTGAAGATGGAATCAGAATTATAAATCAGATTTTACCTACATCAATTTCCCAAAAACAATCTTGAGTATGGATATCTTAGTGAAGTACGGGTCGTTCTAATTTAAAAATGGGATTTTATTGGATGGGTTAATGTATTTTTGAGACATATAAGAAAATAAGGTCAATTTTTTGTTTTAGCCCGAGATTGCCACGTGGCCCAGTAAGAAATTCTCACGTCACTAAATTAAACGCCCCCAACTTTTGCCGCGAGGGCAACTTGTTAATATAATTAACGTCGTGTGCTTTTTTGGACGGATAAATGGACGCAGGGTATCTGTAAACCTTTTAACCAATTATAGGGGCAGTTTAGGCACTTTTCCCAATAAAGAATTTGCATGTTCACTTCTATAGAAATAAAAGATAAGGAAACTGAATTTTAGCGAAAAAGTTACCCTGAAAATGATTTCATATAAGAACTCTTCTTTTTATTAGTTGTATACTTGTATATATTAATAGGTAGTGGGACTGTTGACTGAGGAAATGTGCTGATCTTTTGTTCTTTGTAATGACTTTGATTTTATGTCTTTTGCTGCAGAATCAGTTATTAATGAGCAGCACGGTGTCAGGAATAATGCCAAGGAGATGGCCATGATATGTTGGTTATATTAGATATATGTTGAGTATAGTTTTCTTGAGGGAACGTTTATTTATTAAACCTGGGGTCGTGAGGCTCCCTCTCTGTTGTACAATTACTATGCAGTAATATACTACTATAGTGCTCCCTTTTTGTTCATCACTTCTCTGATCCAATTTATATGTGGCGGATTTGACTGGCCACCGAATCTTAAAATAAAGAATTTTTAAAAAATTTGTGGGGTAAACAAGCCATAAAATTTATATAACTATAAATCACCTTATTAAGGGTAAAATAATAAATTTAGAGTTAAATAGTTTCTAAATAAAAAAGTATGACCATCATTTTGAGATAGAATAAAAAGAAGAAAGATATATGACATTTGTGTCGTCAGCCCTCAAGGAGCTGTTAGTAGAATAGAAATGGTTGTCTAATTTGAATACTAATTCCAAGAAAATATATTAAGATAAAGATGAGTTTATGAAATCAGAATCGTTAATTATGAAAGAGGGAATTGATTACGTTAGAAGAGTTTGTAACTGGACTAGCTTAAATAATAATCACGAAGATAGTAAAGATTCTTTTTCTATATCGAGGTTGAGCTGGTTGAGGATCTCTATATTTTTTATACTAAGTCTAAGCAAATAAAAAAAGGAACTCTTAAGTACATAAAATGATGATTATATTGTTGCATCATGTTGAGCTGAGAACATACTGTGTTTTGATTTTTAATAAACTATGATAAGAACCAGGCCTAGTCTGCAATATTGCAAGACTGCTGTAAAGATGTGCCTAAGTGAGTATGATGAACGTCAAAAGAACCACGTTACAACAGGCTAGCTAAAGTTACCGAGTCAGACGCGGAAGACCAACATTCTAATGCGAGTAGGGATTCCTAGAAGATCCTGTCCGTGAAAAAGAAATACGCGCTTTGGAGGACTTCGCTTAACAAAAGGAATATATGTATACGGAAAATACTTGTGGGAAGCAAGAAGGATGCAAATTAGAGTCAAATAAGGAAGCCTGGCCTAAGCGGAAAAGGATTTTCTTAACCGAAATATTTTAGTTTTTGGAGCATTAATTGAATCGGCCAACCTTACACCTATAAAAGAAGACCTTTTGCCATAATTTAAGACTACTGCTATCGCGAGAAAGCGTGATAATACTTATGACAATAGCAAGCAAAGCAACAAGGTACTTCTGAAGATCCAACTCAATCAACTGAAGAATAGGTTCTTGAAGATGAAGCTGCTCAAGTTCTTTAGAGTTTAGGTTGAGTCTTTTGTTCTGAATTGTAATATATCCGTTTTCATAGAAGTTTTGTAGTAGGTTATTATTGAGACTTTATTTTTGTTAGCTTTCTAGGCTAGAGTTAGTCTAGAAAAGGCGTCACGACCCAAAACTCAACTCATCGTAATGGCGCCTATCGTGGAACTAGGCCAGCCTCAACTCAACCATAACAATACAGCAACAATAAGTTTGAAAACATTTAACGGAAGCTTTGAACAATTAGAGGAAACTGTTTGAACATAAGAAATTCCAAAATAAGATACAACTGCCCAAAACCAGGGTGTCATTGAGTGCATGAGCGTCTAAAGGAGACATAGTCTATTACAACGTTCAAGGAAACAAACTGGAATACATCTAGAGATAGAGATGGAGAGTCAAGGCCTACGAATGCCGTGCAGATACCTCAATAATCTTCTAAGCCTGAAGCCTCGATCTACAACAGCCACTGGGTCCAAAAGTGCCTGAATCTGCACACAAGGTGCAGGAGGTAACGTGAGTACACCAACTCAGTAAGTAACGAGTCCAAACTATGGACTGAATGGTAGTGACGAACTCAACCTCAACAAATATAATAGAATCAATATACAGAAACGTAGGCATGCTTTCAGTTAAATAGATAGCTCAAAGTGATAGGATAAATACAGATTTGAACATTTTAAGATATATAACTCAACTTCTTCTACATGCCAATGCATCAACTGTATGAAATGCATAATCTGCTCCCACTCTCAAAAGCTCGTCCACTCAGTATTGTGTATGGCTCACATGACCCAGGAAAGATCTATCTCGGAATATATACATCTCTAACAGCAGTCACTCAGTACCGAGGAAGGTCAATCCAGCCCTATGAAGAAGATCCATCTCTAGATAATAATAATAACCTCACAACCACTCGGTACTGTATATGGCCCACACGACCCAGAGAAGATCTATCCCGGAATATATACATCACTGACCATCAGTTTCTAGTACCGAGGAAAATAGGCCAACCAGCCTCATGGATAAGATCCATCTCCATACCAAGGGAAGATCTATCCGTGTATATAATCAACCGCGCACACTATGGGTGTGCAAACTACGGAGGGGATCCTACAGCCCAAGTACTATCATAATCAATATATCTAATGTGGCGTGCAGCCCGACCCCATAATTGTCGCTCATAATCAGGCTCTCGGCCTCACTCAATAATCACTCTCCAGTCTCACCCACGGGCTCACAATGTCATAGAAACTAGCCCGAAAATACTGATATACTATACCAATAATAATATCCGAGATTGAGATATGATATGAAATGCATGAATATGACTGAGTACAAGATAATAGTGAAATAAGTGAAATGACAGCAAGAAACAACCTTTAGGGGTCCCAGCAGTATCGACATGAAGCCATAACATAGTATCTAGCATGTTTACAACTCAATTACCTTATCACTTAATGGAAACTCAGATATCAACAAGAAAGAGTCATTAAATGGTGTCATGGAATGAACCAGGTCACGATTCTCACAGTGCATGCCCGTCACTTGGCATGTGCGTCACTTTATTACTAACCACATAATACGTAGTTCGGGGTTTCGAACCCTCAGAACCAAGTTTGAAAGCGTTACTTACCTCAAACATCACAAACTCCTACTCTGTAATGCCTTTGCCTCTTTATTCGGCCTCCGAACGCCCCGAATCTAGCCACAAGTAATAAAATACGATCAATATAGGCTAAAGGAATCAATTCCACAAGAAAATACTAAATTCATAGCCAAAATTCGAAATCGGCTCAAACTTGGCCCCCGAGCCCACGTCTCGAAATCCAATAAAAACTACAAAACCCGAAAGCTCACTCACTCATGAGTTTAACCATACAAAATTTATCAAAATCCAACCTCATTTGGTCACTCCAATCCTTAAAATCCTCTCTCCAATTTCTAAGCCCTAAATTTCCAAATTTCTAGCTCAAATTCCCAATTAGATGATGAACAAAGCGATGGATTCATGAAATTTATGCCATTATAGGTTAGAATCACCTACCCCAACGTTGCTCCTTGAAATCCTTCGAAAAATCGCCTCTCTCTCGAGTTCTCAAACCCAAAATCGAAAATGGGAAACAAAAACTTGAGTTGGGGTTTTCTACCCAGCAAAACCGCACATGCGGTCCTATTTCTGCTTCTGTGACACCGCACCCGTGGAATTTCCATCGTAGGTGTGGAACTCACTTAATGCATCAGGTTCCACAATTGCGGCCAACCCATCGCACCTGCGACCTCACCTTCCACTTCTGCAGAAAAGACCAAACTCCTCTATGTCTGCATATGCAGCTCCCCAAGTGCACCTGCGACCTCGCACCTGCAATCCCTATTCCGCAGGTGCGGAAACACCAGCAGCAACAGCTTCAGCTGCAATTTCCAAGTTCAAAACTCCCCGTTAACTATGTGGAATCACCTCGAGCCTTCGGGACCTCAACCAAACATACCAACAAGTCATATATCAATATACAAACTTAGTCGAATCTTTGAATCGCTTAAAACAACATCAAAACACCAAATTACAGTTGGATTCAAGCCTAAGAACTTCTAAACTTCTGAATTCCACAACCGATGCTGAAACCTGCTAAACCATGTATGAATGACCTGAAATTTTGCACACAAGTCAAAATTGACACCACAGACCTACTCCAACTTCCAAAAATCCAATCCTACCCCGATATCAAAATCTCCACTACCGATCAAAATCGCTAAAATTCCAACTTTCTCCAATTCAAGCCCAATTCTATTACAGACCTCCAAATCACATTCCGAACGCACTCCTAAGTCCAAAATCACCTAATGGAGTTAACGGAACCATAAAAATTAAAATCCGAGGTTGCTTACTCATAAGTCAACATTCGGTCAACTCTTCAAACGTTTGCTTTCTCATAAGAGACTAAGTATCTCAATTCACTGTAAAACCACTTTGAACTCAAATCAACTAACCGGGTAAGTCAGAATACAACTAAAGAACACAAAAAGAGAAGGAAATGGGGGAATGAGGCCATAACTCTCGAAACGACTAGTCGGGTCTTAACATCCTCCCCCTCTTAAACAAACGTTCGTCCTCGAACGAGTCTAGAAACATACCTGAAGTCTCAAATAGATGTGGATATCTGATTCAAATCTCCCGCTTTGTCTCCCAAGTGGCCTCCTCCATGGGCTGACCTCTCCACTACACTTTCACTGAAGCTATATCCTTTGATCTCAACTTTCGAACATACCGCTCCGAAATAGCCAGTGGCTCTACATCATAAGTCAAATCACCATCTAACTAAACTGTTTTGAAATTCAAGACATGAGACAGATTTCCAAAATACTTCCAGAGAATAGAAACATGAAATACTAGATGCACACCCGTCAAGCTAGGTGGCAAAGCAAGCTCATAAGCCGCATCCCTAATCCTCCGAAGCACCTCAAAAGGCCCAATGAATCAAGGGCTCAGTTTTTCCTTCTTCCCAAATCTCATAACACCCTTTATGGGTAAAACCTTCAGTAGAACCTTCTCCCCAACCATATAAGACACATCACGAACCTTTATGTTAGCATAACCCTTTTGCCTTGACTGCACTGTGTGAAGCCGCTCCTGAATCACTTTCACCTTGTCTAAGGCGTCCTGCACTAAGTCTGTACCCAAAAAGCTAGCCTTACCTAGCTCAAACCAACCTACTGAAGATCTACACCGTCTCCCATATAAAGCTTCATATGGAGTCATCTGAATACTCGACTAATAACTATTGTTGTAAGCAAACTCCGCGAGTGGTAGAAACTAGTCCCATGAACCACCAAAATCAATGACACAAGCACGTAACATATCCTCCCAAATTTGAATAGTGCACTCGGACTGCCCGTCCGTTTGAGGATGAAATGTCGTGCTAAACTCCACTTGAGTGCCCAACTCTCGCTGCACGGCTCTCCAAAACTACGATGTAAACTGCGTGCCTCTATCAGAAATGATGGAAACTGGAATTCCATGAAGGCGAACAATCTCTCTGATGTAAATCTCAGCCAACTACTCTGAAGAATAAGTAGTGAACGAGACCCCACTAGTCTCCAAAATACCTGCTACACGGAGAATCCTCAGACACTTATCCAAGAAACCCTGGGCATCCTCACCCTTTTTACCGCTGAAAGTTAGATGCTGAAGTCTACCAAACCTCTCCAATCTACGTTGCTCATCATCAGGCATGGAAGGAACCACATAGTCCTGAGCAGGTGCAACCAGTTGGGCTGATGGTTCCCCCGGTGTCTGGAGTCCCTGAACAACCTGCTCGGGTGTGCGGGCTGGCGGGAGTCTGAGTGCCTTCCCCGACTTGGGAAGTGGCTGTTGTAGTAGAAACAAAGATCGCCTGAGCAGGACCGGTGAACATGGTCAGAATTTGAGCTAAGGTCTTTTGAAGACCTCGAATCCCGAAGGGCACTGCTGGTGCCTGAGCTGGTTGTGCTGGTGAATCCATAATTGGGACTTGATCCTATACTGGGGCAACTGGTGGATCTGTAGGTGCTTCCCTATCTGCTGTGCGGGCAACACCCTTGCCCCTACCATGGCCTCTACTGCGGCCTCGGCCTCCCGTGGCCCCAACCGGTAGCACGTGTCCTCACCATCTATGAGAAAATAGAATAACAGAAGTTTAGTTACTAGTATCAATAGATTCGCACAATAAGAATTTGAGAATGTGAAGTTTCCTAAGGGTTCTGCAACCTCTCGAAGATAAGTATAGACGTCTCCATACTGATCCGCAAGACACTACTAAACCCTCTCATGACTCGTAAGACCTATGTAACCTAGGATCTAACACCAACTTGTCACGACTTAAAACTCAACCCCTCATGATGGCACCAATCGTGGAACTAGGCCAGCCTCAACTCAACCAACACAATACAACAACAATAAGTTTGAAAACATTTAATATAAGCTTTGAACATTTAGAGGAAACTGTTTGAACATAAAAAATTCCAAAATAAGATACACCTGTCCAAAACCAGGGTGTCACTAAGTGCATGAGCATCTAAAAGAAGAACATAGTCTATTACAACGTTCAAGAAAACAAACTGGAATACATCTAGAGATAGAGATGAAGAGTCCAGGCATGCGAATGCCGTGCAGATACCTCAATAATTACCTAAGCCTGAAGCCTCTATCAACAACTGCCACTAGGTCCAAAAGTGCCTGAATTTGCACACAAGGTGCAGGGGGTTACGTGAGTACACCAACTCAATAAATAACGAGTTCAAACTATAGACTGAATGGTAGTGACAAACTCAACCTCAACAAACATAATAGAATCAATGTACAAAAATGTAGACATCTTTCAGTTAAATTGACAGCTCAAAGTGATAAGGTACATATAGATCTGAACAGTAACTCAACTTTTTCTACATGCCCATGCATCAATTGGGTAGGTCGTGATTTTTACTCCCTTGAGCAAGGAGGTTTTCCATGTAAAAATCTCTATGTTGATTACTTTTCCGCAATTATTCTTGTTTGAGTGTGCAGAACTTGTTCAAAGAACCATAGTTTTTGAAAACACGAAAATCATGCAAGAAATAATTTTATTCTGATTATTGTGTAAGTGTAGTCTAAATTAATAATTATCAGATCAGGTTCTTTTGTAAGAGGCTAATACCTTGAAAGGATCTACAATGGCTGCACCACTAGATGCTCAAGAAGGCCAATCAACCGTAAGGCCACTAGTGTTCAATGGAAAATACTACGGTCGATGGAAGGAAATGATGTGTGATTTCTTGGAACAAGAAGACTTGGAACTCTGGAACATAGTTGAGAAGGGACCAAAAATCTCAATGTTGTTTGATGACAAGGGTGTCCTCACTGGACCAAAGGCAAGTGAAAAATACCCCGAGGAAGATGTTAAAGAAGTTCAAAAGAATTCCAAAACTAAGAAGATCTTGATCTGTAGAATTGGCATTGTTGAATACAATAAAATATCGGCCGATAGAGATGCAAAAGTTATATGGGATGCCTTGAAGTGTGCTCATGAAGGTACCTCTCAAGTGAAGTAGTCAAAGATTAACATGCTAACTAGGCAATGTGAACTATTCAAGATGAAGGAGGGAAAAACTATCATGGAGGTCCATACTGAGCTGACTGCTATTATTAATGAATTAATATCTCTTTGAGAAGTGATTCTCCACCACAAAATTATGAGAAAAATTCTGAGCATACTGCACCCATCATGGGACAGCAAGGCGAATGCAATCATTGAAGCAAAGAATCTGAAAAATAACTCTTGATGATCTGATTGGAAATATGGAGACCTATAAGCTAAAGCTCAATCGGGATCGCCTAGATTGACAAACTACTAAACCTCGCAAGACAATTAACATGATGCTCAAGACAACCAACAAATAGGACACTGGACAAGATGATATGGCATTAATGACTCAATGTTTACAAAGGGCAATAAGGAAAGGTAGTTTCTTAAAGAATGGTAGGTCATCAAAATCCAAGACTCTGGAGAAGAAGAAGAAGAAGAAGAAGAACAACAACAACAACAACAATAATTCCGATGGCTGCTACAATTGGGGAAATAAAGGCCACTTCATCAAAGACTACCCCTTGTAGGAACTTGAGTGGACAAAGAACAGTTCTGATAAGGGAAAGCAACAGAAGACCGGGTTCATGGACGAAGAATGACAAATAAGAAAATGAACAAAATTACGAAAAGAGCCATGGCTGCTATGCAGTCATCCTCAACTAATGAGTCTGGTGATGATGAAAGTGAAGATAAGGATTAATCATTAATGGCTAAAGAGAATAGTGACTCAGAATCAGAAGATCTCTTGGCATTAATGGAAAATTCAAACTCCAGCGTTGATGAGGAAGAAGAACTTGAGATAAACTTTCAAGACATCAAGGACAAAATTCATACCTACTCTAAAAATAAATTGATTTCTCTATCATCTGTCTTATTTGATGCATATCAAAAATATTCTGATGAAAAGGAACAATTAATGACTGACTATGCATCACTTAGACTTGACACAAAGATCTAGAAATAAGTAGAGAAAATGTTGAGGTCTTTGTAGTAGATCTTAAGAACTAGATTTTTGTGTTAGAAGATTAAAATGCTGCCTTAAAAGCTGAGAACAATAGATTGCTTTTGCAGCAAATAAAGGTAAGGAGTCAGCCACTGACATTCAAGAGAAACTAGAAAGTGAAATAAAAGAGGCCAATAATAAACTTCTAATTTGATCTGAAAATGCTAGGATACTTCAAGAATACCTAAATAAGGCCAAGTTTGAATTAGAAAAGAACTTGAAATAGACCAGGTCTTCCTAGATAATGTTCAAGATACATGAAAATCACATTAATAATGACATACTAAGACTAAAATTCCTTACAATTCACATAACAAGTATGTAGACATTCCTGGCAATCGTCTCTACACTCATTGTGGAATGAATGGATACTTCAAGGAAAAATACCCATCCAAAATCTAAGCAGGCATAAAAAATATTATACATGTTGAGAAAAGAAAAACAGTGAAACCCAGACCTTCATAGAAGGTTAATAAACTATCAGGATGGACTAAAAAGAATATTATTCATCATTTTACTAGGAGAAAGGGATCTAAGCTAGTCTGAGTTCCTAAAATTAATCCATAAATATTTTGCAGACTAAGGTGAGAGGAAGCAAAAATCGGTAGTATGTTAATAGTGCTTGCTCCTACCACATGACCAAAAACAGAAATAATTTTCTCTTACTCAGAGCCTATTAAGAAGGGAGTGTGGGCTTTAAAAAAAGGGAATCATAATCAACACATGTACGGTTGGTAAGTCCCACTCTCATGCTATAGATAATGTGTTTATGCCAAAGGATTGAAGCACCGTTTTCTAAGTGTATCTCAATGTGTGACAAAGGGAACCAGGTTCTTTTTACTTGTAAAAGATGTATGGGAATAAATTAAAACTCTGAAAACCTAGGTTTCAAAAGAAAAAGGCATAAAAATATTTACAAAGCTGACATCATGTCTGCAGCGAAAAATGAATTTTCATGTCTTAGTGCGCTGGATACTGATTCCTTTTAGTGGCACAAAAGACTAGGGTAATATAGCTATAAATCATCTTATTAAAATGATAAATTTAAAGTTAAATTATTTTTAAATAAAAAGGTATGACATTGAGTAGAGAGTAAATCAAAATGGAGTAACTACTACAAAACTACTTGTATTTTTAAATATTATTAGTAGCTAGTGATTGTGATACCAACATCGACAATTAGATTAACTAATTCAACATTACAATTATAAGATGAATAATTATGTAGACAATAAATTTACTTTCAAAAAATAATCGAAATCGAAAATTATTGCAACAATCGTACTATTTTATTTCAAATAATGTGAGTGTGCAACCTCTATGATTCATCTAATTCTTCTTTTCAATAGTAAACAAATTCAAGGGCCTTTGAGCTTAATCTTGAATTTGAGTTTGATTTATCCATCAAGAACACCTTGATGGTCGCCAATGAGCGGTAATTTTGTTAAGAACAAGTAATATTGATCTTGAATGCCTTATATTTTCACGTTGTTCTTGATCTTGAACTTGATTTCTTGAACTTGATTGCTTGAAACTTGAAGCTTATAGAAAAATTTGCGGTGTTTGATCCATGAGCTTTGTCTTGCTTCTTGTTATGACTTTTGGTGTCTTTTCTAAGTCATGCAGACCCCTATTTATAGTTGTGGTAAGAGAAGAGTTATGATGAGAACAAACTTTTTCTAACCAATCGAATTGAAGCGAGACAATGTGGTATTTGATTGGCCAGATATGTCACTTACACATGTGGCATAATTTTATTGGCCATTTAATTTGACTTGGCATGCCTTACACGTGGCATGACTCTACTGGATCTTCCATTTCAATTGGTGTACCACGTCATTTCACATGTGACACCAAAGTGGGCCTCTAGGAAGATGACATCTTAATCCCAAAAATGTGGGTTAATCACTTGTAGCCCAATTAAATAGGATAGCCCTATAACGACCCAATCGGTCATTTTGAGATCTAGCACGTCGTTCAGTGGTTTGAGTCCTTGAGTAGCTTCACTTCAGGTATTATGACTTGTACGTTTGGTTGTAACTGAATTTCGAGAAGTTTGGAGTTGACTTGAAAAGAAAATTCTAATTTCGAAAGTTTTAAGTTAGAAGAATTAACTAAGGTGTGACTTTTGAGTAAACAACATCGGAATCGCGATTTGAAGGTTCCAATAGGTTCGTATGATGATTTCATATTTGGGCGTATGTTCGGGTGGTCCGGAAGCATTTCAGTGCTTATTATGGAAAGTTGGCATTTTGAAGGTTTAAGAATTTCATAAGTTTGGTTTAAAGTGGATTTTGATGTTATCAATGTCAATGGGGTTTTGAAGGTTGTAATAGGTTTGTATCATGATTTTTGACTTGCACACAATGTTTGGCGTCATTCCGGAATGATTTGATATGATTTAAACGCGTTTGTCGATGTTTGGAAGTTTGAAAGTTGAAAGAAAGATTTTGATCGTTGATTCATGATTTTGATGTTATTCATGGCTCTTCAAGGCTTTGGATAAGTTTGTATAAGGTATTAGGACTGGTTGATGTGATTGGATAGGGTCCTGGGGCCTCAGGTGTTTTTTGGGGTGATTTCGTACCAAGTCAGGCTAAGTTGCTGTTGCTGATGTCTAGTTCTGATTTTGTTCTTCGCGAATGTGAAGGGATTCACGAGTTTGCAAAGAAGGATATGTTGGATGCTGAATTTTGTGCTTCACGATCGCGATTGAGGCCTTGCATTCGCGAAGAAGAAACTGGTCCTGTGAGATTTTTAGACTTTGCATTTGCGAAGGGTAAATTTCGTTCGCAAAGGGTAAACTGCGTTTGGGAAGGTTCTCCTGGTAAAGAACCGCGTTCGCGAGCTGGGACTCGTGTTCGCGAAGGGCAGTGTTGAAGTTGGAGCTGGTATTGCTTCGCGAACGCGAGGGACTTTCCGCGTTCGCGAAGGAGGTCGGACTAGGCAGTGTCTTTTTAAAGACGGGGATTTGGCCATTGTAACGATCCTACTGATCATTTTGAGCATTTGCATTTTTCTCGGTAGTTTGGGGGAATGAGTAGCTCTATATGATGTATTAGGACTCGTGTGCAAAATTTGAGTTCATTTCGAGTTGATTTGATATGTTTTGGCGCGAGTTTTTGGAAGTCGAAGTTCATTAAGTTTGATTTATGGTGCATTTCGTCATTTCAATGTTGTTATGAATGATTTGAGGCCTCAAGTTGGTCTGTGTTATGTTATGGGACTTGTTGGTATGTTTGTACGGGGTTTTGAGGGGCTCGGGTGAGTTTCAGATAGGTTTGGGTTGCGTTACGCTCATTTTTCTTATGTTTCGACGTCGTTTCTTCAAGTATAAATGGTACCACATTAAGAAAATGATCTCCGATTTCTGTTTTGATTGAAGAATTAGATCCGTATCATTATTACGGAGCCATATAAAAAAGAATCGTTGAATTTTGACATCGTATGAGGAATTATTGTCATTTTACTAAGAGTTGAGTTGCTAGATTTTTCATATTAATTACGAAACTGTCACTGAATTCGTATTTAAAATTTGCACTATTTACAAATATTGAAACCAACATATCTCCTTCATTATAAGGTCAAATGGAGTGATTCAAAAGCCTAACTTGACTAAAAGTTCACAAGGAATGCAGTGGAGGCATAAAATGTGAGATTCGGGATTTTTTGGCATGAGAAACGAGGCAGAATAGCTGGTAGAAAATATATATAAAACAAGGGTTTGGTCATTTGGTCATATTTTGAGTTGGGGAGCTCGGATTTGAGTGATTTTGGAGGCGATTTTTACCATATGAATTGAGTAAGTGTTCTCTACTCGGTTTTGGTTATATTTCATGAATCCATCTTCGTTTTTGGGAATTGATTGATGATTTCAAAGTGAAATTTGGGGGGATTTTGCCTAAAGTTTAATAAAATGAATTTTTAAGTTTTGAATATTGATTCGGAGTCGGATTTGAGTGAAACTAGTATGGTTGGACTCATAATTGAATGGGTTATCAGATTTTGTGAGTCTTTTTGGGTTTCGAGGTGCGGGTCTAGGTTGGACCTTTTGGCCGATTTTGGGCTTTTGATTAAAGATTCAACCTTTTTCATTTGGGATTGATTCCTTTAACATTGTTTGATGTATTTGAGTTGTTTTTGTTTAGTTTTGAGCCGTTCAGAGGTCGAAACGCGCGAAATGGCATTTTTGGACCACCGCTTGGCTTGCTCGGTATTGGAATTGTCTTGTTCGAGGTAAGTAGCTCTTCTAATGTTAGTGTTGAGGGTGTGAAACCCCGAATTACGTGTTATGTGATTGGTGTTGAGGTGACGCACATGCTAGGTGCTGGGCGTGTGGGCGTACACCATGTGAATTGTGACTCTGTTATTCTCCATGGCACTGTATAGTAGCCCTATCTTGTTGATGTCTGTGTTTTCTCCATGTGATAAAGTAATTGAGTTGCTAATAATGCTAGATATCATGTTTAGGCTTTATGTTGATACTGTTGGGACCTATAGTGGTCATTTCTTGTTGTCACCCCACTGGTTTTCATTGGTATTTCGTACTTAGTCATATATTCATGCATTTATATCATATCTTAGTCTTAGTTGTTATTCATTGCAACATCATATCATTGTTTCGAGTTAGTCTTCATGGCATTGTGAGCCCATGGGTGATTTTGGAGAATTTGATGATTGAGTGAGGCCGAGAGCTTGATTTTGAGTGACAGTTATGGGATCGGGGTGCATGCCGCATCCTGTTATATTGATTTATGCCTGGGTCTTTTTTGTTATAGTGCTCGGGCTAAAAGAGCCCCTGCGGAGTCTGTACACACCCCCAGTGAGCGCGATTGATTATATTGAGGGATGGATCTTCTTTGGACATGGATCTTGTCTGAAGCATTCATATACCTGGAGATGGATCTTCTCCATGGGGCCGGATTGGCCTTTCTTGGTAGTGAATGACTGATGATCAGTGATGTATATATTCCGAGATGAATCTTTCCTTGTCCAAATGGGCCATATACAATACCGAGTGGTTAAGCATGATGAATGGAAAGTGTGAGACAGTGAGATTGAGTACTATAAGAATGTGAGTACATGATTCATCTTTAAGATACATGGCATTGGTATGCACGCATGACATACAAGCATAGAGATGCATTTTTCCTCATGTTGTACGGTATCATGTCATTCATGAGTTTTACACACATTGATACATGGCATAGAGAGGTATTTCACACTTGTTATATGGAAAGAAAATGAAATATCTTATTTATTGTGAAAAGAATTTTTAGAAAAATTACAGTTTTCAAACTATTTCATATATTACGACGATTTCGATAAAGGATTTGAGTTTCACTGATATTCTTGAAAATTGGAACTATTTTCGGAAAACTGTGAAAAAGTTGAGCATTTTATCTTTGAGTTACTTCCTCATTTATATGCTCTATGTTGTTATGAATTGTTGTTGGTTATTGGTGTTGGACCCGACCTATGTTCTAGCTTGTCACGACTTTTAACATAAGTTAGGATTGTTACTTACTAGTACACGGGGTCGGTTGTACTGATACTACACTTCTATACATTGCGTGCAGATGTTGTCTGTTGTTGTTGTTGTTGTGTTCGATGGTTGCTAGATTTGATGATGTTCCTGCATTCTAGTTGTAGATGCCTCTTGTTCATGGTAGCTGTAAATTTATAAAACTCTATTTATGTACTTTTCAAACTGAAGATGTATTTACTTTATATCAACTTTGTAAATTCTATTCTTAGAAGCATATGATTTGTACTACCAGTCCTTGGAAAAGTTTATAAGATTTAGATAATTCTCTTGTTTAAGCTGTCTTATCTAATATTATGGGAATTGGATAGTATAGTTGGCTTATTTAGCAGGTTGGTTTAGGTGCCATCATGACTAGTGGATTTTGGGTCATGAGAGTTTGGTATCATAGCTCTAGGTTCATAGGTTCTACAAGTCATGAGAAAGTGTCTAGTAGAGTCTTGCGGATCGGTATGATGACGTCCATACCTATCTTTGAGAGGCTACATGGCATTTAGGATATACTTCCCATCTTTCATTCCTTATTGTGTAGCATTGATTCAGCTTGAAGCATAATCCTTTGAATTCCTTCCACGCATTCGTATGCACACATGAGCGCTCGGTATCAGTTGTGCATCAGCGGCTTGTGATTCCATGAATGAGGTGCGAGATGTGATTTTTGTGTGTTGATGATGGGCTAGTCTGGAGGACTTGTGGTCGGGTTTTGGCTGTAGCTTGAGAACAGAGGTGCTGATTGTGTGAGTACGTACTTTTGGATTTATATGTCTGATAATGTCTCTATTAGTGGAATTTGTGGTTGCATGACTACGTGATGAGTATGATGTGACTGCAAGATGTTTTTATCTGTGTTGGATTTGACAAGAAGAGTTTGCTTGCAATGTAGGAAGGACTATTGGGTGTCTGATTTCTACCTTGATGTGACGTATAGAATCGAGTTATGAGCACATTGGGGAATCTTTCATGTTGTTTGATTTTGGAATGAGTTAGATTCTCCTGTCTTGTTGATGAATTTAGAATTAGGAAAATTAAGTAATTTCATAGTAATTATGACTGTGGAAGGGTATGGAAAGATGTCAGTTTGAGGCTAAGCAGGTGAGTTATCTCTTGCCGGGTGTCCTGAGATTGCGTGATCCCTATGTTTTTTTGTAGCAAGTTCTCTTTTACCAGTGAATTATATGTGCTGCAATTTTGAGTTTGCAGCGCTTATGAGAGTTGGCTTGACTATTACAAGGGCGAATGGGAGATTTGTAGATGATTTGAGATGCTAGATGGTTTGTGTTATACGAGCTTATGGAGGATTTAGTTGAATCTCATTGTGGTATTATGGCTGTAATAAAGTATGAGCATTGTGGGTTATGGTGTGTTTTGATCTATGGCTTTGAGCCAAGTGGGGGAGTTCGATATTGATAAGTTGATTATATGGTTATGTGTTGTATTAGTTTCAGTTTGAGGTATACTTGTGAATGAGTTATGTTCTGCAGAGGGTGAGATTGAGGATGACTTGAGTAAGGGGATTTCTGGATACGGGTTGTATTACAATCTATGGGTATATAGAAATCACGGAATGCTTTGAGTTGTTATAGGTGAATGATGTAATGTGCATGGAGCAGGAATTTATTTGGTTGCATTAAGGTGGGGTTACTTCCTTGGGTGTTGGTGTGTTAATGGGGTACAAGTCGTTCGGTCCGTTTGATCAGTCTAATTTAGATTTGAGCAGAGTGGATGTCTCTCGAAAATAGTTCTAATTGGTTCAAGAATTATATGTAGAAATTGGCAATCTTCAGGATTTACATATGGCTAGAAACTGAGATTTACATTGGATGATGTCGAGACTTCCGGAATTTCTATATCCTTATGAGTTCTACATTTCAGTATCAGGAATGTAAGAGGAATAACTTTAGATCGGCAGAAGGTCTCTTCGAAGTAGGTATCTCGATTTTGATACTTTTGGGGTGCTTTAGAGGGAATTCAGCGGCTTATGAGTCTTAAGACGGTGTGGTCCTATGCTAGTTCATGGGGCAAGTTTTGGGTAAGGATAGTAGTGGTCTAGCAAGGAAAAGTATCATTTTGAAGGCAGTTCAGATGGGACTCGAAGTATTAGGACATCTTAGTAACATGTTGGATCAGTATGGTAACGGATGTGATTGGCTCTTTTAGTTCTTATGATGTAGTGAGTTTCTATAGGTGTTTTGTGGCGATACCCTTGGGTTTTGATGGCTTGCGTAACTTGGTTGAGTTAGAGGGATTTAGTCCCAGGCGGTTTGGTTAAATGCAAATGGGTTTCACAGAGTTCTTGATGGTTTCTACCACGATTTGAGATGTACATTTCCTACTGGTGTGTGGGACAAGTTTCATATTGTGATTTTCTCCTGGATGAGATCAAATGGAAGGTTCTTGGATAATTGAGTATGTAGTTACTCGTGACTTGGAGTGCATTATGAAGTTCTCATATTTTTATATAATGGCATGGTATATGCAGTGTGTTGTGTGGGATTGAAATTGGCAAGTGCAAGGCACGATTCGGTTTCGAAGGGAAGGACATAATTTCTTAAGCAGCATGGATGATTTCAGATGACTAGTTAAATGACATTACTATTTGGTATGCCTTGATAAGAGTATATAATTCAGAAGGGGCAATGTGTTTCGTGTTACATCCCATACTTTAATATTAAGATGATTCGTAGTAATCCATATGAGCTTGAAGGGATTAAGAACATTCATGAGTTTATAGAGGATTTGTGACTATGTTATTATAAGACCTCGTAAGTTTAACAACCTTGATACTGTTAGATATTACGTTAGTGTGGTATTTTCTTTTAAGCGGAGTATTTTAATAATGATTTTATAAGTATAAGTTTGAATAGTTACCAATATTACTATTTTCGGATATGGTAAGTTATACTCATAATATAAGAAAGTTTATCTGATTTTCTTTATTGTAAAAATAGAAATTATTTTTGCACAAAAAAGAAGGTAATCTTTTTACTATTTTAAGAATTAAGCATACGAATTTTTTTTAATCTTTATATGAGATTAGGAAAATTAGAAGTTGAGAAAATATATGTATTTTTAAATAAATATTTTAATGAAATATAGTGTATATATTAATTTCTTTATTGTACCACATGATCATGATAATAAATTATATAAAGTGTATTAAAAATAAATAGTATTTTAAGTAAGTTGAAATAATTTTTAATTATACAGGTAAATTGATAATTATCTAAAATAATTGGGAAAGACATCACGTGGCAGCAATACAAATCAAACAAAGTGACTCATTGATAAAATTGAAAGGTGGCAATAACGTGAAACACACCCATTCAAACATATAGATTTATGACTATTTTACTTATTTTGGGGTGTGCTCTCATTCGATATCAAAATTTTAGCTTCCGTTCTTGGCAGGTTTAACTTATTTTTTCTCTCCTTTACTTCATCACTTTTCCTTAATAAAATAATTGTATGGTCTGACCTTGCTTGTATTCATTGTGATTCTTATTAATTTCTCCTTGAACTTTTCGACTTCTCTCTTCGCAATTGAGATTTTCTTCTTGTAATTATATATTTTTGGAAGCAGACCTATTCTTCATTTGTTAACTGTATTAAAAGATTGCATTTTTTCCCCCTGTTTGCTTCAACTTTTGGCATGTTTTAATGGGAAGAAAAGAGATTGGATACAGACTTGTTGCACTTTTTTTTTATTAATCTGATGCTTCAATTCTTGGCATATTTTAAGGTGAGGAGAAGAGATTGGTCTAAGAGTTGGAAAAAAAACGGAATTTTGAACCTTACTGTGAAAAACTACCCAAATTATTCTATTTTTGTTACATATTGCATTCCTTTTTGTTATGATGCTTCAGGTTACAGAATGTTTGGGGTCCACCAAGATAGAAATGAACATCACAATCCATCTCTATAGCTGCATGTGGTAAATCAAACTTTGGCACTAAATGTGTAGCACTTTACAAGTCAAAGAAGCTGAACTTGAAAATGAAAATTTGGGAATTCAAACTATTTTCCAAATTCGTATACACAGCGTGGTTAGGTAAACGAGAAAGGTATGTTAAGGCTATCCCTTCTTTCTTTTTGGCATGATCCATACGATAAAAGCGAAACGAGCAAATGCACAATTTCCATGAATGATTATATTCATAGAAGTATTTGAGATGCCTATGTTTTTGAATTCCTATAAGTCTTATTATTCTATTGTCTGTTCATGGATATCAGAAATATATGTAAGTTGAAAAAATTTTATTTCACGATATTAGTTTGAGGTATAATGGTCTTATGACATTTCGAGAAGTTTTATTAATGTACTTCTCATGCATTGCACTCGTTTACATGTGCATTTACCCATGACTCAGACGGTGTTATATACGCATATATATGTATATGGAATATGGGAAAAAGTTACGACGTTATATACGCACCACCACTTGATCAACTCGTATACATTGATGATTTTGCTCACAGTAGCACCAGATGACGTTATATACGCGCATATATGTACATATATATATATATATATATGGGATATGGGAAAAAGGTTATGGCATTATATACGTAACACCACTTGATCAGCTGGTATACGTTGATGATTTTACCCACAATGGCACTAGATGGGTGTTATATACATCTATATATGTAAATATATGTATATGGGATATGGGAAAACGTTACGGTGTTATATACGCACCACCACCTGATCAGCTGGTATATGATGTTGATGTTGCCCACAGTGGCTGAAATGATATGATGGGATGCCCTCGGAAGCCTGATGATGTTATGTACGTACGGACCTATGCATTACATGACATTTATATGCATATGCATGACCTTATAAATATTTCATGATTTACAGAGCCATCTAGATTTACAGGCTGAGTCATTTACTCCACATTTTCTTCCATATTCTTTATATACTTATTTACATGACTTACATACTCAGTACATTATTCATATTTACGTCCTTTTTTGGGAAAACTGCATTCATGCCTGTAGGTATAGATAATCAGTTTGGCGAGCCTTCATCGTAGACGAGATTGGCATTCAACGAAGGATAGGTAAGACTTCATCTCATTCGGAGTGCAGCCGAGTCTATGAGTCACATGTCAGAGTTTTACTACAGACTTATGGGTAGGCCGGTACCCTGTCCCATTTTATGTCAAATAATCTTATAGGCTTTGTAGACACAGGTTTACTATGTACAGTATGTTAGAGGCCTTGACGACCTATATGTATTCATGTTTTATGAACGATGATTCATTGATATAACATTTGCCCACTTAGAATTTTACATTACGAGTTGTGGCCATATTGGCTCATGATAATTACAAAGAAAAAAGAATAGTTACAGAGTGGTTCGCTCGGGCCATTACGACACCGAGTGCCAGCCACGCCTCCCCAGGTTTGGGGAGTGACATTTTGATTTATGGATACTTCATTGGTATTGTGGTACTCTTCTAGTTGATCGACTATTGATATTCAAATTTTGCTTTGTGGCACAGAAGAATTTTAGAAGTATTCCTCATGTGATGATCGTGTATTTGATATGTGTTAGACATTCAGGCGGTGGAGTTGGGGATTAGATATGGTGATTCATGTGTTCTATGGATTTGGAGTCTGGGAGTTCTCGGTAGCAAATTATTTTTGGTTGTGGACTATGAAAATGTGGTCAAACCTAGTCAGAGGATGGTATACGTTATGGTTAGGCCATTATGGACCTTCAGAGGGTTATTTATCGATTTGTGGATAAACAGAGTTGATTTGGGGTCCATTGGTAGGCACAATTAGGATGTGCATTCTACACTGGGTCGGATTGGTTGACTCCATAATTCTTTGGTTGAGGGATGTGCCATTTGATTGTTATTTAGCTCATTCGTGTTCTGATATGATATGTGAGTTACGCTTCTATGCTACGAGGAGTTGTTATTCATTGGTTATATCCACACATGGTGCAGTTCTATTGGGGCCTTATAGCGAAGTTTAAGTGACATGGGTATTTGGGTATTGCATAATTGATTGCGTATTGGTTATGCTCTTTCGGATTTTGTGTGGCATTGTATCATTTGCTTCTCCATGGTTATGGTAATTCACTTTGGGTACTTGATGTCGAATTTTGCGTGGTTGTTGATTTTGAGCAAGGTGGCTTGAGGTATATGCCATGGACCAGTATTTCTATGGGGTCACGCATTGCAGCGCGGTTATGTTAAGGTATGAACCTTTGTGTTAGATTCATGTTATGGTCCTATTGTGTGTGATAGATTTTCGGTATTTCGTTGTGGCAGTACTTGTTAAGCTTGCGGGACAATCCTCTCGTTTGAGTCATTTTCTATGATTTGAGTACATTGGGATTGTTGCTTACTGGTGCACATATTGCACGGGTTATGGATTTATATTGTATGGATGTGGCATGTCACAATAGTAATTATGTTAGATAAGATGAGGTCATCGGACCTCGAATGGGTGCTATCAGATCTGATTGCGGTATATTTGGAAGGATATTGTTGCTGATCGACTTAGAAATTTGTTATAGTTCCTATCGAAGGACAGGGAGTTCCACAAATGGTTGATCTGATGAATGGTTATGAGTTTGACATGAGGTTTATTACTGGTATTGGGTTGTTTTGAGCAGCTACTGCGATTAGAAATTTACAATGAGTATGCGAGTCGTGTGGTATGTTGGGTGATTACATCTTGGCCTGTGGTTATGACTTGATATAGCTTGTTTAGGCTTATACAGTGTATATATGCAAAGTTCGGGTCTTCTAGTAAATTTCGGATGTTGAAAATTGGATTATGTGGCTTACGGACTAAGGTTTAAGTAATGATCTTCAACAATGTTGTGTTGTCGGGCCTATATGGAATAGGGTGATGGGATCACCCTCGGTTATGTGCATGGTAATGTTAAACGGTGGTTTGACGGCTTAGAAACAACTCTTGGCACCTTCGAGGACGAACGTAAATTTAAGTGGGGGAGAATGTAACGACCCGACCGGTGATTTTGGGCATTTGCATTTCGCTCGGTAATTTGAGGGCACAAGTAGCTCTGTATGATGTATTAGGACTTGTGTGCAAAATTTGAATTCATTCCGAGTTGATTTGATATATTTCGGCGCGAGATTTTGGAAGTCGAAAGTTCGAAAGTTCATTAAGTTTGATTTGAGGCGTGTTTCGTCGTTTCAATGTTGTTATGCATCATTTGAGGCCTCGAATTGGTCTGTGTTATGTTATGGAACTTTTTGGTATGTTTGTACGGGGTCCCGAGGGGCTCGGGTGAGTTTCAGATAGTTTTGAGCTGCATTGCGCTCGTTTTTCTTATATTTTGACGTCGTTTCTTCAAGCATAAATAGTACTATATTAAGCAAATGATCTCTGATTTCTATTTTGATTTAAGCATTAGATCCGTATCGTAATTACGGAGTCATATAAAAAAGAATCGTCGAATTTGGACATCGTATGATGAATTTATGGTTATTTTACTAAGAATTGCCAGATTTTTCAGATTAATTACGGAATTGCCACTGAATTCGTATTTAGAAATCTGCACTATTTGCAAATACTGAAACCAACATATCTCCTTCATTATATGGTCTAATGGAGTGATTTAAAAGCCTAACTTGACTAAAATTTCACAAGGAATCCATTGGGCACATAAAAGTGAGTTTTGGGATTGTTTGGCATAAGAAACGAGGCAGAATAACTGGCAAAATATATATATAAATTGAGGAGGAGATTTTCACCATATAGATTGAGGTAAGTTTTTTCTACTCGGTTTGGTTATATTGCATGAATCTATCTTTGTTTTTTGGGATTTGATTGATAATTTCAAAGTGAAATTTGGGGGGTTTTGCCTAAAGTTTCATAATGTGAATTTTTAAGTTTAGAACATCAATTCAGAGTTGTATTTAAGTAAAATTGATATGGTTGAACTCATAATTGAACGAGTTACCGGATTTTGTGAGTTTTTTCGGGTTATGAGGTATGAGCCTAGGTTTGGGATTTTTGGTCGATTTTGGGCTTTTTATTAAAGATTCGACCTTTTTCAATTGGGATTGATTCTTTTAGTATTATTTGATGTATTTGAGTTGTTTTTGGTTAGTTTTGAGCCGTTTAGAAGTCGAAACGCTCGGTATTGGAATTGACTTGTTTGAGGTAAGAAACTCTTCCAAACTTAGTGCTGAGGGTATGAAACCCTGAATTACGTGTTATGTGATTGATGTTGAGGTGACGCACATGCTAGATGACGGGGGTGTAGGCGTGCACCCTGTGAATTATGAATATGTTATTTTTCATGGCACTGTATAGTGGCCCTATCTTGGTGATATATGTATTTTCACCATGTGATAAAGTAATTGAGTTGTTAATCATGCTAGATATTATGTTTAGGCTTTATGCCGATACTGTTGAGACCTATAGTGGTCATTTATTGTTGTCATCCCACTAGTTTTCATTGATATTTCGTACTCAGTCATATTCATGCATTTATATCATATCTTAGTCTCAGTTATTATTCATTGGCACATATCATTGTTCCGGGTTAGTCTTCATGACATTGTGAGCCTGTGGGTGGGTCTAGAGAGATTGATGATTGAGTGAGGCCGAGAGCCTGATTATGAGTGACAGTTATGGGATCGGGGTGCACGCCGCAATATGTTATATTGATTTATGCCTAGATCTGGCTTGTGATAGCGCTTGGGCTAAAGGAGCCCCCCCTCGGAGTCTGTACACACACCCAGTGAGCGCGATTGATTATATTGTGGGATGGATCTTCCCTGGACATGGATCTTGTCGGCAACATTTATATACCTGGAGATGGATCTTGTCCATGGGGTCGGATTGGAACTTCCTCGATACTGAGTGACTGATGGTCAGTGATGTATATATTTTGGGATGGATCTTCCCTGGGACAAATGGCTATAAACAATACCGAGTGGTTGAGCATGATGAGTGAAAAGTGTGAGACAGTGAGATTGAGTATTCTGAGAGTGTGAGTGCATGATTTATCTCTGAGATACATGGCATTGGCATGCACACATGACATATAGGCATAGAGATGTATTTTCCATCATGTTGTATGGTATCACGTCATTCATCACTTTTACACATATTGATATGTGGCATAGAGAGGTATTTCACACTTGTTATCTGGAAAGAAAATGAAACATCTTATTTATTGTGAAAAAGATTTTAGAAAAAATTATAGTTTTTAAACTATCTCATATATTACAACGATTTCGGTGAAGGATTTAAGTTTCACTGATATTCTTGAACAGCAGAACTATTTTTAAAAAAAACTATGAAAAAGCTAAGCATTTTATCTCCGAGTTACTTCCTCATTTATATGTTTTATGTTGTTATGAATTGCTATTGGTTATTGGTGTTGGACCCGACCTATGTTTCAGCTCGTCACTACTTTCAACCTAAGGTTAGGTTTGTTACTTACCTATACATGGGGTCAGTTGTACAGATAATATACTTCTGCACATTGCATGCAGATGTTGTCTGTTGTTGTTGCTGTATTCGAAGGTTGCTGGATTTAAAGATGTACCTATATTCCGGTTGTAGCTGCCTCTTGTTCATGGTAGATGTAGATTTATAAAACTCTGTTTATCTACTTTTCAAATAGAAGATGTATATACTTTATATTAGATATGTAAATTCTATTCTTAGAAGCTCATGATTTGTACTACCAGTCCTTCAAAAAGTTTATAAGATTTAGATAATTCTCTTGTTTAAACTGCCTTATTAAATATTATGGGAATTGGATAGTACAGTTGGCTTACCTAGCGGGTTGGGTTAGGTGCCATCACGACTAGTAGATTTTGGGTCGTGAGAGCCATTTTCATTTCATTTCATCCATGTGAGTCGATCTTGGAGCAAATTTGGGTGCAATATTTTCATCGTCAATCATAAGGTAGGTGATTTATGCAAGTTGTGAGTTAAATATACGAATTTAGGCTTGTAAATTCATGGAAAATTGTGGAGATTATGGGATTTTAAGAGAAAACCTAGAAATTAGTATTTTTGGAATTAGGCCACGAAATTGTACATGGGATTGTGAATAAATTATATATTTGAGTTCGCAATGTTATGGGTAATGTTTATCTTTGAAATATTTTGGAATCCGTGACTGTATTGACTTTTTCGAGCGGAGTTGTGAATTTATTATAAATTGATTAATTATAAGCATTAGAGTATATTTTTTGATTGAATCGCACATTTGTTTGACTAGTTACGGATCGTTGGGCTTTGAATTGAAGGGTTAGAGAGGTGTTAGAGCCGGTTATGGAACTTCGGAGCAAGGTAAGTCTCCTGTCTAACCCCCTAGGTGATATTTATTGTTATGTGCAACTAGTTGTGATTTCTACGTACGCACGATGTGACGAGAGTCCGTATGTAGCTAAAATATATTTATGTCTGGGTAGACTTAGGACTTTATCATGTAATAATTGAATTATTTGAACTAGTTCTGTTGGCTTAATTAATTAAAATTATAACTGAAATTTATTTAGAAAAAATATATTTATTCTAGGAAGAGCCTTATCACTTTTGAGTTGTGGGCGAGTTAGTTGAGAAACGATAAAGATTATATTTATTTTGTGCTCATGTATTGTATTGGAAGCACGTCTCTTGTAAGTCGGTAACTTCATTCCTTTCTTGTGGAGCGGGACGAAAGCCTCGGCAGTATATAATTGCATCTACGGTACGCGTTTGTCGACCCTCAGTAGTGTACACATTATTCTGGATCGGGCCAAACGACCTCGGCAGAATCGTGCATTATATCTCTAGAAGTCAAAATATTCACGAGATAGACCTTCCACTGATGCCCGACAGTTTATATGGTATTCCCTATTCATTTGATATTGGCACTTTGCATTTTATGAGCTGTTAAAATAGATTACAAGACTGAGAAAATCATACTTTAAAAGAAATATTTGGAAGATTATGTAACTTGCAAAGTATCCCATTATTGTTGCGTGCTTCATATCTACTTACGGTTTATTATATTGTTTTATTGCACCTCTATTAAGTATCGATGTCGATCCGTCGTCACTACTTCTATCGGGTTACACTAGATACTTACTGGGTACTCATTGATTTACGTACTCATGCTATACTTCTGCACTAAATGTGTAGGATCTGACAGGTTCATTTGGTAATCATCCTGGCGCGTAAGCGCAACAGTTGAGGAGTCTTTATGTGTGCTGCATTTCAGGCTACGCATCGTAGTCCATCGAGTCTCCATCGTACTATTTATTTTATTCTGTCTCATTTACATTCTAGAAAGATCATGTATCATCATTGTACTCCTTAGTAAATGCTCATGTAGTTGTGACACCGGATTTAGGGGTTCTTACGGGTTGTTCATTATTGTAGTTGTGAAAATATTATCATTAACCATGTAAATTCTATTTCGAACAATTTTATTAAGGAAAAAAAATGTATGATTTCAATATACTAAAATGAGTAATTAAGCTGATCATTCACCGTTGGCTTACCTGACAGCGGTGTTAGGCGCCATCATGACCTTTAATTGATTTTTGGTCATGATAGCTTGGTATTAGAGCCAGGTTCAGTTGGGTCTCACGAGTCATGATCAAGTCTAATAGAGTCTTGCAGATCGATACAGAGACGTCTGTACTTACCTTCGAGAGGTTATAGGGCTGTTAGGAGCACTTCCCTTCTTGATTCCTCGTTGTGCGATTTGATTACATTGAAGCTTATGCCTTCATTTCCTTTCTACTCAATCTTATGCGACGTGGAGCGTTGGTTATCAATTGGGTATAAATGAGTTGTAATGGTACTACAGATGTAGTGCATGATGTTTCTCCCTGTATATTCAATTGGGCTATTGTTACCGCATCGTGAAGGGATGTTTTGTCATTTCGACGCAATGTTAGTATTGCCTATGGTTTCGCTGATACGTACAGTGTATTATGATATTCATGAGTGGTTATCGCGCATTGTTGGTATAAATAGTATGGTGCTTTTTGTGTGTTTCGGTCCATGCTTTGGAGGTTCGACATTTGATTCTAGCGGAGGAAAGGCAATCAGACTATGGATGTTCAGGCTTTGGTTGATGGAGTAACAAGACTTGATATTTTAGAGCATGGTGGAATTCTCATTTGTGATGTGGTGTCATCATCCTTGTTGGAATGCATTAAGGTTCACCGATGTTATGGTCTTCTTTGATTTTTGGCCTTTGTTGTAGGGTGTTGAGAAATGGTGTCTGAGGAGTGGGTGTCAGAGATGGCGATATGTAGTGGTTCAGAATCAAATTGGTATTTCTAATGTTGATGGCTTGAGAAAAATGATCTGCTAGGAAGTCTAGAGTTGGTAGCGACTCATTTGTTCAAGTGCTATAGGTATGGATTTGGTATGAGGAAATATTCGAATAGCGAAGTATGAGGAAGGGCATAGGAAATGTCTCGCGGTGGTTGAATTACTAGCAGGTCAAGTATGGAAAGCAGAGGTCGAGAAGTTGCTTAAAGAAGATGGATTAACCTAAGTGGGAGTGGTAGAGTAGCATATGAATTTTGTGGTAGGGTAGCCACATACCTTGCGAGAAGTTTAGATCGATTTGGGAATCATGGTGGACAGTGACCAAGTCTATAAATGCCATTTAGGATGATGGCTAATGTACTGAAGTACATTGTACATAGTAGGAAGGAGTTTGCTTGAAATAAAGAAGGATGTGAAAACATGATTATCATTGGGATGCAACATGACTTCGAGTTCCGAATGTATTGTCGCACCTTTAGTTGATGTCAATGGGGAATGAACGGACTTGTACAGCAGGTGGGTGAGCATGGGCTCAGGAGGGCCTATTGATTTTGTAGTGGTTGTACCCAGTGCAGAACCGTTGGAAGATGTCGGCATGGAATTTCCACATGTGCGTTATTTCCCGTGAGCAGGTTAGCAGTTGCATGATGTTGATGAAGCTTCTACGAAGAATACTACTTGCTACTCGATAAGAGGTCGAATATGTGATTGTGAATGATAAGTCTTAATGTTCATGAAAAACTTAACAAAAGACTTCGAGAAATTTGGCGGGTTAACGATGCGAGATCAGGATGATTGAGAAGGAGAAATCTTTGTGGGTCCTATAGTATGTGATGGTAGCTTAAAGCTAAGTGGGGGATCCCACCGTCTATGATTGGATCGCGTGGTTGTCTTCTTGTACGGATTCTAGTTATCGGTGCATTTATGGATTATTTATGATTAGGAAAAGAAAACATCAAGGGTAATTCGAGCAAAGGGTTTGATGAATGTTTGATATATTTTGCCTTATCAATTCATGCGCAAATTTTGGGAAGACACAGAGTCTATGCTTCTAGTAGATGTGATATACATAGAAAGATAATTCATTTATTTGTTTCTTTGGGAGTGTTCATCTACTGACAACGCACTAGAGTTTGGCTTATATTCAGGACCAAGTCAGAGTGGGTGACTCTCAATAGTGGTTCTAATGAGTTCGTTATGCTATTAAGGGGGCTATTATTATTCTCGAGTCAGGTCAAGAGTAAATTGTAATAAGTTGGGTCAGTTAGTAATGGTTGAATTGGCGATTGTGGCACTGATTAACTCCTTCAATGTGCAAAATTATACATGTGGTTTGTTGTTGTACGTGCGGGCTTGATAGTCACCACATCTTGATTGATTTGGGAGGTATTTGATTCAAAAGGCCTTGTGGTGTAAATGGATTCCGAAAGAGTCATGGCGGTTTAGATCATGAATTGAGGTTTGTATTTTCTACAGTTTAAGGAATTCAGTCGCGTGTTGCATTGGTTCTTTTGATATGAGCTAAGTGAAAGGCTTCTAACCGATGAAGTGTTTATTACACTTGTGGTTCAGGAGTTATGATAAGGTTTTGGTACTCTCGCGTAGCGGTATGATAGGTGCAGTAAGCGGCATGAGAATTGGATTTTGAGAATCAAGGTCGCGACTCAGTGTTGTTAAGGATGTCACGAGCTCGGATGAGCAAGGAAGGATTCAAATGTTCACGGTAAGCTGGATTTATCTTAGTGACACCTGAGAATGGTGTTTTGTGTAAGAGGCATTGTGCCTTGGTTTGTAAATTCTTAATTGGCATTACAAAAATATCATGCTCGATGGCCATTGATGGCAAGAGCTTTGCTATCCTGTATGTAAGGTCATGAGAACGTATCCCACGGAGAAATTTGTATAAGTGTGACATTTTAGTCACTGTATGATCAAAGATTACGACCAAGTATGGAGATTTTGGTATTGTAGCTAATGTGAGAGTTTATGTGTTAACAACGATTTATTCGGTTGGTTGTGTACTCTAGAAGTTTGTTCCAGATTGGACAGCTGCTTGTGTGTGTCATGAGTAGGTCCCTTGTGGATCCTTGAAGAATTATTGTCCTAGTATGGTATGATAAGGGTCGGTTTGAGGTCCGTCGGTGGGTCTAATGTGAATAGGTATTCTACGTCAGGTCGGATGTGTTCATTCATCATAGCATTTCCTATAAGGGAGTCATCGGGCATTGGATGTTATTCCATCATCAGTTATTCCGTGTTTTACTTCATTGTGCTATGTGGGTTGTAAGCTACTTGCTTATTCACACTTGTATTGTGGTCCCATGTAACTTGGGGTATCATATGAGCAGGATGACTCTCCAGATGCAGGTCATTTATTGCACCTTAGTTGTGTTTGGATTTCCTATCATATGGCACTATCTGTCTCCCCGGGATTTGTATTATGCACTTGGTGTGCTTGTAGTCGATATTCGTGCATTTCGTAAGTATAAGACTATAAGCGTTACGACTTGATGTGTGTGTGTTCTTCTTGATTGTTATGTGCAGATCGGGTGGCACGCCGCCAAAGGTATGTTGTGTGGATCGGGTTGCACGCCACCACAGGAATGTTGTGTGGATCGGGTTGCACGCCACAACATTGTTATATTTGGACCGAGTTGCACGCCGCAATAGTGTCACATTGGATCGGGTTGCACGCCGCAACAGTGAGATGTTGAGCATAATCCCTTACACTTATTTTGTGTGCCTTTTTCATCCCTTAGGTAGGTTCATAGCACCTATTCGGTTGTTCTATTCATTACGCGGGCTGGGTAATTCCCTATTAGAGTTCGTTCTTGCTTATGAGTTATGTTCGAGTTTGTAGCTTGTTGGCACATTGTTTGCGTCATATGAGATTTTGGCAGTTTTTGAAATGGCTTATTGCCTGACCAGCTTGTACTGGGCGAGACGACCTTCTTGGACCTGAAATAAGTGCAATCAGATTTATATAAGGTATATTAAAGAGCAAATTTAGCTATTCAGTTCATAATGAGGTAATGGTTCTTGTTAGGAGGAGAGACCCCATGATTTATTGTTCTGGCAGGTGGTTATGAGTTTCTACATGTCTCCTTCGTCATGGCAGTATTGTGAGAGTTGAATAGGGCGTACGTGTGTTATGAGGCATATTTTGGCCATCAGATTTGTGAAATTGCAGCTATTGATGTCGGGGAATGTTATTATGGGCATGCGGTGCATGGTGTGGTTTCAGCAAAAGTGCTTGATCATGTGTTGGTTCAGTATATGGAGATTGATATGATGTTTGTATTAGAATCGAGCGTCGTGGAGAATTTCGGATGTTTGAATTTAGCTCTAAAGCTTGTTAGCTAAGGTTGCAGGGATAATCTTCAGTCTGGCTGGAGCTCATGTGCTCAACTGGGTCATGGTGGCACGGGCAGGTACACGAGGTGTTAAACAACAATTTTGGACAACTCCGGAATAGTTCTTGGCACGTTTGAGGGTGAACTTATATTTAAGAGAGGGAGAATATAACGAATCGACCGGTTGTTTTGAGCTCTAGCGTGTTGTTCAGTAGTTTGAGGCCTTGAGTAACTTCACATCAAGTATTATGACTTGTATGTATGGCCAGAACTGAATTTCGAGAAGTTCAGAGTTTACTTGGAAAGAAAATTTTAATTTCAGAAGCTTTAAGTTGGAAGAATTAGCTAAGGTGTGACCTTTGAGTAATAGACCTCGGAATCGAGATTTGAAAGTTTTAACGGGTTTATATGGTGATATCGGACTTGGGCGTATGTTCGGGTTGGGTATCAGGTGGTCCGGAAGCATTTCAACGCTTATTATGGAAGGTTGGTATTTTGATGGTTTAAGAATTTCATAAATTTGGTTTGTAGTGGATTTTGATGTTATCAATATCCGTTTGGGGTTCCAGGTATTGGAATAGGTTTGTATCGTAATTTGTGACTTGCATGCAATGTTTGGCGTCATTCCGGAGTGTTTTGATATGATTCGGACGCGTTCGTCTACGTTTGAAGTTTGAAAGCTGAAAGAAAGATTTTGATCATCGATTCATGATTTTGATGTTATTTGTGGCGCTTCTAACCTTTGGATAAGTTTGTATAAGGTATTGGGACTGGTTGATTTTATTGGATGTGGTCCCATGGGCTTCGAGTGTGTTTTGGGGTGGTTTCGGACCATGTTTAGCTGAGTTGCTACTGCTGATGTCTGGTTCTGGTTTTGTTCTTTTCAAACGCAAAGGTATTCACGCGTTCGCGAAGAAGGATCTGTTGGAAGCTGACTTTTGTGCTTCGCGATCGCGACTGGGCCTCGCATACACGTAAGGTAAGAAGGTAAGGTTAAGCCTTCGCAATTGAGGCATCGCATTCGCGAAGGGGAAACTGGGCCTGGGAGAATTTTAGCCTTCGTGCTTGAGAAGGGTGAACTGCGTTCGCGAAGTTTCGCCTGGTAAAGCATCGCGATCGCGAGTTGGGACTCACATTCGTGAATGGCAGTTTTGGAGCTGGAGCTGGTATTGCTTCGCGAACATGAGGGACTTGTTGCATTCGCGAAGAATGTCGAACTGGGCAGTGTTTGTTTAAAGATGGGGGTTTGGCCATTTTCATTTTATTTCCTCCATGAGATCCAACCTTGGAGCGATTTTGGAGCACAATTTTCATCGCCAATTATGAGGTAGGTGATTTCTACAAGTTCTGAGTTAAGTACACAAATTTAGTCTTGTAAATTTATGGAAAATTGTGGAGATTATGGACTTTAAGAGAAGACCTAGAAATTGTTATATTTGGAATTTGACCACAAAATTGGACATGAGATTTTGAATAAATAATAAATTTGAGTTCGCAATGTTATGGGTTATGTTTATCTTTGAAAATTTTCGAAATCCAGGTGCGTAGGCTTGAGGGTTGACTTTATTGACCTTTTGAGCGGAGTTGGGAATTTGTTATAAATTGATTAATTATAAACATTGGAGTATATTTTTGATTGAACGCACATTTGTTTGATTAGTTTAGGTTCGTTGGGCTTAGAATTGAAGAGTTGGAGAGGCGTTGAAGTCGGTTGTGGAAGTTTGGAGTGAGGTAAGTCTCTTGTCTAAACTTCTATGGGGTAAACTACCCCCTAGGTGATAATTATTGTTATGTGCAACTAGTTGTGGGTGCTATGTATGCACGAGGTGATGAAAATAAGCACATAGCTAAATCATGTTTATGTCCGGGTAGACTTTGGACTTTATCATGTAATAATTGAATTATTTGAACTCGTTGTGATGGCTTAATTAATTAACGTTATAACTGAACTTTATTTAGAAATAAATATATGTATATGAGTCCGAGCCTAATAACTTGTAGTTGTGGGCGATTTAGTTGAGAAACGGTAAAGATTATATTTATTTTGTGCTCATGTACTGTATTGTAAGCATGCATCTCGTAAGTCAGTAACTTTCTTCCTTTCTTGTGGACTGGGCCAAATGCCTCGGTAGTATATGGATGCATCTATGGTTTGCGTCGATCGACCCTCGGTAGTGTACACATTATTATTGATCGGGCTGAACGACCTCGGCATAATCGTACCTTGTATCGCTAGTAGTGCGAATATTCGCGAGATAGCCTTTCCACTGATGCCTTGCATTTTATATGGTATTCCCTTTTCAATTGATATTGGAAATTGGCATTTTATGAGCTGTTAAGATAGATTATAAGACTGAAAAATTCATAATTTAAAAGAAATATTTGGAAGATTATGTAACTTGCAGAGTACCCCCCTCATTGTTGTGTGTTTCATATCTGCTTACAATTTATTGTATTATTTTATTGGACCTCTTGTAAGTGTCGATATCGACCCCTCGTCACTATTTCTCCAAGGTTAGACTAGATACTTACTGAGTATGCGTTGTTTTACGTACTGATGTTGCACTTCTGCACTAAATGTGCAGGATCTGACAAGTTCATTTGGTGATCATCCTGGCGCCTAAGCGTAGCTTTGAGGAGACTTTATGTGAGATGTATTCCAGGCTACTCATCGCAGTCCACCGAGTCTCAATCGTACTATATATTTTATCTTGTATTATTTACATTCTATATAAATGTTGTATTATTATTGTACTCCTTAGTAAATGCTCATGTACTTGTGACACTGGAATTTGGATTCTTACGGGTTGTTCGTTGTTGTAGTTGTGAAAATATTATCATTCACCCTTTAAATTCTATTTCGAATGATTTAATTAAGGAAAAATAAAATTATGATTTCAAAATACTAAAATGAGTAATTAAGCTGATCATTCACCGTTGGCTTACCTGACGGTGGTATTAGGTGCCATCGCGACCTTTAGTGGATTTTGGGTTGTGACAAGCCTAATGAATTTAGACTTATTTATTTAAAATATATATATATATATATATATGAGTTAGAAGAGTATGAAACTTTATGGCATTCATGTTCCCTCTTAGTCTTATTTTTAGTGGAACCTAATACCACCCCAAAAGATAATATGAAAAAAACAAACTACTATGAAACAAAATTGAGCATGTTTGGATCCAAAACTGAAAATGTGATCCCATCTTCTTTATTTTTAATTTATTATTTTATATTTTTAACAAGTGAGCCCTATTCCTTTTTATTTTGAGTTCCCACCTTCTTTATCCCTTCTGCTATTCACCCCACCCCTCCCTTTCTTCTTCCCTACTTTGCCACCTTTTCAGCCATTAATGTAGTTCTTATATTTTTTTATCAGTCGGCATGAATTTCTTTTTAAACAATATTAGGGAAGAGACATTGTTAATTCAGTATCCCGCATTTGGAATAGAAAAATTAGAAAGGATTATTGAAAAATATATGCTCTACTAATGCCCAATGTATGAAAAAAATTGGTTGATAATTGTAAGGCCTTGTAAAAATTTACCTAGAACCCAGGGGTTTATGGTGCCGAGATAGGATTATGTGTTTGAGGTTGCATCGGCGAGTTGGAAGAAAAATATTGCAGAACAGGGCATTTTTGTTGTCCACTATGTGGTCGCACAATCACGTTGCGGACTGCAGATCTGCCACAGATTGCAACAGGGCCCAAGCTAAATATTTAAGAGAATTTTGCAGTCGATTGTGCGTCCGCATAATCATTTTCCGGGCCGCACAAATCCTCGCATATCCAACAATAAGAATTCTGAAGGGAGACTTCGCAGGGCGTTATGCCACCACATAATTATTCTACAAGCCACAGACTTGCCCAGGCCAAGCCCAGTTCTGGGACCATTTTTGCGGTCTTCTTTGTGGTCCGGTCTGTGAATGCAAACCCGGTTTCGTAGGCTTAAGTTAGGAAATTTTTTAACCGGTCCGATCTTGATAAATAGACTTAAAGGACCGTTTTTGAAGGGGAATTCTAATATTTCAGATAGAGGGGGAGTGCCTGGGAGAGAGGGGAGGAAGCCCAAAGTACTTTGATCATCAAATCCTTGCTCAAGCCTTGAAATTCAATAAGGAAAACTCACAAGGTCATCGTCCAAAAGGTAAGGTTCTATACGCTAGTCTTCGATTTCTAGTTTTGGCAGATGTTGGGTAATGGAAAGTGTGATTCTTGGATATGGGAGTTGTTATTTATGCATGCATGTGCAAATGAAGGTGGTAGGGAGGTTTTGGAGTATATATGGGTAACCTATTGAAGTGGGGATTGCTTGGGGGGGGTGAAGGAATATCACCATAGGACCCTATAGTCGAATATGCCCACCTAGTGTTTGATGAAATTCTTTAATGAGCTGAACCCACAAATATCTTCCAAATTATGGTTCAATTTTGTTATGTCTCTAAATAGATTGAAGTTGCTAAGATTTCTGAAACATTGCAGTAACTTATGGAAAGCTCGAAGCGAGGTATGTTGGCTAAACTTTTCTCCAAGAGTCGAATTCCTCGGTGTTCTCGTAAGTTTCAACTATGATGGGCCAAGCTCTTATTTCTCATGTTCCGAGTTATTTCTTATAAATTTGACTATTTCGAATAAGCTTGTGTTGAAAGATATATACTAAAAATGTATTCCAAATGCTCCTATCATAATAATTTCTCCTTTGAGAATGTATTCAAATGTGACCAATGTATTGAAATATTATGATTTCAATTATGTTTCAATTGCAAGTTATTATGTCAAATTGTGGAAGAAACTCAATGTGCTTAAGACTCTTGTTGCACATTTATAAACTTAAAGTTGTGATTATAAATACCTTTGTTGTTGGTAATCCATAATGATGTTTGAAAGTGAAAGGAGGGAGTATGAAATATGAAATACGACCGACGTGCCAAGAACAAAATTACACTTGTGGTCGCTAGTGCCAACGAAATGAAAATAATGTGTGAAATATTATGGAATGAGCTTTAAATACTTTTTATAATAAATGTTTTGGGAGTATTATTTAGTCTCCGAGGAATGGTAGGCTGAATTAAACTAACCCCAAAACTACACGTGTCGGTGTAGAACTGATTGACCGGTACATCCCCGTATTGATGTGATTAGATTATTCCCCTTAATTGGGATGAGATTGATGCGATGAAATTATTCCCCTTAATTGGGATGAGATTATTGCTAGTAGAATATGATGTTGACCGACACGGCATTATGGTGAGACGACTTAGCCAATCGTGCTGAGATTAAACGCCATACCGTGCACATGGTGGTGTTGTGATTGAATGTGTTTGGGTGAGACGACTTAGTCGCTCAGGCCATGATCGGACACCGTGCTAATAACATGATGGTATATCGGTACTAAAGATCTACCAATCTAAAACATTGTTATTTAATTGAAATTATCTTTCACTTAACTTGACATTATTATATTGTTTGAGGTTCTCATTGATTTCATTTTCTTTCTCATTGTATTGTTACTCATTCTATTGAGATGTTGTTTAGTCTTACATACTAGTACAATTGCACATGTACTAATATCCCTTTTGATAGGGCTGCTGCATCTTTAATGGATGCAGTGGTTCCACGGCAGGTGGTATCGATTAGTGATAGCGGTACATCCTCTTCCCAACTGACTAGGTGAGCCCTTCTTTATTTTGAGGTCTTGTATCTTTGTTCCTTATGTATAATGATTTGAGTTATAGCCAGGGCCTTGTTGCTGGTACCATCATAGTACTCTTTTGTATCTGTTAAAGGATCCGTAGACAAAGCGTGGGTTGTATATTGGTGCTGGAAAATTCAAACTAGCAATCTTGTAATTTTTATCACATGTTTCCACCTCTAAACTATAAATGTGTAATGAAATATTGTGGGAAACCTTGAATGAAGTTCTAATGGTAATGAAATTGATATTGTTCGCATAATCTTCTCATTGTCTAATTGATGGAATACATCTTTGCTTTATTCATGGGTAAGTTCATGTAGAAGGAATTTAATAGGCTTGCTTAGCTGGGGTATCTAAGTTGAGCGTCAATCGCCCCTCGAGGTCGGGGCGTGGCAAGCTTGGTATCTTAGTATAAAGTTTTAAAGTGTCCTAGGATATCTTGGAGCTGTGTCTAGTAGAGTCCTTCTTATCGGTGTGTTGTCGACCACATCTATAATTAGGAGTCTACTTGGGCATTTACGAATGTCACCCTTCTTTGATTTTCTAGATCGTGCGATAGAGTTGTCTGTAAGATTGTTCTTTTGTTAACTCTTCCATTGCTCTACTTTTTAGTATATGGCGCTTAAGAAGAAGGAAAGAAATGTCCAGAGAGACAATGTCACCCCAGGAGTGGCAGTTGATTCTATACCTGATGATACGGGTGAGCACCCGAGGGGTGAGGATATTTTCCCAACTACTACACCGCCTGATTCTACTACTCCTGCTCAGACTGCGTCAATCCTTATTCCTACTGAGGGTGTATCTATTCCACCCCCAACTGATATTCCAGTTCCACCTCCAACCCCAGTTATGGTCCCGATGTTTCTGATGGGGACCTTAGGGACCATACAAATGTTGGCTCAGATAGTGGCTTCCCAGGCCTAGTGATAGAATGTTTCACCTACTTCCTCCAACCAACAAGGGGATTCTGCTACTTCTAGGGTGAACAGGTTTCTTCAGTAAGATACTCCAGTGTTCTCGGGTACTAATCCTGAGGAGGACTTCTAGGACTTCATTATTGAGATGCACAAGACTCTCCAAGTTATGCGTGATACTGAGACTGAGGCAATGGAGTTGGCCTCCTATCACCTAAAAGAGGTGGATTATACCTTGTTTGAGATGTGGGAGGAGTCCCGTGAGGAGGGTATCCCTCCGACGAGGTGGGGTGAATTTGACGATGCCATCATTGATCATTTCTTGTCTGCAGATACTAAGGTAGCCTGTGCCGCTAAGTTTGAGAGCATGAAACAGGGTAGTATGAGTGTGTGGGAGTACCATATGTGATTTGCCCGCCTGTCCAAGTATACTATTTACATGTTTCCCACTATGGAGGTTAGAGTACACCAGTTTGTGTAGGGCCTCATCCCCTTGGTTATTAATGAGGCCGCTACAGCTGCCTTGAATTCTAATATGAATTATGGGAAAATGGTGGAGTTTTCTCAAGCCACAGAGACCCGCAAATTGAAGAATATAATGGAGTGAGAGGGTAGCAACAAGGCCTGGTCCACATGCAACTTTGGTGGCTCTTCCACTGGTGGTGGTGGTAGGTCAGCATTTAGGGGAAGGTCATCAGGGCCATCCTAGTTCTTTGCTCAGTCTTCAGTTAGTGCACAACCATCGGTGCTCGGTCAATAACAATGGAGCCGTTTTAGGCCCGGTTAGGGAAATAGGGGATCATACTAGCAAGGTCGCCCTAATGGGAGATTCCAGCAGCAGCTGAGGCCCCCATACCCTAGTTGTGGGAAGATGCACTTAGGGGCCTATTTCATGGAACTACCCATATGTTACGGGTGCAGTATTAGGGGTCATATTCAGAGGGATTGTCGCTCGTCCTTCCTGAGTATCGGTAGGGGTACGAGTCAGCCAGCCAGTTATGCTGCTACTTCATCTACAACACATCCTCCAGCTCGAGGCACTCCATCACCCACAGGTCGTGGTGCAGCTAGGGGTAGTGCACAGAGTTCGGGAGAACACAATTGTTTCTATGTTGTGATGGGTCGCCATAGTTCAAAGGCTTCTCCAGATGTTGTCATAGGTATATTGACTATCTAATCTCATTATGTGTATTCTCTTATTGATCCCGATTCCACTTTGTCATATGTCACTCCCTATATTGTTATGGAATTGGGGAGAGAACTAGAATAGTTTCATGAGTTATTCTTTGTATCTACTCCAGTCAGTGAGTCTATTGTGGTTATTCAGGTTTATATGGATTATGTTGTTGTGGTTCATGGCCGGTACACCATGGTCTATCTCATTGAATTGGTGATGGTTTATTTTGATGTAATAATGGGGATGTACTAGATCTATTCATGTTTTTGCCAAGATTGATTGCCGAACTAGAACTATTAGGTTTGAATTTCCAAATGAGCCAGTTATTGAGTGGAAGGGGGATGACGTAGTGCCAAAAGGTAGGTTTATTTTTTACCTTAAGGCTTCAAAGATAATTAACAAGGGGTGTATTTACCATTTGTTCCGGGTTACGGACACCGATGGTGAGGCACCTACACTTGAGTCTGTGCCAGTTGTGAATGAATTTCCGAAGGTCTTTCCTGATGTGCTCCCTAGGATTCTACCAGACAAGGATATAGATTTTGGGATCGATGTGATGCCACGCACGCAACCTGCATCTATTCCACCCTACAGGATGATATTTACATAATTGAAGGAACTAAAGAGCAGTTGAAGGATTTGCTAGAGAAAGGTTTTATCCAACCAAGTGTGTCGCCTTGGGTACACCAGTTCTCTTTGTAAGAAAGAAAGAAGGGTCATTGAGAATGCTTATTGACTATCGGCATCTCAACAAGGTCACAATCAAGAATAAATACCCACTACCAAGGATAGATGACTTGTTTGACCAATTGCAGGGTGCTAAGTACTTCTCCAAGATTGATTAATATCTATGTATCAACCATTGAAGATTAGGGAGCAGGATATTCCGTAAACAACTTTCCGAGCATGATATGGGCACTTTTAATTTCTGGTGATGTGTTTTGGGCTAACAAATTCCCCCACAACTTTCATGGATCTTATGAATCAAGAGGACCATGTCGACCATATCAGGGCAGTTCTGCAGACTCTGTATCAGCACAAGTTGTATGTAAAATTCACAAAGTGAGAATTATTAACTTGAATCTATCGTATTCTTGGGTCATGTCGTCTCTAGTAAAGGAATCAAGGTTGATCCTCAGATGATCGCATCCGTGAAGAATTGTCCTAAACCTACAACCCCAATAGAGATTCGTAGTTTCTTAGGATTAGCTGGGTATTACAGAAGGTTTATGGAGGTGTTCTCTACTCTTGCATATCCATTGTCTAAACTAACACAGAAGGCAGTTATATTCCAGTGGTTAGATGCTTGTGAAAAGAGTTTCCAAGAGTTGAAATCAAGATTGACTACGGCACCGGTGTTGACTTTACTAGACGATACAGATGGTTTGTGGTATATTGTGATGCTTCAAGGATCGGACTTGGGTATGTATTGATGCAACATGGCAAGGTGACCACTTATGCTTCTAGGAAACTCACGAATCATGAGAAGAACTATCCAACACATAATTTAGAGCTTGCAACAGTGGTATTTGCATTGAAGATTTGGTGTCATTATTTGTATGTGGTCCATGCGGATATATTCATAGACTATACGAGCCTTCAATATATTTTCAAACAGAAGGAATTGAATCTGAGGCAGAGAAGATGACTTGAGTTACTAAAAGACTACGACATCGATATTCTATATCATCCGGAGAAGGCTAATGTTGTGGAGGATGCTCTTAGCTGGAAATCTATGGGTAGTTTTGCCTCACTTGGAGGCATATCAAAGGCCGTTGGCCAAGGAGGTTCATCGATTGGCTAGTTTGGGAGTTTGTCTTGCAGACTCTAGTAAAGGAGGGGTGATTGTGCAAAATAGGGCTTAATCATCATTTTTTGTGGAAGTTGAGGAGAAGCAATACAATGATCCATTGTTCGTACAGTTAAAGGAGGGGATTCATAAACAAAAGAACATGACTTTTTCTCTTAAAATAAATTTTTTTTTAAAAAAATTTTGTTGTCACGGTCCCAAATCTCACATGGCGTGATGACGACAATCACAATACTAGGCAAGATGATAATCACAACTAACTACGCATTTTAGTTAAAAACATAATGAAACAGGTTTAATAGTAACAAATTCTCATAAATAACTGATAAGGAAATATCGTTACTCAATATAAAATCCCCCAAAATCCGGGTGTCACTGAGTACATGAACTACTAAAATGTCAACAGAGTCAAACTGCTAATACAATTGTCTAGAAAGATAGAGTTGTGCTAAATAACTGAAAAGAAGGAGATTAGAGGTCCGCGGATGCCAAAGCAGCTACCTCAAAAGTCTCCAATCAGATGAAATTCAAAATCTAGCAACCGACGTGTCTAGAAACACTTGGATCTGCACACGAAGTGCAGAGTATAGTATGAGTACAACTGACCCAATAAACGCAATAAGTAACAGGACTAACCTTGGGTTGAAAGCAATGACGAGCTTGAATAGGTACAGTCCAAATCCAAATAATAACAGTAATAACTCAACGAGAAATCTAATAATCAATTTATAGACAGTACAAAAATGTAGACATGGTTTCTAGTTTTTAACAGTTTGAGCCCAACACAAATAGAATATGCCAAGTATAACCAATATGAGGAATGTCACATCTCGATATCTGCATGTCAAGTATGCATGTCAATTGTAATTCAACACATGTTAAAGCCATATACTCACCCTTGAAGTATTCATCCTGACTCAACATGCTCAATCACTCCGCGCTCCCAATCACTCAGCACTCTCAAACACTCAGCACTCCCAATCAATCGGCACTCACACTTGTCGGTACCTGCACTCACTACTGGTATGTCACACTCTGGAGAGGTGGATCCTGTCCAAGAGCTAATATAAGCCAATCATGGCACGAATAAATAAAGCCTGCTGTGGTGAGCTACTCAATCCCATAAATATCACTCACAATCAGGCCCTCGGCCTTACTCAGTCATCAATCTCTCCATTCTCTCGGGCTCACAAAACTCATTTTAATCAGCCCAGCTATTGTAGGCAAACTCTACAAGCAGCAGAAAATGATCCCAAGAACCCCCGAAATCCATGACACAAGCACGTAGCGTATCCTCCAATATATGAATGGTGTGCTCGGACTGTCCGTCCGTCTGAGGGTGGAATGTTGTACTCAACTCAACTCGTGTGCCTGACTCTCACTGCACTGGTCTCCAAAACTGCAATGTAAACTACGTGCCCCGATCTAAAATAATAGACACCGGCATACAGTGAACGCGAATAATCTCACAAATATAGATCTTAGCGAACCACTCCAAAGAATAGGTTTTCCCATTTGGAATGAAATGCGCGGACTTAGTCAACTAGTCCACAGTCACTCAAATAGCATCAAACTTCTTCAAAGTCTGTGGGAGCCAAACTATGAAGTACATGGTGATACGCTCCCATTTCTACTTAGGAATCTCAAGCCTCTGAATGCTCGTACTTCACCTGCTAACAATTCAAGCACCAATCAACAAACACCACTATGTCTTTCTTCATCCGCCTCCACCAATAGTGCTGCCTCAAGTGTTGGTACATCTTTTCGGCACCTGGATTAATGGAATACCGCAAACTGTGGGCCTCCCCAAGAATCAACTCATGTAGCCTATCCACATTGGGCACACAAATATGACCCTGCATCCTCAACACCCCATCATCCCCAATAGAAACCTCCTTGGCATCATCGTGTTGAACTGTGTCCTTAAGGACAAGCAACTGGGGGTCGTCATACTAATGCTCGTTGATGAGATCATATAAGGAAAACCGATAAAACATACAAGCTAGAACCCGACTAGGTTTCGAAACATCTAACCTCACGAATTGATTGGTGAAGGCCTGAACATCTGATGCAAGCGGTCTCTCACTAATATGAATAAATGCAAGGCTACCCATTCTCACCGCCTTCCTACTCAAGGCATCTGCCACCACATTGTCCTTTCTAGGATGATACAAAATGGTAATATTATAGTCCTTTAGCATCTCTAACCATCTCCACTGCCTCAAATTTAGATCTTTTTGTTTGAACAAGTCCTCAAGACTTTGCTGATCTGTAAATACCTCACATGTCACGCCATAGAGATAACACTTCCAAATATTCAATGCATGGACGATGGTTGCCAACTACAAATCATGAATGGAGTAGTTCTTCTCATGAGACTTCAACTGGTGTGAAGCATAAGCAATCACTCTACCCTCCTACATCAAAACATGCCCAATACCAATTCTAGAAGCATCACAATACAATGTATAACAACCCAAAGTAGAAGGCAAAATTAGAACTAGAGTTGTGGTCAAGGCAGTCTTGAGTTTCTGAAAGCTCTCTTCACACTCATCCGACCACCTGAATGGAGCAATCTTCTAGGTCAACCTATTCAACAGTGCTGCAATGGAGAAGAAACCCTCCACGAAGTGACAATAATATCTAGCAAAGCCGAGAAACCTTCGAATCTCAGTAGCTGAAGACGGTTTGGGCCCAACTCTGAACCACCTCTATCTTATTTGGATCCACCTTGATCCCCTCACTGGACACCACATGCCCTAAGAACGCCTTTGAACTTAGCCAAAACTCACACTTGGAGAAGCTAGAATAAAGCTTCTCCTCCCTCAACCTCTTTAGTACAATCCTCAAATGATGTCCATGATCCTTCTATCTACGTGAGTACACCATGATATCATCAATAGTACTCTGACAAACAAATCAAGATACGGGTGGAACACATGTTCATCTGATGCATGAATGTTGCTAGGGAATTGGTCAGCCCAAAAGACATTACAAGGAACACATAGTTACAATAGTGGGTCCTAAATGCCGTCTTCAGAATATTCGAGTCCCGAATCTTCAACTGGTGATACCCAAACCTCAAATCAATCTTAGAGAACACTCTATCTAGGTCCCTGAAGCTGGTCAAATAATTCATCATTGCGCGACAAAGGATACTTGTTCTTGGTTGTAACTTTGTTCAAATGCCTATAGTCAATGTACATCCGCATAGTACCATCCTTCTTCTTCTTAAATAGAACCGGTGCACCCCAAGGAAACACACCAGGCCTTATGAACCACTTTATCAAGAAGCTCCTGAAGCTGCTCTCTCAATTCCTTCAACTCTGCCAGTGTCATATGATACGGAGGAATAAAAATAGGCTAAGTGCCCAACACCAAGTTAATACCAACATTAATGTCCCTATCGGGTGGCATGCCCGACACATTTGCAGCAAACACATCTGAAAAGTCTCACACTACCAAAATGAATCAATAGTAGGAGTATCAGCACCAACAACCCCCACAAAAGCCAAATATGACAAGCACCCCTTCCCAACCATATATTAGGCCTTCAGATATGAAATCACCCTATTAGGAACATAGTCTAGAGAACCTCTCCACTCGATTCTTAGTAACCCCGGCATCGCCAATGTCACAGTCTTAGCGTGACAATACAAAATAGTATGACATGGGGACAACCTATCCATACCCATAATCACGTGAAAATTAGCCATACTAAGTAATAAGAGATCAACTCTCGTCTCCAATCCACCAATAGTCACCACACATGACCGATACACATAGACCACAACAATAGAATCGCCCACCAGAGTAGACACATGAACATGAGAAACTAAAGACTCATAGGGCATATCAAAAGAACGAGTTAAATAGGATGATATATATGAATAAGTGGAACCAGGGTCAAATAATGTGGAAGCATCCTGGTGGTATATTGAAATAACACATGTGATCACTGCATTTAAAGCAACGGCCTCTGGCCTGGCAGGGATAGCATAGCATCAGGTCTGACTGCCGCCTGATCGGCCTCCTCCTCTAGGGCGACCTCTAGCTGCCTGAGCCCCACCCCGAGCTGGCTAAGAAAGTGGTGAAGTAACTGGTGTGGAAGTCATAACCTAACCCCTCTTCTGAACTAGACCTCCAAAATGAAAGGGACACTACCTCCACACATGTCCAAACTCCCCGAACTCGAAGCAACTCCCCGATTATGGTGGAGACTAAATCAGACCCCGATAACCAGAATAATTACTAGAAGAACTTGGCACAGATGAACTTTGAACTGATGGAGCACGAGATAAAATCTGAGTTGGGAGGGCACTGAGAGATGATTGAGCCGGAGGAGCACTATATAAACCATGGCTAGCTGATGCACAACAATGAACCGGACGAGTCATTTTAGCGGGCCTATAAGGACGACCCCGGCTGTAGGTGGACTGCCCTCCAAAAGAAACACTGTTGAAACCACCCAAACATCGAGGACTTTTGGCCTCCCTCTCCTTATGCTTATAATTACGGACCTGCTCTAGCCACCTATCAATATCAACCATCTCCTTAAGCCTACCACTTGATGCAATCTCCTGAGTCATAATGAAGCGTAGTCCATAGTTGAGGCCATCAATGAACCTCCTAATCCTCTCCCTTTCTGTGGGAACCAACCAGATCATGTAATGAGCTAACTCTAAAAATCTCATCTCATACGGGGTCATAGACATACCCTCCTAGCATAGCTGCTCAAACTATCTAAACAACTCCTCTCTGTAGGTCGGTGGAACAAACTTCTCCAAGAAGAGAATGCAGAACTCGTGCCACGTAAGTGGTGCAGTGTCGACTGGCCGGATCAACTCATAAGCCGCCCACCATTTGAAGGCTTCCCCTGATAGCTGAAAAGTAGGAAATGAGACCCCACTAGTCTCCAGAATACCCGCCGTTCAAAGAATCCGGTGGCACATGTCTAAGAAGTCCTGACCATCCTCAGACTCAGCCCCACTGAATGATGGAAGCCCCAGCTTCGCAAACCTCTCTAACCTCTTCTACTCCTCATCACTCATAGGGGGCCCACCTGGGACTGAGCAGTGGTAATCGGCTGGGCTTGTAGTACCCCTGGTGTTTGAAGTCCTTGAACCACATGCTCTATAGTACGGACAAGAAGAGTTTGAGCCCCTCCCCCAGCCTGAGAAGTGGCTGTGTGTCCTGAACTGAAACTACCTAAGCAAGTCTAGTACATACAGTCAATATTTGGGCCAAAGCCTCCTGAAGGCCTAGAATCACAATGGGCATAGTTGGCCCTACCGGCTCAACCATATCTAGGATCTGCTATTGAGATGGAGCAACTGGTGGATCTACAGGTGTTGCTCTATCTGTTGTACGAGCTGTAACTCGGCCTGTACCACGACCCTAACCTCTCGTGGCCCTAGTTAGTGGTACTAGCGGTTGTCCGCCTAATCTAGTAGCACGTGTCCTCACCATATGTGAGATAATGAATAGCAGAAGTTTAGTTTTGGGAATCAACAAATCCACATGACAAGAATATAAGAAAGGTGAAGTTTTCCTAATGGTTCAGTAGCCTCTGGAAAATAAGTACAGACGTCTCTGTACCGATACACAAGACTCTACTAAACCTGCTCATGACTCGTAAGACCTATGTAACTTAGGTTCTGATACCAACTTATCATGACCCTAGCTCTCACATGTCGTGATGGCGCCTATCACAATACTAGGCAAGCCGACAATCACCACTAACTATGCAATTTTAGTTAAAACATAATGAAACATGTTTAATAGTAACAAATTCTCATAAATAACCGCTAAGGAAATACCGTGACTCAATACAAAATCTCCTACAATCTAGGTTTCACTAAGTACATAAGCTACTAAAATGCCATCACAGTAAAACTACTAATACAACTGTCTAGAAAGATAGAATAGTGCTAAATAACTAAATAGAAAGAGATTCAAGGTCTGCGGACGCCAAAGAAGATACCTCAAAAGTCTTCAAGCAGATGAAACTCCAAATCCAGCAACTACAGTGCCCAAAAGTACCTGGATCTGCACACGAAGTGCAGAGTGTAGTATGAGTACAACCGACCTAATATACTCAATAAGTAACAGGACGAACCTTGTGCTTAAAGCAATGACGAGCTCAGATAGGAACAATCCAAATTCATATAATAACAGTAATAACTCAGAGATAAATACAATAATCAATTTATAGACAGTACAGAAATGTAGACATGTTTTATAGTTTTTAACTAATATGAGCACAACACAGATAAAATATGTTGAGTTTAACAAAATATGATCAATGATATATCTCGATATCTACACGTGAAGTATGCATGTCAATTTTAATGCAACATAATGATAAAGTCAACTGACTCTCGGAGTATTCATCCTCGCCCAGCACGCTCAATCACTCGGCACTCCCAATCACCCATCACTCTCAATCACTCAACACTCACACTCGGCAATCGCACTCATCGGTTCCTGCACTCACTGCTGGTATGTCAGACTCCGGAGGGATGGACCCTGACCAAGCGCTAATATAAGCATATCATGGCATGCATCAATAAAGTGTAACACAGCGTGCAGTCTAATCCCATAAATATCACTCACAATCAAGCCCTTAGCCTCACTTAGTCATCAATCTCTCTAGAGTCTCGGGCTCACAAAACCCATGCCAATCAGTCCAAAATAATGATACATGATATAACAATAAATGATAACAAAGACTGGGGTATTATACGCAAATGATGAATGCGACTTAGTACATAACTACAATTTAAGAAAATAAGCCAACAACAAAAATGACCTTTGTGGGTCCCAACAGTACCAACATATATCCTAAACATGATTTCTAACATGAATCACAACTCAATTTCTCTAACACATGGAGAATACATGAATAATAAAAAGATTAGATAACTACACAGTTCCACGGAATCAAACGAGTTACAATTACTACAGTGCACGCCCACACTCCTGTCACCTAGCATGTGCATCACCTCAACGCCAATCACATAACAGGTAGTTCAGGGATTCATACCCTCAGAGCCAAGTTTATAAGTGTCACGACCCAAATCTACCATGTCATAATGGTGCATATCGTGGAACAAGGCAAGCCGACTCTTTTACCAAAACAACCCGATATCTCAATTTAACAAGCTATTTAATTAATGAAACATCATAAGATAAATCTGAATAACAAAGTGCGGAAAGAAAAGCCCGACATCGGAGTGTCACTAGTCATGAACATCTACTAAGAACTATCTAAAAATACTAAGACAAATACAGTCTGGAAACCAACTAATAACATCTATAGGAAGATAGGAGGGAGGTAAGTAGGGCTGTGATTGCCATGCAGCTAACTCGCTAACTCCACAAGTCCGCGACGGATGAAAATCAATACTCGCTAGCACGTCCAACAATCCCTAGATCTACACACAAGGTGCAGGGAGTAATGTGAGTACGTGAACTCAATTAGTAATAAAGGTAAATAAAGACTGAGTAGTAGTGACGAGCAGTAAAACACATAAAGTCCACATCATGAAATCTCAGTAAATACAAAACGCTTTCAATTCAGTATGTGAGTTAAATTATCTCATTTTAAATATCCTGTTTTCGGTAAAAATCATTTGAAGATATTTTAAACTGTTTCAATAGAGGCTCAATGTAAAAGAGAGTAAAGGTGATGAAAATCGTAAACAACCCCTCGGGTAAAGCATCACTCATAAGCAGCCCCTCGGGCGCAGAATATCACTCAAATACAGCCCCTCAGAAAAACCTTAGAGTCACTCATATACAACCCCTCGGGCATATCTCATATCACTCACTTAGGGTACTCGAGCTCACTGGGTGTATAAAGACTCTGGAGGGGCTCCTACAGCCCAAGCATTATACCAAACCACCTCGTGGCGTAAATCAATCAGGCCGTCAGCCTCACATAAATCATGAATCAGTAACCACATGTTGGAGTGCGCAACCCAATCCAATAATATCCTCACCAAAAATAACCCTTGGCCACACTCATTCGTAAACCTCTCAAGCCACTCGGGCTATTAGTAAAAAATAAGGTGCTCAGCCAAAATAACATTTTATATACATCATAAAGAGGTAATAAAGACTGAGTTATGAAATCAGTAAACATAGCATGACTGAGTATAGATTTTCAATCAAAACAGTGAGAGGATAATAAGAAAAGGCCCTTAAGGGTCCAAACAGCTCTAGCACAAGGCCCAAGTATGATATTCAGCCCAATTTATATAAATTCTTTCTAAAACACATAAGTATCATATAGTTTCAGTCAAATACGCAACTTTATAGTTGTTGCGGGACGGACCAAGTTACAATCCCCAATGGTGCATGTCCACACGCCCATCACCTAGCATATGTGTCACCTCAAAGAAGTAAAACAATGTGAAATCCGGGGTTTCATACCCTTGGGACTAGATTTACAATCATTACTTATATCAAACTAGTCAAATCCCTACTCTGCGACGCCCTTGCCTCTGGAATCGGCCTCCAAACGTCCCGAATCTAACCAAAAACGATACAATGCAATCAATATAGTCCAAGGAACAAATTCCATACAAAAAACTATCAATTCAGAACAAAATCCCGAAATTCACCCAAACTCGGCCCCCAGGCCCACATCTCGGAATCCGACAAAAATCACAAAGCTAGAAACCCTTTTTAACCACGAGTCTATACATACCAAATTCATCATAATCCGACATCAAATGGTCCCTCAAATCTCCAAATCAAACCCTCCAATTTCCAAGCCCTAACCCCTCATTTTCATCCCTAATTCCTACTAATTACATGATTAAACAACTAAAAATGACCATAATCACGAGTATTGAGCTCAAGAAACTTACCTCAATGAAAAACCCCTTGATTCCCTCTTCAAAACACCACAAAAAGTTCCAAATCTGAATAAAAATGGTGGAAAATAACCCAAATTTCGCGAAGGGTTCAATTTATACCTTCTGCCCAGGTATTTCTGCACCTGTGGTCAAAAGAGCGCACCTGCGATGCCACTTTTGTGCCCAAATATCCGCATCCGCGGAAGTCTCTTAAAGTCCAAAGACCGCATCTGCGCCCTAGGCATCACACCTGCGGGCCCGCAGTTGCGTGAAACTCATCGCATTTGCAACTCCTCTCCGAGTCCTCTAATTCTGCATCTGCAGCTTCCCTACCGCATCTACAACCTCACACCTACGGTCCCCACTCTACAGGTGCGGTTACATCAGAAGCAACAACTTCAGCTGCACAATTATATCTCCAAACCTTTCGTTAACCATCCAAATTCATCCTAAGGCCCTAAGGACCTCAGCCAAAAATACCAACAAGTCACATATCAACATTAAAACTTAGTTAAACCTTCGGTACACTTAAAACAACATTAAAACACGAAATCACCCTCGGATTCAAGCCTAATAACTTATAAACTTCCAAATTCCGCAAACGTCGCCAAAACCTACTAAATCACCTCCGAATGACCTAAAATTTTGCACACCCGTCACAAATGACACTACAAACCTACTCTAACTTCCAGAATTCCATTCTGACCATGATATCTAAATTTCCACTGCCGACCAAAAATTGTCAAATTTCTAATTTTGCCAATTCAAGCCTAATTCTACCACGGACCTCCAAATCATATTTTGGACGCGCTCCCAAGTCCAAAATCACCTAACGGAGCTAACCGAACCATCTGAATTCACATCCAAGATCGATTATACATAAGTCAACATCCAGTTAACTTTTCCAACTTAAACTTCTAAATAGGAGACTAAGTGTCTCATTCCACGTCGAAACCACGCCGGACCTGAACCAAACAACATGATACGATAAAATTCAGTTGAGGAACATATAAGGAAGTAGAAATGGGGGAAACAGGGCTACAATTCACGAAATGATCGGTCGGATCGTTACATCCTCCCCCTCTTAAACAAACATTCATCCTCGAACGTGTCTAGAAACATACCTGAAGCCCCCGCTCAATCTCCCAAATAGCCTTCTCTACTGCACTTTTACTGAAGCTATATCCTTTGATCTCAACTTTCGGACTTGCCGCTCTAAAATAGACACTAGCTCCACATTATAAGTCAAATCACTATCTAACTGAACCGTGCTGAAATGCAAAACATAAGACGGATCACCGACATACTTCCGGAGCATAGAAACATGAAATATCAGATGCTGACTCGACAAGCTAGGTGGTAAATCAAGCTCATAAGCCACCTCCCCAATCCTCCGAAGCACTTCAAAAGGCCTAATGAACCGAGGGCTGAACTTGCCCTTCTTCCCTAAATCTCATAACACCCTTGATAGGTGAAACCTTCAGTAGAACCTTCTCCCAAACCATATAAGACACATCACGAACCTTTCTGTCAGCTTAACTCTTTTGTCTCGACTTACCTGTACGAAGCCGCTCTTGAATCACTTTCACCTTGTCCAAAGCATCCTGTATCAAGTCTGTACCTAAAAGTCTAGCCCCGCTCAGCTCAAACCAACCTACTGGAGATCTACACCATCTCCCATATAAAGCCTCATATGGAACCATCTGAATACTCGACTGATAACTGTTGTTATATGCAAACTCTGCGAGCGGTAGAAACTTGTCCTATAAATCCCTAAAGTCAATGACACAAGCGTGCAACATGTCCTCCAATATCTAAATAGTGCGCTCGGACTGTCCATCCATCTGAGGGTGAAAAGTTATGCTCAACTCAACCCGAGTACCCAACTCTCACTGCATGGCCCTCCAAAACTGCGATGTAAACTTACCTCTATCTGAAATGATGGAAACCGGGACACTATGCAGGAGAACAATCTCTCGGATATAAATCTCAGCTAACTGCTTTAAAGAATAGGTAGTACTCACAAGAATGAAATGTGTGGACTTGGTCAGCCGATCCACAATCACCCAAATAGCATCGAACTTCCTCAAAGTTCGTGGGAGTACAACTACAAAATCCATGGTGATCCGCTCCCACTGCCACTCTGGAATATCTATCTGCTGAAGCAAGCCACCCGGTCTCTAATGCTCATATTTCACCTGCTGACTTAAGACACCGAGCTACAAATAACACAATATCTTTCTTCATTCTCCTCCACCAATAGTGTTGTCTCAAATCCTGGTACAACTTCGCGGCACCCAGATGGATGGAATACCGCGAGCTATGGGCCTCCTCCAGAATCAACCCTCGAAACCCATCTACATTGGGCACATATATCCGGCCCTTTATCCTCAATACCCCATCATAACCAATAGCCACATCTCTGGCATCACCGTGCTGAACTCTGTCCTTGAGGATAAGCAAATGAGGATCATCATAATGTCGCTCTCTGATATGATCAAACAAGGAAGACCGAGAAACCACACAAGCTAGGATCTGGCTAGGCTCCGAAATATCCAACCTCACAAACCGATTGGCCAAAACCTGAACATCAACTGCAAAAGGTCTCTCCCCAATAGGAATAAATGCAAGATTTCCTATACTCATTGCCTTCCTACTGAAGGCATCGGCCACCACATTGGCCTTTCCCGGATGGTACAAGATAGAAATATCATAATCCTTTAGAAGCTCTAACCATCTCCGCTACCTCAAATTGAGATCCTTCTGTTTGAACAAGTGCTGGAGTCTACAATGACTAGTAAACACCTCACAAGACACATCATAGAGATAATTCCTCCAAATCTTTAATGCATGAACAATGGCAACTAACTCCAAATCATGAACGGGGTAGTTCTTCTCATGGGGCTTCAACTGACGAGAAGCATAAGAAATCACCCTACCCTCCTACATAAACACACACCCAATACCAACCAGAGAAGTATCACAATATACCGTATAAGAACATGAAGCTGATGGAAAAACTAACACTAGAGTTGTGCTCAAGGTAGTCTTGAGCTTCTGAAAGATCACCTCACACTCATCCGACCACCTGAAAGGAGCACCCTTTTGGGTTAATTTGGTCAAGGGTGATGCAATAAATAAGAATCCTTGAACGAACTGACAATAATAACACACCAACCCAAGAAAGCTACGAATCTCTATGGTTGAGGACGGTCTGGGACAACTTTGGACCGCCTCTATCTTCTTTGGATCAACCTGAATACCCTCACTGGACACCACGTGCCCCAAGAACGCCACTGACCTGAGCCAAAACTCACACTTGGAGAACTTTGCATAAAGCTTCTCCTCCCTCAACCACTACAATACAACTCTCAAATTCTCAACGTGCTCCTCCTGACTACGTGAGTACACCATAATATCGTCAATGAATACAACAACAAATGAGTTGATATAAGGCCAAACACGTTGTTCATCAAATGCATGAACATTGCTGGGGCATTGGTCAGCACAAAAGACATCACAAGGAACTCATAATGACCATATCAGTTTGTGAAAGTTGTCTTAAGAATGTCCGAGTCCCTAATCTTCAACTAGTGATACCCTGACCTGAGATCAATCTTGGAAAACACTCTCGTTCCCTGAAGCTGTTAAAATAAATCATCAATATGAGGCAAAGGATACATTGTTCTTGATTGTGACTTTGTTCAACTACCTGTAATCAATGCATGTCCTCATCGTGCCATCCTTCTTCTTCACAAATAGAACAGGCGCACCCCAAGGCGACACACTAGGACGAATAAACCCCTTATCAAGGAGTTCACGAAGCTTCTTCTTCAATTATTTTAACTCCACCGGTGCCATACGATACGACTAATAGAAATGGGCTAAGTGCTCGGTACCAAATCAATGCCAAAGTAAATATCTTTGTTTGATGGCATGCCTAGCAGGTCTACAAGAAACACATCCGAAAAATCCCTCACCATCGGAACTGAATCAATGGTAGGAGTCTTTGCACTAACATCCCTCACAAAGGCCAAATAAGAAAGACAACCCTTCCTAACCATCCACTGGGATTTCAAGAATGAAATCACGTTACTGGGAACATAATTTGTCGAACCTCGCCACTCAATCCGTGGCACCCCCAGTATAGCCAATATCACCGTCTTAGCGTGACAGTCCTGAATAGCGTGACACAGTGACAGCCAATCCATACCCAATATCACATCAAAATCAACCATACTAAGCAACAAGAGGTCCACTAGGGTCTCCAAACCCCCGACACTCACCATACGTAACCAATATATGCGGTCCACAACAACAGTATCACCCACCGGAGTAGATACACGAATAGATGAAACAAGAGACTCGCGGGTCGTATCCAAATAATGAGCAAAATATGATGAAACATATGAAAAAGTGGAGCTAGGATCAAATAATGAGAGGCATCCTTGTGAAAGACTGAGAAAATCACCGTGATCACACCATCTAAAGCAACAGAATCTGGTCTGGCTGAAAGTGCATAGAAATGGGTCTGACCACCACCTGATCCACCTCCCCCTCTAGGGCGATCCCTAGCTGACTAGGGGGGTGGTGAAGTAACTGGTGGTAAAGTCGATGGCTGACTCCTCTTCTGAGGCAGATCCCTATGATGACGAGGACACTGCCTCCACGTATGCCCCAACTCCCCACACTCATAATAACCCCCTAGTGTCGGTGACGGGGACTGAAGGGAACCTCTAGCACCGGGATGATTGGTAGAAGAACCTGGCATGGAGGAGCCCTGAACTGATGGATCACGGGACAAAATCTTGGCTGGGAGGGCACTAAGTGATGAATGGACCTAATGAGAAGTGTGAGAACCATGGCCCGATGATGCCCCAAGGTGAACTGGGCGAGCTGACTAAGCATGTCTAAATGGACGGCTTCTGCCATGCTGAAATTGACCCTAATGAGGAGCACCCCCAAAACTATCGGATCCACGAGGCCTCTTGGCCTCCCTCTCTACTCGCTAGTGGCGTCAAATCGACTCTATGTCCCGAGCAATGTCAACAACCTCCTCAAAAGAAGTACTAGATACCCCTTCTCTAGTCATGAGAATCCGTAACTGATACGAGAGGCCATCCACAAACCTCCTGATCCTCTCCATGTCTCTGGGAACCAACCAGATAGCATGATGGGATAACTCAAAGAACATCATCTCATATTGCGTCACAGTCATATCATCCTAACGTAACTACTCAAACTACCTGTGCAACTCCTCTTTGTGAGACAGTGGCACATACTTCTCCAGAAAGAGAATAGAGAACTGCTGTCAGGTAAGGGGCACTGCACCAACTGGCCTATGCCTCTCATAAGCCTCCCACCAAGTAAAGGCATCTCCAGAGAACTGAAAGGTAGTGAACGATACCCTACTGGTCTCCAGAGTACCTACAATACGAAGAATCCTCTAACACTTGTCCAAGAAACCCTGGGCATCCTCACCCTCTGTATCATTGAAAGTCGGAGACTGAAGTCTACCAAACCTCTCCATTCTACGCTGCTCGTCATTAGGCATGAGTGGTACCACATAATCCTAAGTAGGTGCAACCGGCTGGGCTGGTGGTGCCTCTTGTGTCTGTAATCCCTGAATAACCTGCTCGGGTGTAAGGGCGGCGAGAGTTTGAGTGCACAGTCGATTCCTGAGCTGGTCCCGTTGGAGCATCCACAACTGGAACCTGATCATGAATTGGGACCGCTAGTGGATTTGTAGGTGTTGCCCTATCTACTGTGCGAGCCACACCCCTGCCCCTATCACGGCCTCGACCGCGACCTCGGCCTCTCGTGGCCACAACTAGTGGTATTGGTGGCCGTCCATCCTGACTGGTAGCACGTGCCCTCACCATCTGTGAGAGAATAGAATAACAAAAGTTTAGTTACCAGAATCAACAGATCGTACGATAAGAATTCAAGAATGTGAAGTTTTTCCTAAAGGTTCCGCAGCCTCTCGAAGATAAGTACATACATCTCAGTACCGATCCGCAAGACTCTACTAAACCCGCTCATGACCTGTGATACCTATGTAAATTAGGCTCTGATACCAACTTTCCACGACCCAAATCTACCATGCTGTGATGGCGCCTATCGTGGAACTAGGCAAGCCGACTCTTTTACCAAAACAACCTAATATCTCAATTTAAAGGTTACTTCAAGCTATTTAATTAATGAAACTTCATAAGATAAATCTGAATAACAAAGTGCAGAAAGAAAAGCCGACATTGGGGTGTCACTAGTCACGAGCATCTACTAAGAACTATCCGAAATTACTAAGAGAAATACATTCTGGAAACAAACTAATAACATCTATAGGAAGATAGGATGGAGGAGAGTAGGGTTGCGATCGCCATGTAGCTACCTTGCTAACTCCACAGATCCACGACGGATGAAAATCAACACTCGCTAGCACATCTAGCAACCTCTGGATCTGCACATAACGTGCATGGAGTAATGTGAGTACGCCAACTCAGTAGGTAATAAAGGTAAATAAAGACTGAGCAGTAGTGACGATCTGTAAAGCACATGAAGTCCACATCGTGAAATCTTAGTAAATACAACATGCTTTAATTTCAATTCAGTACGTGAGTCAAATCATCTAGTTTTAAAAATCCAGTGTTCGGTACAAATCATTTGAAGATATTTTCAACAGTTTCAACAAAGGCTCAATGCAAAAGAGAGTAAAGGTGATAAAAATCATAAACAGCTCCTGGGGGCAAAACATCACTCATAAGTAGCCCATCGGGTAGAACATCACTCACATACATCCCCTCGGGCAAACCTCACAGTCACTTATGTACAGCCTCTCAGGCATATCTCATATCACTCACTCAGGGTACCCGCGCTCATTGGGAGTGTGCAGACTCCTGAGGGCTCCTACAACCCAAGCGTTATACCAAGACACCTCGTGGCATAAATCAATCAGGCACTCGGCCTCACATAAATCATGAATCAATAACCACATACTGCGGCGCGTAGTCCTCACAAAAAAAGGCCCTTGGCCTCACTCAATCATAAACCTCTCAGGCCACTCAGGCTATCAGTATAAATAGGGTACTCAGCCCAAAATAACATTTTATATGCATCAAAACGGGGTAATAAAGACTGAGTTATGAAATCAGTAAACATATCATGACTGAGTATAGATTTTCAATCAAAACAGCAAGAGGATAATAAGAAAAGGCTCTTAAGGGTCCAATCAGCTTTGTCACAATACCCAAGTATGGCATTCAACCCAAATTATAAAAATTCTTTCTAAAACACATAAGTATCATATAGTTTCAGTCAAATACACAACTTTATAGTTGTTGCGGGACGGACCAAGTCATAATCCCCAACGGTGCACGCCCACACGCTCGTCACCTAGCATGTGCGTCACCTCAAAGAAGTAAAACGATGTGAATCCCGGGGATTCATACCCTCAGGACTAGATTTACAATCATTACTTACCTCAAACCGGTTAAATCCCTACTGCGCAATGCCCTTGCCTCTGCAATCGGCCTCCAAATGTCCTGAATCTAACCAAAAACAATACAATGCAATCAATATAGGCCAAGAAACCAATTCCATACGGAAAACTATCAATTTAGACCAAAATCCCAAAATTCACCCAAACCTGGCCCCTGGACACACGGCTCGAAATCCGAAAAAATCACAAAACAAGAAAACCCTTTCACCCACGAGTCTATACATACCAAATTTATCAAAATTCGACATCAAATGGTCCCTCAAATCCCCAAATCAAACTCTTTAATTTCGAAGACCTAACCCCTTATTTTCACCCCTAATTCCTACTAATTACATGCTTAAACAACTGAAAATTACCAAAATAACGAGTATTGAGCTCAAGCAACTTACCTCAATGAAAAACCTCTTGATTCCCTCTTCAAAACTCCCCAAAAAGCTCCGAGTCCGAATAAAAATGATGGAAAATAACCCAAATTTCACGAAGGGTTTAATTTATACATTCTGCCCAGGCATTTCTGCACCTCCGATCAAAAGGGCGCACCTGCGGTGCGGCTTCTGCGCCCAAATATCCGCATCTGCGGAAGTCACATAAAGTCCAAGGACCGCATATGCGCCCCAGGCATCGCACATGCGGGCCCGCAAAAATGTCAAACTCACCACATTTGCGGCTCCTCTCTAAGTCCTCCAATTCCACATCCGTGGCTTCCCCACTGCATCTGCGACCTCGCACCTACGATCCTCACTCCTCAGGTGCGGTTACATCAGAAGCAGCAACTTTAGCTACACAATTCTATCTGTAAACCTTCCGTTAACCATCCGAATTTATCCTGAGGCCCTCGGGACCTCAACCAAAAATACCAACAAGTCACATATTAACATTGAAACTTAGTCGAACCTTCGGAACGCTTAAAACAAAATCAAATCACCAAATCACCCTCGGATTCAATCCTAATAACTTATAAACTTCCAAATTCCGCAAACGACGCCAGAACCTACTAAATCACCTCTAAATAACCTGAAATTTTGTACAAACGTCACAAATGACACTACGAACCTATTCCAATTTCTAGAATTCCATTCCAACCCCAATATCAAAATTTCTACTGCCAAACGAAAATCGCCAAATTTCCAATTTCGTCAATTCAAGCCTAATTCTACCACAGACCTTCAAATCACATTTCGGACGCGTTCCCATGTCCAAAATCACCTATAGGAGCTAATAGAACCATCAGAATTCATATCCGAGATCGTTTATACATAAGTCAACATCCGGTTGACTTTTCCAACTTAAACTTCTAAATATGAGACTAAGTGTCTCATTCCACACCGAAACTACTACGGACCCGAACCAACCAACACGATATGATGAAATATAGCTGAGGAACACATAAGGAAGAAAAAATAGGGGAAATAGGGCTATAATTCACGAAACGATTGGTCGGGTCGTTACAATAAGTGTAACTTACCTCAAACCGCTTAAATCCCTACTCCAACAAGTCGTTTTCTCTCGAATCAACCTCTGAACAACTCGAATCTAGCCACAAATCACTTAATACAATAAACACAAGCTATAGGAATGAATTCCATATGAAATCCAACAAAATTTATAAAATTCGAACACGCATTCAATTACGAGTCCAACAATACAAAAAATACCCAATTACGACATCAAAACATCACTCAAATCCCCAAATCTTACTCTTTAATCCCAAGTAAAAAATTCTCCAAATTCCACCTTAAAAATACATAATCTAGGTAGAAAGTTCAATGGATATTCAATATTAATAGATAAAAATGATCAAAAGTTGCTTACCTCTTGAAATTTAGTGAAACCCCTCTCAAAAATTGTCCAACCGAGCTTGAAAAGTCCAAATATGAGAAAAACCTCAAAACCCTCGATTTTAATTTCTGCCCAGGCATATTCGCACCTGCGGACTCCTTAACAGCACCTGCGGCTCCGATTTTGCTGAAAAAGGGCCGCTCCTACGGAATCCACTTAAGGACCCGACCAGACGCACTTGTGGCCTAACCATCACGCATGCAATACCACTTCTATGGTCCGTTCATCAATCTTGTGCATCCGCACCTGCGGATTCTATTTCGCTCATGTGATTCCAGCTACACCTACCAAACTCCGCATCTACGGAGACACATTGCATTTGTGGCTCGCAGATTTGAAAAACTTCCTCACACCTGCGACCATTACCCAATACCGACAAGGCCGTGCCTGCGACCCCATGCTCGCTTCTGCAGTCCCGCACCTGCTACCAATCCTCCGCAGGTGCGATCTCACCAGACCAGCAGCAGAGCAACAACTCTTCTAAGTCCAATTTTAATTAGTTCACCATCCGAAATCCACCCGAGTACCCCTAGACCTCAACCAAACATATCACCAAGTCCTAAAATATCATACAAACTCGCTCAAAGCCTCAAGCCACATCAAACAATACTAAAATCTCATGAACTTATTAATTTCTAACTTGTAAAACAAATGCCAAAACATACCAAATGAACTCCGATTGACCTGAATTTTGTATACAAGTCATAAATGGCACAACATGCCTATTCCAACTTCCAGAACTAAAACCCGAGTCTAATAACAACAAAGTCAACTTGTCACGACCCAATTTTCTAACCCGGTCGTGATGGCGCCTCTCATGAAGACAAGGCCATCCAACTAACCCAAATCGTATCTTTAACGATTATTAAACATAAATGAATAAATAAATACAGCTTAACGACAATAATAACCAGTGTTTACAGCCCAACATAACCCGATCGGGGTGTCACAAATCACGAGCATCTATTGAAATCCTGAACACAACTACAGGGCCAATAACATACAAAATTAAATTCTGAAATTCTAAAGACAATGTTCGGTGCCGCGAACGCTGGTGGTCACCTTGCTCAGCTACAATAGTAATACCTTCAATGAGCTAATATCCCGCTACCGGGTGATCAATACCTGCATCTGCACGCGAGGTGTAGGGAGTAAAGTGAGTACTCTGACCCAGTGAGTAATAAAAGTAACTACAGTCCGAAGATAAGAAAATCCAGTAAATACACAAAGTAAGCTAAAATCCAAATATACAGCAACATATGGAACTGAGCAGCTAAACAACAAGTATAAATACAAATCCATGAATGCGATGCAATGTATATGATGGTACATTCCGGTACCCACTGCGGCATGCAGCCCGAGCCATTCATATTCATTTATCGTCGACGGCGCTCACTGGGGGTGTGTACAGACTCCGGAGGGGCTCCTACAGCCCAAGCACAATATCTTGGTCAGTCATTGTTACCTGACCGGTCAGCCATTGTTACCTAACCAATTTATATCATACAGTGCCATTGTTACCACTGTTCAAGTATATCATTCAGTATCATTGTTACCACTATTTCAAGTATATCACACAGTGTTATTGTTACCACTGTTTCAAGTATATCACACAGTGTCATTGTTACCACTGGTTCAAGTCACTTTATAATCAGTCCAGAAAATAATATAATAAGCCCCTTGGGCATTTACAAAACAGAAGTTCCCAGCCTAGAATACATTTAAAAATATCATTTAAGTTTTCAACACTTAGAATTATGGCTGAGTTTGCAAAACAGCATTTAAAACCTTGGACTGAAATTAAATGATATGCAAATCATGCTAAGCAGTAATATCAATCCTCGAAGGATTTTACAAATCGGCACAAGGCCCCAAACATGGCATCAAGCCCAGTAATATCAATGAAGTATGTGTATCAATCACCAGTATAGTATAAACATCACACGGGATGGACCAAGTAACAATCCCCAATAGTATCCGACCCCGCACTCACCATGGAGTGCGTGTCACGCCTCAATATAGCGTTACGATGTGAAAGTCCGGGGTTTCATACCCTCAGAACACCATTTACATCTATTACTCACCTCGAACCGACTACTTCTTTAGCTCGCGAAGCCTTTTCCACTTATTAACCTCTGAATTCCTCGAATCTAGCCATAACGATTCGATTCAGTTAATAAAAATAATAGGAATTAATTCCATATGGAATTCTACATTTTCCATCAAAATCCGAAATTACACTTAAAATTCGCTTGTGGGGACCACGTCTCGGAATCCGGCGAAACTCATAAAATCCGACAACCCATTCCGATACGAGTTCAACCATACCAAAATTATCAAATTCCAACAACAACTTGACCTCCAAATCTTAATTTTTCATTTTTGGAAGATTTTGCAAAAATCTTGATTTCTTCAATTTAAATCCGAATTAAACGATGAAAATAACCATGGATTTATGAAATATAAACACTTTTGAGTATAGGACACTAACTTGAGTTGAAATCGTGAAGAACACCTCAAAATCGCCCAAGAACCGAGCTCCCAAAATCCCAAACGAAAATGAAGAAATGAGCATTTTTGGTCCTTAAGTTTCTGCCTGTCCGTCACTAAAAGTCTATTTTCGTCACTAAAAGTCTACAAATAACAACTTTACCATCCATATTCAGTCGACCATAACTTTCTTTACAAATGTCTGAATGACAAATGGTTTAACTTTCTGGAAACTAGAATCCAAGGGCTACAATTAAGGGTTTCGCTTTATGGAAACTAGAATGCAAGGGCTACAACTTTCATGTTTTGTAAATTTACAGATTCCTTATGTATTTTGAGATATAACCTTCCGAAATAGGCTCTACAATTGCACAGTTGTTGTCCAAGACAGCTTCTGCAGCAAAAAAATTCCAGCAATCCTTTTATCCGATTTCCATTCTGTTAACCTTCCGAAATCCACCCGAGGCCCTTGGGACCCTAACCAATTATATAAACATGTCCCACAATATCATTCAAACTTTTCCCAACCTTCGAAACACCCAAAATAACATCAAAACATCAAATCATCATCGGATTCAAGTCTATGAATCTCACGAACTTCCAAATTCCATTTTTGATCAAAAACCCAACCAAACCACGTCCGAATGACCTCAAATTTTGCAGACAAGTCCAAAATGAGATAACAAAGCTGCAGCAACTCTCGGAATTCCATTCCGACCTTTGGATCAAAATCTCACCTATCAACCGGAATTCGCCAAAATACTAACTTTGCCAATTCAAGCTTAATTCTACATCGGTCATCACAAAAACATTCCAGACACACTCCTAAGTCCCAAATCACCTAACGAAGCTATCTGAACCATAAAATTTGCATTTCGAGCCCTATAACACATAAGTCAATATCCAGTTGACTTTTCCAACTTAAGTTTCCTTAAAAGAGACTAAGTGTCTCAAACCTTACCAAAACTAGTCCGAATGACTTCAAATTTTGCACACAAGTCACATTCGACATTGCGGACTTTCACCAACTTTCAGAATCGTATTCCGACCCCGATATCAAAATTTTCACTTCCGGTCGAATTTTCTCAAAAACCTTCAAATTCCTATATTTAGCCAAATGACTTCAAAATGACCTCCGGACATCCGAATTCACTTCTGATCGCGCACCTAACTCCAGAATCACCATACAAAGTTATTCCCAGACTCGGAATCCCAAACGGACATCTATAACACTGAAATTCCTTCCAACCCAAATTTATACAATTCTTCTAAAATACTAACTTCCACAATATACGCCGAAATGCTCACGGGTTATCCAAAACCAAATCCAGACATACGCCCAAGTCCGAAATTATCATACGAACATGCTGGAACTTTCAGATCCCAATTCTGAGGTTGTTTACTCAAAATTCCAATCTTCGCCATTTTCTTCAACTTAAGGTTGCCGCAATGAAAAGTTTCTTTCCAATTTGACTCCGAATTTCTTGAAATTCAAGTCTGACCATACATACAAGTCAATATACCTAAAATGAAGTTGTTCATGACTTCCAACTGCTGAACGACGCGCTAGAGCTTAAAACGACCGGTCGGGTTGTTACATTCTCCCCCACTTAAATAGACGTTCGTCCTCGAACGTTCCAAGAACTGCTCTTAAGTTATCTGAAATCACTGTTTAACACCTCGTGCACCTGCCTGTGCTACCACAACTCATATGGACACATTAGTTTGATCAAATCTGCATATATCCTCTTTTATCCATACAATAAGCTGAGAACCCAATTCCAACACCTGAAATTATCTGCCAGACCTGTTCCCTGTATATAAACACTGTATTAACTACCACACGAGGTACCAGAACACGACTGCGTACCTTTGTTGAATTAGCACCATGCATCGCATAATTCACCATCTAACCACAATGACACTCCATGAACCTTAATAGCCAAAATTCCACGACTCTGATGCTCCCAATGCATATGATGATATACCTATACATTCTGGTATAATGCTGACGATACAACCACAATGGAGGAGATGTGCAGAAATTTCTAACCAATTGCAGAATTAACCAAACATTAATTCTCTCCTTTTTGACTAAGATCATCACCTCATTACTACCCAAATACTGGTAACTACCTTGTAATATACCTTACATAATCCCACTGCAATGGTCCCCGATACCAATAGTCTCGCATCACCTAGTACGAGCTGCTCAGACAACCAATCACCATAGACAATGACCAACGGTCTCACATGATGCAAAAATGCGCCAATAGGCCATAATGCGAACAAGATACATAAGGAAATTATTCAGGAATGGACTTCTCAACTCACACAACTAATATGGACTTCCCCAAGAGAATGGGAATTTATCAAGCTGTTTCACAGCACACATGGCACAATCACAATATTACATGAGTTGACGAACACAGAACAATATATGATATTCCAACATCCCTCCTTGAGGAGCGCTATACTAAAATGAACACATCTGACTCAGATGAAGCCCATAATACTATTTAAATCCATTCACCCACTTCAGGTCGATTCTGCTCGCACTGAACTAGGCTGATAGCCTTTCTTGGACCCGTAATAAGTCATTTCTTCTCATAACATGAAAGAACTACCACCATAGCCGGGACAACACCCCACAATCTACAACCAAATGAACCGAACGACTTCATATAGATCTTAGATATTCTTCCAACATTTCAACTTTCTTAAGTCCCCAAAATTTGACTAACTCCCAAATTTTTCAAATATTTCGGCAGAGTCTCCCTTGTAATTGGGCCTATGCACCTGTCAGAGTAACACCAAAACAACTCCTAACAGCATGTCCACAACCCAACAAGTACCACAAGTATATCAATAACACTAATCTCCGCATTACAAGCCCGACATTATCACAATGATATTTTGACATGAAACGCATCATTTGTATGATCATAACCACATTTCTGGTCTTAATAGTTGTTCATAAATAATTCCATCATTATCAATAAATCTCATATTAACCACCACCTCATTTCAAATTTTCACAATACTGACAACAGAATGTGAGGCATGAAGACCTCATTACTACTTACTCAGATTAATGAGTCACATTTAACATCACATGGGAAGTCATCTCATAAGCTAAAACTCAATAATTACAATATAATTTGGCAAATTATGCACAGAGATATTCGTACAAAAATTTTCAAATAAGCCTCATAGGCATGACTCCCTATAAGTACGATAGTACAAATTTTTAATTTTCACAAGGGAGAATTTTAAACACATAACCTTTTTTTCACCACAAGGACCTCGTCCTTATATAACATCCTCCGCAGCTTGTAGCCCGGTTTAAATATTTCATATCATATAAAAATGTGAGGATCTCATCCTCAACTCTGAATTACAAGTATTTTGCACATTGTGCCAACTAAAATTTTTCATTTCCTTTCTTCCTTCTTTCAAATAATTTCGGTTAAACAAAATCACAACATACAATGATCCCTCTTACCGGTAAGGCATATAATTTTCAACTGAAATCAATTTTTAGAAATTACATCAAACTCGTCGAATTGATTAACAAAGGTCACTTTTAGCCTCACAACTATTTTTTGTGACCAACACATAATGATAGACATAGCTATCTCCATATAATCTCCCCAACAGAAGTATTCACATATGTAGATTTAAGAATTACGAAGCTCACTCATAAGTGGAGCACAATAGGAGAACTTTCCTCGATACTCAAAACCGAATCAAGTTAAGAAAATTTTGACTTTATAATAATTCGAGACCGTACTTATAACGATGTCGTCTTGTGTAGCAACCTCAAGCATACCATAGAAAATATATCACCGGACTGTGTCTCCACCTCTAGGAGTCTCACCTCTACCTCTAACATCCTGACCTTTGCCTGATTCATTAGGTGATCTCTTGATACGTCTGCATCTTCCGTCAGAACCATAACTGGCCTAGTAAATACATTATCTTTCCACTACCTCTACTTGGCTCGAAGCCATAGATCAAGATACCCTATATAGCTCATAACACTTTTACTCTATTGATGCCACAATACCATAGTGAGATTAAATTCAAATCATTTGTAAGCTTGTGAAAACTCGGATCATCTAGTACAATAAATCTTCTGCAAATCTCGCATTCATCCCCGCAATAGTTAAGCTCACTCTCTTAAGCGATCCCAAATTTTAAATTTTAACACGTACCTTTCATTTGCACATAAGATCTTCTATCATTCACATGAGGATCACACAACCTCAACACACTTCGCGGGAGATAACCCACCTGCTTCACCTCAATATAATATTTCTGTATACCTTCCACCGCCATAAGCATTACGCAGTCATCTGATCTTCCTGAGTCTTTACTCATACCGCAACATGAAATTTACTTCACTCCCAACAAGGAGTCCTGAAAAGATTCTTCACACGCCCTTAACTCGGGCTATATCTTGAATCAAGATAGACTTCAAACATCTACTAATTCTTCCATCATCCAACATACCCCTTCTCATCGCTTCCAATTCATATGGATATGCCTCGTAGTACTAATATACTCCTCACATAGCCACAACCGTCTTTTCCACTAACGGGGACACTACCGAACATATAAGTTCAAAAACACATGTTCACACAATCAGCACCTCGGCGCTCCTGTCATAAGCAAAGATCCGGCCTCAAGTCCTTCACACTAGCCCAACATCAACTCATAGATATCACGTCTCGCCCCTCAATCAGGGAATCAAAAGCCATCAAGGCACATCTGATACTGAGCGCCCGTTGGTGCATACGATCACGCGGAAGGAATTTCAAAAGTTTCTTTTCAAGCTGAATCAAGGACGCACGATAAGAATTCAAGAATGTGAAGTTTTCCTAAAGGTTCGGCAGCCTCTCGAGGATAAGTACAGACGTCTCCGTACCGATCCGCAAGACTCTCCTAAACCTGCTCATGACTCGTGAGACCTAGTAACCTAGGCTCTGATACCAACTTGTCACGACCCAATTTTCTAACCCGATCGTGATGGCGCCTCTCGTGAAGACAAGGCCAGCCAACTAACCCAAATTGTATCTTTAACAATTATTAAACATAAATGAATAAATAAATACATCTTAACGACAATAATAACCAGTGTTTACAGCCCAACATAACCCGATCGGGGTGTCACAAGTCACGAGCATCTAAAGAAATCCTGAACACAACTATAGGGCCAATAATATACAAAATTAAATTCTGAAATTCTAAAGACAATGTTCGGTGCCGCGAACGCTGGCGGTAACCTTGCTCAGCTACAATAGTAATACCTTCAATGAGCTAATATCCCGCTACCGGGTGATCAATACCTGCAGCTGCACGCGAGGTGCAGGGAGTAAAGTGAGTACTCCGACCCAGTGAGTAATAAAAGTAACTACAGTCCGAAGATAAGAAAATCCAGTAAATACACAAAGTAAGCTAAAATCCAAATATACAGCAACATATGGAACTGAGCAGCTAAACAACAGTATAAATAGAAATCCATGAATGCAATGCAATGCATATGATGGTACATTCCAGTACCCACTGCGGCGTGCAGCCCGAGCCATTCATATTCATTTATCGTCGACGGCGCTCACTGGGGTGTGTGTAAAGACTCCGGAGGGGCTCTTACAGCCCAAGCGCAATATCTTGGTCAGTCATTGTTACCTGACCAGTCAGCCATTGTTACCTGACCAATTTATATCATACAGTGCCATTGTTACCACTGTTCAAGTATATCATTCAGTGTCATTGTTACCACTATTTCAAGTATATCACACAGTGTCATTGTTACCACTGTTTCAAATATATCACACAGTGTCATTATTACCACTGTTTCAAGTCACTTTATAATCAGTCTAGAAAATAATATAATAAGCCCCTTGGGCATTTACAAAACAGAAGTTCCCAGCCCGGAATACATTTAAAAATATCATTTAAGTTTTCAACACTTAGAATTATGGCTGAGTTTGCAAAACAGCATTTAAAACCTTGGACTGAAATTAAATGATATGCAAATCATGCTAAGCAGTAATATCAATCCTCGAAGGATTTTACAAATCGGCACAAGGCCCCAAACATGGCATCAAGCCCAGTAATATCAATGAAGTATGTGTATCAATCACCAGTATAGTATAAACATCACATGGGATGGACCAAGTCACAATCCCCAATAGTATCCGACCCCGCACTCACCATGGAGTGCGTGTCACGCCTCAATATAGCGTTACGATGTGAAAGTCCGGGGTTTCAAACCCTCAAAACAGCATTTACATCTATTACTCACCTCGAACCGGCTACTTCTTTAGCTCGCAAAGCCTTTGCCACTTATTGACCTCTGAATGCCTCGAATCTAGCCATAACGATTTGATTCAGTTAATAAAAATAATAGGAATTAATTCCATATGGAATTCTACATTTTCCATCAAAAATCTGAAATTACACTTAAAATTCGCTTGTGGGGCCCACGTCTCGGAATCCGGCGAAACTCATAAAATCCGACAACCCATTCCGATACGAGTTCAACCATACCAAAATTATCAAATTCCGACAACAACTTGACCTCCAAATCTTAATTTTTCATTTTTGGAAGATTTTGCAAAAATCTTGATTTCTTCAATTTAAATCCGAATTAAACGATGAAAATAACCATGGATTTATGTAATATGAACACTTTTAAGTATAGGACACTTACTTGAGTTGAAATCGTGAAGAACACCTCAAAATCGCCCAAGAACCGAGCTCCAAAAATCCCAAAACGAAAATGAAGAAATGAGCATTTTTGGTCCTTAAGTTTCTGCCCGTCCGTCACTAAAAGTCTATTTTCGTCACTAAAAGTCGTCACTAAAAGTCTACCAAAAACAGCTTTACCAGCCATATTCAGTCGCCCTTAACTTTCTTTACAAATGTCTGAATGACAAATGATTTAACTTTCTGGAAACTAGAATCCAAGGGCTACAACTTTTGTGTTTTGCATATTTTCTGATTCCATATATATTTCGAGATATAAGCTTTCAAAGTAGCCTCCTCGCATCAGAAATTTCTGGGAAATTTCAAAACAGCTTTACTTTCCCTTATTCAATCGATTATAACTTTCTCTATATATGTCGAAACAATTAATGGTTTCGCTTTATGGAAACTAGAATGCAAGGGCTACAACTTTCTTGTTTTGTAAATTTACAGATTCCTTATGTATTTAGAGATATAACCTTCTGAAATAGGCTCCACAATTGCACTGTTGCTGTCCAAGACAGCTTCTGCAGCAAAAAAATTCCAGCAATCCTTTTATCCGATTTCCATTCCGTTAACCTTCCGAAATCCACCCGATGCCCTTGGGACCCTAACCAATTATATCAACATTTCCCACAATATCATTCAAACTTTTCCCAATCTTCGAAACACCCAAAATAACATCAAAACATCAAATCATCATCGGATTCAAGTCTATGAATCTCACGAATTTCCAAATTTCATTTTTGATCAAAAACCCAACCAAACCACATCCGAATGACCTCAAATTTTGCAGACAAGTCAAAATGACATAACGAAGCAACAGCAACTCTCGGAATTCCATTCCGACCCTTGGATCAAAATCTCACCTATCAACCGGAATTCGCCAAAATACTAACTTTGCCAATTCAAGCTTAATTCTACACCGGTCATCACAAAAACATTCCAGACACACTCCTAAGTCCCAAATCACCTAACGAAACTATCCGAACCATAAAATTTGCATTTCGAGCCCTCTAACACATAAGTCAATATTCGGTTGACTTTTCCAACTTAAGTTTCCTTAAAAGAGACTAAGTGTCTCAAACCTTACCAAAACTAGTCCGAATGACTTCAAATTTTGCACACAAGTCACATTCGACATTGCGGACTTTCACCAACTTTCAGAATCGTATTCCGACCCCGATATCAAAATTTTCACTTCCGGTCGAATTTTCTCAAAAACCTTCAAATTCCTATATTTAGCCAAATGACTTCAAAATGACCTCCGGACATCCGAATTCACTTCTGATCGCGCTCCTAACTCCAGAATCACCATACAAAGTTATTCCCAGACTCGGAATCCCAAACGGACATCTATAACATTGAAATTCCTTCCAACCCAAATTTATGCAATTCTTCTAAAATACTAACTTCCACAATATACGCCGAAATGCTCACGAGTTATCCAAAACCAAATCCGGATATACGCCCAAGTCCAATATCATCATACGAACATGCTGGAACTTTCAGATCCCAATTTCGAGGTTGTTTACTCAAAATTCCAATCTTCGCCATTTTCTTCAACTTAAGTTTGCCGCAATGAAAAGTTTCTTTCCAATTTGACTCCGAATTTCTTGAAATTCAATTCTGACCATACGTACAAGTCAATATACCTAAAATGAAGTTGTTCATGACTTCCAACTGCTGAACGACGCACTAGAGCTTAAAACGACCGGTCGGGTCGTTACATTCTCCCCCACTTAAATAGATGTTCGTCCTCGAACGTTCCAAGAACTGCTCTTAAGTTATCTGAAATCACTGTTTAACACCTCGTGTACCTGCCTGTGCTACCACAACTCATATGGACACATTAGTTTGATCAAATCTGCAAATATCCTCTTTTATCCATACAATAAGCTGAGAACCCAATTCCAACACCTGAAATTATCTGCCAGACCTGTTCCCTGTATATAAACACTGTATTAACTACCACACGAGGTACCAGAACACAACTGCGTACCTTTGTTGAATTAGCACCATGCATCGCATAATTCACCATCTAACCACAATGACACTCCATGATCCTTAATAGCCAAAATTCCACGACTCTGATGCTCCCAATGCATATGATGATATACCTATACATTCTGGTATAATGCTGACGATACAACCACAACGGAGGAGATGTGCAGAAATTTCTAACCAATTGCAGAATTAACCAAACATTAATTCTCTCCTTTTTGACTAAGATCATCACCTCATTACTACCCAAATACTGGTAACTACCTTGTAATATACCTCACATAATCCCACTGCAATGGTCCCCGATACCAATAGTCTCGCATCACCTAGTACGAGTTGCTCAGACAACCAATCACCATAGACAATGACCAACGGTCTCACATGATATAAAAATGCGCCAATAGGCCATAATGCGAACAAGATACATAAGGAAATGATTCAGGAATGGACTTCTCAACTCACACAACTAATATGGACTTTTCCCCAGAGAATGGGAATTTATCAAGCTGTTTCACAGCACACATGGCACAATCACAATATTACATGAGTTGACGAACACAGAACAATATATGATATTCCAACATCCCTCCTTGAGGAGCGCTATACTAAAATGAACACATCTGACTCACATGAAGCCCATAATACTATTTAAATCCATTCACCCACTTCAGGTCGATTCTGCTCGCACTGAACTAGGCTGATAGCCTTTCCTGGACCCGTAATAAGTCATTTCTTCTCATAACAAGAAAGAACTACCACCATAGCCGGGACAACACCCCACAATATACAACCAAATGAACCGAACGACTTCATATAGATCTTAGATATTCTTCCAACATTTCAACTTTCTTAAGTCCCCAAAATTTGACTAACTCCCAGATTTTTCAAATATTTCGGCAGAGTCTCCCTTGTAATTGGGCCTATCCACCTGTCAGAGTAACACCAAAACAACTCCTAACAGCGTGTCCACAACCCAACAAGTACCACAAGTATATGAATAACACTAATCTCCGCATTACAAGCCCGACATTATCACAATGATATTTTGACATGAAACGCATCATTTGTATGATCATAACCACATTTCTAGTCTTAATAGTTGTTCATAAATAATTCCATCATTATCAATAAATCTCATATTAACCACCACCTCATTTCAAATTTTCACAATACTGACAACAGAATGTGAGGCATGAAGACCTCATTATTACTTACTCAGATTAATGAGTCACATTTAACATCACATGGGAACTCATCTCATAAGCTAAAACTCAATAATTACAATACAATTTGGCAAATTATGCACAGAGATATTCGTATAAAAATTTTCAAATAAGCCTCATAGGCATGACTCCCTATAAGTACTATAGTACAAATTTTTAATTTTCACAAGGGAGAATTTTAAACACATAACTTTTTTTTTTTCACCACAAGGACCTCGTCCTTATATAACATCCTCCGCAGCTTGTAGCCCGGTTTAAATATTTCATATCATATAAAAATGTGAGGATCTCATCCTCAGCTCTGAATTACAAGTATTTTGCACATTGTGCCAACTAAAATTTTTCATTTCCTTTCTTCCTTCTTTCAAATAATTTCGGTTAAACAAAATCACAACATACAATGATCCCTCTTACCGGTAAGGCATATAATTTTCAACTGAAATCAATTTTTAGAAATTACATCAAACTCGTCGAATTGATTAACAAAGGTCACTTTTAGCCTCACAACTATTTTTTGTGACCAACACATAATGATAGACATAGCTATCTCCATATAATCTCCCCAACAGAAGTATTCACATATGTAGATTTAAGAATTACGAAGCTCACTCATAAGTGGAGCACAATAGGAGAACTTTCCTCGATACTCAAAACCGAATCAAGTTAAGAAAATTTTGACTTTATAATAATTCGAGACCGTACTTATAACGATGTCGTCTGGTGTAGCAACCTCAAGCATACCATAGAAAATATATCACCGGACTGTGTCTCCACCTCTAGGAGTCTCACCTCTACCTCTAACATCCTGACCTTTGCCTGATTCATTAGGTGATCTCTTGATACGTCTGCATCTTCCGTCAGAACCATAACTGGCCTAGTAAATACATTATCTTTCCACTACCTCTACTTGGCTCGAAGCCATAGATCAAGATACCCTCAATAGCTCATAACACTTTTACTCTATTGATGCCACAATACCATAGTGAGATTAAAATCATTTGTAAGCTTGTGAAAACTCGGATCATCTAGTACAATAAATCTTCTGCAAATCTCGCATTCATCCCCGCAACAGTTAAGCCCACTCTCTTAAGCGATCCCAAATTTTAAATTTTAACACGTACCTTTCATTTGCACATAAGATCTTCTATCATTCACATGAGGATCACACAACCTCAACACACTTCGCGGGAGATAACCCACCTGCTTCACCTCAATATAATATTTCTGTATACCTTCCACCGCCATAAGCATTATGCAGTCATTTGATCTTCCTGAGTCTTTACTCATACCGCAACATGAAATTTAATTCACTCCCAACAAGGAGTCCTGAAAAGATTCTTCACACGCCCTTAACTCGGGCTATATCTTGAATCAAGATAGACTTCAAACATCTACTAATTCTTCCATCATCCAACATACCCCTTCTCATCGCTTCCAATTCATATGGATATGCCTCGTAGTACTAATATACTCCTCACATAGCCACAACCGTCTTTTCCACTAACAGGGACACTACCGAACATATAAGTTCAAAAACACATGTTCACACAATCAGCACCTCGGCGCTCCTGCCATAAGCAAAGATCCGGCCTCAAGTCCTTCAGACTAGCCCAACATCAACTCATAGAGATCACGTCTCGCCCCTCAATCAGGGCATCACAAGCCATCAAGGCACATCTGATACTGAGCGCTCGTTGGTGCATACGATCACGCGGAAGGAATTTCAAAAGTTTCTTTTCAAGCTGAATCAAGGACGCACGATAAGAATTCAAGAATGTGAAGTTTTCCTAAAGGTTCTGCAGCCTCTCGAGGATAAATACAGACGTCTCCGTACCGATCCGCAAGACTCTCCTAAACCTGCTTATGACTCGTGAGACCTAGTAACCTAGGCTCTGATACCAACTTGTCACGACCCAATTTTCTAACCCGATCGTGATGACGCCTCTCGTGAAGACAAGGCCAGCCAACTAACCCAAATCGTATCTTTAACAATTATTAAACATAAATGAATAAATAAATACAGTTTAACGACAATAATAACCAGTGTTTACAGCCCAACATAACCCGATCAGGGTGTCACAAGTCACGAGCGTCTAAAGAAATCCTGAACACAACTATAGGGCCAATAATATACAAAATTAAATTCTGAAATTCTAAAGACAATGTTCGGTGCCGCGAACGCTGGCGGTCACCTTGCTCAGCTACAATAGTAATACCTTCAATGAGCTAATATCCCGCTACCGGGTGATCAATACCTGTAGCTGCACGCGAGGTGCAGGGAGTAAAGTGAGTACTCCGACCCAGTGAGTAATAAAAGTAACTACAGTCCGAAGATAAGAAAATCCAGTAAATACACAAAGTAAGCTAAAATCCAAATATACAGCAACATATGGAACTGAGCAGCTAAACAACAAGTATAAATACAAATCCATGAATGCAATGCAATGCATATGATGGTACATTCCAGTACCCACTGTGGCATGCAGCCCGAGCCATTCATATTCATTTATCGTCGACGACGCTCACTGGGGGTGTGTACAGACTCCGGAGGGGCTCTTACAGCCCAAGCGCAATATCTTGGTCAGTCATTGTTACCTGACCAGTCAGCCATTGTTACCTGACCAATTTATATCATACAGTGCCATTGTTACCACTGTTCAAGTATATCATTCAGTGTCATTGTTACCACTATTTCAAGTATATCACACAGTATTGTTACCACTGTTTCAAATATATCACATAGTGTCATTATTACCACTGTTTCAAGTCACTTTATAATCAGTCCAGAAAATAATATAATAAGCCCCTTGGGCATTTACAAAATAGAAGTTCCCAGCCCGGAATACATTTAAAAATATCATTTAAGTTTTCAACACTTAGAATTATGGCTGAGTTTGCAAAACAGCATTTAAAACCTTGGACTGAAATTAAATGATATGCAAATCATGCTAAGCAGTAATATCAATCCTCGAAGGATTTTACAAATCGGCACAAGGCCCCAAACATGGCATCAAGCCCAGTAATATCAATGAAGTATGTGTATCAATCACCAGTATAGTATAAACATCACACGGGATGGACCAAGTCACAATCCCCAATAGTATCCGACCCCGCACTCACCATGGAGTGCGTGTCACGCCTCAATATAGCGTTACGATGTGAAAGTCCGGGGTTTCAAACCCTCAGAACAGCATTTACATCTATTACTCACCTCGAACCGGCTACTTCTTTAGCTCGGGAAGCCTTTGCCACTTATTGACCTCTGAATGCCTCGAATCTAGCCATAACGATTCGATTCAGTTAATAAAAATAATAGGAATTAATTCCATATGGAATTCTACATTTTCCATCAAAAATCCGAAATTACACTTAAAATTCGCTTGTGGGGCCCACGTCTCGGAATCCGGCGAAACTCATAAAATCCGTCAACCCATTCCGATACGAGTTCAACCATACCAAAATTATCAAATTCCGACAACAACTTGACCTCCAAATCTTAATTTTTCATTTTTGGAAGATTTTGCAAAAATCTTGATTTCTTCAATTTAAATCCGAATTAAACGATGAAAATAACCATGGATTTATGTAATATAAACACTTTTGAGTATAGGACACTTACCTGAGTTGAAATCGTGAAGAACAACTCAAAATCGCCCAAGAACCGAGCTCCAAAAATCCCAAAACGAAAATGAAGAAATGAGCATTTTTGATCCTTAAGTTTCTGCCCGTCCGTCACTAAAAGTCTATTTTCGTCACTAAAAGTCTACCAAAAACAGCTTTACCAGCTATATTCAATCGACCATAACTTTCTTTACAAATGTCTGAATAACAAATGGTTTAACTTTATGGAAACTAGAATCCAAGGGCTACAACGTTTGTGTTTTGCATATTTTCTGATTCCATATATATTTCGAGATATAAGTTTTCAAAGTAGCCTCCTCGCATCAGAAATTTCTGGGAAATTTCAAAACAGCTTTACTTGCCCTTATTCAACCGATTATAACTTTCTCTATATTTGTCGAAATAATTAATGGTTTCGCTTTATGGAAACTAGAATGCAAGGGCTACAACTTTCATGTTTTGTAAATTTACAGATTCCTTATGTATTTTGAGATATAAGCTTCCGAAATAGGCTCCACGATTGCACAGTTGCTGTCCAAGACAGCTTCTGCAGCAAAAAATTTCCAGCAATCCTTTTATCCGATTTCCATTCCGTTAACCTTCCGAAATCCACCTGAGGCCCTCGGGACCCTAACCATCTATATCAACATGTCCCACAATATCATTCAAACTTTTCCCAACCTTCGAAACACCCAAAATAACATCAAAACATCAAATCATCATCGAATTCAAGCCTATGAATCTCACGAACTTCCAAATTCCATTTTTGATCAAAAACCCAACCAAACCACGTCCGAATGACCTCAAATTTTGTATACAAGTCCAAAATGACATAACGAAGCTACAGCAACTCTCGGAATTCCATTCCGACCCTCGGATCAAAATCTCACCTATCAACCGGAATTCGCCAAAATACTAACTTTGCCAATTCAAGCTTAATTCTACACCGGTCATCATAAAAATAATCCGGACACACTCCTAAGTCCCAAATCACCTAACGAAGCTATCCGAACCATAAAATTCACATTTCGAGCCCTCTAACACATAAGTCAATATCCGGTTGACTTTTCCAACTTAAGCTTCCTTAAAAGAGACTAAGTGTCTCAAACCTTACCAAAACTAGTCCGAATGACTTCAAATTTTGCACACAAGTCACATTCGACATTACGGACTTGCACCAACTTTCGGAATCGCATTCCGACCCCGATATCAAAATTTTCACTTCCGGTCGAATTTTCTCAAAAACCTTCAAATTCCTATATTTAGCCAAATGACTTCAAAATGACCTCCGGACATCCGAATTCACTTCCGATCGCGCTCCTAACTCCAGAATCACCATACAAAGCTATTCTCAGACTCAGAATCCCAAACGGACATCTATAACACTGAAATTCTTTCCAACCCAAATTTATGCAATTCTTCTAAAATACTAACTTCCACAATATACGCCGAAATGCTCACGGGTTATCCAAAACCAAATCCGGACATACGCCCAAGTCCGAAATCATCATACGAACATGCTGGAACTTTCAGATCCCAATTCCGAGGTCGTTTACTCAAAATTCCAATCTTAGCCATTTTCTTCAACTTAAGGTTGCCGCAATGAAAAGTTTCTTTCCAATTTGAGTCCGAATTTCTTGAAATTCAATTTTGACCATACGTACAAGTTAATATACCTAAAATGAAGTTGTTTATGACTTCCAACTGCTGAACGACGCGCTAGAGCTTAAAACGACCGGTCAGGTCGTTACACAACTCTCGGTCAAACTTCTCAACTCTCCAAACTTCATCTTTCGCCAATTCAAGCCGAAATCATCTACGGACCTCCAAATCAATACCGAACATACTCTTAAGTCGCAAATCGCCATATGGAGCTATCAGAATCATCAAAACTCTATTCCTGGGTCATTAAGTCAACATCCGGTCAACTTTTTCAACTTAGGCTTCCAACCTTGGGACTAATTGTCCCAACTTATTCCAAAACATCCCTGAAACTAAACTAACTACCCCGGAAAGTCGCATAACAATTAATGAGCATAAAATAACTAATAAATTGGGAAATATAGCTATAATACTCAAATGACCGGTCGGGTCGTTACATTTGTGGTCTGAAATATCAAATATCAATTTTACCTAGAAGGTTTAAATTTTAATGTTATTTACATATAATCAAATAACTCACATATTTAACATGATTAATATCAAATATCAATTTTAAGGTGATTCTGTTCCAAGAAATATATATAAAGATAAAGACAAGTTTATGAAATCAGAATCGTTAGTGATTATCAGTTAGCCTTGCAGACGATGTTCATTGAGCAGAGAGTAAATCAAAATGGAGTAACTACTATAAAACTACTTGTATTTGTAAATATTATTAGTAGCTAGTGAATGTGATACCAACATCGACAATAACAATAATAATAATAACAATAATAATAATAACATTGCCGAATTCAACATCAACAATTATAAGATGAATGATTAATTATGAAAAAGAATTGATCACGTTAGAAGAGTTTGAAGCTTTAGGGGCATTCATGTTCCTTTTAATTTTTTTTAGTGGAACCTAATACCACCCCCAAAAGCTAATTTTTTTTAAAAACATACTACTATTATAAAACAAAAAATGAGTGTGTTTGGAAGTCCAAAACTGAAAATGTGATCCCATCTTCTTTTTGTTAATTTATTATTTTTAAATATTTTTAACAAGTGAGCCACATTCCTTTTTACTAGTATTAGTATCTGCGCAGATGCACGGACACTAACCATATTAGATATTTGAGTTATTTGAATTATACGTAAAAATATCTTCAAATTAAAACCTTCTCGATAAACATAGATTATCATTGAATATTAATTAAGAACCACTACATGAAAATGATTAAACATTTCTTAAATCTCCTAGTTATAATTCTATTTTTCTTTTTTAGTACCATTCCGCCGGTGTCATTGGGTCCAAAAAATAGTCAGGAAGCAAAATAATAACTCATGTTTATGGCAAACCAATCAAAGGTTGAGACTATGAAGGACTCTTTGGATATGACTTGACTCTTTTACTACTGCTTGAACTCTTATTTGGTGTGTTGATATATTCTAAAATTATTTCTATTTTAAATTTTCAGTTTCTAAAACTTTATTTTTCAATAATAATTATTTTTATAACAATATAAGTGAAAATATTATCCTTAATTCAAAACTCATTTTAACTGGCTATCTAAAATTTAAAAAATTCTTTAGCCAGTGATTTTCTTTCAAGTATGACTCCATTTTGATATTTGATATTAATCATGTTAAATATGTGAGTTATTTGATTATATGTAAATAACCTTAAAATTTAAACCTTCTAGGTAACTATAGATAATTGTTAGATATTGTTTATGGAACACTACATGAAAAAAGGCTAGCATTTTCTCAAATCATGTAGTGATAATTTTATTTTTGCACCATTCTTATTGGTGTCATTGGAACCTAAAAATAGTCACAAAGCGAAATAATAACTCGTATTTATGAGCTCTGACAAAGCACAAAGGTTGGCACAATATGAACGATTCTTTGGTTACGACGTGACTCTTTTACTACGACTTGAATTCTTATTTGGTATGCTATTATGTTTAACAAAAATATTTCTATTTTGAAATATCAATTTCTACAACATTATATATATTTCAATAATGATTATTTTTATAATGATGCAAGTGAAGATATTATCTTTAATTTAAAATTCGCTTTAATCGACTATCTAAAAATGTAAATGACGTAAATTTTATTCCAGTATGACTCCATCTTGAGTTTATCAATATCTCTAGCCACAGATTTTAAATTTTGAATACCCCATACATATACAGATTTTTTGTTCTTTGAATCATTAAATGTTAGATTAATTGATTGTTATTATATAGCATTGCATATATTGTCTTAAAATTGCCAAGAAATTTTTTCTCGACACCATACTTGGTTTAACCTCAATGCAAACTACTAAGTTACAATAAAATTCAAATTTGAATATCATATCAGTTTGTTATTAATAGTGATTTTTTTTTTAAAACGACACACAATGTAAATAAAAAAAATATTCTAAGATATCCTTATCTTATAATCTATGTATTTGAGTTGAAAAAAATATTTGAAATCGATGAGATCGTCTTCCAAATTTTTTACATCAACAAAGATGAAACATAAGAAGAAATTCTCTATCGTCTCTTATTTCTGATTTTTAAATTTTTCATATATTCTTTTTATATTTATTTTCTTTTATCTTTTTTTATGTTTTTCTTTTTTTTTTTTACACAAAATTAAGTTATTTCGTAATAAAAGGATGAGTTTTAATTTAATATAAAGTGTCTACATAAGAACTTTATTTATATTTTTAGTCTTTGGTTGAAATTCTGTCATATTATTCTTTTGGCTTTATCTTATCAACCTAAACAGGAGCTCACCCAACCACTTAAATTTAAAAATTGAGGATATATAATTCATATATAATTCATATAACATGTTTATAATCGTTTGTAATAGGTATATCATCTATGTATATTAGCTATAAAAAGTAAACAATAAATCTTTTATTTTTAAAATTACATTATAATTTAAAAAATAACCCCATTTCGAAATAATTTGTTTACATTTTAAAAATAACTATTTCACACTATACCAATTTTTTTTTAATATTTTTTTTGTTATACTTGAAAATAGCTATAGAAACTATCAATTAGAAACCAATATCCCTCCTTTTGAAATCGAGAAAAAAATCTTTCACATAATCTAATGATTCAAAACTAATATTTTTCAATGAAAACAATACTACACCCTTGTAATGTTGGTTTGACTGCAGCTAAATGAAGAGGTTTCGACTTATACCCTTCAATTCCTAGAAGGTGTTAAATATAAATTAATTAATTATATAGCCAACGTTTTGTTATTTGTTTGATGTCCATTTATATAAATTGATTCTTCAAACAAACATTTTTCAAAAAGAAAAAAAAACAGGTTGTGTTGAATATTGACTGATTTTTGTAATGTTTCTTTCCCCAGCATGTAGGTTTACTTTATTATATATGTAAGTAAATTTTTATCAACTTTTAAACTTTTTTTTGTTATCTGGATAAATATAGACGTGTACCCTATATATTACATTTATTTTAAAGAAATTCACTTTATTCAAATCGAGCTATAAACTATAATTATAGGATTTTAAATGTAAAAGAGTTTATAGTTATATGGAGTATTATTTTTTTTTTGGTCAGAGGCGAAGTAGTATTTACATAATTTGAATTAAGATAACAAAAGTTCCTAATATAATTGCATATGATCACTAACCGAATTAAGTATGATAACATGGTAACAAAATATATATTTTTTTAATTTTAATTCAAATTTAAAAACGTTATATATATATAGTCAAATATAAAATAAAATTATCATATATTATTGACATTTATTAGTTTGCCACTTGTTTAATCACAAAGTCAATTATATATGGTAACTTTATGGCTTTTATATATATAGATATAGATTTTGAGTTCCCACCTTTATTGTCCCTTCTCCTCTTTGAAAAGTTCTTTTATTCTCATACTTAAACATGACTACACAACTCCAATATATACAACGAGTTTCCAGATGTATAAGAATCCTATGCCTAGAGATATACAAGTCCTTTGGCTACAAAAATCCTAAAATATAGAAGTAGAGTCCATGTAGGATTATCCTTTACACTCCCCCTCAAGTTGAGCAGGGATTGAAACCACTGCCAACTTGGTCCGCAACTGCAAAAACCTGTTCTTCGACAATGGCTTTGTCAATACATCAGCAAGTTGATCATGAGAGCTAACATAACGAACACATAAAGCCTTCGCTCGAACTCTATCACAAACAAAATGGAAATCAATTTCCATATATTTTGTTCGAGAGTGAAAGATGGATTGGTTGTTAAGCGTTGATGTTGTCACACCACAAAGTGGGAACATAGGAAGTAAAACAGCCAATCTCCCGAAGAAGATGCTCAATCCAAATGATTTCCGAGGTGGCAGTAGCTAGAGCTCTATACTCTGCCTCAGTGCTAGAGCGTGACACTGCCCGCTGCTTATGCGAAGCCTATAAAATGAGATGAGAACCCAAACGAATAGCAAACCTAGTAGTTGATTTATGATCATTTATGTTGCCTCCCCAATTTGAATCAGTATAGCTATGTAATAAACTGGATGTGCCTTTAGAAAAGAACAACCCATGAGACGGGGTTGTCTTAATATAGCGTAGGATGCGTTTAACAGTAGTCCAGTGAGTGTCCATAGGGCAGTGCATTAATTGAGAGACCTTGTTCCCGGCAAATGCTAAATCATGACGAGTAAAGGTCAAGTACTGCAAGGCACCCACAACACTTCGATAAAGGGTGGGATTAGTGAATTGAGATCCTTCAGTGGAAGGGAGTTTTGTGGATGGACAAGCTGGGGTGGAAACAATGTTGTAGGAGTCCATATGAACACGTTTCAGCAGATCATCCATGTATTTTCTTTGCGTCAAATGCAACCCAGCACTCGTCCAATGTGCTTCGATACCCAAGAAGCACGAAGGTGTCCCTAAATCAGGAACTGCAAACTGTTGTTGGAGCTTAGTTACAAGTGATTTTACAAGAGTTGTATCTAAACCTATTACTAAAATATCATCAACATAAACCAAACAAAATAGTTTCTTGTCACCAGTAGGTTTAAAAAACAAGGAGCTATTAGTTTTGGATCCCAAAAATCCCAGTGAGAGTAATGAATCAGTGAGGCATCTATTCCACATTCGGGGAGCCTGTTTCAATCCATAAAGAGAGCGTTTGAGAAGACATACGTGGTCTGGTCGAGTAGGATCAACAAACCCGGGGGGCTAGGACATATAAACTATCTTGTCGTGATGACTATGAAGAAATGCATTGGAGATATCCAGCTGGGTGGTATGCCACTGATTTGTGACAGCTAGCGATAGCAATAACCGAATGGTTACAGGCTTGATAATTGGGCTGAATGTATCAAAAAAATCTACTCCCGGACGTTGATGATAACTGTATTGGGAAAAAACTGAATTTACATTGAAGGTGACGTGGCATGACACGAGGACTGGTCAAATAGTCAAAACATGATGATCAGTTAAGAGGCAGGAGTGACAACAGATACGGGGAAAGGAAATCTAAATAGGCACGAGAGGTAATTCGAATAATACAAGCTTCGTATCTATTTAGGTCATTTAAAGCCAAGAGATTAGAAGGCATTGAAGACATGGATATGATGACAAAAAGGAGTCCAAATTAAATATTAAATACCCAATACGTTAGAGAATTGGTATTAAATAAGAATGATTGTGTAACGTCTTATTTAATGTCATTTATTGCTCATAATTGTCTCATTAAGGCTAAGGTATTACTCCTTTATTTAGGATCAACTATAAAAAGGAGGATACAATCAACATTACAGGAAGAGAAAAACTTATCTACTGCTTATTGGTCATTCTCAAAAAGTCTATTATTTCTTTTTCGTCTCCTGATTATCAATAGCCCGAATTTCTATTTGTCTTTAGCTTTGACCAAAGAATCATATTTTTTGTTAATCAAATTGGTTATGTTACCGGGAAACTGATAATCTTTTCTTTGAAGCTACGTTTTATTTGTCTTTTATCAACATGTCAAACAACAACAACAATAACAGTGATAACACATTGGGAAACCATGAAAATCTAATCCATCACCACGTTGACCAACCAAACATTGATGTGGTTCCCTCCCCTCCGGATTCACCACGTCAATCTCGTGAAGGCACTCCTGCTCCAGAATCCCGTGCTGATCAACAAGAACAATCTGAACACTTTGAAGGAGGTACAAATAAAGCTTTAAAAAAGCTAATCGATACACAGGTCGGCAAAGCTCTTCAGGCTCTAGTTAGTCGATTTCCTGCTGCACCACCCACACCAACTCCTAATAACAATACATTGGAGAATCCTCGTTCTGATCTTGTTAATTCTGGAAATGGAGGAACCACCAGTGAACCACAGGAAGGGGGATCAGGTAATTCAGATAATTCCTATTTGCAAAATTTAGTACTAACCTTGCAGAAACAGATTAAGGAACAAAATGAGCGTACTAAGCAAATCCCTAGAGTTCCGCCTGTAATAAAAGGAGTAGACATGGACAAATACTCACAACAACCTTGGAAGCCAAGTGCTGCTCCCCTTCCAATTCCGAAAAAGTTCAAAATGCCTGACATCACAAAATATGATGGTATTATAGACCCACGTGACCACGTGACTATATTTACAACAGGCGTGAAAGGCAACGACTTGACCAAACAAGAAATTGAATCAGTACTAGTCAAGAAATTTGGAGAAACACTCACCAAGGGTGCATTAACCTGGTATTCTCTTTTATCTGAAAATTCTATAAATTCTTTTGCTGAGCTTGCAGATTCTTTTATTAAAGCACATTCGAGAGCTCAAAAGGTTGAGAAAAGAATGGAAGATATTTTCAAAATCAAACAAGGGGATTCAGAATTGCTCAAAGACTTTGTTGATAGATTCCAGTGTGAAAGAATGACTCTACCCCGTGTACCTGACAACTGGGCTGCAATAGCTTTTGCAAGTAATTTAAATGACAAAAGTTTTGAAGCCACGAGAAGACTCAAAGAAAGCCTTCAAGAATTCCCTGCAACCACGTGGAATGATGTTTACAACAGGTACAGTATGAAGCTGTGAATTGAAGAAGATACCATACCTAAGTTTCATCATGAAGAAACGGGCGGTTCCAGAAGATCAGAAACCGAACAAAGATCAGGTAAAAATAGGTACGATCCATATATGGGACTTGCAGGAAAAGACTCAAACTCAAAACAAGATAGCCAGCAATATGATCAAAAATCGAGGAACAGGGACTCTGGTTCTTCATCAAGATTCAGAAATGATCAGAACAGACAAGAGTCACGAGATGATGACAGAAGTTTAAAGGCAAGGTTCAGCGGATATAACTTTAACGTCACTACCTCCGAGCTCGTGGCTATTTTGAGAAGCATGGGAAATAAGGTACGATGGTCAAAAGAGATGCGGTCAAATCCAAATAGACGCAATCCAGATCATTGGTGCGAATTCCACAATGATCACGGGGCACAAAACTTCAGAATGTAGATTCTTACTGAGTGAAGTGGATCATCTATTGAAGCAAGGGTACCTCACTGAGTTATTTAGTGAAAAAGGTAAACAAGCCTATATGAAAAATAGGCAAGAGCCACCAAAGCCTCCTTCACCCAAGAGAACAGTGAATGTGATAAGTGGGGGAGAAGATATTCACGGCATAACCTACACAGCTTCCAACAAGGTTTCTAAAGTAACAATTACACACGGGAAACGGGTACGGCAGGTTTTAGAAAATGAAAGTATTTCATTCGATGATGCAGATACCGAAGGAGTAATAACTCCACAAAATGACGCACTGGTAATATCTTTACTTGTACATGATACTAATATAAAACGAGTTTTGATTGATCTAGGGAGTTCCGTAAATATTATATTACTAAGGGTATTATGTGAAATGCAAGCTGAAGACAAAATGATACCCAAGGCGCATACCTTGTCAGGCTTCGACAATTCAAGTGCGGTAACAAAAGGAGAGGTAATTCTAACAACTTTTGATGCAGGTGTTGTTAAAGAACCTAAATTTCAGGTAGTTGATATGGAAATGGCCTACAATATGATCATGGGGAGGCCTTGGATCCATGATATGGATGTTGTTCCATCAACTCTACATCAGGTTGTTAAATTTCCATCACTATGGGGGATTTGTCAAATTCGAGGGGATCAGCAAACAGCCAAGAGTATCAACGCTGTAACAAATACGAGCACCGTAAACAAAGAAAAATAGCAATTACAAGAAACAGTTGAAGGTGCCAGCAATCAAACCTCAACTGAGCAAGAGAAAACAGATTTAGACTCGAGACCTGATACAATTCAAGAACCTGAGGAGAAGGAAAATATCAAAACAACCATCGAAGAACTCGAGGTTGTGATATTATTTGAGCATTGGCCTGAACGGAAAGTTTATGTTGGAGCTAATTTAAACTCAAACATGCGAGGTATGTTAATTGAATTTCTAAAATCTAACGTGAACTGTTTTGCTTGGTCCCATGCAGACATGACAGGAATACCACCGGATGTGATGACTCACAAGTTAAACGAAGACCCATCCTTTACACCAATAAAGCAAAAGAAAAGAAAGCAAGGGACTTTCAAAAACCAGGTGATTCAAGATGAGGTCCAAAAGCTATTAAAAATTGGGTCAATCCGCGAGGTAAAGTACCCTAATTGGTTAGCCAACACAGTTGTTGTACCTAAGAAAAATGGTAAGTGGCGAGTCTGTGTAGATTATACAGATCTTAATAAAGCTTGTCCAAAAGATTCTTTTCCTTTACCACATATAGATCAATTAATTGATGCAACTGCAGGACATGAACTTTTAAGTTTTTTAGATGCATATTCAGGGTACAACCAAATTAAAATGGACCCTAGTGATGAAGAAAAAACTTCTTTCATCACAGACAGGGGGACTTACTGTTATAAAGTAATGCCCTTTGGTCTCAAAAATGCTGGGGCAACCTATCAAAGGTTGGTCACCAAAATGTTCCAAGAACATTTAGGGAAAACAATGGAGGTATATATAGACGATATGCTCGTCAAAACCCAGCAATCTCATGATCATATTTCTCATCTATCTATTACTTTTGAAATTTTGCGAAAATTTAATATGAAACTCAACCCAGAAAAATGTGCATTTGGAGTTGCATCAGGTAAGTTTTTGGGTTTTCTTGTTTCTAACCGTGGTATTGAAGTGAATCCTTCTCAGATCAAAGCAATAGAAGAAAACCCTGATATCCTTACTAATAAAAAGGAAGTGCAAAGATTAACGGGAAGAATTGTAGCTTTGGGGAGATTTATTTCCAAATCTTCAGAAAAATGTTTTAAGTTTTTCTCTGCACTCAAAAAGCAAGATTGTTTTGAATGGAATGAAGATTGTCAACAAGCCCTTAGAAATTTGAAAGCTTATTTGTCAAAACCACCGTTATTGGCAAAACCAAAGGTGGGAGAAAATCTTCTCATCTATCTGGTTGTGTCTGAAGTCGCGGTAAGTGTTGTTTTAGTCCGTGAGGACCGAGGTAAACAATCTCCTATTTATTATGTAAGTAAGTCCTTACTAGATGCTGAAACACGATACCCACAGCTAGAAAAGTTAGCGTTAGCTTTAATCATGGCATCTAGAAAATTAAGACCATATTTTCAATGCCATCCCATTGTTGTAGTTACTGCTTTTCCGCTTCGAAATATTTTGCATAAACACGAACTGTCAGGAAGATTAGCAAAATGGGCTATAGAACTAAGTGAATACGAAATCATTTATCAACCCAGGACCGCTATAAAATCTCAAGTACTAGCTAATTTCGTGACTGATTTTAGTCAGGGGATGCATTTAGAAGCAGAAAAAGAATTACAAGTTTTTAATGGTGCAAACCCGGGGACTTGGGTTTTATTCACCGATGGTTCATCTAATGTAAAAGGAGCAGGTCTGGGTATAGTTCTCATACCATCTACGGGTGAAACTATTAGGCAAGCTATAAAATATTATTCTATAACTAACAATGAAGCAGAGTACGAGGCTGTAATTGCAGGTTTGGAATAGGCAAGAGAACTCGGCATAACACAAATTATAATCAAGAGTGATTCTCAACTCGTGGTCAATCAAATACTGGAGACTTATACAGCCAGAGAAACTCGAATGCAAGAATATCTCGAAAAGGTACGGGAACTAATAAGGCAATTCCAAACTTGGAAGGTAATGCAGATCCCAAGAGATGAGAATGTAGAGGCAGATGTTTTAGCTAATCTTGCATCTGCAGTTGACGCAACAAATGACGCAAATGCTTCATTCATACATTTATTTCATTCCGTTCTCGAACCTGACAAGAGTAAGGTAAATTTTAATCATTTAACATGGGATTGGAGAAACGAAATTATTGTTTTTTACAACACGGAACCGTACCTAATGACAAAGGGAAGGCTCACGCGCTTCACAAAAAAGCCGCTCGATATTGTTTATATCACGGAAATCTTTATCGAAAGATGTTCGGTGGACCACTAGCAAGGTGTCTCTGACCCTCTCAAACAGAATATGTGATGAGGGAAGTGCACGAAGGACATTGTGGAAATCACGCAGGGGGAAGGTCACTGGTAAGAACATTGATTCGAGCAGGATATTATTGGCCTAAGATGGAAGAAAAGGCAAACAGTTTCGTGTCCAAATGTGATAAATGTTAAAGATAGGACAATAATATACACAGACCAGCTGAGTTACTATACCCTGTTATAGCCCCATGGTCCTTTATGAAATGGGGAATGGATATCGTAGGTCCACTTCCACAAGCAAAAGGTCAGGTAAAGTTTCTACTTGTACTCACAGATTATTTCACTAAATGGGTAGAAGCAGGAGCATTTAAACAGGTACGAGAGAAGGAAGTTAAAGACTTCATATGGCGAAATATAATATGCCGCTTTGGAGCACCAAAGGAGATCGTGTGTGACAATGGACCACAATTCATAGGAGCTCAAATCACAGAATTTCTTCAAAGTTGGCAGATTAAAAGGATAACATCTACGCCATACCATCCAGTGGGTAATGGACAAGCAGAATCCACAAACAAAGTCATTATCAATAACTTGAAGAAGAGGTTACAGGATTCAAAAGGTAATTGGCCTGAGATATTACCTGGAGTACTATGGGCTTATCGTACAACGACAAAAATGAGCACTAGAGAAATACCATTTTCAATGGTTTATGGTGCGGAAGCTTTAATTCCAATTGAAATAGGTGAACCGAGCACACGGTACGTTCAGGAAACGGAGGAATCTAATGATGAAGAATTGCGGGTCTACCTTGATTTGCTTGAAGGAAGAATAGAAGCTACATTGGTAAGAATGGCAGCACAAAAGCAAGTAATTGAACGATATTATAATAGGAAAGCACGCCTCAGATTTTTCAGAATTGGGGACTTCGTACTTAAAAAGGTGTTCCAATCTGCAAAGGCTACTAATTCAGGAAAGCTAAGTCCAACGTGGGAAGGACCATACAGAGTTCGTGACATTGCGGGAAAATGAGCATACGAGTTGGAGACAATGGACGACAAAGTTTTACCCTCACATTGGAATGCCGTCCATTTAAAGAGATATTACTTCTGAGAAAGTACCCACGGTCAGGTATCGCCATGTTAAAAAATTTCTTTTGAATTATTAAAGTTTTACTAACGATTTTAGATGCTAGGCAAAAACCCTAACTCGTGCCAAATGATGAGTCATGACCTGCAAGGCAAAATGGAGTATTCCAAAATTCCTAGCCCAGGGTTACAATTAATCTGATGGAAATACACACGAGTTAGGTAGTCTTCATCTATAATCGCACCTTCGAGTCCCGTATATTTTTCTGTTTCAGGAAAAGGACCAAATTGAAAGAAATATACAAGTGCTCGAGGCTTCATACTTCACCGCTCCAACACTTGGGGGACTACATATTGAGAAAACGTTACGAAGTCTTCAACATTCATCATCGTGTTCAACAAACACAAGACATTCATCATAGTGTTTTTCCCATGAGAACAACAGAGTCATCTCTCAAACTCATAAACGAAGTCACCTCTCAAACCCTTCCTAATATATAAAGATAGGGTCATGACTATGTACTGAAACATGTTATAAAGAAAAACCTTGTTTATTTTATATTATGTAAAATTCTGTTGCAAGAAAACAGTTACGAGAAAGTTATAGATGTATTTTAATACATGTAATAGTCAAAAAAACTTGTTAAAGTTCATGAATAAAAACTTGTCAAAGTTGTTTCATACAAAACATGTGTATTCCTATTTCTTTCATCGTATTATAACACCATTATGAAGTTGAGACGTCTTCTTCATTAAGTGTCGATAAAATAAAAGGGCCCTATTTTATAAGCCTCATGTTGATAATCCATGAGAAGAATCATAAAGCATTTTCAAAGGATAAAAATGCTAAGTTATTCAATAAGTCCTAGATAAATAGGCAAGAATAGAATATACAGAAGTACCGATAAAACTTCTTAATATAAAAAACTAAGTACAAACTTAGTCAACAAAATATTTATTTTTTACAAATGCCCCATTATAATAACTGGGGACTTCATCAAAAGATCCCTTAAAGTTACCAAGGGATAACACCACCAGTTAATAAAAAAAACAATAAAGTTTGAAATACATTCAACTAGTCACTGAAGGGGTTGGAACATCAGAAGGTGCAATCTCATTTTTCAGGGGCAGTCACAGGCACGGTAACAACTTCTGAGGGAGCAGCAATAGGAGCGGTTTCAACTGGGCCTGGAATGTTAAAATCACCGAGGGAAGCAACAGTCACGGGAACTTCAGCTTCCATGGACTGTGTCATAGAAGTTTCACCCTCAGAAGCTGGAATTGCAACTCCAATTGCCGCTGTAGCTACTTCTTCATTTAAAAGCTCTTCTGCCCCAGGAGTTCCAAGTGCAGGAGAAGGAGTATCAACTGGTTGTTGGCTTTTTTCAATAGTGTCTAAGACTTTGGCTAATTCAGATTGCAAATCAAAGTTTTCTTGAGTAGCTTCCATCAAAGCATCACGGCGAGATTTTAGAAAAGCCCAACTTACCTCTATGTTGAAGTTCTCCTCAAGAAGTCCATATTCCTTATCCCACATAGCAAGATCGTTCTTCAATATCTGGTGTTCAGCTAAGTGGGAGTCAAGGGAAGCTTCAAGGGAGGCATGGGAACTCTTCAAAGCACGTATTTCGTCAGAGGAGATCATTAAGTCAGCCTGAGCTTGAGTCAAGCTTTGCACCAACGCCCCTGCATATTCTTCTTTCTTCTCCACAAGTGCCTTAAGCTCTCTAATTTCTTCACTAGCCTTTGATAGTTGTTTTGAAAATGAGTACTCCAAAAGCTCCTTATCTTTTTCAAGTTGGCTTGAAGAAGCCTTGGCAATTTCTAGCTCAGAAGTCAAACCACGCTTTTGTTGCTCCAGGAAATTTCTACTTTCTTGAAACTCCTCTATGGTCCCCTGAGCATTCTCAAACTGCTCCTTCCAGTTTGCTGCCTTAAGCTGGGTATCCTTGGCTATTCTCCTAACATCAGAGATAGCCTTCGCAGACTCTCGATCCTTCTTCTCTAGAGTGGAGATTCTTCCCATTAACTCAGTACCAATAAGATTAGCCTACAAGGGAAAGGCATCAAATGTGAGAATATAGAGAGATATATATATATATATAAAACTTGTAAGTTAAATGAGAAGTACCTTCAAGGTAGAATGAACTATGTCATTCATCAGAGTCAAGCAACTGTGGCTCTCTATCTTCTTCTTCTCAATATCTCCGATTAAAGGCTCGAGCCAAACAACAGCTCCACCAGTCTTTCTCAAAAGGCTATGATTGGCAGGAACTTCAAGAGTAACACTTCTCATATCCATGCCTCTGCAGCTAGAACCCGCCTCTGTATGCTGAACAGAGGGAGAGGGAACAATGGAAGGAGGAGTAGTAGAAGAGGTAGAAACAATGGGAGTTGTGGGAGTCAAAGCAGGGATGGTAGGAGTAGATATAGGAACCAAAACAGGTAAAGAAACAGGAGTCAATAAAATAGGCAAAGAAATACTCGTGGTTGTCAAAGGAATAGAATAAATGGGAATAGAAGAAGAAAGGGGAGTTTCATCAAGAACTGGTCCAAACTCTCCACTCTCAAAACCACTAACAAAGACATCGAATTGATTCATTAGAGCCTCTTGGAGTGGTATCCTCATCAGAAAGGATTTGAACAGGCTCGGAGATAGAGGCTCGAGCAGGAGTATCTTCAACTTGATCTCCATCAATAACGCGTCTCCTGGTTCTTGGCCTAGCTATCAAAGTGGTATTCTCTTCTTCCTCATTCTCCGAACTTTCTTCTACAACTTTTCTTTTTGGTAGCGTGGCCCGAGTCTTTTCCAAATCAAGTGAAGCAGTTGAAGACGCTCGAATGGCAACGACTACCTCAGCTGTCATACCCCTAATACCAAATCCTGATAAAAAGAGGGATAATGAATTGAAATAAGAAAAAATTCAATATACGGCAAAGCATAAGGAAATACATACCATGGGTCTTCACTTTCCAACCATTCAAAAGAGTAATTGATTTCCAAGTTCTCGCCTCCATAGGCGCAATCTTCAAAATTGAATCTACCCAACTACGGAAGTTAGGAACGTGTTCCACATCTCCCATGGTTGCTACAAAAAGCCAAAAAGAGACGAGATTAGAAAAGAAACCAAAATTCTTAAAAACTAGATGCGGTAGGAAAAAGAAAAACTTACATGCAAAATTCCACTTCTCAGGGAAGGGAATGTTTGTTTCACCCAACAAATCCACCGTATGTACAGCAACGTAACGACAATACCACCCTCGATCCTTGTCATCTTCGGGGTTTACTAAAACCCTCTTACTTCTTGCAGTTAAGGAAAAACTCCATGGAGGAATAATTTGGGGTGGTATAGGTGAATAACATGGGAAAAGGTAAAATTAACATTGGCTTTGGTAGACAAATACCTTAAGCAAGTGACAGCTCTCCAAACAAAAGGCCCTACTTGAGCTAAGCAAATTTTGAAAAAGCGACAAAATTCAAGAATAACTAGGTCAATGGCAGGATTAAATCCCAAAGTAAAGGGATAAGTATAAACAAAAGAGAATCCAATTCTGAAAGAAGAAATTCTCTGGTTTGGGGTAGGAATCATCATACGAAGATTATCTCTCCAATTACAATCTTTCCTAATAGTGGGAATCACAAGTTCAGTTACTAAAGAAAGATAAGTGTCAGCTTTTTCTAAATTTTTAACTTGTTCTTGGAGAGATCTTCTATCATTCCCAAAAGATAAATCATTGGGCACGATTTCTTCAACTAAAGGCTCCTGAGTAGGTTCAGAAAGTTCTTTACCTTTAGAAGAGGGGGTCTTTGGGATAGAACTCCTAATACCAGAAGAAGAAGAAGCAGAACCAGATGAACCACCATGAGTGGATCCTAGGCTCAAGCTCCGAAGCCTACCTCCTCTGCCTCTCCTATGTCTTACGGGGGCATTGGGAAAGTGATCTAGAATTGGAACTTTTCTAGGGTTAGGGTTTGGAGATGACATTGTTGAAGAAGGATGAACTAAAGGGGAGAAAAAGCAAAAGTGAATAATAAATTGCTTGTTGAAGATCTACGAAGAAGAAAACAAAAGAAAGAGGGTTAAATATGTTTATAATGACAATCGTCAAAATTAGAAGTGTAATGATGGAAAGCCTATAATAAAGGCAACTAACACTTCGTGAATAGTTGGAATGAAGAAGCCTTGAAAAAAGGGCGTAGAATTGCAGAACCAATCAAAAGGTGACACGTATGTAAAGCATTAATTAGAAGGGACAATTGAAGCGTCAATACTATCATAGTATTAATTACAGAAAAAATCCCTTTTTATGAAGATCCACTTCCCAGATATTTAATTGATAAATAAATGGAAAGTGGGGGGACTATCTGTATTGGGAAAAAACTGAATTTACATTGAAGGTGACGTGGCATGACATGAGGACTGGTCAAATGGTCAAAACATGATGATCAGTTAAGAGGCACGAGTGACAACAGATACGGGGAAAGGAAAGCTAAATAGGCACGAGAGACAATTCGAATAATACAAGCTTCGTACCTATTTAGGTCATCTAAAGCCAAGAGATCAGAAGGCATTGAAGACATGGATATGATGACAAAAAGGAGTCCAAATTCAATATTAAATACCCAATACGTTAGAAAATTGGTATTAAATAGGAATGATTGTGTAACGTCTTATTTAATGTCATTTATTGCTCATAATTGTCTCATTAAGGCTAAGGTATTACTCCTTTATTTAGGATCAACTATAAAAGGAGGATACCATCAACATTACAGGAAGAGAAAAACTTATCTACTGCTTATTGGTCATTCTCAAAAAGTTTATTATTTCTTTTTCGTCTCCTGATTATCAGTAGCCCGAATTTCTATTTGTCTTTAGCTTTGATCAAAGAATCATATTTTTGGTTAATCAATAACCCTTATCCACAAGTCGTGCTTTGTAACGATCCAAAGATCCATCTGCCTTCAACTTTGTTTTATACACCCACTTGCAATCAATCTCATTTTGGGATGGTGAAGGAGGAACTAGTTGCCATGTGCCATTTTGAATGAGAGTATTATACTCTTCTGACATAGCTCGACGCCAATTAACATCCTTAGCAGCCTGTGAATAGCAAGAGGGATGAGGTGAGACTATTGTAGTTGCCAACAAGGAAAAGGGTCGCTTCGGTTTCAAGGAGTCTGTTTGTGCTCTTGTAACCATTCCATGCGTGGGTGGAACAATGGAGTTTCCAGGTCTAGATGGAGCAGCTGATGTATCAGACATATTATAAGAGGATGAGTCTTCACACAGAGGGATGCCCAATGGAGATGAAGAGGCAGTACTAGTACTTTGTCCATGAACAACACTATCAGGTGGCATAGGTGCTGATTGCGTGACAGAAGGCAGAGGCAAGGGATTTTGGGTTTGGTGCGGGTTTGCTTGTGATGAGTTAAGGGTTGATGGGGTCTGCTGATAAGGAAGATTAACGATAAGTGAAGGAGATGTTTCCTTGGTTGAGGATTTAGGCAACACACCACCCTGCAAAGCAAAGGGAAATGGAGATTCATCAAAAATTACATGACGAGAAACATAAACTTTGGAGGAAACCAGGTAAAGGCATTTGTACCCTTTGTACAATTTACTGTAACCCAAAAAGACGCAAGGGCGAGATCGAGGTGAAAGTTTATCCTTTTTATAAGGACGAAGCCAAGGAAAGCGTAAGCAACCAAAGATACGCAACAGAGAATAATCCGGATCCATATGAAACAAAATACGATATGGTGATTGATTCTTTAAACGAGGAGTTGGCAATCGATTAATAGTATAAACATCAGTTTCAAATGCATTTGTCCACAAGTAATGGGGAACATTGGCATGGTGCAAAAGTGCACGACCGGTTTCAACAATATGCCTATGCTTTCTTTCGGCACAACCATTTTGTTCAGGTGTATAAGGACAAGAGGAACGTTGGACAATTCCATTATCACGCAAATAATTCGTTAAGACTTGAAATTCACCTCCCCAATCGGCTTGGAAAAATCTAATAGGGCGACCAAAATACTTTTCAACAATGGTACGAAATTGACGAAAAACTGAAAATATTTCAGATTTAAAACGAAGGAAATAAATCCAAGTATATTTGCTAAAATGATCAAAAACGATGACATATTAACGATAACCATCCTGTGAAACTACTGGAGCAGGGACCCAAACATCCGAACATATCAAATCTAAAGGCCCTGTGGCCTGAAAACTAGATTCACTAAAAGGAATTTTATGGCTCTTACTAAGAGCACATGTAGAACATATACTAGTGTTTTTATGCGTTGATGAGGTGAGAGCAGTGGCTGGTAAAGCATGACGAACTGTAGGATAGGATGCATGAGCAAGACGAACATGCCAAACTCCAAGGGAAGCTGCACATGAAACTGGTGATAATGATTTCAACACTGGAAGTGAATATAAGCCTTCACTCATGGACCCCGTGTATCGAATTTCCCTCATTGCCAAGTCCTTAATCAAAAAATGGTTAGGAAATAATTCAACAAGACACATTATTAGACTTGGAAAAAGAGCTAATTGATAATAGATTGTGAGTAGCAGTGGGAACATGTAAAATATTATCAAGATTGAATTTATTATTGGAGACAATAACGGAATTTTTACCAACATGAGAGATGGGTAATTTGGAGCCATTACCTAGTGTCACTTCTTCAGGACTTTGGTATTCAGAGTGGATACCTTGATTATCAAGGTCTGCACTGATATGATGTGTGGTGCCACTATCCATCAACCAAGTTTGAGTAGGTGGGTTTGAAGAACCAACAAAATTGAAAATAGGTCGACCATTCACCATGCTGCCACTATTGGCTTTAGGTGATGGACATACACATGCAATGTGGCCTTTGCCTTCACAATTATGGCAAATAATCCCTGAAAATTCTGAAACTTGTGGTTGTGCCTTTGGAAACTGGTTAGATGCTGGAGAACTATGATAAGAGTTTTGCTGGGTGAACCCTTGGTTGGAGGAGCGTCCACGACCACGCCCTCCTCGTCCTCTACCATGTCCCCGAGTGCTAGAAAAGGAACTTTTAGTAAAGTGGGCTGTGGGTGCAATGACATTAATGGTCTCATCTCTTTTTAATTGTCGCTCTTCATTCAAAAGAAGGCCATATAAAGCATCAAAAGTAATATCTTCTTGACGCGATTCTAGTGATCTAGTAAAAGGACGATAAGCAAGACCTAGTCCAGCAAGAACAAATTCAACCAAATCATCATTGGAAATCGGATGTTGTAGCGCAGCTAGTCTATCCGCAATTCCTTTTGCCTTCTGTATATAAGATTCAATGCTCGCATTGTCACGACGCAAAGTATGCAACTGCATCTTGAGTTCACGAATTTGAGGCTTCGATCCTGAAGCATATGCAGCAACAAGCTTATCGCAAGCTGCACGAGCGCTCCGCGCTCCAACTAATTGAGGTAAAATACCCTCTGAAACTGATGCAACAATCCAACTTAATACAGGTTGGTCTTCTCCCACCCACACTTTATATGCTGGGTTTGGTTTACTGTCCTCTAAAAGAGGTTCAGGAACTGGTTCACTACCATCAATGTGATGGTTTAGTCCACAGCCGCACACCATTGGCATAAACTGTGTTTTCCATAACAGAAAGCTTGTCGACGTGAGCTTTACCGGTAGCTGATGTGCCAGATTTGGGGAAGGCATAGAGTAAGATATGGGAGACTGAGAGGCGGACGAAGAATTGATTTTATCCCCCATACCAGTCACCGTCTTCTTCTTTTCTGTAAAGACAGTCCTGGGTTGTTAAACCTCTTAGGACTCCGATACCATGAAAAGTTCTTTTATTCTCATACTTAAACATGACTACACAACCCCAATATATACAAAGAGTTCCCGGATATATAAGACTCCTATGCCTAGAGATATACAAGTCCTTTGGCTACAAAAATCCTAAAATATAGGAGTAGAGTCCATGTAGAGTTATCCTTTACACTCTTCGCCCTACGCTTCCCTTTCTTCTTCCCTGCTTTGTCACCATTTTCAGCCATAAATGTAGTTCATTTTTTTTCTACCAGTCGGCATGAAATTCTTTTTAAACAATATTAGAGAAGAGCCACTATTGATTCAGTAACCCGCGTCTGAAATTAAAAAAGAAATAAAGATTATTGAAAAATCAATGCTCTACTAATGCCCAGTGACATGAGGTGGATAGAATTCGCCAGTGTGTTTATGGATTTTAGTTTCTAGGTTTGTTAAAAATGAAAGAAAACAATTAAAATACTTTTTACTTGGAAGATCACTTTCGTATTGAAGTTAAATTTGAGTATATTCAATAAAAATATCAACATTAATGGTGTTGACCCTGAAAAATTAGAATTCTCCATGACTGATGTTAATTTCTAGCTTCACTAACTCGAGAAAGAAAGTACGGTGGCTGAGTCGATGAAGGAAATAGGGGAAGAATTTAGGTTGAGGTAACTACAAAGTGGTGACAAAAAGGGAGATCAGTGAGAATTTTAGAGCTTAAAAATTGGTCGGTGGAATAATGAAGAAGATGTGTAAAAAGAAAAAATTAAGGACAAAAAAGTTGGGAAAATGACGTGGTAGAAGATGAAAAAAGGAAAAATAAAACTTATTTAAAATCTGGCAAATTATCAAGCTGTCTTTGAGGTGGCACTTACCTAGGACGAGTGTATATCACCCCAACCATGAAAGTGGTGTTATATGTCCCACGGTGGTATTAGTTTCACTAAAAATAGGAATAAGGGGAACATGAACGTCATAAAGTTTTAGTGTGAAACGGAATTTTCTAGACTAAGTTCAAGTGCAAATGTATTTTGATTATTTTAAAATTTATTTTTATCATATTCACACGAGAAAAATTACAATTAATAAAACTTTTATTTATTTTTTAATATTTAAATTTTAATTATAAAATATTGAATGGATCTAATATATTTTAACTATAAAGTTAATTAATTTGTTTCCCAAGAATTGGAAAGTACCACATAAATTAAGACGGGGTGATTACTGTTTCATTTGATTGGTTAGCCATATACACGGATTTTTTAACAACTAAATTTTAAACTAATTATATACTCTTAACATTGGGGACTTTTAGTGATTGACGGCGATAATTGTTTTCTAAATCATACTCTAACTTTCCCTATCTAATGGTCTTTTCTCTTGCAGTAAATTTGCTAATTCCGAAAAACCGAAAAACCTACCGGTGGTAGTAAATTTCTAACAAATCGTAAGCTCTTCAGCCTGCATCTTAATTATCAAGAGCCCTTTCTTTTCTTTTTTCTTTTTCTATTCGGTATTCAACATTTATTTTGCTGGAACCTCGGTTAATTTGAATATACTCTACATAATTAATGTTTTTCTAAGGGTGAAGAGCTCCCTATCAGTATTCTTTTTATTCCAAGCGCGAGACTTATGATTAAGGGTGAAAAGATCTGTCCGTTTATCATATCACAACTCTGTTACTTACTCTATCCATGCATATGAAACGAGAGTTCTGAAGAAATGTGCTGTCGCATAAGAGCAACAAGAAGGGACCACAGTCAGCTGCTAATAATTCGTCATCTTTGCTAAATTAGGCACACCATATGGCGTATTGAATCAAAGAAAAAACAAATTACTATAACTAATTTTGCAACATCCTGACACATTCTTATCCTCCGTTTAACCTTTTCCCGTTCTCCAATCCACTATAAATACAGGCCATTCAAATAAAAAAAGAAAAACAGCAAAGAGATTTTAGCACATATATATAAAAGACATATAACTAAAGTCCCCTCAAATCCCAAAAAGAAAGAAAATGAAGGCTGTTGCAGTAGCAGTTATTGTTGTGTTAGTTCAGTTCATAGCTGAACCAGCACAGGCCATCACTTGTGGTCAAGTGGACGCTGCTTTGGCTCCTTGTGTACCTTATCTTACTCAAGGTATGTTATTTTATGAGTTAAAATTATTATGTGCACTAACACATATACCACTTTTGATCCATTTATGCAACGACACTCTGTTTTAAAAAAAAGGACACTTTTTCTATAATATTAGGAAACTTTTAAGTTTAAGGGCAGCCCGGTGCACTAAGCTTTCGCTATGCGCGGGGTTCTGGAAGGACTGCAAGATGTTGTTTTCATGGCTCGAACTCGTGACCTCCGGGTCACAAGGCTCCCCTTCAAAATTTTTAAGTTCAATTTTTGTATTTTACCTTTAATGATATTCTTTTATAATCATACATGCAAATGTCATGACATGTTTAGATTATAAGCTCTAAAAGTCTTTCTTCTTTCTATTTTAATTGTTGTACCTAGTCAAGTATTACCTGATTAAGTTCTATGCAATAACATGGTAACTTTTCATAACAAACATGACCCGAAAACTTTAAAAAATAAAAAAAAATAAACTCTTATTTTATTTGACTGTAGCTCATGTTTTGTTTTTTAAGATATATATATAAGCCGGTGAATTTTGTTTTATCATTTTCTGAATCTTTTTTCTTTTCTCCACTCTATCTAAAAGCCTCAATTAAATTCTTCATTTTATTTTATGATTGTCGATCTTTTACAAGGTGGTGAGCCAGGAGCAGCTTGCTGCAGTGGGGTGAAAAACTTGAAAAGAATGGCTGCAACCACAGATGACAGAAGGACAGCTTGTAACTGTGTTAAGGCAGCAGCCAACCGTTACACAAACCTTAAAGATGATGCTGCTCAGGCTCTTGCTTCTAAGTGTGGTGTCGCCATGGATGTCCCCGTCTCCAAGACCATCAATTGTGATACGTAAGTTTTATGCACTGAAACTATAAAAAAATATTTGGAATATCAATTTATTAGAAAGCAATTACTACAAGTTAAGTAAACTTTTTAATTACAATTGGCCGTAACCTGACTTCTTAAAAGTTTATTACGCTATGAGTGTTAATAAGTTAATTCCTTTTTATTTTTAAACGAATTTGCATGTTCACTTCAAATCGATCTATGGATGCGTAAGTAGTTCCATTTTTTTTTTTTTTTGCTGCTTTAACATTTATGTGTTACTGTAAATTATTTCATACAAGTTAAAAGATAACTATTATTTACTGTCGATAGTAGGGGTACTAGTAGTTTATAAAATAATACTGATAACTTGTCATAACGGGTTAATCATACTGATAGTGTAAAAAATCTTTTTAGAGGGAAAGCTGATTTATGAAATTGAGATTGTACATGTGAAGAAAATAAAAAGGGTAGAAAAATAAGGAAACTGAATTTGAGTGAAAAAGTTACCGTGAAAATGCTTCACATAAGAACTCTTGTTTTAATTGACTGTATATTAATAGCTAGCGGGACTGTTGACTGAGGAAAGGTGCTGATCTTTTTTTCTTTTTTTATGACTTTTATTTTTATGTTTTTTGTTTCAGAATCAGTTATTAATGAGCAGCACGGTGTCAGGAATAATGCCAACGAGTGAAGGAGATGGCCATGATATGTTGCTTATATTAGATATATGTTGAGCAGCTTATATTAGATATATGTTGAGCAATAGTTTTCTTGAGGGTCCGTTTATGTAATAAACCTGGGGTCGTGAAACTCCCTCTCTGTTGTACCGTTACTATGCAGTAATATACTACTATAGTACTCCCTTTTTGTTAATTACTTCTCCGATCCACGAAATCTTAAAATAAAGAATTTTTTTTAAAATTTGTGGTCTAAAAATAAGCTATAAAAATTTGTATAGTTATAAATTATTTTATTAAGGATAAAATAATAAATTTAAAATTAAATTATTTCTAAATAAGGAAGTATGACTTTCTTTTTAAGAAAAAATAAAAAGAAAAGAGTATCACACATTTGTCCGTTAATGAATTCATTGAGCAATGCTGACAATGAATTCATTGAGCAAAAAGTAGTAAAAATGGAGTAACTACTATAAAACTACTGTATTAGTAAACATTATTAGTAGCTAAGGATTGGGATACCAACGTATATCGATTACGAAAACAACAATAACATTAACGAATTCACTATTTGTATAGCTATAAGTGATGTTATTAAGGGTAAAATGATAAATATAAAGTTAAATTGTTTCTAAATAAGGAAGTATGATGTTCTTTTTGAGATAGAATAAAAAGAAAAGTATATGATTTTTGTGCGTCAATGTCACGACCCGAATTTTCCACCTCGGGACCGTGATAGCCCTAATATTGTACTCGCTAGGCAAGCCAACGTTACAAAATATTTCACATTTTTCTTTTATCTTTTAACAATTAAAACTTACAAAAGTAAATCAGCGAAAATAAATGCGGAAGAACACAGTTTTAAAGATTATCTTTATGCCAATAACGAAAACCGTAATAAGAATCCACCCAGAACTGGTGTCACAACTCACGAATAGTTTACGAATACTAGAGAAAATGGTCTGAACAAAGAAATATACATATGTCTCAAAAGTAGATAAAACAAAAATAAAATAAGATAGGAGGGGACACTAGGGCTTGCGGACGCTGAGGACTACCTTGGTCTCCGGTGGACTGAAAGCAGCCACCCAAACTCTACTCACGAGGTCCGTCACCAAAATCTGCATAGAAAGTGCAGAATGCTGTATCAGTACAACCGATCTCATGTACTGGTAAGTGCCGAGCCTAACCTCAGCGAAGTAGTGACGAGGCTAGGACACGACAACCAACATAAACCTGTGCAGTTAAATAACATACTAACAGAATAACAATAATAGAAGCTAAACAGAAATTAATGGGAAGGGGCAACATGCTATGGGGTTACCAGAATAAGAAATCACAGTAATTACGAAAATTAACAATTAATGCACTGGGACCGATAACAACAAATAATCACAGCAAACAGAAAATGCACGTTATCACCCTTCGTGCTTTTATTCTCAATCCTCACCATGCAATTAATAATAGAAATGTGCACGACATCACCCTTCGTGCTTTATCACTCTTCCTCACCATATGAATAATAGAAATGTGCACGGCATCACTCTTCGTGCTTTATCTCTCTTCCTCACCATATGCATCAATATAAACGAAAATGTGCACGACATCACCCTTCGTGCTTTATCACTCTTCCTCACCATATGCATAAGTATTAATGTGCACGACATCACCCTTCATGCTTTATCACTCTTCCTCACCATAACAACAACAAAAACAACAACAACCTGGCAAATGAATCACAATCAAACAACTCTGTTTCATCACTTAATTTCACAATAGAAATCTCAACTTGAGTCAATACTCCCCCAATGTCCAAATCAGAAACAACATAGCAAAACTTGTTAACATGATCAATAACTAGCTTAAGGAGGAAATATACGTAAAAAGAAACACAACTGTTACAAGTATAGAACTCACTCGTATGCTATGACCCGACAACAACATATAGATACTCGTCATCACACCTATACGTCGTACTAAATAGCTAACAAGTAGCAAATAGGGCAAAAAAATACCTAATCCCTCAAGCTAAGGTTAGCCACAACACTTACCTCGATTCCACGGCCACAATCAAACCTCAATTACCGTTTTATCACTCGATTCCACTTCCAATCCGCTTGTATCTAGTCATAATTAACTTAACAACATCAATAAATGCTAAAGAAATCAATTCCAATGCTTTATTTTAGGTTTTTCAATATTTTTCCCAAAAAGTCAAAACTCGACCTCAGGCCTGCTTGGTCAAAACTCGAAGTTCGGATCAAAATCCGATTATCCATTCACCCCCGGGCCCAGATATATAATTGGTTTTGGAATCCGACATAAATTTGAGGTCTAAATCCCTAAATTTTGAAATTCTTAAATTCTACCCAAAAACACCCAATCCCCTCATGAAAATCCCTTGATTTTGTGAAAAAATTTTGTAAACAAAATGGAATAGATTGAAGAAAATAAGTTAGAAGTTGCAGGTATCGCATTTGCGATCATAGGTTTGCAATTGCGAACTCGCAAATACGACCAATGCTTCGTAAATGTGAAGCTTGGCCTGACCTGCTGCCTTCGCAAATGCGACTAAATGTTCGCAATTGCGATCACTGTTAATGTCATATTTGCGAGGATAAACTTCGCAAATGCGAAAGTCCCCTGCCCAGCCCAGTCATCGCAAATACGATAGTTCTTCGAAATTATGGTGCTTGCATTCACTTCACAAATGCGAAGTCTGCAAACCTGCAATACTAGCAAATTTTCCTTAAGGTTCAAAACACTTCTTGGCCTATCCAAAACTCACCCGAGCCCTCGGGGCTCCAAACCAAACATGCACATAAGTCTAAAAATATCATACGGACTTGCTCGTGCGATCAAATTGCCAAAATAACATCTTAAACAACGCATTTAACACCAAAACTCAAAAAAAATTCAAGATAGTTCAAACTTCCTATTTTTTCAACCAAAGATCCGAATCACGTTAGATTACTTCCGTTTCTCACCAAATTTTAAATATAAGGTTTAAATATTATAACGGACCTGTACCGGGCTCAGCAACCAAAATACGGGCCCGACTCCATCAAGTTCCAATACTATTCAATTTTCATAAACTATTATATTTTTCAGTTAACAATTTTCTTCAAAAATTTATTTCTCGGGCTAGGGACCACGTAATTTGATTCTGGGAATACGCCCAGGTCCCATATTTTATTACAGACCTTTCGGGACTGTCAGAACCCGAGTCCAGGTCCGTTTACAAAAAAAGTTGGCCGAAGTCAACAAAAAATATCTTTTAAGCCAAAATTCATTATTTCTTAAAAATTTTCACATAAGGGCTTTCCGTATATATGCTCAAACTGTGCATGCAAATCGAGGAGAGACAAAAGGAGATTTTTATGCCTCGGAACACATATTTAACTTCTAAAATAAGAGATGACCTTTTGGGTTATCACAGTCAAGGAATTGCTACTAGAATAAAAATGATTGTCTAGTTTGATACTAATTCCAAGAAAATATGTAATAAGATAAAGACGAGTTTATGAAATCAGAATAGTTAGTAATCATCAGTTAGCCTTGTGGACGATAAATTCATTGAGCAGAGAGTAAATCAAGATTGTGATACCAACATCGACAATGTCACAAACCAAAGTCCCGCCTTAGGCATCGTGATGACACAAAGTCTCTAAGACTAGGTAAGTCGATTACTTACAAGAATTAAGCCAATTTAACCATGATATTTTAAAATCAGAGATTTATATAAATACCGAAATAAATGTAAAATAAGCCTACGCGACAAAAATCACCACAACCTAATACAGAGTAACGAACTCTAGCTAAATACATAGAATATCTCAAAAATTGAAATACAATACTGTTCGGATATCAAGCTGATAATACAATAAAAGAAAAGACTCTAAGGGACTGCGACAACCAAGCAACTCTACCTTGAATCCTCACGACCTATAAGCTAACTTTGCCTGAGTCCGATATCACCAATACCTGAATCTGCAAAAAAATATGAAGAAGTGCAGTACGAATATACCACGATCGGTACCCAGTAAGTATCAAGACTAACCTCGGTGGAGTGGTAACGAATACAAGTTAAGACACCTACTAGTTAAAATAATTTGTGCATTATAAAAGTATAAAGCTAATAAATAGAAATTAGTAAATGACAACAAGTATCAACATATGATATAAATAATAAAGTAATAAGAACACTGTTAAAGTATCAGCGATAACATATAAGGGAAAAAATGACAATCAACTAATCAAACCCCGTTTTAACACAAGTCTCATAGCAAATTGCCCTGAGATACCTCATCTCATAATCACAAGCCACGAGTCTAACCATAGTCATATCCTCACGACACCTTTTGCCCACATTTCTAATCACCACCGCACGAATAACTCACGTGTCAATATCTCAATCTGCCCGGCATGATTACAAGCTCACAATCACAATTTGCCTGGGATGGTAACAGGCTCAATATCACAATAAAAGCAGATAATACAAAAATACATGGGCATGATCAATAAATATCAAGTTTTCGTACTCCTGAACTAGTATAAGTGGCATGATACGGTGTATGCTTGTGCGAGGGTACTATTACAGCCCAAGTCAACAGTAATATCAAAGACATCGAGTATATCATTCAATAAAAATAACAAGTCACGTAAGGTGTATAACATACAGAAGGAAAATCAAACCATCACACGAATATCATCAACATAAAGCCCCCAACCATCACACATCATCCCTGACATTGCCATTCTTATCTGTCTAATAGCCGCCTGTATTACTCCGCCCTGGCAATATCATTAGCCACCAGTATCACTCTGATAGCCACCCGTATAACTTCGCATAATAGCCACCCTTATCACTCCGCCCGAACAATGACACAATAGCCACCCGTATCACTCCGCACAATCAACAATAGTGAGATGCCATCCTTATGCTCCGCATAACAACAATCAATCCACACCACAATTCACATGTGCTACCATCACAATGACATGACATATCAACTCGTACCACAAGTGCCCATAGGCCACAATCTTTCCAAAACAACGATAAATATATAATCATATCACATAGCCCATAACTCAAACATAATGTGAATAGAATCTTAATAACAACAAATTAAATGGGAAAGTAACTCAACAATGATCAACACTCCCTTTAAACAAAACTTCAATTAAAATAGATTAATGACTTTTAATAACTTCAACTCCAATTAATTGCTTAAGAAGAAACACAATAATGTAGGTATTTCCATGATATCAAACTTCCAAATTCTACTGTGTGAAATAGCTAACAATGAAAGAGATGGCATGAACTAGAAACTACGTCTACATGTATGAGAATAACCCGACAATGAAAGGATATCATGTAACAACAATTTCAATTAAGAGTAACATAATAATAAAGGAGGTCACATAACAATAGGTAACTACCCCAAATAAAGCATATAAGAGTAAACTTGACAAGTAGGGATATGACATGTAACAACAACTTTAAATCAAGCATGTGAGAGTAAACATGACAAATAAAAATATAACACGTGCTAACAATTTCAAATAAATACATGAAAGAAGCCTAAGAGTCTGAACCGTCAATTTCAACATATAAGACCGAGTACGCCCTCATCACCTCGCGTACACGACTTTCACATTACAAAAATAGCACAAACAACTCAAATCCTAAGGGGTAGTTCCCCCACACAAAGTTAGGCAAGAAACTTACTTCAAAGAAACTAAATTATTACTCTAAATTGACCCTCTCGTGTGAAATATCCTCTAAACGGCTCAAATCTAGATAAATAACTCAAAAACATCAAATAACGCCTAAGAAAACAATTCTAAATGATAAAGATCGAGTCTTTCCACATTTACTCAAAGTAAAAAAAATTCAAATCCGGGCCCGCACCTTAGAACCCGATAAAACTCACAAAATCCGATAACCCATTCAATTACGTGTCCAACCATAATAATTTCATGCAAATCTGAATCCGAATCGATGTTCAAAATTCAATTATTCACTTTAGGAAAGTTTAGACAAAACCCCCAAATTTCTTCTCTTGAAATCCTTATTTTAGGTGTAATAATCCATGGAAAAATAAAATATGTAATAGAAACAAAGATAAAATTACTTACCCTCAAGATTTGGGTGTTTATATCCTCCAAAATCGCCTTACTTGTGCTCCAAGAACTCAAAAAGTGAAGAAAATGAACTCAAAATCCCGAAATTTGATGTTTTAATGCACTGACATGGGTCCTTCTACGCGATCGCAGTCTCCAACCTCGTGATCACGATTCAACAAATTTCCAGCTCAGTTTTTACCCTTCATGATCGCGGCTGTGTTCCCATGATCGCGATGAACAAATTCCAAAAAGCTTTCCAAACTCTGCTAGACAACCTTTAGTATAAAGGCCATAACTTTTCATACGAAACTCCAAATGACAAACAGTTTGCTTTTCTTAAAACTAGACACAAAAGGCTACAACTTTCAGTTTTAGATCATCTCCAAATTCCTTATAGATTGCATGATATATGCTTCCAAAGTTAGTCATGTGACAACAGAAATTTCTTCTACATGATCGCGGAGAGACTTCCGCGATCGCGATCACAGTGCCCAAACAGCAATTTGCTCTTCGCGAATGCTTCCAAAAGTTCGTGATAGCGAGCAACTAAAAGTGGCCAAGAATGGTTTGAAATCACCCCAAAACTCACCCGAGCCCCTCAGGACCCTGTCCTAACATACCAACAAGTCCCAAAATATATTATTGACCTACTTGAGGCCTCAAATCACATATAATAACATCAAAACCATGAATCATCGATCAACATCAATCTCTTAAGTTCATAAACTTCAAACTTCGGATGAAGCGTCCAATTCAAGACTAACCAATTGAGAATGAATTCAAATTTTGCATACGAGTTTCAAATGACATATAGAACCTATTCCAACTCTCGGAACAACAATCTAACTCCGATAACGAAATCAACTCTAGGTCAAACTTATGAACATTCCAAACCTTCAAATTTTTAACTTTCATCAACATACATCAAATCAACCTACGGACCTCCAAATCCTAATCCGGACATACGCCTAAGTCCAATATCACCTTACGAAGCTATTGGAATCATCAAAATACCATTTCGGAGTCGTCTACACCAAAGTCAAACTCAGGTAAACTCTTACTGTTTAAGCTTCTAAAACAAAAATCATCCTTCCAAATCAATCCCAAATAATCCAAAAATCAAACCCGACACATACCTGTCGCGCCCCCTTTTTCCCTCTTTGCATCGAAAAATCGAGTTTATGACCTTTTTAGGGTAGGACAACTCATTCCTTTTGGGAACTGGGTTTGCATTTGAAGAGTCGCCACCTAATGATTTAAGGTGCATTAGGACACCTATAGAGTTCATTTGTAAGTTTGTTTGATAACCAGAGATAGGGTAAGGGCTTGAAATTATCCTAAGAGGAAGGTGTTAGGCTCCCCTCAGGATCCACAAGTGTGGTTCCAACCCAGACAGTTTTGTGAATTTTGTACAATTAGCAGACAAAAAAATATAGGCTCAAATAGTGGGGATTTAAGTTTGAACACATTAGAGTTTGAACACAATTATTAAAAGGCTAATTTTGAAAAGGAGTTACAGTTCCACAAATACTTGATACTATAAAAATGAGGGGGGTCCTAGGTTTATTTATAATATGGATCACATCAATGCGATATCCGGTATGACACTCCTTAGAAGAAGGGATACACGTGGTATTAGCACACCGGTCATCTTATCCATATCTACCATTCCCACCCCGTTAAGGTATTAAAGCACGGATTGGTCTCGACCTCTATTGCGTGCTATGATCCGTCCCATTCCTATCAGTCCCGGAGGAATTTAGGACTACTATTCCTATAAGAGGGAGGATTTTAGGCTGACTCTTGTGTTTTAAAGGTAAAAAGGCTAAGGTGACATACAAATCACGTAGGACTGCATATTAGTGGAAACATACAGGCTCATATATACCTCCACAGACAATGCACATAATAGCATTACTTAAACACAATTAGGGTTAGAATTTAAAGTACTAAGGCAGGGTGTTTTAGTTGTTGAAGCAGACCAATTTATTACATAACTTAGATAAGAAGTCCGAATCAGTCCTGCCTGCTGGTTGTAGTAGTTGCTAATTAACAAAGGCGAATTCGGTTTTATCATTATTACCTAAGGCTTGCCAAAGTGTGTATTGGTGATGTCCTATGAGCATGATATCTATTACTGATTAAGAGTGCAGCAGAGCATCGGTTAATTTTTAAACAGGTGATTTGGATCATATAGGCATGCTTTCTAAACCGTATTAATAAAAGGAGTAGGTTGCTCAAATTGATTCAGAACAGTATGAGTCAAACGGTTTTTAACTAAACTGGTTTCAAATCCTATAGATATGATTTCTATTATAACTGATTTTAATTCATACAATCATGGTTTCTAAGTATTAAAGGCTGATTTTTGTCCTATAGGCGTGGTAACTAATTGATCATGAAATGAAACAGGCAGGATTTATTTGATCACAACAAAGTTCCTATAGACATGATTTCTATAAAAATATTGACTTTAATCTTATATACATGACATCTAATTTCAAAGCTAAGTTTAACCTTGTAGGCATGATGTCTGCTTATAGCCATTTAGATCCTATAAGCATGGTATCTAAGTGTGGAAGTAAAACATGTAGAATTTATTAAACAGATCCTATAGGCATGTTATCTAAGTGTGGAAGTAAAACATGCAGAATTTATTAAACAGATCATATAAGCATGTTATCTACCCTTCTAATAGCTAAAGCATGCATAATCACCCCATCCCTTTTCACTAGCCACCCCCAATATTTGTTATAAATTATTACAGACCAAAAATGACTGAATTACATCAAAAAAGTGCAAAATAAGAATTTACAACCATAAGAAGCCTGATTCTTGACTTCCTCTCTGAGTTATGCAATAAACTACCTCAAATGCCAAAGATGTTCAAAGCCTTTCTCACACCTGAGTGTGTCAAAGTTCCCTAAGGGTCTCAAGGGACCCCGGGCAGTGCTTACACCTAGGTTTGCATAACCAGACAGAAATGAGTGCAGTGCGGAAGGGCCAACCCTTAAGTGTCCAAGTTCAGAGGGAGCTCAAGGGTCCCAAGGCAAGGCTCACACAAGAGGGGCAAAACCTAGGTTCTAAGAATATAGTGGAAGTGCAGAATACAGAGATTTATTTCAAACTGGGTTGAAAATAGTAAGTGGTAAGGGTGATTTGGAAACAACAGTAGTAAAACTCAAACTACACAGAATCAGTATTTATACAAAGGGGTTTTGGAAGTACATTGTATGAAGCATGTGACCACAGAAAGAGTCATGTTTGGGTCATGCGTAGCAATATCTGATGCTGACATGCCCACAAACCAACCAGAGAACACAAACACATAGATGGGATATGGGGTTTGGGATTCATAAGTCAGCAAACACATAACAAGTGACTCATAGAAGTAATAAGTAAAGTCTTAACACAAAAATGGAAACAATCGCAAGTCAGAATCAATTAACACAAGTGATTCCCTTTAATTAAGGAATTACTATTTAACGGGTAGTAGCAGGTTTAATTAAGGAAAGAAATCAGTTTGGGGACCGATTGATTATTGCCATATAAGGGGCAGTAAAAACATGAAGTAAACAATCAAGTGTAAGTACAAAATAGACTTATTTTGGGAAAGGATTCAACAAGGTAAAGCATCACAGTAAAGGGAAAGGAATCAATTAATTTTAAACAAGCGAGTGAAATTAGGGTTCATAAAAGAAAAGCTTTTGCAATCAGTCCCAAGATCAAGTTCAATCACGGAAGAAACATGATTCTGCACTTCAGAATATTAATAGAGTGAACAGAAGCATCAGACATGCGAGGCCAAACATATTGTCAAAAGAGATAACACAAACATACAGTAGTGGCAGAAATAAGCTAGGATTCAGTAGTAAGAAAAATATTCTAAGCTCAGTAGTCAGGTAGGTCAAGTAGTCATATAGAGTCAACAGTGAAGAAGAACATAGTATCAGGTAAGATAAATCAGAAACAAGTAAAGGTCACACAGTAGTAATAAGTGAGAAAAAACCCCTTTTAAGAAATTAGGGCTTCGATAGTAGTCGAGTTTAAGAGATGAAATGAACTCAAATCAGATAAGTCAAACAAGGAGAAGATAGTGAAACAAAGAACTTAAAATAAGCACACGTTTAGGCAAACAATTTCAGAACTCGGATAAAAAAGGAACTAGGGTTTTTAACATGCTGAAATAGATAGATGAACAACATGAGCAAGTTGTTTTAAACATAGCAAAATCATGAACAACATTAAAATCAGAGACAAGATCTTTAAAGAACTTAAAGGAAAACCCTAATCGTTGAATAATGAAGAGTTGTTTTGAAAGAAAATCGAGAGACCTTCACGAAAACACTTAAGAAGTTCATAGTAAACACATATCTAAGATAGATCTGAAGAAAATTGAAAGATCTTAAAGATTAGGGTTTCGGAAAACCCAGAAAAGGTGAGAAAGACCTTGAAAGTTACCGATCTAACCAGGAAGGTCAAGGATCTGCCTTGAAAGGCCGTGAATTGCCAGAGAAAGGTCATGGATGGCCGGAGAAAGGCCATGAAAAGAAGTCGAGCAAGGACTAGACCAGATCCCTTCGAGGTCTGGACATGAAACCATAGAAACAAACACCCAGGAGCCATAGAAGGCTGATACACATGTTCAATGGCTATGAGAGGCCATGGATTAGGCAGGGGATGAGGTGGATTAAGGTGGGATTAGATGGCGGCGACTAGGGTTCGTGTGAGGTTTCACAGAGAATGGAGAGAATAGAGATTCAAGAGCAGCGTTTGGTGAAGAATGAGGTAGGTTTAGGGGTCGTTTAAGGTTAAAAATGGAAAAAGGCGAATATTGGCCGTTGATCTGAATGATCAATGGCTTGGATTAAAGCGGGTAGGTGGGGTATCCGGGTTGGGTCGTTTAATTGGGTTAGGGGTCGGGTTTGAATGGGAATTGGGCTAGAAAATTGGGTTTAATTTGGGGTCAGATTTAGGCTAAAATGAAAATGTAATTGGGCTATTATTTAAATAGCCAATTTTCCCATTTTTAAATTATAAAAAATAGTAAATTAATTTCTGAAAATAAATTAAAAGCACCAAAATGATTTATGACATATAAATAACAATTTAAAAATATAGGACTTAATTTTATGAATATAAAACACAATTGAATTTTAAAAGGGCTAATATTGCATTTATGTACAGTTTAGCTTAAAAATACTAAATAAATTTTTAAAAATATGCAACAATATTAGCTATATTTTAGCATAAATATAAAATTCCAACAAATTAATTACCAAAATAATAAATTTGGAAATAATTATTGGGTTTTTATGTATAAAAAAGGGAAATAAATTGGTTTAAAAAACTTTAAAAATTATGGAAAAATAATAAAAACACTTGTTGCTTACATATGCATATATATGCCATTTTGAAGTTATTTTGCATATTGAAATTATATAGAAAAAAATTGGGTATCAACAACTGCCCCTCTTTACCCGGGAAGGATGAAAGAGTTGTCGGGTAAAGATATGATGGTCAATTTTGACCGAGTGAAATGGTTCGAAGAGGTTTAGGCCACAACTTGGCTTTCTGAGCTGCCTACATATCCCTGGTTTTACAGGAATTAGGCCATATGTAGTTCATGATCCGCCGACGGAGTATGCCGATGGAGATTTTTCAAGAGCCGACGCAATATATAGGACGGGTTGAGCGGACGGCTTGTGGGAATGGTTAGGTTCGACATGGCTGCGGGAACTAGAGCGGGGTCTCTCCTGCCGGGATGGTCGTTGCTTGCCGGTGTACCTGCAATTAGAAACAATACAAGCGTATATCACGCATAAATTTAAATATGATGCAAATTCCCGTCGGACAATGAATGTTGTCTTCGGATGGTTAGAATGACGTCCTTAGACCATGCCATCCTGGGCCATGAAACGTACAATAAGGATTCGCAGGACATGAAATGATGCTCTCGGGCTATGAGGATGGTGCCTCCAAACCATAATGCCTTTGAATAATGATATGCAAAAGATCAAAAGGGATCCTCAGGCCATGACATGGTGTTCACGAGTTATAAAGATGGTGCCTCCGAACGATGACGCCTTTGGATAATTTGGTGATCTTTCAGCCCATGAGATGTAGTATGAGGTGATCTTCCAGTCCATGAGATGCAGTATGAGGCGATCTTTTAGCCCTTGAGATGCAGTAGCATGATGCGGACAAGACAAAGCTTAGTCTTGCGAATTGAAGGGCAGAGCTTAGCCCGTAAGAGAAAGGAAATAAACGATGCTTGAGATAGTGGTTAGTCTCGAAGAAAATTGGAGGTGGAGCTTAGCCTCGGAAGGCAGAATGCTAGCCTTATGCAAAGATGGAAATGCGAAGAGAGGTAAAGCTTAACCTCGGAAGGCAGAATAATAGCCTTATGCAATGACGCAGATGCAACTGGAGACAACGTTTAGTCTCGGAAGGCAGAATGGTAGCCTAACGCAAGAATGTAGATGGAGACAAAGTTTAGTCTCGGAAAGCAGAATGGTAGCCTTATGCAAGTTGGAAGGTAGAATAGTAGCCTTATGCAATGCAAATGTAGATGGAGGTAGAGCTTAACCTCGGAAGGCAGAATGGTAGCCTTATGCAAGAATGTAGATGGAGACAGCGTTTAGTCTCGGAAGACAGAGTGGTAGCCTTATGCAAGTTGGAAGTCAAAATAGTAGCCTTATGCAATGCAAATGCAGATAGAAGTAGAGCTTAACCTCGGAAGGCAGAATGGTAGCCTTATGCAGGAATACAGATGGAGATAGCGTTTAGTTTCGGAAGGCAGAATAGTAGCCTTATGCAATGCAAATGCAGATGGAGACAACATTTAGTCTCGGAAGGAAGAATGGTAGCCTTATGCAAGAATGCAAATAGAGACAACGTTTAGTCTCGGAAGGCAGAATAGTAGCCTTATGCAAGTTGGAAGGAAGAATAGTAGCCTTATGCAATGCAAATACAGATGAAGGTAGAGCTTAACCTTGGAAGGCATAATAATAGCCTTATGCAAGAAATAAAATGGCAAACGGTAGTAGAGCTTTCTTAGATGATAGAAAATTGCGGTGTTGTGATTACTGGGATCATTGGGACATAAAGGTCATCACCGGTGTATGCTGATAGCAAATTTTTGCAAGTGTAACGGTTCGGAGAGTCGTGTTCCTGAATAATGTTTATCCCATGAGTGTATAGTATATTTGACGATTTCGCAATCCAAGTGCCTGCATCCAAAGAAAAATCATGAGTTTTGTAGAGGGGGGAGGTTAGTTCGTATACCCGCTGGTTTTGCTTGACCTGCTCGGCTTTGATCTAGTGATACTGTATGTATCATTGGGGTAGCGTTGCTAAAAAAAGCAATTTTAGTAATAAACATGCATGATTTCGTCAAAATATGACATAAGTATATAATTAAGGTAGTGTTTCAGATGAACCGATGATTGCGACGTAACTCGAGACATTGCAACCTCTCTGTCTATGGAATTTTGAGGGTTCCCCTCAAAATTCTACCCTAGTTTGATGGGTTGATGCTTCTGACTTTTGCTTGCGACGATCGGCTGAAATTACTTCGAAATTTTGAGGGTCCTCCTTAAAATTCTGCCCTAGTTTCTGATTGCAACAAACTCAACCTCACACAACGGTAGGAAGAGCGGGCGCTAAGACTTTTACCCGAATTGTGGTATCGGGGTCAATTTCCACAGGGAACTTGGAATGGAGTTGCGTATTTGTTCAGACTACGAATGCGTGCTTGCTCCTAATTGTACTTCTAAAGGGTTTTGGGGTTTTTTGTTTAATAACTACTATTATCAACTACAAATTTAAGCTAATTTATGCTGAAGGGATATGTTCTAAGTTGTTATTAATATAGAAAAAGGCACTAGGGTCGTGGCATCACCTAGGTGGTTAACTAACGGTTAGAGACTACTAATAATAGATTGACATATTTGGGATCAATGTTATAACTATTGCACAATTATACCCACTCTCACACCTCTCGGTAGAGAGAGCGATTTTGCCCAATTGACTCTCTTGAGACCAGTTGGGTAGGCCAATTAGACAAAGCAACTAGGGTTCAAGTAGGGTGATTAATCTCTCGAGGTTTAACCCGTTAATTGGGACTACCATTTCTCATGGGTCTACCCTAATTCCTTGTTGGGTCAATTTTGGGGTCATATACTCTCTTTTTCAAGAAGAGTCAAGACCCACTAAGCTAGAATCAATGTTTGCAACCAACAATCCTTAATTAAACCATAAAATTAACCCAAAATAACAAATACCCAATATCAATCTATCATTAAGAAGCTACACCCATTAATTACCCATACTAGGATTGAGCCACAACCCTAGCTAATGGGTTTAGCTAAACATAGCTAAAAAAGAAAATGAAGAAATAGAAGATGAAACAACCATATTAATTAATTGCTAATGTTAAACTACAATAATCTATGATGAAACTAAGCTAAAAATGCCCAAGATAGGCCAAAACATAAGTCTCACGAGTGTAGCAGCTATCAGATGTACCCAACTTAACCTAAAAATGGTAAAATGTTCTATTTATAGTGGGCTAAAAAACTGGACAAAACTGCCCCTGCGGGGCTAGTGCGGACCACACAAAGATGACACGCGGCCGCACTGGGTTGCTTGACCTCTGAATCTTGCTCTCTAAGGATGGTGATGCAGACCGCACAAAATTGGAATGCGGCCGCATGAAAACTGGCGCGGATCGCACAAAGTTGTTGTGCGGCCGCATGAATGGTTTTGGCAGCATGAGCTTGACTTGTAGTTTCACAGTCTCTGAACTCCTATGGTGCGGCCGCATGACATGATGGTGCGGTCCGCACCAAGTTCTGAATGTCCTTGATTAATGATCTTTGACACTTGAGCAGGTTTCACTCCGATTTGAGCCGATCTTTGACGATTTGTCACTTTATAGCTCAAACCTGCAATCAAGCGCAATCTATAAGCATTTTGGGACTATTTTGTAGAAAATTACACTCAAAGCGCAGGAAAGTATGGATATAAAACATGTTAAAATCCTACTTATCAACTCCCCCAAACTTAAACCTTTGCTTGTCCTCAAGCAAACAAAACAAGACCCACCCCTCAAAGGCAACATCCAAGCAATTTCAGCTTATCCTAAAGTAACCTCAACAAGCATCAATTGGTACTAACAATTGCCCTCACTGCGAATGAATCATTAACACATTTAAAGTTTGAAAACTTGTGGATCAAGTGTGACACAAGAGCATCAAGATTTGACACATTTCATCAAAGAACTTTTCTCAATTACTTTGGCCATTATGGAACGCAAACTCACACATCCTCAACTCTCCCTAAGTGAACCTCTCCTTTTAAAGTATTGACACACAAACCGAGGTTGATGAATTTTCACTCATCTCTCTCAAGGAAGAGGCCACAAGTCCGATTCTAAGTACCATATGCTTGCCCCTTATGTAAGTATCCACTAATGTAGGTTCCCTTCAACTCAAAATCATGTAGGGCTTTTGTGGAGTCATTGTGAAGGCTTTTGGGTAATGGTAGGACATATTTTTGTTAAAGTGGGTTCAATCTTCCCTTAAGCACTTCTTTTGATTCATTTTGGCACACTTTCTTGACTCATTTGAGTATTCACTTTTTTTGAAGGGGTTAGAGAGACACATTGTCACCCTTTATTATGCAATTCAACACATTTCTCCTTTTTTTCCTTTTTCCACACCCTTTTTCACTTTTGTTTTCTTTGAATTCCCTTTTTGACCTTATTCAATTAGGTCTTTCTTTTTGTCTTATCTTTTCTTTCTTTTTTTTCATTACCTTTCTTTTCTTTTTGCTCTTGTACATTTTACCACATTGTTTCCTTTCTTGTCTCCCCCCAAACTTAGATATTTGCCATCTACTCAAGGGAAGATTTGGGTGCCAAGAGAGGGTATCATTAAGAATAGGTATAGGCTTGTAGCTTTGGTTCTTGAAAGAAGAAGGTTCAAGGCTCAAAAGGGTTAACTAGGGATCATTTCATTGGTAGGTCATGGAATTGTTCAATCTTAGCATTTTGGATCAAGGAGAGACTACAATCACTTCTCAAGCCAAATTTCTCCTAAGATTTTGCCTCAACAAACATTCAGGGCAAGTTCTAGACCATCGGCTCGGGACTTGGAATCGCAAATCAAATTCTCACCACACACACTCAAGGATTGCTAAAGATATCGAGTTGAGGGCCCACAACGACCTTAGTTATGATTCAAGCGCACAATGGTATACGACCACATGATGACTGTTTGGTCAACACAAGAGTCTCAAGGCCACGACTTTCACCATCCTAAGCACAACATTATGTCTTTGACCATAGGATCAAAGGCAAATTTGTTAGGCCCAAGTGAAGCTTTGCCTGAGGTACCTTTGACTGCAAAAACGAACCGTGGCATTAAGAAAGAACCCTTAAGATAGAAAAATAAAAAACAGACTCAAATCCTTAAGAAGGTTGTCACGCTATCTCTCATTGGGAAGAGCCACCCGGTTCGCACAACACTCTACCCTTGGAAAGAATCGTGGCATTAAGAAAACCAAGGGCTTATTGCAAATACCAACATAAAACAAAAAGGTTACGAGCCTGCTATGAAACTAAAAATGAAAAATTTTAGCGAAAATAGATAAACCGAATGAATATGTACAATAGGGAGTAGAATATACAACGGGGGGGGGGGGGGAATGAATATGTACATTAAGTAGAAAAGTAACTAGAATGAAAAGTTATGTACAAGCCAACTATCGACTAGCAACATAAGCTAAGAGTCAAATAAATATGTATAGTCATCTCAAATGTATCAACCATCAAAATACAAAATAGTAGGGTGCACCCCACGAATAAAAGCTGACATTGTCCCCAATGGCAACTACCAAAATAAGCATATAAACAGAAAAAGGATATAGAGTGGCTCCTCAAGCCTGATCCGTCGTCATGGGCTGATCAGTGGTGCCCTGGTCCTCTGTACTGGCGGGAACCTCAGACTGGTTCCCGGCCTACTGCTGCTCTGCTGCTGGGATAGGGGCTGGGTCATGCACCGGCTGAATATCTGGTGGAGCACTGGAAGTATCCTCCTAAACCTGTGCTACCTCTATCACAACACCCTCAGTGCTAGGAAACTTCCTCTTCTTCCTTGGGTTCCTAGGCTCCTCCTACTGCTGTGGCTCCGGTATAACTACGGCTGGTGGTGGTACTAACTCATCAAAGAACAAGTCTAAAGGTAGCTGGTCTGCTATTATCTTGTCAACCTCATCTCGGAGCACCTTCACCTCTTCCTTAGATGCCCGGGATTTTCTCATCTTCTTGTGTTCTCTGGCAAGCTCCTTTAGAGCTTTGCCTTGTGCATCAACTGCCTTTGTCAAGGCAGCCTGAGTAGCTAAAATCTTCTCCTGGTTAGCTAGGAGTGTCTTCAATGTCTCCTCAATGGACTGAGGAATCTCAACGGTGGCTGGAACAGACTGGGCCGCAACTATGGTAGCCAAAGTGGACAACTTGGATGTCGAGACTGACATCCAGTTGTTCAAACTGGCCAATGTCTTTGCTAACTGCTGGGCCGTGAGGGGGTTGGATTTGGATATGGGAACCACTGGGCCAGTTGAAGAACTGGGACCTGCAGAGGAGGATGGGATGTCCGGAACAGTAGTGGCAGCAGGAGTAGGTGGCTCAATAGATGCCTCTACCGCAACTGGCTCCTCAGACTGGCCAGTCGGGGCAGATGTGGATGCCTTTCCCTTATTATTCCCCTTCGGGTTGTCCAGCCCCTGAATATTAAACCATGAGAACGGGTAAACCGGCCAGACTCCAACATCGAAGGGGTATTTTTTCACCTTTCCATCTTCAAAGTACATTGTTAGGGTGTTCAGGTAGGGGTAGTTTCTGTCCGTATCAATGCCAATGGATGTGATCACACTGTACATAACATTCCCCACATTGATGGGGAAACCTGCCATGATGGATGCAATGAGAACCGCTCGGGCAATTGGAATGGTGATGGGACGAAGGGTCCAACCTGTTGCATACAAAAGTTAACCATCCTCTCGCCTCAAAATTGAGGTCCTTTCGTAGTATTTTCTTCCCCACCTGAATCCACTCTGGAATAGTACCCGGCTGAGCTAAGAACTGTGCCACCCAAGGACGAGCTTCCTCTTTCAACTCTAACTTCTCTCTGTACTGAGAGTCATCCTCGTCATTGTAACCCAAATACTCGTTTAATGCCTTTCCCGAGAACACTATCTTCTTATCCCGCACTTTGGTTGCAATTGACCTTTCTTTTGTGTGGGCCACATTGCTATAGAATTCCTTCACCATATGTTCATTTGCATCGACCAGCTCATCTTTAAAGAAATCCCACCCCACCCTAGTAAGAAATTGTTCATGGACTCGGGGAAGGTAGGGTAACAAATCCCGAGTGACTACTCTTCTTTATGGAATCACCTTCTTCTTGGGACACACTTCCCAGAATTTATGAAAGGCCACCTCGCTGACAAATCTGTCCTGCCATACAACTGGGTTTCTAGTTCTTTCAATTCCCCCAACTCTAAGTACCCCACTTTCTGGGACCTCCTCATCACTCTTGTTTTTATCTTCTGCACCCTCCCCAGATTCTGAAGCTGTGGGGGAGGTAGAGTATTTGGCACTGCCTGCTTCTGATCCCTCAGACGACTTAGGTTGTATAACAGTTGCAGCTTTAGCTGGGCCTGCGGGGGCTTTCCCCGAATCAGTTGAGACATCCTGGTAGGGGAGGTACTCACTCCCCGACTGCTCTTCATCACTCATCACCTGCTTTCTTGTTTTTAGCTTTGGTTGGGGAGTGAGTTTCTTCAATTTTGCTTTAACTCCCCGGGAGGGGTCAGCTCCTCGTCCGGGTTGTTTAGCTCCACGCCCTCGTTGTTTAACCATTTCCTGCACACAAATAATTCTAACACTGTTAGTTCAGGAAATTGCAAAGTTTAAGTACAGAACAGAAACACAGACAGAGAACAGGTGATAGCAGTTCGGATCGTACAAACAAGGCATGTGGACCGCACTGAACAAATTGGGAAATGAACACCTCTCTGATTAGGAACCATGCGGACCGCATGAACAAGGGGTGCGGCCGCGTGGGGCATGGAGCGTACCGCACAAACAAGGCGTGCGGCCGCGCTAGGAAGTATTAACCTTTAGGATCAAGGCTTACGCGGACCGCGTAATAGAATGATGCGACCGTGTAAAAGGCATGCGGACCGCATAATCAGGGAGTGCGGCCGCGCTGGGCTTTCATTACAGGGGCTACTAGGGTTTTACAAAAAACTCAAGTCTATCTCGTTTTAGCATCCTACTTTGTCCCTACTCATTTATAACATGCCCATCATTTCAATGAACAACAAGAACAATATAAAACTATCCTAATCATGAAACGACGAAGAACAAAAAAGAAAAACGAAGAAGTTATGACTAGGGAAACATGTATAAAGTTTAAATTAATACTAAGTAAAGACTAATGTGAGAGATATGTTACCAGGAAAGCAAAGAAATGCTCTTGATATTAACACTAAGAAGGGTCTCTGATGTGAACAGTAACTTTTAGGGCTCAGGGGTCAATTTTTGCGAAAAGTTCTAATGAAGACCCTAATGGCCTATTTATAAGAAACACCGCGGGGCCCAACACTTACCGTCCAGTGTGGCCGCGTGAACATGACCGCGGGCCGCGCTGGGACTTTACTATTTACTTGGTGCTAAGACGAAGGCACGCGGACCACATGAGATGGGCTGCGGCTGCATGAGAATCACGCAGGCCGCTCAAAGTGGGACGCGGCCGCGTGAACGCAGTTCAGAGACTGATCATTCTTGGCCTTCACCGATACGGACCGCACAAGAAAGGACGCGACCGCACTAGCCATCTTCAGAAACTTGGCAATATTTTCTTTGGCCGGTGCGGACCGCACAAAGTGGGATTGCGGCCACACGGTCACTGTTCAGAGATTGTGCACTTTTTGCACAGGTGTTTTGCACTGGTTCAATCACAATTCCTGCAACATCTCACAAACCATTAGCTCAAAAATTCTAATCTAAAATAGAAATCAAAAAGAAAGAAAAAGACATGGGTTGCCTCCCAAGAAGCGCCTGATTTAACGTCGCGACATAACACATGTCACCATTAAAGTCACTTCAAATGAATGAGTGCCACCACGTGGCTATCATCAAACTTTCCCAAGTAATGCTTGACACGATGCCCATTGACCCGGAAAACTTTACCATTTTTGTTCTTGAGATCAATAGCACCAAATGGGGTTATACCAACAACTTCAAATGGACCACTCCATTTAGACTTAAGCTTTCCTGGGAATAACCTCAACCGGGAGTTGAACAGAAGAACCATGTCACCAACTTTGAATTCCTTCCCTCGGGCATACTTATCGTGAATGTACTTCATTTTGTCCTTGTACAAGGACGAGTTGGAGTAGGCATGAAATCTAAACTCGTCTAGCTCATTGAGTTGCTCAACCCGGATATTCGAAGCGACATCCCATTCTAAGTTCAATTTTCTCAAGCCCCACATAGCCTTATGCTCCAATTCCACCGGAAGATGACAAGCTTTCCCAAACACCAACCGGTACGGAGACATACCAATCGGGGTCTTGTAAGCTGTTCGATACGCCCAAAGAGCATCATCTAATTTCTTCGACCAATCGGTCCTATTGGCATTGACAGTTTTGGACAAAATACTCTTGATCTCTCGGTTGGAAACCTCAACTTGGCCACTCGCTTGAGGATGATAAGGAGTTGTTACCTTTTGATTTACACCATACTTGGTAAGCAATGAATCAAAAGCTCGGTTGCAAAAATGAGAACCACCATCACTAATGATAGCACATGGAGTGCCAAACCTTGTGAAGATACTCTTTTTCAAGAACGCCACCACACTTCGAGCTTCGTTGTTGGGCAAAGCGACGACTTCGACCCATTTTGACACCTAATCAACCGCTACCAATCTATAGGTGTTCCCACACGAACTCACGAACGGCCCCATCAAATCGATACCCCACACATCAAAAATGTCCACCTCTAGAATTGTGTTGAGAGGCATCTCATCCTTTTTTGAAATCCCACCGGCTCGTTGGCATTCATCACATCTCTTGACAAAATCACCGGTATCTTTAAACAAGGAGGGCCAATAGAAACCGCAACTAAGCACCTTAGAAGCCGTCCTAACCCCGCCATGATGGCCACAAAAGGGAGAGGAATGACAAGCCTCCAAAATACTCAATTGTTCTTCTTCCGGGACACATCGGTGAATCACACCATCGGTGCAAATCTTGAACAAATATGGTTCATCCCAATAATAATCCAAACTATCCCGCTTGAGCTTCTTCCTTTGGTTAGAAGGGAGATCATACGGGATTATACCGATCACAAGATAATTTGCCACATCGGCAAACCATGGCATATCATGCATAGATACCGCAAGGAGTTGTTCATCCGGGAACGCATCATTGATCTCAAGGCCGTCAGAAGGCCTCCCCTATTCCTCCAGGCGGGACAAGTGGTCCGCCACTTGATTTTCACTTCCTTTCCGGTCCACAATTTCTAGATCAAACACTTGAAGAAGTAGCACCCATCTCATCAACCTTGCTTTTGAATCTTTCTTGGTCATCAAATACCTAAGGGCGGCATGATCGGTATGGATAATCACTTTGGCCCCCATAAGGTATGGTCGGAACTTTTCCATGGCAAACACAATAGCTAGCAACTCCTTCTCGGTGACTGTATAGTTTCTTTGAGCTTCATTCATCGTCTTGCTTGAGTAGTACACCGGATGGAACATCTTGTTGATCTTTTGGCCCAAGACTGCCCTTACCATAACATCACTAGCGTCGCACATGATCTCAAATGGCAAGCTCCAATTGGGTGCGGTAATGATAGGGGTAGTTGTCAACTTGTGTTTTAGAAGCTCGAACGCCTCCATGCATTTCTCATCAAAGAGAAACTTGGCCTCCTTCTCTAACAACTTGCACAATGGGTTAACTACCTTAGAGAAATCTTTGATGAACCTTCAGTAGAAACCCGCGTGCCCCAAAAAGCTCCTCACCCCTTTGACAGAAGTAGGGGGAGGTAACCTTGAAATGACTTCAATCTTGGCTTTGTCAACTTCAATACCTCTCTTCGAAATCTTATGACCCAATACAATACCCTCTTCTACCATAAAATGAAATTTTTCCCAATTGAGAACTAGGTTTGTATCTTCACATCGGGCCAACACACGATCCAAATTTGTCGAGCATTCTTCAAAGGAGTCCCCCACCACGCTAAAATCATCCATAAAGACCTCCAATATATCTTCCACCATGTCGGTGAAAATTGCCATCATACATCGTTGAAAGGTCGCTGGGGCATTACATAATCCAAACGGCATCCTCGAAAAGGCAAATGTGCCGTAGGGACAAGTAAAGGTCATCTTTTCCTGATCTTCCGGGGTGATGAGAATATGATTGTACCCCGAATACCCATCTAAAAAGCAATAGAACGACCGACCCACAAGACGATCAAGCATTTGGTCGAGGAACGGCAACGGGATATGATCCTTTCGAGTCACCTTGTTAAGCTTTCTATAGTCCATACAAACTCTCCATCCCATCACCGTCCAAGTAGGAATCAACTCATTGTTAGCATTGGTTACCACAGTCATTCCTCCCTTCTTCGGTATGCATTGCACCGTAGAAGTCCATGAGCTGTCAGAAATAGGTTACACCACATCGGCGTCAAAATACTTGATAACTTCCTTCTTGACAACTTCTTGCATAGATTCGTTGAGTCTCCTTTGGTGTTCAAGTGAGGTCCTCGCATCCTCCTCCAATATGATCTTATGCATGCAAAAGGCGGGGCTTATACCCCGAATATCCACCAATGTCCATCCGATCGCCCTCTTGCGCTTTTGTAGAACCGCCAAAGTGGCGTCAACCTGCACGTTAGTCAAGCAAGACGAAAGAATAACAGACAAAATGAAATTAGGGCCCAAGTATTCATACCTGAGGTGAGGAGGAAGTGGTTTCAACTCCAACACAGGCGGCTCCTCAATAGATGGCTTGGTTGGGGGAGTTTTGCGATTCTCAAGATCCAAGGATAACTTCCTAGGCTCATAAGAATACGAGCCCATACCATGCAAATCATTTACACATTCAACTCTCCCGTCATCATCATCAACATCCATGTTCAAGAGCACGGCCTCAAGTGGGTCCTCAACATTCACCATTGCGCTTGTGTCATCCACTATCACCGCCGTGACAATGTCAACAAACGAGCACACCTCGGTGCTATTCGGTTGCCTCATAGATTTGCACACATGGAACACCACCTTTTCATCACCAACATGGAAGGTCAACTCTCATGCTTCGACATCTACCAAAGCCTTTCCAGTAGCTAGGAAAGGTCTTTCAAGGATAATTGGCACCTCAAAATCCACCTCACAATCCAAGATAACGAAATCGGCCGGCAATATTAACTTATCAACACGAACAAGGACATCATCAATAATCCCCAAAGGCCGCTTCATTGACCGGTCTGCCATTTTAAGCCTCATAGAAGTTGAACGAGGTTGTCCGATTCCCAAGGTCTTAAAGACCGAATATGGCATTAAATTGATACTTGCCCCCAAGTCACAAACGACTTTTGCAAAGTCGACACTTCCAATGGTACATGGGATAGTGAATGCACCGGGGTCCTCAAGTTTCGGAGCCATAGAATGCACAATTGCGTTCACTTGATGGGTCATCTTGATTGTCTCACACTCCATTGATCTCTTTTTTGTAACCAACTCTTTCATGAACTTTGCATACCCCGGCATTTGCTCGAGTGCCTCCACTAAAGGCACGTTGATAGTCAAACTCTTCATCATCTCAATGAATTTCTTAAATTGGTTGTCACCTTTTTGCTTGGCCAACCGTTGAGGATAGGGCGGAGGAGGCCGAGGTAAGAGTGCTTTGACTTTGGGCACCACCGGCTCGGGCATATCAATCACGTGTTCCCTAGACGGGTTCACAGCCTCTTGTGTCTCCTCTTCAACCTCATGAATATCAATCCGCACATCATCTTTCACACTTGGTTCAACTACATCTTCAACCACCAAAGACATTTCATTATCTCGTAACTCATCTTCATCCACCATAACTTGGTTTCCTCTTAAGGCATGCACATCACCGCTTCTTCCACTTCGCGTTGTGACCTTCATCACATGATTATTTGCCCACCCTTGGGGTTTACTACCGTATCACTTGGTAGAGCACCCTTTTGGTGAGTATTTAAAGACTAAGAAATTTGGCCAAGTTGTACTTCCAAGTTACGGATAGAAGTGTTATGGGAGGCCAATTGAGCTTCAGAGTCTTGGTTCTTCTTCATCATTTGCTCAAACATAACTTCAATTCTACCAAATTCATTTCCTGAAGAACTAGACCCTTGAGATTGAAACGGCGGCAGGTTGTTCGGTTGTTGAAACATAGGAGGCCTTTGAAAGCCTTGCCCGCGATTTCCTTGGCCACCATTGTTATTCCACACACCTTGCCCATTGTTGTTGTTCCAATTATTGTTGTTGTTTCCGCTCCAATTCCCTTGATTACCCGAATTGTTGTTCCCCCATTTTCCTCCTTGGTTGTTGTTATTGTTCCAATTACCACCTTGTTGATTGCCCCAATTTTCTTGGGGTCTCCATTGTTGGTTCCCTTGATTACCTCTATTCCCTTGATAGTTGACGTATTGGACTTCCTCACATTGATCATCATAGCATTCATTTAAATAGCCACCACCATTATCATAGTTATCAAAATTTCCTTGAGGTTGTTGCCCTCTTTGCCTCCTTTTCATCATATTCACTCCTTCCATGGCGTTGACTTGGCACGGGTTTTGAACTTGTTGTAACTGCGCTTTAGCTAACTGATTCATTGTTGTTGTAAGTTCGGCAATGGTTTGGCCATGATCATGTAAATCCTTATGCAAATGTATGATGTTAGGATCACCTTGAGGCACATTAGCCCGGCTTTGCCATGCCGACGATGTGTCGGCCATCTCATCTAACACATCACAAGCTTCATTGTAAGGAAGCTTCATAAAATTTCCTCCCGCCAGTTGGTTCACAATACATTGGTTGGTTGTGTTGATGCCCCTATAGAATGTTTGTTGGATCATCACATCAGTCATATCATTGTTAGGTCATTCTTTCACCATTGTTCTAAACCTCTCCCATATCTTTTGTAACGGTTCAGTCGGCTCTTGCTTGAAGGCTAGAATCTCATCCCGTAGAGCCTCCATGTGACTTGGAGAGAAAAACTTAGCAATGAACTTGTCCGCCAACTCATCCCATGTAGTGATGGAATGATTGGGGAGCCTCTCCAACCAATCTAACGCCTTCCCCCGAAGTGAGAACGGGAAAAGTCGAAGTCTCAATGCATCCTCCGAAACATTTGTCTGCTTGCTACCCCAACAAGTATCCACGAAGCCCTTCAAGTGTTTATAAGCATTCTGATTAGCGGCCCCCGTGAAATAACCTCGTTGTTCGAGCAAGGTGAGCATCACATTTGTAATCTAGAAGTTCCCCGCCCGGATTCGGGGAGGAAATATTGCACTTGCGTACCCTTGATTGGGTAGAACTCTTGGTGCCACTCTTGGTGGAGGTGGAGGAGGGTCTGCTATATTCTCATTTGCATTGGCATGTCGACCTCTCCTAGGAGCTTGAGGTAATACGTCTTCTTGTTCTAGATCCTAAACCTTCTCCCCCACGACCACGTTGCCAAGAGGGTTATTTGCGTTTAAAGCCATGTGTACCTGAGCGAATTGACACAAATAAAATTAGTAAAAAGAAGGAAAGAGAAGCAAAACACAAAACTAGCTACACAAATAGTCAACACCGTAAGCTCCCTGGCAACATCGCCAAAAAGTGATCGCAACAAACTCAACCTCACACAACGGTAGGAAGAGCGGGCACTAAGACTTTTACCCGAATAGTGGTATCGGGGTCAATTTCCACAGGGAGCTTGGAATGGAGTTGCGTATTTGTTCAGACTAGGAATGCGTGCTTGCTCCTAATTGTACTTCTAAAAGTTTTTGGGGTTTTTGTTTAATAACTACTATTATCAACTACAAATTTAAGCTAATTTATGCTGAATGGATATGTTCTAAGTTGTGATTAATATAGAAAAAGGCACTAGGGTCGTGACATCACCTAGGTGGTTAACTAACGGGTAGAGACTACTAATAATAGATTGACATATTTGGGATCAATGTTATAACCATTGCACAATTATACCCACTCTCACACCTCTCGGTAGAGAGAGCGATTTTGCCCAATTGACTCTCTCGAGACCAGTTGGGTAGGCCAATTAGACCAAACAACTAGGGTTCAAGTAGGGTGATTACTCTCTCGAGGTTTAACCCGTTAATTGGGACTACCATTTCTCTTGGGTCCACCCCAATTCCTTGTTGGGTCAATTTTGGGGTCATAAACTCTCTTTCTCAAGAAGAGTCAAGACCCACTAAGCTAGAATCAATGTTTGCAACCAACAATCCTTAATTAAACCATAAAATTAACCCAAATAACAAACACCCAATATCAATCTATCATTAAGAAGCTACACCCATTAATTACTCACACTAGGGTTGAGCCACAACCCTAGCTAATGGGTTTAGCTAAATATAGCTAAAGAAGAAAATGAAGAAATAGAAGCTGAAACAACCATATTAATTAATTGCTAATGTTAAACTACAATAATCTATCATGAAACTAATCTAAAAATTCCCAAGATAGGCCAAAACATAAGTCTCACGAGTGCAGCAGCTATCAGATGCACCCAACTTAACCTAAAAATGGTAAAATGTTCTATTTAAGGTGGGCTGGAAAAACTGGACAAAACTGCCCCTGCGGGGCTATTGCGGACCGCACAAAGATGGCACGCGACCGCACTGGGTTGCTTGACCTATGAATCTTGCTCTCTGAAGATGATGATGCAGACCGCACAAAGTTGGAATGCGGCCGCATGAAAACTAGCGCGGACCGCACAAAGTTGTTGTGCGGCCACATGAATGGTTTTGGCAGCTTCTCTGAACTTTACTTATGCGGGCCGCGTGACCATAGAGTGTGGCCGCATGGAGAGGGACGCGGGCCGCATGAAGTCGGATGCGGCCGCGTGGTTTGCTTCTGGAATATGACACTCTTTGAACTTCTTGGACGCGACCGCATAGCAAGATTGTGCGGTCTCATGAGTGAGATGCGGGCCGCATGAAGTGGGATGCGGCCGCATGACCTTGACTTGTAGTTTCACAGTCTTTGAACTCCTATGGTGCGGCCGCATGACATGATGGTGCGGTACGCACCAAGTTCTGAATGTCCTTACTTTAATGATCTTTGACACTTGAGTAGGTTTCACTCCGATTTGAGACGATCTTTGATGATTTGTCACTTTATAGCTCAAACCTGCAATCAAGCGCAATCTGTAAGCATTTTGGGACTATTTTGTAGCAAATTACACTCAAAGCGCAGGCAAGTATGAGTATAAAACATGTTAAAATCCTACTTATCAGTTTCCAACTGTAGGGGAAATGAAAATTTTATTGAATTGTGACCGAACACATAGGGCTGCCTACGTATCCCCTCTTAAATGGGAATCAGGCCAGGCGTAGTTCAATTTACATCATATAAGGGAAACATAAAGATTACACATAGTAACACTTGACTGCATCAGAGTTAATTGGCTTTGGCCAGACTTTTCCGTCCATTTCTGCAAGTATGAGGGCTCCTCCTGTCAGAACCCGGTGAACCATGTATGGACCCTGCCAGTTGGGAGAGAACTTCCCTTTGGCTTCATCTTTATGCGGAATTTTTTTTTAACACCAGCTACCCCAGTGTGAATTGTCTTGGTTTGAGTCTCTTGTTGAAGGCCCTGGACATTCTGTTCTGATAGAGTTGACCATGGCAAACTGCATTCATTCTCTTTCCGTCTATAAGGGATAGTTGCTCATAACGACTTTTCATCCACTCTGTGTCGTCGAGCTCGACTTCTTGTATGGTCATTAGGGAAGGAATTTCTACCTCAGCGGGAATGGCTGCCTCTATATCATAAACCATCATATAGGGGGTTGCCCCGGTTGATGTGCGGACTATGGTGCGATACCCCAATAGAGCAAATGATAACTTCTCGTGCCACTGTTAATGCTTCTCTATCATTTTCCTCAATATCTTCTTGATATTTTTGTTGGCAACCTCTACAACTCCATTCTTCTAAGGCCTATAGGCTGTGGAATTCTTGTGTTTGATCTTGAAGGTTTCAGACATAGCGTTCATCAAGTCACTGTTGAGGTTGGAGCCATTATCAGTAATGATCGACTCTGGAATCCCGAATCCACAAACAATGCGATCGCAGACAAAGTCTGCCACGACTTTCTTAGTTACTGCTCTGTAAGATGCCCCTTCAACCCATTTGGTAAAGTAGACGATTGCTAATAAGATAAACCTGTGCCCGTTGGAAGTGGCAGGCTCGATTGGTCCAATAACATCCATTCCCCAGGCGGCGAACGACCATGGTGAACTTCTTGCATTAAGCTCATTTGGAGGTACCTTTATCATGTCTGCATGTATCTGACAGTGGTGGCACTTCTGAACGTACTGGATGCAGTCCGTTTCCCTATTCATCCAAAAGTAACCATCCCGGAGTATCTTCTTTGCCAAAACAAAATCGTTCATATGTAGACCGCAGGTGTCACGCCCCAAAATCCGAGGAGCGCGACCGGCGCTCAATCGAGTAAACCCGACTGAGCAAGCCTGATAGGTTTCATTCTACCCAAACAACTTCATGATTAAATAGGAGATGGACTCCTTTAATCAGATTTAGTAAGTATTTCATTAACAACTTCCATTAACAACTTAAATCATAATTATCAAAATATTACAAGTTTCATAAATTCTTGCCAAACATCAATATTTCTATTTAAATTCCAACACCCGACACTACCCACAACCTGTCTACGGAGCCTCTAAATACAACTGAAGAATAATACGGAAATGCCGGCAACAAGGCTCCGGCTGTACCTTACACAAATACCAAAATAAGACTCCAGGAAGAAAAGCGGCATGAGCCACGCAAGGCCCCGAGAGGAAAGGGGCTCACCAATACAACTGACGAAAAGTGGAGGAGGTTCTATTGCCGGTGGACTGGAGTACCTGCTATGGATTCACCTATAATCATAACACGAATGTAGCGCCCTCGACAAAAGGGACGTCAGCACATTTGAATTGTACTGGTATGTATGAAAAAACTTGCCCTAAGTAAACTCAAACCATACACAAGTAACAAGTAGTAATGGAACCAACAATCAAATACACATGAAAGAAAACCATCAAGCCAAACAAGTTACAATCTCTCCATTTCCCCTTCAACATTTTCACATCAATGATTTCACAACTTTCTCATATTTTCATTTCAATAGTGATTTCGATCACTTTTCCACCCTTATTACCTCGGCCACCCTTATCACCACAACCCACACCTTATTACTTCGTGTTGCGGCGCGCAACCCGATCACACCGAACAATCACAATTCATAAACAACACAACACCACCAACAACAACAATTCACAAAGAACAACAACAACAATTCTCAAAGAATTTCTATAGCCATCAATACTATTTCCATCATATTCAACAACTCATATGCATTTTATGTCACCGCGATAATTGCCAATACAAGCCATATATGTTATTACCACAGTTGTTCCAACTGCATCATTTACGATTTCCTTCCATCATTTGTTTCTCAACTCTTACCACATAACACATTCACAATCACACATTTGGTTTATTGCCAATTACGTACACCCTTATATCGGGAGACTTAACCACGAACAATCAAATCATACCAATCACAAGAATTCCACAAATAATCCACGTAGATATCACATACCAAATATTCGTACACCAAACAAAATGACTTTACAAAGGTCAAAGTTAGCCATACATACCTCGTTAGAGCTTTCCTTAAGTTACTACGACGTTTCGAAAATTCTAGCAATCCCAATCTACTTGAGACATAACAAAATTAACACAAATTAGGAAGGTATTCATGGTTTCAGCTCATTTGAGCATTTTATCAAACACTAGTTGAGCATCTTGATTTTAAATTCCTTTTACAAGATTTTCTTCTTTCCCCAACCCAATCTTTACTTATTTATATTCATCAACCTTCCCACAAACCTAATTTGTACATGCATGTATACATAATACTATTACCCCAATAACCCACCTCACAATCTCCACAATACCAACACAACCTAGGTTAGGCACCTATGACTTCCAATCCCCATCCCGTGAGTTACAATACTTAATCCATACTCATATTTCCATAATAACTCCATATATGTAAGTCTAAGGTGTAGGATTACCTCTTGTAGGCCAAATCTTGAAAGACAAATTTGGGGTGTTCTTGAGATTTTGAAGAAACCCTATGAAACCCAATCAAAATCATGTTGTAACTAGTGATTGAGAAGTGAAATCACCATAAAAACACACTTAAAAACTCACCTTAGGTGTGCAATTGGATGCCTTGGTCGAGTTGGGGTGGAGAGGAAGCCCTCAGCTTGAGAAATGACTCAAATTCTCTTATTTCCGGTCTTTAGGATATTTTAAAACCTTCTAGGCGTGCGAGCTCGTGCTATGTTCGCGCGCGGGAGGCAGAATACTCAGCATAATGCGCGACTTCGCGCTAATGTTCGCGCTAGAGACACCTACCCAGTACAGTGGTCATAACTTTCCGTATACACCTCCGAATGACGAACGGTTTATTGCGTTGGAAACTAGACTCAAAGGGATTTAATTTGATAGGTTATTCATCACACAACTCATTATATAACTGGAGATATGATCGTTCAAAGTGAGGTATTGTGCGCACTCATTTACAGATTTCGTCTAATATGAAACTTTTCTAACTTGGCTTAGACTTAGGCCTCTCCTTAGACCCCAATTTACCTCTAATATGAATTATATGCTTATTAACATATCCAATTGATACCCATTATATCATTAATCCTCATTTGCACACAAAATGATATAATTAGCCTACGTTGGCACGACGAAATCTCAAATTACTTGGAAAATTTTCTGGGGCTTTACAGCAGGTCCCAGCATGAATTTCCTCTAGTAGCTTGGATGCTTCCTTTGCGTCGACATACCTTAATAATCCTAAATCAGGAGTCCTCATATACAGGATTCCTCCGCTGTGAAAGAAGTTGTTGTACAATCTCCGATGTTTGCGCTTTTGAGTAGGATTTGCAAGCTCTGGGTATTCTCATTTTGCCAGATATTCCTTGATATCATGAAACCAAGGCTTTCCGTCTGCTTCCTATTCAATATGGGCACAATAAGCCAGCTGATCTTGTATTTTCACTGGAATGGGATCAATGAAATTCTTGTTCGGATGCTATATCATAGATGATAGGGTAGCCAATGCATCAGCGAACTCATTCTAGATTCTGGCAACATGCTGGAATTCCATCTTTGTGAATCTCTTCCTCAATTTCTGTACATGATGCAAATATGGGAGTATCTTGGAGTTCATGGTTGCCACTCTTCATGCACCTGATGTATGAGTAGGTCCGAATCTCCAATCACTAGAAACTCTTGAATGTTCATGTCAATGGACATTTTAATCCCTAAGATGCAAGCTTCATATTTGGCCATGTTGTTGGTGCACGAGAATCTGAGTTTGGCGGACATCGGATAATGCTGACCGATTTTTGATACTAGGACTACTCCTATGCTGACTCCTTTGAAATTTGCTACTCCATCGAAAAATATTCTCCAACCGTCATAGGATTATGCAATGTCTTCTCCTATGAATGATACCTCTTTGTTGGGAAAATACATTTTCAGGGGTTCGTGTTATCCATCCACGGGATTTTCGTCAAGGTGGTCTACCAGTGCATGTCCCTTGATGGCTTTCTGAGTTACGTAGACAATGTAAAACTCACTTAACAGGATTTGCCACTTGGCCAACTTGCCGGTGGGCATGGGCTTCTGAAAGATGTACTTCAAAGGATCCATCATTGATATGAGATACGTAGTATAGGCATAGAAGTAATGTCTCAGCTTCTGGGATACCCAAGTCAAAGCACAACAGGTGCGCTCTAATAGAGAATACCGAGCCTCATACGGGGTGAACTTCTTATTGAGGTAATAAATGGCTTGCTCTTTCCTCCCCATTTCATCATTCTTCCCTAGAACGCAACCGAAAGCTCCATCCAATACTGCAAGGTAGATTAATAGGGGTCTACTCGGCTCGGGCGGGACCAAGTCTGGTGGTGTTGACAGGTATTCCCTAATTTTGTCAAAGGCTTTTTGTCCGTCATCGGTCCATTTGGTAGCGGCGTCCTTCTTCAATATCTTAAAGATTGGCTCACAAATAACTGTAGATTGTGCTATGAACCGGCTAATGTAGTTGAGTCTCCCTAAGAAACACATCACATCCTTTTTGTTTTTTGGCAGTGGTAGTTCTTGAATAACTTTGATTTTCGACGGATCCAACTCAATCCCTCGGCGGCTCCCAATAAACCCAAGCAATTTCCCAGTAGGAACCCCAAATGCACACTTTGCGGGGTTCAGTTTCAAATTGTACCTTCGCAATCTATTGAAGAAGTTCCTCAAATATTCCATGTGATTAGTGGCCTTCTTGGACTTGATGATGGCATCATCTACATATAGCTCAATCTCCTTGTGTATCATATCATGGAAAATGGTAGTCATGGCCCTCATGTAGGTGTCTCATGCATTCTTCAGGCCGAACGACATCATTTTGTAACAGTACATTCCCCATGGTGTAATGAAAGCCATTTTCTCAGCATCTTCTTCATCCATCCAGATTTGATGATAACCAGCGAAGCCATCTACAAATGACTGCAGTTCATGCTTGGCGTAATGTCAATCAGGATGTGTATGTTTAGCAAAGGGAAGTCGACTTTCGGACTGGCTCGATTGAGATCTCGGTAGTCTACACAGACTCTGACCTTTCCGTCCTTCTTTGGCACTGGAACGATGTTGGCTAACCATGTCGGGTATTCTACTACCCTGAGAACCTTAGCTTTGACTTGCTTAGTGACTTCTTCCTTGATTTTCAAACTCATATCAGGCTTGAATTTTCCAAGATTTTGCTTTACCAGTGGACATGTCGGATCTGTTGCCAGTTTATGAGCCACAATAGACGTACTCAAACCAGTTATGTCATCATACGACCATGAGAATATGTCCTCATATTCCTTTAGAATTTCTATGTATTCTTTCTTTTCTGATGGCGATAAGTGAACGCTGATTCGTGTTTCCTTGACGTTTTCTGCATCTTCCAGGTTAACAATTTCTGTCTCGTCCAGGTTGGACTTAGGTCTATTCTCAAAGTTCTCAACTTCTTTAACAATCTCGTCAGGTATGTCATCTTCCTCTGAATCAATGTTCGTTTGTTGCGTTGTCTCGTTGCATGTCATAGTCATTGATTTATCAAGATAAGTAATAGTAATGCTATATAAGTAAAGTAATGAGAGAAAATGATAATGAGTGTTGATTCATAAGAAAAGTCAGAAAATCATTCAGAAAATGAAAATGATAATGCTGTTGAAGATCTTATTGTGATAATTGAAAATTGCGAAAAGAAAATCATTTAGTAAAATAAAAATAGTGCATGATGCTTGTTTTAGCCTTGCTACTCGGAGGCTCACCGGGCTCTGGTTGTCCTCATGGTCCAGTTATTGAGGCGTGCTCCTCTTCTCACAAACTTTATGGAAGGGCCTTCCTCCCCCTCCTCCTCGAAAACAACACAATAGTCCATGTCATTGTCCTCTAGGAACAAGTTCTTCACCGCTGCCAATGCTTCTTCTTCGTCTAACCCATAAACAATGTCGGCCGGTTGGAAAATCTGCTCCAAACACGGTATTGGCTACTCCAGTGGATAGTAAGGACCGTGCCATGGTGGCGACCAGTTGTTGAATTCCTCCCAGGTGTAATCATGTCCCAGACCGAAAGTAGTGCCATGTTTATTGAGTTTTATGGGCTTAAAGATTCCTTGGAGGTTCTTGCCGAGCCCTTTGCTAGGTTCGTACCCACTCCAATTCAGTATACTCTCGATTTTGTTATTCCACCATTTGTCCTTGTCAACAGCATTTACCCGTTCGATGTGATGGTAAGTCTCTCCACCTAGTTTCCTTCTTCCTCGGAATGGTCTGACGACTGTATATAGGGTGGCTACCGTCACCGTGAATGATCACCTTTTGGTGATTCCATTCAAATTTTACTACCTGATGTAGTGTTGATGCTACGGCCCCAGTAGCATGAATCCATGGCCGCCCCAACAGTAGATTGTAAGATACTGGCACGTGTATCACCTGGAAATAGACATCGAACCATGTTGGTCCCATTTGCAAGCACAGGACAATCTCACCAATGGTGGATCTCTGGGAACCGTCGAAGGCTTTCATATTGATAGCTCCATCTTTTATCTCGCGTAGTCCATTACTCAATTTCTTGAGTGTTACCAGTGGAAAAATGTTGAGACTGGAACCTCTATCGATCAGGATTCTGGTGATAAAATAGTCTTCGCATTGCACGGTGATGTGCAACGCCTTGTTGTGCCCCAACCCTTCAGGTGGCAGCTTGTCCTCATGAAAGGTGATCTTATGGCTCTACAGCACTTGTCCTACCATGTTAGCCATTTCCCCGCCGGTGATATTGCTTGGCACGTATGCTTCACTTAGTACCCTTAACAGAGCATTCTTGTGTACCTCAGAATTTTGTAGCAAAGCAAGAATGGAGATTTGCGCCGGTGTTTTGTTCAACTGGTCGATGACCGAGTATTCCATGGCCTGTATCTTTCTCCAAAGATCATCTAGACCCGTCTCAATGATGGGTGGCCGGTTGGAAGCCTTCTTGCTAGACTCAGCTAGATGTTCAGTGGTATAGACTCAACTAGTTCTCGTCATACCCTGCGCTACAACGATCTCTTCGAAGCTGAACTTGCCTTTCCTCCTCGCTTCGGCTCTATAATCCCAGGGTACAGCCTTTGTATGGAATGGTGTCATGGTCAACATTGCCACTAGGATCGGATGGCTATGCTTACTCCGAATGGAGCATGTGCCTTGGGTGGTAAAACTGCAACCTTAAATAGTACATGTGCATTTGCCAGACACACGAATTCAACCTCAATAGGTGCTGGTGTTTTTACGGACGATATTGCTTCAAATTCGAGTGGCACAAACAAGTTTACCTCAACGTACTCAGATGGTTGAATTTGGACTATGATTAGATTGAGAGTAACTATTGGCTTCTTTGGGTCATCGCCTTCTGTGATCAACCCGATTGATCCCCCGGGATCCTAATCATCTTCTATTTCAATCATGTGGATATCTCCACCCTTATGGTCTGACAGAGGGTTGTTGCAGATATTTGGAGCAGGTTCATTTGCCACAATAATCTTGTTATCAATTATAGACTGGATCTTGTCTTTCAAGGAAAGACATTCATTGATGGCGTGCCCTTTCATGCCGGAGTGGTATGCACAGGATTTGTTTGGGTTAACCTACTGGGAAAGGTTCTTAGGGGTTGCAGTAGGGATGGGGGTGACATAACCAGCAGTTTTGAGTCTCTCGTACAATTGGTCAATGGGTTTAGCAATGATCGTATATTATTTTGGAGGTCTGCGATCAAAGTTAGGTCGGGGTCTAGGGAAGTTTTGGCGTGCAGGAGGTGATTGATAGTGGGATGGTTGATCATTATAGGTTTGGTAGACATGATCGGGTTGGGAGTATCTGGGAGAAGTAGGCTGATATGTAGGAGGTGGAAGTGATTGATAAGTTGGTGGTGGAGCTTGGTATGAGGGTGAAGGTGCTTGGTAATTTGTGATTGTCTGATATGTAAGTAGAGGTGTTGGGTAAGTTTGGTATTTGAGGGGAGATTTGGTCCTTTGTGCAACCATCACGGCCCCTACATCCCTTTTCTTGGATACACCACCGGATTGTAATGACTTATTTGTAGCTTGCAAGGCCTCGAAGTTTGTAACCATACCGCTTTTGATACCTTCTTCAATTTTTCACCCAGTTTGATAATGTCAGAACATTTGTGGTTCTCAATCATCATTTGTCGTTCATAAAACTGCGGGTCTTGAGCCTGGACAAAGAATTTGTTCATCTGTTCCTCCTCTAAGGCAGGTATAACCTTGGCAGCTTCAAACCTCCATCGAGTAGCATACTCGCGAAATGTTTATGTAGGTTTCTTCTTTAGATTCTAAATATAGAACACATCCGGCACATTCTCTACGTTAAACCTGAACCTGTCCATAAAGTCAGATGCCATGCTTACCTAGCTTGACCACTTTTTTGGATCTTGGCTGATGTACCAAGACAACGCATCTCCTTTCAAACTCCTCATGAACAGCTTCATGCAGATTCTCTCTTATTTCCCTACTCCAACCAGCTTGTCGCAGTACGTCCTCAAATGGACCCTTGGATCACCTGTATCGTCAAATATTTCGAACTTCAAGGGTTTGTACCCCTCGGATAGTTTGACATCAGGCTGTATGCAAAGATCCTTATAGTTGAGCCCCTCAATTCCCTTTCTTCCTTCTACACCTTGAATCCAGCTAGTCAATTTCTTAAGTTCCTCAGCCAGGTTCCTAATAAGAAAATCCTTTTAATCAAACTCGGGTGTGCTTGAGATAGGTTGGGTGGTGTGTGTCATGGTCTCCACATAGATAGGGGTGTTATGGTGGGTGTGAAAGTGGTCGTTTGTGGAGTTTTGGGGTTCCGGATGAGTAGCACAGTATTTTTTGGGGTATGGCAGGTGTTGCATTAGGTCTTTGGTGGAATAGTGTGATGGTGAGGATCGGGATAATTCTGTTGTGTTGGGACGTTTTGAGGTGGTGTAGGGTTTTGAGTGTTGGGGAAATTGATATCTGGGGTGCTGAGGAAAATGACAGGCTTGCCAGATTCCGAACCTGATCGAGCTCTTCTTGGAATTTCAACAGCTTTTTTTCAAGTTGGGATACATTCTCCTGATGAACCTAAGTACCATGGCCATTAGTGGCCTCTACCTGTTCAGTTGGATTCTCCTTTCCGATGTTGTTCAAATCTTCCATCTTGCCTTTGTTCTTGTTTTTGATAGGACTAAGAGGAGGAGTGGGTGGAGGGCCCCTAGATCTCATGGAATAGGATGATGTTGCCAGAGTGCACGAACTAATCTTTGGGGAGGGGAATAATAAAAATAAAAACAAAAACAAAAGGTAATCAAATTAGTGAGGATTATAAAAAGTATTGCAATATTTAAACACATAGTGCGGGAATGTAAATCGTGTCCTAATTTGGGGACCTCTTTGTGCTCGATGTAGGCCTAGAGACAAATTGATTTGGAGAACTTAGGATGCTAAATGCCTCATTTTATTGATAAAAATAGACGAGTCCCAAATTGGCACTAAATAAACAGGAAATAAGAAGTCACTGATGGCCATTGGCCTTATTACATTTATAAAGCAAAAAGATAAACTCCTATTTACTTGGTCCTAGAAGGACCTTCCCCAGATTCGGCATCCTTGGATTCGTCAAACAGTTTTCCCAACTCGCGAAGTCCCAGCAATAGGTACGCTCTAGCTAGGTGTCACCTTTGGCCCCTTCAGCATTTTGACAATCTTCGACCCTTTTGAGAAACTTTCTCTCCAATTCCACTATGCCTCGATCCAAGTATCCTAGTTGCTTGTTGGCACTGACAGCCACGTCCTTCCATTCCTCAATCAGCTTCTGGATGGACTATTGTATCTCGCGGTGTTCGCTTTTGTACTCCCGGATCCTTTTGCGCATTTGGTTGTATTTGACCTGTGCCTCAGCCCTTTTATCTATAATCTTGTGATCTCGAGCAAACCCTGGCTGGCCCAGACCATCATGATTATCTTCCAACCAACCGGAGTAGAAAGGAGCGCAACCAGCATGATACCTATCTGGCTCGATGGTATCTCTCCCCATTATGATCTTGCAGTGCCACATATGCTGAGCTTGGCATTTGTAAGGACTATCATCATTCTGGAAGTCAGCCCGAAAATGACTCATCTTGTCGACCCTGGATATAACTTGCTTCCTACCAGCTTGCCTCATAACTCGGAGAGGAACATAAGGTTATGTTCCTTTCAGAACAATCAGTATTAGGAAAGGTGCATATCTGTATCGGGCGATGAACTCCTCAGTCGGAAACCAATCGAACATCCATTGAACCTGTTCTTCAGTCAGATAGTTAAATAGCTCAACCTATCCTTTGGCATCCTCCGCTTGAGCGAACATATAGGGGATGTAATTCATTCGCTTTGGATGATGAAAAGTGATGTGATCATCCTAGTCCCTTCGCTGAATCTCTTGTCGGTATTCGCCCTATTGGAGATGTTCCATGAGCCAGAGTTGAAGTAGTAAATTACAGCCTTCGAAGTTTTTTGCTCCTTGTTGACACTTTTCCAAGGCTCAGTATATTTCTGCAATGATCATGGGCATGATGCTGAATGGCTGCCCTCCAATTCCTTCCATCAGGGACCTAGTTACCAAAGCCAGCCTGGTATGGATTCTTGCTTTCTTCATCGGAAACACGATCAGACCCAGGTAATAAAATATGAAGACGAAAACCCTACGATGAACGTGCCCCAAGGATGTGATGGCAAACTCGTCAGGGTAGGTATGGTAGGATTTGCTGTGACCATACCTTTCATACAAATAGTCAAAAAGGATGTATGATTCCTTTAGGCATGTCAATTCTAGGTTCTTCTTCAGACCCATCATTTTAAGAAAGCCCCTACCCTTGCGGTTCTCAGGCATTAACAAACCCAGAGTTTCCCACACTAGACTAGCCAATCCTCCTATCTCCTCTATAAAGGGTGTAATTTCAATGTCCCCAAAGCAATATACATCCCTTTCACAATCCCAAAATAGTGTGGCAACTTCTATGATCTTGTTGTTAGGTCGGATCTCCAGAAAGGGTGGTAAATTTTCCAGATATTTTCGAACGAGAGTTTGATCACTAGAGTGAATATCTTTCCACCAGCTTAGCAGTCTTGGGTGGATGTTGGTGACCATGCCGAATCTAGGGACTTCGTGCCTCATATTTCTGCAAGACAAATAAAGTTAGGCCCTTAACCCCACCAGACTCGACTATTTAATGCCAACAATTAGCATGAAGTATTTAGTTCTCCAAATAAATGCACAGAACATGATGATGTCTGTTTGGGCTCAGGGAAACCCGGTGGACTTTAGACAAGGCTATCTTAAAGGATCATTATGTGGAGAACATAACTAACCCAACTAGGTTTGAAAATGATGCATGCACAATTCGAATAGAGTAAGGTGTCTATGGGGTTCTAGACTGGTACCCTTGAGCGGACAACTTAAGGAGGATGGCACAGAACTGTTGACTGCATCGCTGATTGACTAGTTTTACCTCAAATATACCTTTCCGAATTTAGGGAGTAATGATATAGGAAGAGCACAACCACTCATTATAAGCGTTGTTATGGTATTTGTTTGGCACGAGTGGAGTATGATGTTGAGCATGATTATGCAATAATTAAAACATATTGGCACGTATTTTCACGTTAAGAAAGCGATAAATACAACAATTTCATAATTTAAAGCAGCAATAAAGGAAAGAAACGAAGAAGACAAGTCAGTTTTGCAGTTGAAAAGGAAATTAAATGCTTAAAAGAATTAAACAAATAATTGCACATAAGGATGTACAAATTCACAAGAACAGTCTGAAGTGGTAAAAGCCTAAGATCCCCAGCGGAGTCGCCATGCTGTCGTGCCCCCTTTTTCCCTCTTTGCATCGAAAAATCGGGTTTATGACATTTTTGGGGTAGGATAACTCATTCCTTTTGGGAACTAAGTTTGCATTTGAAGAGTCACCACCTAATCATTTAAGGTGCATTAGGACACCTATAGGGTTCATTTCTATGTTTGTTTGATAACCAGAGATAGGGTATGGGCTTGAAATTATCCTAAGGAGAAGGTGTTAGGCACCCCTCAGGATCCACAAGTGTGGTTACCGGCCAGACAGTTTTGTGAATTTTTTACAATTAGCAGACAAACAAATATAGGCTCAAATAGTAGGGGATTTAAGTTTGAACACATAAGAGTTTGAAAACAATTATTAAAAGGCGAATTTTGAAAAGGAGTTACAGTCCTACAAATATGGATCACATCAATGCAATACCCGTTATGACACTCCTCAGAAGAGGGGATACACGTGGTATTAGCGCACCGGTCATCATATCCATATCTACCCTTTCCACCCCGTTAAGGTATTAAAGCACGGATTGGTCTCGACCTCTATTGCATGCTACTACCCGTCCCATTCCTATCAAACCCGGAGGAATTTAGGACTACTATTCCTATAAAAGGGAGGATTTTAGGCTGACTCTTGGGTTTTAAAGGTAAAAAGGCTAAGCCGACATACAAAACACGTAGGACTGCATATTAGTGGAAATATATAAACAATTAAGAGGTTCATATATACCTCCGCAGACAATGCTCATAATAACATGACTTAAACACAATTAGGGTCAGAATTTAAAGTACTAAGGTATGGTGTTTTAATTGTTGAAGCAGACCAATTTATTACATAACTCAGATAAGATGTCTGAATCAAGCCTGCCTGCTGGTTGTAGCAGTTGGTAATTAACAAAGGCGGATTCAATTTTATCATTATTATATAAGGCTTGCCTAAGTGTGTATTGGTGATGTACTATGAGCATGATATCTATTACTGATTAGGAGTGCAACAGAGCAACGGTTAATTTTTAAATAGGTGATTTGGATCCTATAGGCATGCTTTCTAAACCGTATTAATATAAGGAGTAGGTTGCTTAAACTGATTCAGAATAGTACGAGTCAAACTAATTTTTAACTAAATTGGTTTCAGATCCTATAGAGATGATTTCTATTATTGCTGATTTTAATTCCCACAAGCATGGTATCTAAGTATTAAAGGCTGATTTTGGTCCTATAGGCGCGATATCTAATTGATCATGAAATGAAACAGACAAGATTTATTTGATCACATCAAAGTTCCTATAGGCATGATTTCTATAAAAATATTGATTTTAATCTTATAGACATGACATCTAATTTCAAAGCTGATTTTAACCTTGTAGGCATGATGTCTGATTATAGCCATTTAGATCCTATAGGCATGGTGTCTAAGTGTGGAAGTAAAACATGCAAAATTTATTAAACAGATCCTATAGGCATGTTATCTAAGTGTGGAACTAAAACATGCAGAATTTATTAAACAAATCCTATAAGCATGTTATCTACCCTTCTAATAGATAAAGCATGCATAATCACCCCATCTCTTTTCACTAGCAAACCTCAATATTTGTTACAAATTATTACAGACAAAAATTGACTGAATTACATCAGAAAAGTGCAAAATAAGAAGTTACAACCATAGGAAGCCTGATTCTTGACTTTCTCTCTGAGTTATGGAATAAACTACCTCAAATGCCAAATATGCTCAAAGCCTTTCTCACACCTGGGTGTGTCAAAGTTCCCTAAGGGTCTCAAGGGACCCCGAGCAGTGGTTACACTCAGGATTGTATAACCAGACAGAAATGACTGCAGTGTGGAAGGGTCGGCCCTTATGTGTCCAAGTTTAGAGGGAGCTCAAGGGTCCCAAGGCAAGGCTCACACAATAGGGGTAGAACCTAGGTTCTAAGAATATAGTGGAAGTACAGAATATAGAGATTTATTTAAAACTGGGTTGAAAATAGTAAGTGGTAAGGGTGATTTGGAAACAGTAGTAGTAAAACTCAAACTACACAGAATCAGTAGTTACACAAAGGGGTCAAAGGGGTTTTGGGAATACATTGTATGAAGCGTGTGACCCAAGAAAGGGTCAGGGTTGGGTCATGCGCAACAATATATGATGCTGACATGCCCACAAACCAGCCAAAGAGCACAAACACATAGAGGGGATATGGGGTTTGGGATTCATAAGTCAGCAAACACATAACAAGTGACTGACAAAGTACATACATAGGGAAACATTAATTTAAAAGGGGAGGGAGCATATTACAACATGCTAGTAATGTAACTTGACTGCATAAACATGAGCAAAAGCAGGCAAGAGTGAAAGAAACTGAAACAACTAAAAAAAACGTGTGGTTGTTGATGCTTGAAAATTAACCAGGACATACCGGTAGAGAAGCAAAGTGCAGAAAGAAAGAAATAAGCTAGATTCCACAGTCTAGCCTTGGCTTTTAGCCTGCTAGACAAAGTAGTAGCACAAGTAGTAGTAGAGAAAAAAGAGAAAGTTTAGTGTAAGTGTGAGTTCTGAACTCAATTATTTTGTTCGTTGTCTTTGAAAGAAGAGGGGGTGGGTATTTATAGCTTTTGAAAACGAGTGAAAAGTAAGGTAATAAGTAAAGTCTTAACACAAACATGGAAACAATCACAAGTCATAATCAATTAACACAAGTGATTCACTTTAATTAAGGAATCACTGTTTAACGGGCAGTAGCAGGTTTAATTAAGGAAAGAAATCAGTTTGGGGACGGATTGATTATTGCCATATAAGGGGCAGTAAAAGCATGAAGTAAACAATCAAGTCTAAGTAGAAAATAGGCTTATTTTGGGAAAGAATTTAACAAGTTAAAGCATCACAGTAAATGGAAGGATTCAATTAATTTTAAACAAGCGAGTGAAATTAGGGTTCATAAAAGAAAAGCTTTTGCAATCAGTCCCAAGATCAAGATCAATCACGTAAGAAACATGATTCTGCACTTCAGTATATAAATAGAGTGAACAGAAGAATCAGACATGCGAGGCCAAACATATTGACAAAAGAGATAACTCAAACATACAGTAGTGGCAGAAATAAGCTTGGATTTAGTAGTAAGAAAAATATTCGAATCTCAGTAGTCAAGTAGGTCAAGTAGTCATATAGAGTCAACATTAAAGAAGAACATAATATCAGGTAAGATAAATCAGAAAACAAGTAAAGGTCTCACAGTAGTAATAAGTGAGAAAAAACCCCTTTTAAGAAATTAGGGCTTCGACAGTAGTCGAGTTTAAGAGATGAAAAGAACTCAAATTAGATAATTCAAACAAGGAGAAGATAGTTAGAAATAAAGAACTTAAAATAAGCACACATTTATGCAAACAATTTCAGAACTCGAATAAAAAAGGAACTAGGGTTTTTAACATGCTGAAGTAGATAGAAGAACAACATGAGCAAGTCATCTTAAACATAGGAAAATCACAAACAACATTAAAATCAGACACATGATCATTAAAAAACTTAATGGAAAACCCTAATTATTGAAAAATGAAGAGTTGTTTTGAAAGAAAATAGAGAGACCTTCACGAAAACACTTAAGAAGTTCATAGTAAGGACAGATCTAAGATAGATCTGAAGAAAATTGAAAGATCTTAAAGATTAGGGTTTCAGAAAACCCAGAAAAGGTGAGAAAGACCTTGAAAGTTACCGATCTAACCAGTAAGGTCAAGAATCTGCATTGAAAGGCCATGAATGGCCGGAGAAAGGTCATGGATGGCTGGAGAAAGGCCATGAACAGAAGTCGAGCAAGTACTGGACTAGATCCCTTTGAGGTCTAGCCATAAAACCATAGAAACAAACACCCAAGAGCCATAGGAGGCTGATACACATCTCCAATGGCCATGAGAAGACATGGATTAGGCAGAGGTTGAGGTGGATTAGGGTGGGATTAGATGGCGGCGGCTAGGGTTCGTGTGAGGTTTCAGAGAGAATTGAGAGAAGAGGGATTCAAGGGCGACGTTTGGTGAAGAATGAGGTAGGTTTAGGGGTAGTTTAAGGTTAAAAATGGAAAGGGCGAATATTGGCTGTTGATCTGAATGATCAACGACCTTGATTAAAGAGGGTAGGTGGGAAATCCGGGTTAGGTCGTTTAATTGGGTTAGGGGTCGAGTTATAATGGGAATTGGACCAGGAAATTGGGTTTAATTTGGGGTCAGATTTATGCTAATATTGAAGTGTAATTGGGCTATTATTTAAATAGCCAATTTTCCCCTTTTAAATTATAACAAATAGTAAATTAATTTATGAAGATAAATTGAAAGAACAAAAATGATTTATGACATATAATTAACAATTTAAAAATATAGGACTTAATTTTATGAATATAAAACACAATTGAATCTTAAAAGGGCCAATATTGCAATTATGTGCAAATATTTTGTAAAAATATGCAAAAATTACCTTAGCTATATTTTAGCATAAATATAAAAGTCCAACAAATGAATTACCAAAATAATAATTTTGGAAATAATTATTGGGTTTTTATGGATAAAAAGGGAAATAAATTGGTTTAAAAACCTTTAAAAATTATGGAAAAATAATAAAACACTTGGATATGCTTACATATGCATATATATGCCATTTTGAAGTTATTTTGCATATTGAAAATATATAGGGAAAAATTAGGTATCAACAATACGCAAGTCATAATACATAATACGAAGCTATTCGAGACCTTAAGCCACCGAACGAGACGCCAATTTCCAAAACGACCGGTCGGGTTATTACATTCTCCCCTCTTATACAAATGTTCTTCCTCGAATGTGCCAAGAACCGATCCGAAGCAACAAAATCATTGAATGAACTCACCATACATATAATCGAGGGTGATCCCACATCACCCCAATCTACATAAGCCTGACAACACCTTCTCAACTTGTATGCATTGAAAATCAGAAGACTTATTTTCTTGCTATCAAGTCATTTCGAAGGGATACCTCGAGACCCCAATGACGTGGAGCCACGACTGAGTCCCCTCCCTCGGGGCTCGCTGAGGCCCGACTTAGAGACGATGGAGATCGAAGCTAGGACAGAAGGGGAAGATCCCAAGTCACACGGCTAAGTCTGACAGGCCGGCATATCTAGAGCCTATGCTGAGGTGTCGCGTCAAGCCATCCCATCTCCATACTTTATAATTAATGCCCACGTACTAGTAGTCGAGTTCCCCTCCTATATTAATGGAATTCACACTACCTTGTAAGCGGCTGATGTTACTCCATTTTCTCCACAAGTGCAATAATCTATCTATCTCTCTTCTTTCTAAACTCGCTCTCACTGGCCCGAGACCACTTTAATATTTATCGCTTTCCTACTTGTTTTTCATTTTATCCCTTAGTATTAGCCATATAGAGCTTTGTTTGATCATAACCTAACTGTTATCCCATTCACGACTATCCCTGATACCTCTAGCTCGGCCCTGACATTGACCCCGAGGTCCCCCATCGACCAGTATTACACTCGGGAAGCAGGTTTCTCGGTCTGTCCAATCCCCCATTTTAGCCCGTATCCCCACGGTAAAACATGCCCAGACAAGAAGCCTTTAGGTTTGGTTATTGCCCCGTTCTTAGCTTGCATTTCATCATTAAACTTCATATTCTTAACATCAACTGCTCTAACAACTATCTAGAGAATAGATCATGTATTTTTAGAATCCCATTTATAAATTTAATTGTTGTTACCATTTTCACGGTAAACAGTTTGGCACCCACCGTGGGGCTAAAAATAATAGTTATTATTTTCTTGCTGGTTTCATTGCACAAACGCACGTTATTTTTCCCACTTTTTCTTGTCCAAAGATCTCTTGATTTCAGGTCAAAATGTTTGGCTCGGTAAAGAGAGTCGAGAATGACTACCTCAAAAACCACTTGGAAAACGATGTGGCTGTCCCGGTCACTAGAGCACTACCACATAATCCCGATAACGCGCCGGACCGATTCTAGCGGAGACGGATTCGCAGGACACACAACAAGTTGACAAAACCTCTCATACCGACAGGAGCATAGAGCACAACGACCGACATGAAGCTCAAAAAACCCCGGACCAGAAAGAATAGGAAGTTAGTCTTCATGCTATTTTTGAAATGTTGCAGGCACAATAATTGGCCATTGCCTAGTTGCACAGCCATCTGAAGACTCCCAGAACAACAGCACCAGAGACAGGTCCCCCCCCCCCGAGCAAGTACTCGAAAGGTCAAACAATAACGGGTCGGTGACCGACCCTGCCATAGTGAAGATGCTCGAGGACCTCACCAAAAGGATCAAATCGGGTGAGAAAAGAATTGCAGCCAACAATAAAAAGGTCGAGATCTACAACTCTAGGGTCGATCAGATACCGGGTGCGCCCCCGATCCTCAAGGGTTTGGAATCGAAGAAGCTTATACAGAGGCCGTTCCCGGAGGAAGCGGCTCCTAAACCCATTTCAAAGAAGTTCAGAATGCCAGAACTCCCAAAATATAGAGGGACCACGGATCCCAACGATCATGTCACCGCGTACACTTACGCGGTAAAGGGCAACGACATAAAAAAATGATGAGATCGAGTCAGTCCTGCTGAAGAAATTTGGAGAAACGCTCTCGAAGGGGGCCATGATGTGGTACCACAACGTGGCTCCCAATTCCATAGATTCATTCGCCATGCTAGCAGACTCTTTCGTGAGGGCACACGCCGGTGCCATCAAGGTAGCAACAAGGCAGTCCGACGTATTCAAGATTAAGCAAAGGGAGAATGAAATGTTGCGAGAATTCGTGTCTCGTTTACAGACAGAACGAATGGAGCTCTCCCCGGTCTCCGATGACTGGGCAGTGCAGGCCTTTACTCAAGGCCTAAATGAATGAAACTTGGTGACATCAAGGTAGCTGAAAGAGAATTTTATCGGGTATCCCGCGGTAACCTGGTCGGACGTCCACAACCGATACTAGTCAAAGATCAGGGTCGAGGACGACCAGTTGGGAGCCCCTTTGGGCTTAGTGAACCAAAGAAGGCTTGTGGCAAAGGAGTCACGATTGAACAAAGAAAGGTACCAGCCATACCCCGATGATAGGAGAAATGCTCCAAAGTGCAATTCGCCCCGTAACGGCCGATCGGTAAACCAAGGGCAAAACCTTCAGTGACACCTCAATAGGGGTGGCTTCGAGGGGTACACGGGACCAATAGGGGCACCCCGCCTATTAGAGTACAACTTCAAGATGTATCAGACATTTTGTCCGCCATTAGCAAAATCAGGGACGCCAGATGGCCCAGACCGTTCCAATCAGATCCTTCCCACAGGATCTACAATTTGATTTGCGAGTTTCATAACTCGCACGAACACCGAACCGAATATTGCAGGAAGCTCCGAGAGGAAGTGGCCCGATTGCTCGATAACGGGCACCTTCGGGAACTTCTCAGCTGCCGGGCTAAAAATCAATCGCGAGAAGGAGAAATAGCAAAAAGGAACAAAACAGACGAGCCTCAACATGCCATCCACATGATTTTTTGATGATCGCCCCAAACGTGTTCAAATAAAGGACCACTTAACAACCACCGATTAAGCGCCAGAACTCAAGAAGTGCCGTCACCACCAAGGTATAATCGCTTATCCCTCTTTCCATCTTCTACTTCACGGTAACTCTTGTGTAGGACAACGACCAAGGTAATCGGGATGATACCCCGACTCAAAGATTCCGGGGCTTCAAAGCGTCCGTTGCACTCTTTTCCTTTGATCGGATTTTTGATCCCGAAATGGGGTTTTACCGGCAGGAGTTTTTAACGAGGCAACATCGATGCAATTCCCAAAAAGGATTTAGCAAGCCTACGAGACTTTCTTTATAACCGGCCCCATGCCGGGAAATGACGAACGAGGCTCTGATAGGAAGCAATGTACTGGATCGAACGGTCCAAGGAGCCGCGCCCGCACGGGACGAGCTTGCAACAACAAAGAAACACGCATTTATGGCATATATTTACGCCAAGTAATAAAGAATATCTTTCGGCATATCGTACTCTAGAAAAAGGGGATATAACCTGATCACGGAGAAGGCCTTTCCACCAAATGCATCCCGAAATACTTGGAGACTTCGCGTTGACTATTCGGCACCCACACGACCCCAGGGTCAGAACTCTGGACTCATAAAGTTCCAGCAAGGTAACTCCAAGATCACGAATAACGGCCTTCGAACCTTAGCCAGCTCGATGATTCGAAGATTGTTGCCAATCGCCATGTACTAGAAAATCTTAAACTGTAAGACCCCGAGGGGGCAGACTTGGTGTAACCAGATCTATTCGACAAACTATAAGACCTCAACAGGCATGATGAAACTGTAAGACCTCAATAGGAATGACAAACTTTAAGACCTCAATAGGCATGATAAAACTGCAAGACCTCAACAGGCATGATGAAACTGCAAGACCTCAACGGGCATGGCAAACTGTAAGACCTAAACAGACGTGATAAAACTGTAAGACCTCAACAAGCATGAAAATTCAAAATCCCAAATATTAGGCTATATGTCGCATTTGTAAGAATCCTGAAAGGGCATACCCTCGGTGTAGACGCCTAAACTATCACTCGGGATCAAAAAATGGCTCCAGCCAAACGCATATGACTATGGTCAATACGGCTGATACAACCAAAATAACGCGACTTGGGGATGCCCGACCATTGCTAAACAAAATCGCAGGACACTACTTCAAATTTACTTCAGAAAGAACTGGTTAAAACAGGCTTCCCTCAACAGACAAAAATGATCTTCAACCATATCAGCTCCAAACATCGCCGATAATGACTTGAAATTGAGGTTCTTGCGGAACCGATGATGGGTCGGGCAAAATTATTTCAAAAGACCTTAACGATTGGAAAACAAAGCCTACAAAAAGCCCATGGGAAAAACAGCGTAAGAGCCATTGTCGCTAGCCAAACGAGCCTCCAGGCCACATACTAAGAGGTCTCTACGACCAAACAGCGTAAGAGCCATTATCGCCATCTTGAAAATTGACAACTTGAGGATTTAAATGTGCTTGAATCGTAACCTGATTCGGAGACCAGATCCAAAATAGTTAACTATACAAGCCTCCGGGCCACATATTAAAAGGTCTCAACGACCAAAATAGCGTAAGAGGCACTATCACCGGTTTGAATATCGAAAGAACTTTAAGGGTCAATTAAAGATCGAATCGCAACACGACTCGGAGACTGGACCAAAAATAGTTGAAACAATAAACGCCCAAGGGCGAGAAATAAAGGCCACCATAGTCCCCATGCAGTCAGGAAAGAACGTAGGGGTCAATTAAAGCTCGAATCGCAACGCGACTTGAAGACTAGACCCAAAATATTTGAAACAGCGAATGCCCAAGGGCAAGAAATGAGAACAATCACCATTCGCCCGCACGGGCACAGAAGACCGAAGGTCTATCAAGCTCGAGTCAAGGCCTGACTCGAAGACTGAGCCTAAATAGCTGGGCAAAGCCCAGAGGCCCCAACGCTTGCTCACATAAAAGGTCGCACTTAAAAGCCCCCGAGCCTGCTTGATTAGTTCCGGACCTACGGGGCTCCCACCAAACACGGAAGTCAGCCCATCTGGTTAAAAGCAATACAGAAAGAGATGCAGAAGAAATAAAACATCAAGTTTCCTCTTATCTTACATACACAAAAAAGGTGCACTCTCCATCTACAAACATGCTCTACAAGTATAAAATACAAAGCGGAAAAATAGCGAAATCTACACTCTGCTCCAAAAGGCTATAACCTTTCGGATTCGCTCTCCGTGGCGTCAGCAAGAAGTGACCGAGTGTCACGCTCGTCAGCCCTTACTCAAGCCAATTCCTCTGAGAGAATGAATCCCCTTGCGCTGATCTTCTCGAGTACCTTTCTTCAGGATCTACAACTAACATATTCCTCGATCTTATTCTCCCAGTCGAGGGCCCGCTTCAGCTCGGCCTGGGCATCAGCAGCATTCTTCATACGAATCACTATCTCCTGATCAACCTTGGTTTGGCTTAGTACCGCTTCAGCCCGGGCATCGATTATCTCGTCCCTAATATTGAAGAGATCAGACTCAAGTTTCCCGATAATATGTGCTTGAACAATAGCGTTGTCACGGGCCAAGCGGAGTTGGGCTTCAAAGGTAGGGACCTTGGCCAAAGCTCCTATCTCCACTAAAGCTTGAGCTTACACCTGACCCCTTAGCTCACCACAAGCATTTCTGACGCGGTCGATGTCTCCCTTGAGGTACTCCAAGGCCTCCGTCTTTTTCTACAGCTAATATAACAAAAAAGGGTTAACTTAGGGTCCAAATGAGCGAAGCACATTCCACAAAAGGTTACCTACTCCTTCAAATAGCACTCATAATTTGAGCTCTGGTACGCCTCATATCGCCAATGCAGCAACTCAACCTCCTTCTTCTCTCTAAGGAGCCAAAGGGACTCGCCCTCGTTCAGAATTTTTCGAAGCCTAGCCCGTTGACAGACCAACTCAGACCTAAGCCTATCACAGGCCTGCAAAGGGAAAACTCAATAAAGGGAGGAGGATGCGGAATACAGGAAAACTGCGCCTAAACTCACCACGAAGTGAAGCCGGGGACTTCCTCAAAGTCAGAGTAGCATCCTTCATATGAATCACTATCTCCTGATAAGCCTTGGTTCGGCTTAGTGCCGCTTCATCCCGGGCATCGATTATCTCGGCCCTGATCTTCGAGAGATCAGACTCGAGTTTCCCGATCATATCTGCTTGAACAATAGCATTGTCACAGGCCATGCGGAGTTGGGCTTCAAAGGTAGGGACCTTGGCCAAAGCTCCTTTCTCGTCTAAAGCTTGAGATTGCACCTGACCCCTTAGCTCACCACAAGCATTTCTGACGCGGTCGATGTCGCCCTTGAGGTACTCCAAGGCCTTTGTCTTTTTCTGTAGCTAATATAACAAAAAGGAGGTTAACCTTAGGGTCCAAAATGAGCGAAGCGCGTTCCACAAAAGGTTAACTACTCTTTCAAATAGCTCTCATAATTCAAGCTTTGGTACGCCTCATATCGCCAATGCAGCAACTCAACCTCATTCTTCTCGCTAAGGAGCCAAAGGGACTCGCCCTCGTCCAGAATTTTTCGAAGCCTGGCCCGTTGACAGAGAAACTCAGACCTAAGCCTATCACAGGCCTGCAAAGGGAAAACTCAATAAAGGGAGGAGGATGCGGAATACAGGAAAACTGCGCCTAAACTCACCACGAAGTGAAGCTGGGGACTTCCTCAAAATCAGAGCACACTTCTGTTGATCCTGCCTCTTCGGCCCCAGGAGAACCAACCTAGGGAAAAGCATATGCACTTAGAGAAACCGCCGTCTGGGAATCAGATACTCCAGGAATAGCAGGCTCGGACGATATCCTCTCCTCGAAGACACGGGCCTGTTCAGCGCCACTAAAATCTCCATCACACTACGGATGCCCATCCCATTTAATGCCATCGTCCCTTGGCTCAGAGGGCGACACCTCATTCCCCCCTTCGGAAGAGCACTACCTCATCCCAAAGAACTACCCGTACCTGCAAATGACAAAGCCAGTGCAAAAGAAAGGGGGAAAATGTTACCTCACATATACGAAGGCCAAGGCAAAGGTAGTGTGCATGCATACCTTGATATTTTGCTCCCCATCTGATGCGGAAAATAGCTTGCCACCTACGCTTATCGCAAGTCGAATGGGTCACCAGCCTCCGAATCCACCTGGGCAGGTCAAGAACTTTGCCCGGCGTCCATGAAGTTGCTGCAAAAAGGTAAAAAACACAATTACTCAACTGATTTTCGGTATAAACAAAATCTGAAAAAGCACCAGACGCTCCGCTCACGTGCATAATTCCATCCCTCAGGAAATGGCAAAAGCTCCACAGGGATAATGTCAGGCGTCCGGACCCGGATGAACCAACTGGGCCACTCTCGATCCACATCTTCTTCGTCATCGACAACAAAGGGCGTGGACGAATGGCACCTCAGGGTTAGCAGGCCTTGGTGATGAAAGGGCCGATATAGTCTAACGAGGTGGCTAAGCGTGAATTCAAGCCCAGCCGTCTCTGCAAATAACCTCATCATCAGCACCACTCACCAAAACGATGGATGTATCTACGCCAAAGTAACCCAATAATTCAAGCAAAAATCAAGCACGACCCTATCAAGGGGGCCAAATGCCAAAGGATATAGGTATACGCACAAGATCCATCAGTGGATTCTGTAATACTCTCATCCGGGGAAAGCACCTACAGCGTAATATCCTCGCTCCATCCGCAGTATCTCCTCACCATCTCCAGATGTTCCTTTCTTATCAAAGACATGGTCTTCAGAGCGAACTCCCACGGATCCTGAGCGTCGGAGGCAGCACTCCACACTCCCTGCTGGGCCGGCCTCGAAATAGTCTCCATGACTATGGTAAAATTGACAGACCAGAGTAAAGACGCGCACCAACGCCTTTTTGGTCCTAAAGAAATGAAGAAACCTATGCCAAAGCGGAAGGGCAACTATCTAAAATAGTGAGGTCTTTCGAAGAAGCCAAAGTTGCCCCACAGATATGCGAGAAACAGCGATGACTCGCCTACCCGGAGTGAGCCCTGGGAAGCCAACAACCTCGATACAGATCAATGGGGTGATACCCAACCCCAGGGGCATCAATCAACAATAGGCCAGGCCTCAAGGAGTCAACTGTATTGTCTTCAGTCTCGAGACAGTGTCCAACCTCGAGGACCTCTGCCAATAAAGAAGTCGGCCTTCGGGAAGCTTTCAACGCCATCACACCACTCAAGACACTACTCGTTCTCATGGTTTCCTTCTCTAAAAAGAGAAATAAGCACGCGAAGCTCCTACCACGAAGGCTCAACGAAGGCCCGAGGCAACGCCTGAGTATCCAAATCCTCAATAGAAGTCTATCATATACGCTTTAAAAAGCTATCTGCATCAAGATCAAAAGGGACCCCCAGGTACCCAAAGCTGATCTTTATTCAGGATAAAATTCTCCAAAGCTCCGAAACTCGGCGTATTATCTCCATGCAACTCAGAGGGTCCGATGGCCTAGCCTATCAGATCAATTCAGCCTTGGTCTAATGTACAACGATGGGCTCGGAAAGGAGCCATGTCGATTAGTAGAAGATCGGAAAGAATGCTCGCATCCGAGTCAGATATCAACGGTCAACAATAAAGGAAGACATTCAAAAGGCCTCGAAGGGTACAAGAGCATGCAATTATATGGCAAGAATCTAAATCAGAAGTCGATGAGGCATATTCATATTCATAAAAATCCATGTACAAAAGCCCTCAAGGGGTTCTTACATACAATTACAAAAGCCTATAGAGGTTCTCTACACCTAAAGGAAGAAACAAAAGGATGCACACATGAAGTAAAAGCCCGAAGACCGGTCCACCGTCGAAGGTCCACCTCCTATAACGGGCACCTCCAGATGCACTTCCTCGGAAGTTTCATCCCGGCCTTCCATACTGATATCCCGAAGGCATAGGGAGAGTAGCAGGGGGGATGAAAAAATGCCATAGCTCTCCGAAGCTCGAGGACCCTAGCTGGCCAGGAGAACCTCGGAGAGACAGCGGACCGAACAAACCTCGGTCCCGCTTGCACGACAACTTAGAATGTACTTCTTAGAACGTCTTGCCGTGCAAGCCCCTAGCATAGGGCAGAGCACCACATCGAGCCGTTGTATGAAGGTGAGCAATGGTGTATAATCCGAGCCCCCTTTTGAGTAGTGGTATATAATCCGAAGAGCTTTCTGCGAACAAGGAAAGTTGGCCCTCGTATGTCATCATCTCGAGCAAACACCAGCAAACCTAACAACGACCACAACAGCAATAGGACAGCATGATTATGGCATACTTTGACACCGTCATAGTGCCCTAACGTAGCTTCTCAGACTCTATGCGCCACGCATCCCCAAGGGTTTGGGGAAAAAATCCCTCAAAAATATCTTTGAAAACTGAGTCCAAGTGAATGGTTCTATCAGCTAGCCTACCCTCCTCATAAACCTTCCACCACTGATACGCTACTCTTGACAACTGAAATATAGTAAAAGCAATCTTCTCACCTCCACAATACCCATGGTGCGGAGAATATGGTGACATTTTTGTAGAAAACTCTATGCATCCTCTGTAGCTATGGCACTGAAAGTAGGTGGACCATACCTCTTGAACCTCTCAATCCTCTTTTGCTACTCCGCTGATGCCCCTGGCCTGACCTCAGGCTAAATTGGAATTTCAAGATGTACCGCCACCACACCTGGAGTATAACCAACATGAGCTTGCTGCTTTAGAGTACGGGCGGTGGGAGTTTGAGCTCCTCCCCCAATATTTGAAGTAGCTGGTGCAATGGAGATCAATGTTGCTAGAGCCAATGTACCAAACATGCTCAGGAAGTAAGGTAAAGTCTCCTGAAGTCCAGGGGTAACAATAGGCGCCTCCGGTTCCTGTACCCAAATTGAAGCTACTAGAGGCTCCTCAAAATCTGTTCCAGCAGGTGCTCTAGCTGTGGCATGTTCCTGTCCCTGTCCTCTACCTCGGCCCGGGCCTCTCGCAACTCTAGCAAGGGGCGCGGGTGTCTACTCAGCTGATCCATTAGCGTGTGTCCTCACCATCAGTGAAAGAATAGAGATACAAAGGCTCAAACTTTAAAATTAGCAAATCCACATGACAAGAATGAAAGAAGCGGAATTTTCCTAATAGTTCTATAGCCTCTTGAAGATAAGTATAGACGTCTCCGTACCAATCTGCAAGACTCTACTAAACTTGCTTGTGACTCATAGAACCTATGAACCTAGAGCTCTAATGCTAACTTGTAACGACCCAAAATCCCGCCTTAGGCGTCGTGATGACACCTAGTCTCTAAGACTAGGTAAGCCGATTACATACAAGAATTAAGCCAATTTAACCATGATATTTTGAATAAGAGATTTATAAAAATACTGAAATAAATGTGAAATAAGCCTATGCGACATTAATTACTACAACCTCCTAATACTAGATAATATAGAGTCACAAACTCTACCTAAATACATGAAAAGATCTCAAAAATTAAAATACAATAATGTTTGGATATCAAGCTGACAGTACAATAAAATAAAAGGACTCCAAGGGAATATGACGACCAAGCAGCTCTACCTTGAATCCTCACGACTAACAAGATAACTCTTCCTACGTGCGATATCACCAATACCTGGATCTGCACAAAAATAATTCAGAAGTGTAGTATGAGTACACCACGGTTGGTACCTGTGTACGGCGAAACCGGGAGCCTGATTCCCCCCGTCATAGAAGCATCCCACGATCGTATCCCTCGAAGCTCGGAGCCGAGGTCGAGACTCATCCTTGATGTTCGACATATATCAATCCGAAGGATATCATGTTCTGACAGGTACAACAAGCTATGATAGGTGAGAGGGAAGTCCCCAAGGCACGCGGCTTAACCTGACATGGTTGGTCTATCCGGGGCCTATTTTTCAAGATGTCATGTCCAGCCATCTTGTCTCCATATCTTTACGACTAACACGCTCTGTACCATATTGGAATCCCCTCTTATATAAAGGGAATCCCCATTAATTTGTAGACTCGACCGATGTTGCCCCATTTCTCCACAAGTGCAGTAATCTCTCTCTCTCTCTCTCTCTCTCTCTCTCTCTCTCTTTTCTTTCTAACTCGTTCGTTCTCACTGGCCTCCTCGATATTCATTTCGTTCTTCATCGTATGCCTTAGTATTGGCCACAAAGAGCCTTGTTTAATTATCCTTCAACTGTTATCCCACCCCTGACTATCCCCGATAGCTCGAACTCGACCCCGACGTCGACCCCGAGGTCCTTCATCGATCGGAACTATACCCGGGCAGAAGACCCTACGGTTCTATTACTATCTCATTTTAGCTTGCTTATCATCGTTAAAATTCCATATCATTAGCACCAAATGCTCTAACAACTAGCTCAGGAATATATCACATATTTTTAGAATCCCATTTACAAATTTAATTGTTGTTTCCATTTTCACGGTATACATTATACAATAAGTATCAAGGCTAATCTCGATGGAGTAATGACGAGGTACAAGTTAAGAGACCTACTAGTCAAAATAATCCGTGCAGTATAAAAGTATAAAGATAATAAACAGAAATCAGTAAATGGCAAGAATCAACATATGATACAAATAATAAAGTAATAAGAACACCGTTAAAGTACCAGCGATAACATATAAGGTAACAAATGACAATCAACTAATCAAGTCGTTCTAATACAAGTCTCATAATGAATTACTCCGAGACACCTCATCTTATAATCACAAGTCACGAGTCCCAAACAACAATCATATGGTCACGACACCTTGTGCTCATATTTCTAATCACCACAAAATGGACAACTCACATGCCAATATCTCAATCCACCCGGCATGATCACAGACTCACAATCACAATCTGTCCGGCATAGTCACATGCCTAATATCACAATGAAATCAGATAATATAAGAATACATGGGCGTAATCAATAAATGTAAAGTTTCATACTCCTAAATTAGTGTCATACTACACTGTATACTTGTACGAGTGTACTATTATTGTCCAAGTCAACCAGTAATATCAAAGACATTGAGTAGCTCATTGAAGCAACACAACAAGTCACGTAATGTGTATAACATATACAAGGAAAATAACACCATAGCACGAATATCATCAATATAATTCCCCTAGGTTATCCCATATTATGCCTGACATTGCCACCCTTATCTCTACGATAGCCACCTATATCACTATGCCCTGATAATATCATTAGCTACCCGTATTACTCCGCATAATAGCCACCCTTCTCGCTCCGTCCGAACAATAACCACACGTATCACTGTGCACAATCAACAACAGTGAGATGCTCCCCTTATGCTCCGCATAACAATAACCAATCCACACCACAATTCACATGTGCTAACATCACCATGACATGACATATCGACTCATACCACAAGTGCCCATGGGCCACAATCTTTCAAAAACAATGATTCAAATATCACCATATCACTTAGCCCACAGCTCAAACAAAATGTGTATAGAATCTCAATAACAACAATATAAACTACAAAGTCACTAAAAAATGATCAACAATCCCTTTAAAAAAAACTTCAATTAAAATAGATTAATGATTTTCAATAACTTCAACTCCAATTAATTTCTTATGAAGAAGCTCAACAATAAAGGTATTTCCATGAAATGGCAAACTTCCAAATTCTACTGTGTGAAATAAGCTAACAAAGAAAGAGAGGGCATGACTAGAAACTACGTCTAAATGCATGAGAATAACCCGACAATGAAAGGAAATCATGTAACAACAATTTCAATTAAGAGTAACTCAATAATAAAGGATATTACATTATAATAAAACAGGTAACAACTCCAAATAAAGCATATAAGAGGAAACTTGACAACAAAAGGATATGACATGTAACAACAACTTCAAATTAAGCATGTAAGAGTAAATATGACAGATAAAAGATATAACATGTGCTAACAATTTTATATAAATACATGAAAGAAGCCTAAAAGTCTAAACCGGTCAATTTTCACATATAAGTCAAAGTACGCATTAGTTTCCTCGCGTATACGTCTTTCACATAAAAAAAGTAGCACAAACAACTCAAATCCTAAGGGGTAGTTCGCCCACACAAAATTAGATAAGATACATACCTCAAAGAAGTTAAATCAATACTCTAAAATGACCCTCTCGTGTGAAACAACCTCTGGACGGCTCGAATCTAGCTAAAATAACTCAAAAGCACCAAATAATGCCTAAGGAAACAATTCAAATAATAAAGGTCAAGTCTTTACACATTTACTCAAAGTCAACCAAAAAGTCAAACCCGGGCCCGCATATCGGAACCCGACAAAACTCACAAAACCAACAAACTCATTCAATTACAAGTCCAACCGTACTAATTTCGCTCAAATCTGACTCGAAATTGACTCTAGGAAAGTTTAGACAAAAATCCCCCAATTTCTTCTCTTTAAATCCTTATTTAAGTGTAATAATCCATGAAAAAATAAAATATATAATCAAAAAATATAAAATTAGTTACCCTCAACATTTTGGCGTTTATTTCCTCCAAAATCGCCTTACTTATGATTCAAGAACTCCAAAAGTGAAGAAAATGAACTCAAAATCCCAAAATTTAATGTTATTATGCACTGCTAGGGGTCCTTCTTGGAAATCGGGTTCTCCAAACTCACGATTGTGATTTAAAAAAAAAATCAAGCTCCATTTTTACCCTTCGCGATCGCGATCATATTCCTGCGATTACGATGAACAAAATCCAACAAGCTTGCCCAACTCTTCCAGATAGCTTCTAGTATAATGGCCATAGCTTTTTGTAAATAAAACTCCAAGTGACAATCAATTTAATTTTCTGAAAACTAGACACAAAGGGCTACATTTTTTATTTTGGATCGTCTCCAAATTCCTTATAGATTGAAAAATATAAGCTTCAAAAGTTAGCCTTGTGACAGAAGAAATTTCTTCTATGCGATCGTGGAGAGGCTTCTGCGATTGCGATTCACAATGCCCAAACAACAATTTGATATTCGCGAACGCGACCAAAATTCTGCGATCGTGATGCACACCTATGTGGCCAAAACCCAGCAACTAAAAATGGCCTAGAAATGGTTTGAAACCACCCGAAAAGTCACTCAAGCCCCTCGGGACCCCGTCCAAACATACCAACAAGTCCTAAAACATAGTACAGACCTACTCGAGGTCTCAAACAACATATAATATTATCAAAACCACGAATCATCGATTAAGATCAATCTCTTAAGTTCATAAACTTCAAACTTTGAACCAAGCATCCGATTCAAGCCTAACCAATCTGGAATGAATCCAAATTTTGCATACAAGTTTCAAATGATATATCGAACCTTTTCAAACTGCTGGAACAACAATCCAAACCTGATAACATCGAAGTCAACTCCCGGTCAAACTTGTGAATATTCCAAACCTTCAAATTTTTAACTTTTGCCAAAATGCCTTAAATCAACTTATAGACCTCCAAATCAAAATCAAGACATATGCCTAAGTCCAGAATCACATTACGAAGCTATTGGAATCATCAACACACCATTCAACTAAAACAAACTAGAATTTCTAAACACAATACTATTTTGAATTACAATTTAACAATAGCATAATGAAGTAAGATGGTGACTCTAAGGCCTGTGAACGGACTCGTCAAGAATATATACCTTGAAGTATGTATACGGTGGAAATCAGAGCTATCCAATTTCGTCCTTCGATGCAGAAAAAGATACCACATCGAAAGGGCAAGACGTTGAGTACATGATCAAAGTTTCTTTCCAAGATCAAGGTCGACATAACTAATCGAGGTCAGAAGGGGGAATACTTCGAAATGATACTGGTATAACTCAGTGACGAAAAGGGAATACTTCGAAATGGATTGGTTTGCAGTGGTTAATTAGATGTTAATATGATTTCCGACTATAATTAGAAGTGTACCTTATTTAGGACTCCCCTATTATATAAAGTGGGATCCCATTCATTTGTAAGCATACATTGATCACTGATAAGAAAATATACGTTTATTACTTTCTTACTATTTCACTTACTATTCATCAGAGTTGCTTTATCATTTGCTATTCCTATTATCACACCTCGAGACAACCACATGTTTAGGTCGAGATTTTTCTTGCATCCTGGTTTGATTTACTTTATTCTCTAATTTATCTATTTAACTCCTCGTTTATCAAGTGGTATTGGATTGAATCACATATCCTTAAAACCACAATATAAGTTTAATTTTTACTAAATTTTAGGGTAAATAGTTTGGCACCCACCGTGGGGCTAAGGATAATATTGATTGCTCAGTGCTGATTCTGATAACACACATTATTCGACACTTGTTCTTCTCAAGTACTTTTGCTCTCAGGTTAAAACATGTGAAATTTACAAAACACACCCACACTTGGTGATGATGTTCTTGAGCTTTACGGGGAAAACAACAATGTAATTTCTTCAGGAGCCAGGGTGCCACTGGCTAATCTCGGGGGAGAACCGATTACTAATCCAGTCAATGGCAGTTTGCATGTTGCTCTAAATGTGGACCTAGGCGCGGACCCCGAAGAGAGTGTACGCAGGGAAGGACAATCTGGTGGTCAAGGCACACAAGGCAGAGAAGACGGGGGAGTTAGTCTCCAGGTGATATTCAAGATGCTACAGGATCAACATGCCGTTATTTCTTAGCTACAAAATCAGCATAGGACTCCAAGTGGGGTCGAGCAAGAAATCACTCACTGTACTGAGCCAGTGCTAGCAAGGTCGAATGATAATGAATCGGGGACTGATCATGCAATAATGAAAATGCTCGATGAGCTCACCCAAAGAATTGAGTCAGGAGAGAAGAAAATCAAAGATAATGATAAAAAAATGGAAATATACAATTCCTAAGTTAATTAGATACCGAGGGCACCCCCGATCCTAAAGGGTTTGGATTCGAAAAAGTTCGTGCAGAAGTCTTTTCCTTAAAGTGCGGCTCCGAAAGTCCATTCCTAAGATGTTCCGTATGCCAGACATACATAAGTACAATGGAACCATTGATCCTAATAAGCACATCACTTCGTACACGTACGGGATAAAGGGAAATAACTTGGAAGATGATGAAATCGAATCTGTGCTGTTGAAAAAGATCGGAGAAATCCTTTCAACAGGAGCAATGATTTGGTATCACAACTCGCCACCAAATTTCATCGACTCATTTTCCATGTTAGCAGATTCTTTTGTAAAGGAACACGCCGGGGCCATAAAGGTCGCAACAAGAAAATTGGACCTTTTCAAAATAAGATAAAGGGATAACAAAATGCTAAGGGAGTTCGTATCCCGATTCCAAATGGAACACATGGATTTGCCACTGGTTATAGATGATTGGCCATTAAAACTTTCACTTAAGGGTTAAACAAATAGAGTTCGATAGCGTCACATCAGTTGAAACAATATTTGATCGAGTATCCAGCTGTGACTTGGGCAGATGTGCACAATCGATATCAATCGAAGATCAGGGTCAAGGACAACTAATTAGGAGCCCCTTCTGATTCAGTACATCCAAACAGGTAGGCAGTTAAAACCCCGAGGGACGTCGATAGGGAGCCAAGGTCTAACAGAGAACGATATCAACCATATACTGTAGACCGAAGGAACAATGGTTCAAGATGCAATTCCGCCTGGAATGATCAAAGAAGTGATTGAGGACAGAATTATCGGGGACTTATGAGCAAAAGTGGTTTCGATAAGCATGCCGATCCCACAAAGGCACCTCAGTTATCGGAATATAAATTTAGCATCGACACATCAGGCATTGTATCGGCAATCGGAATGATCAAAGATACTAGGTGGCCCAGACCTATACATACCGATACTTCCCAAAGAAACCCTTGATGTGCAAGTATCATGGCACGCATGGTCACAAGATCGAGGATTGCGGGCAATTAAGGGATAAGGTAGCCTGTCTATTTAATGAGGGCCACCACTAAGAGTTCCTCAGAGATCGAGCTAAGAATCATTTTGGAGAAAGGGACGCCAACAATAAAAATAAACAGGAGGAACCCCATCATGTCATTCATACGATTGTCGGTGGGGTCGATATTGCACAATGACCCATATTCAAATGCTCTAAGGTATCAATCACTAGGGAAAAACGAACACGAGACTATGTGCCCGAAGGCTCCTTATCATTCAACGAGTAAGAAGAAGAAGGCATTTCTCAGCCGCACAACCACTCTGTGGTAATTTCAATCATATTAAATAAAGTTCAAGTTAAGCGTGTTTTAGTTGATCCAGGTAGCTCGGTGAATATTATCCGATCGAGGGTCGTGGAGCAGCTCGACCTACAAGATCAAATTGTGCCCGCATCTGGGGTCTTAAATAGCTTCAATATAGCCAGTGAAACAACTAAAATGGAGATTATTTTATCGGTGAACGTGGCTGGAACCATTCAAGATACCAAATTCCACGTGATCGAGGGTGACATGAGGTACAATGCCTTGCTCAGAAGGCCTTGGATGCACAATATAAGGGTGGTCCCTTCGATTCTCCATGAAATGATGAAATTTTCGATGATGAATGGTATAAAAATAGTATATGGGGAGCAACATGCTGCAAAGGAAATGTTTGCGATTGATGAGGTAATGTCGATATCGACGTTATAAACCTCGGAAAGGTCGAGCATCAAAGGTAAACAAGAAGTCAATTTGCAATCACAGCTACCAGCCTGGACCGAATCGGGGAAGTATGGGATAGAAGAAGAAGAAGAGGATTTTCTAACTCCTCGAACTTTTATTGTTCCCGAAGATTCGGACACTACCAAATCAATGGTGGAAGAGCTGGAACATGTTATATTGATCCAGTACCTGCCCGAGGGAAAGGTATACCTAGGAACAAGATTAACCACCAAACTCAGGAAGAAGCTTATTTAATTTCTTATTGATAATATATATTGTTTTGCTTGGTCCCATTTAGACATGACAGGGATCCCACCGGAGATAACGACGCATCGGCTAAGCCTTGACCCTAGGTTCAAACCGGTAAAACAAAAGAGAAGGCCCTAGTCCGAGGTAAAGCACACATTCATAAAGGACAAGGTAACTAAACTTCTCAAAATAGGGTCCATTCGGGAGGTGAAATATCCCAAATGGTTAGCCAATGTAGTCGTAGTCCCTAAAAAAGGGGAAAAAACTTAGAATGTGTGTAGATTATAAAGATTTAAACAAGGAATGGCCCAAAGATTCTTTTCCACTGCCTAACATCGATCGCATGATCGATGCCATGGCTGGCCACGAGATCCTTACCTTTCTCGATGCCTATTCCGGGTATAACCAAATTCAAATGAACCCGGAAGACCAGGAGAAGACTTCATTTGTCACCAAGTATGGAGCAGGGACTTAAGTCCCTGCGTGCAGAGGACCATTTGGCTCATTTGCAGGAAACGTTTGAGATTTTGAAGAAATATAACATGGAGCTCAACCCCGAGAAATGTGCTTTCGGGGTCGGTTCGGGCAAAGTCCTAGGCTTCATGATGTTTAATTGAGGGATCAAAATCAACCCCGATAAAATCAAGGCCACCGAAGATATCACCATCGTGGACATTGTAAATTCCATGCAGAGGCTAACTGGACGTATTGTTGATTTAGGCTGATTCATCTCGAGGTCATCGGATCAAAGCCACAGATTTTTCTCTCGACTCAAAAAGAGGAATGATTTTTCTTGGACCCCGGAATGCCAACATGCATTGGAGGAATTAAAGCGATACCTATCGAGCCCGCCACTGCTTCCCACTCCAAAGGAATATGAGAAACTTTACTTGTACTTGGCAGAATTTGAAATCGCGGTAGTGGTGTCCTGGTTCGAGAAGAGCAAGGTATGCAATTTCTCATTTATTATGTAAGTCGAACCCTTGTAGAAGTAGAAACTAGATATCCACACTTAGAGAAATTGGCACTTGACTGATAAGCGCTTCTAGAAAGTTAAAACCATACTTTCAATGTCACCCCATATGCATGTTAACCACTTACCCACTTCATAATATTTTGCACAAGCCCAAACTGTCAGGCCTATTGGCTAAATGGGCCATCGAACTTAGTGGGTATGATATTGAGTATCTACTCCGAATGACTATCATGTCTCATGTTCTAGTGGACTTCGTGGACGATTTCACGCCAACCCTCATACCTGAGGTTGAAAAAGAACTTTTGCTAAAATCAGGCACATCATCGGGGGTGTGGACCCTTTTCATAGACGGTGCCTCGAATGTGAAGGGGTCTGGGCTAGGCATCATTTTGAAGCCACCCATGGGTAGCACCATTAGGCAGTCTATCAAAACTTCTAGGTTGACTAACAACGAGGCCAAGTACAAGGCCAGGATTGCAGGTCTTAAGCTAGCTAAAAGCTTCGGAGCAGAAGTCACTGAAGGCAAGTGTGACTCTTTACTGGTGGTGAACTAAGTAAACAAAACCATCGAAGTTCGAGAGGATAGAATGCAAAGGTATTTGGACAACCTGTAGGAACTTTTCACCGTTTCAAAGAATGGACTTTACAGCATGTACCTCGAGAACAAAATAATGAGGCCGATGCATCTGCAATTCTGGGGTCATCGGTCGAGGAAGAAGAAATCAACTCAGGGACTGTCGTTCAACTTTCGAGATTTGTAATCAAGGAAGGTCATGCCGAGATAAACTCTACAAAATTAACCTAGGATTGGAGGAATAACGAAAAGCTCCCATCAGACCCTAAAGAGTCGAGGGCCCTACGAAACAAAGCTGCTTGATTCATTTTAGATGAAGATGGAACATTATACAGAAGGACATTCGATAAACCATTGGCAGTGTGTTTAGGACCAGGAGAAACCGATTATGTTTTACGGGAGGTCCATGAAGGCATTTGTGGGAACCACTCCGGGGTCGAATCACTGATTCACTACATCATTAGAGCAGGGTACTACTGGGATAGCATGGAAAAAGACACTAATGAGTTTGTTCGAAAATGTGATAAATTTCAAAGGTTTGCACCGATGATCCATCAACCCAGAGAACAACTCCATTCAGTCCTATCCCTATGGCCAATCATGAAATGGGGGACGGATATCGTCGGCCCTCTGCCAATGGCCACAGGTAAAGCTATGTTCATTTTATTTATGACTAACTATTTCTCTAAATCGGTTGAAGCATAAGCGTTCGAGAAAGTAAGAGAGAAAAAGGTTATATACTTCATCTAGAATCACATCGCATGTCTATTTGGGATACCCGCAGGAAATAGTGTGTGACAATGGAAAACAATTTATCGACAGTAAGGTAACAATATTCTTCGAGGAGCACAAAATAAAAAGGATATTATCAACGTCATATCACCCTAGTGGGAACGGACAGGCCAAATCAACGAACAAGACTATCATTAAAAACATAAAGATAAGGTTGAACGACGCTAAGGGGAAGTGGAGAGAAATTTTACCCGAAGTCCTTTGGGCATATCAAACAACATCAAATTCCAGTATAGGGGCAACCCCATTCCCCTTTCGACATATAATGAAAGAATCAAATCACAAGGCTATGAATACTAATCTTGAACTATTTGATGAAAAACGAGAAGTTGCACTCGTTTGGATGGCTGTGCAAAAGCAAAGAATCGAGAGATATTATTATAGAAGAACCAACCTTCGCCACTTTGGAATCGGGGACTTAGTTCTGTGGAAAGTCACCCTCAGTACTCAAGATTAGAACTAAGGGAAACTAGGCCCAAATTTGGAAGGGCCATATCGGGTCCTCGGTATCATCAGAAAGGGATCTTACAAACTTGGCATAATGGAGGGCAAACAATCGCCAAACAATTGGAATATATCACTCCTCAAGCGGTATTATTGCTAAGGTATGACTTTCCCCATTTCCATTTGTATTTGGTACAACCCTATTGTAGGTGTTCGATCAAAGACGTTGAGAAATGTTTCAACACGAGGACCTTAGGTTTGAAAGCACACATTGCACTTTTTTTCTCTCAGATCGGTTTTTATCCCAAATGGGTTTTCCCGGCGAGATTTTTAACAAGGCAACAATTATATGCTACCTAAGAAAGATTCAACAGTATCAAAGGCTTCTTTACAGTCAACCTCGAATACTGGGTGGGATCACCCTCGGAATGATATACTTTTGAGGAAAGTACTTCATGTCAAAGGGTCTGGAAATGGAAGTTTTTAATGGGACAAACGGTCGAATGAACTGTGTCCATATAGGTTAGTCGAGCCCCGATGGAAAAACATGTACGCACGTATAAATTATTCAAAGAAGCATTCTTTTTTATCAAACATCTTGTGTCTCAAAGAAAATTTTCTACTATACGAGATCCATACTTATGATTTTATGAGAAATGGCTCAAGGTACAAGCCAAACACGCCTCGAACACTCGGGGACTGTCATCGACGATTGACATGTTTGAGTTATTTAAACTCGAACTCATAACACCTCAAAGAGGCACCCCTCGATCTATAGGCCAAGGCCAATATTCTCGGGGACTAACACTTCGAACAAGTTCGAAGTGTTATTAGGGAATAAGCCCAAGAGGCATGGCTAAAGGCAACGGCCAAATTAATGTGGCTCGGAGATGCCCGAATCTCGCAAAAAAAATAGGCCTTCAATTTTTTTGAAAAACCGGTTAAAAAAGGCTACCCTCGGCAAATAATAAAAAGGCATTCGATAAAATCAGCCGTCGAAAAACCTTAAGAGGTATCAAATTATCTTAACACAAACGTTCCAAGGCACATAAAGTAGAGGGGTTTCAATCGACATCGAACCCTCAAAAAACCCAATGGGTAAAAAATATATGCTAAGGCATAAAGAAATTTTTACTAAGTATTTTAAGCCGAAAGAGGGAAATAATAGACATCTTTTAGAGGCTATATTGGCCCGATCTAAAGAGCCTAAGGGACAATACACTTAGAGTTCGAGGTCTTGTTCTCACTTCACTCGAACCCAAGGGTTCGACTATTCCAATCCCAAAGAAAAACTAACTTGACTATGGCTCGAGGACTCATCATTACCCAACATAAACCCCAAAGGGTCTACGCCTCGAGCTCGAACCTTATTCGAACTCGACTGTGGTGACTCCAAGGAGGCCACCCAAAACCCAAATCTTGAACACACCATTTAAAGCATAAGATTGTGCTAACACTTTTATAAGGCACAAAGTGTGTTTGTAGATAAAAATTGAAAATGCATTCAAAAGAAAATTTCCTTTATATATTGATGAAGAAGGATATGTAAAAGAGACCGATAGAGGTCTTACAAAAAGAAAAATAAAAATAAAATCCTACCTATGATGGGGCTGGTTTCTCCCTTAGGGGAAGCTTCTCCTTCGGGACCCTCGTCGTTATCAGAGCCACCTTGGTTGCCTTCATAATCATCATTATCATCGTTTATGACAAGCAACCTGGTATCAACTTTGATTACCTTAGCTTGAGCTATCTCTTTGGAGAGGTCAAAAACTCGAGCATGTATTTCCTCGAGGGTCTCCCTACGGGATTGGCACTTCACCAAGTCATTGCTCCATCGCTCTCGATCAGAAGCCTGCCTTTGATAGATTTGAGTAGCTTTGGCATCGACCAGGTACACGGCTATAGACTTGTAATCCATGATCTTCGTCTTTCCGACCTCCGCCTTGGCCTCAACAAGCTCGGCTTCAAGATCCTCGGTCCTTTTAGCCTGGGATGAGCTTTTCTCTTTTATGTTCTGAATTTGGACCTCAGCTGATGATAGTTTGGCCAATGTAGCCTCTTTCTCCGTAGCGAGGGGGTCCAGTTCTCCTTCCACCGCTTATAGTCAGCTTTGATTTGATTGACTTCACCCCGGAGAAGCTCGATTCTTTCCAACTTTTGGTGCAACTGAGATATAGAAGTATTAGCCTCCACCGTTGTTGTCATGTCCCGAACCTGGGGGGCGAGAACGGCACCCAGTGCCGCACCTATCCTTGCGTACTAACTTGCAACTAAGGAACTCTTAACATATAATGTCATACTTTGGTTATGGGCACATTGCAAGATAACTGTGAATGCTGACTAAATTTGGATATAAAACTGGGCCGACAAGGCCGTCATAAGTATTACAGCTGACAAACCAACCAAATATACATACAAGGCCTACAAGCCCAACATATTACACTAACTGACAAGATATGTCTACAAGCCACTACTGATGGATATCGTATGATCGGAACAGTTCCTCGACCTACTCATAACATATACATATATATATATACAAGATGTACATAAGGCTCTAGACCCGGAAACTCCGAAAGGCATAGAGCTTACCGATAAAGCTGAACTCGGGCAACACTTATTGAAGAGGCCTACCCATCTATCTGTCTGATCTGCATGCATGAAATGCTTCTCCCCTAAAAAAGGGACGTCAGTACGAAATAATGTACTGAGTATGTAAGGCAATATATTGAAAGCTGAAACGGAACTGATAATATAATAACTGCAAGTAGCTGGAGGTCAAAGATAATCTGAAAATATGCTTACATGCTGATACTGACTCAACTCTCTCTAGTTGTCTGGCCCTTTAAGGATCGGTATATAAATAACTGCTCTACCATAGTAGGCTTTCTCATAAGCGCTCGACCATACTAGGCTCTGTATGTCGACCAATTGGGCTCGCTCATAAGCGCTCAGCCATAGTAGGCTCGATATATATATAATTGCTCTACCGTAGTAGGCTCGCTCATAGGATCTTGGCCATACTTTGCTCTGTATATCGACCAACTAGGCTTGCTCATAATCGCTCTGCCACAGTAGGCTCGGTGTATAACTTACAATCTAATTAGAGGTTTCCCAATAGTGGTCTGCCCATCGATTAAAGCTCAATGGTAATGAAAATACTTTTAATACTGTATATATGTAAATTCTCTGCTCTCTTGACTGGAAGAAGAAAATATTCAATTGAATATGAAGTCCAAATAAGGAGAATATTGTAACTTAAAAAATTAGGAAAATATACGTAATTTGCAAGACTACCAAAATATACATAAATTTTGGGATACGAATTTTTCTCTATGCCTCGTTGTAAAGCTTGTGTAATTACGATATCATGCTAAAATGAAGGAAAAACTTAGTTTTAACATACCTGGAGTGGGGAAAACTCCGTATAATATTTCGTTGGAAAACCTTCGTTGTTTGAACAAAATTTGCCTATGCTCCTTAGAAATTCATGGACGAAAGTTTTTTTCTGGTTCCTAAAAATTCTGGAATGAAATCACACTTTTGGTTTCCTTGGAATTGAGAAGAAAACGTTTGGATTCATTAAGAATTTTGAAGGATTAATGTTGATGTTTGGAAAGAATTGATCTTATTTGAAAATGAAGCTTTGGACGAGCTGTTGAAGCTTGGACGTTTTTTAACCTAAGGCATTAAATGATTTTTGGATAAGATTCTTACAAGTCTTTACAAGACTTATACATTTAAGTCACTTAGACACCTATACCAATATGTAATGAGTCATCCTCTTTAATTAGTGGCCTTGTGCCACGTGGGTGGGGTGGTTAATTTGTTAAATTTTTATCCACTTATTAGTTAATCGGGTAATGTTTCGTTACCCGGTAATTAACCAATTACCCGAAAAATTGAGAATTATTGCCACTTACTTAAAATATTACTCACTTTTCACATACCTTATACACCTTTCTAACATGGGCATGTAGTACCTTGCATGTCACTAGTCCATAAATACCGGGTATTTTAGCTCGGGCCATATTTTACCCCAATATGCTAAATTTGGACGAAAAAAATTCATTTTCTTTGACTTTCTTCCCCTTTCACCTTTACGGATTTATTCATCACTTGTAAAATAGCATAATCCTTATAATCTCCAAAGAATCTTTTACTTGGACTTATGTCAACCACCTTACGACAAATTCAACAGAAAATACTGTCGGGTGCAACATTGTCGTAACTTATTACTATGAAGTGTAACATCATCGTAATGTAATACTGCTGGGTGCAACACTATCGTAACTTAATACTACAAGGCATAACGTCTTCGTAATATATTACTACGGAGGGTAAAATCGATGTAAAACTGCAGGGTGTAACATTATTCCCCCCTTTGGAACATTCATTCTCGAATGTTGACTGATGCATTTATCATTTTCAGAATTTATATCTTCTGAATACTTTAGAACTTCCCTTGCCATCCAGGCGACTATTCTGTGAATGAGTCCAAAGTCCAGGGTATTCCCCCCTTAGTCCTCCATCTCACACCACAACTTCTAGTCGGAATCCTTCCAATCTCGTAACTGTTGCTACCTTTCATCATGCATCCAGTACAATTTTGATCTTGTAAGTGTGCCCAATCTCTAGGCTTCATATGTCTAACTTGATATAATATCCTTTTGGGCATATATGAGTATATTGAAGTTCTTTGCTCGGTACTTTGTTAAATTCACGAATATTGCCATATCTCATCGCATAGGTCCGTTTAGCCATCCGTATGAATTTACTATCATAACTCTTACTTTAATTTATCGTTGCTGAGGTCTGCTACCAAATCCCAGCTTACTTTCGTTGCTTATTCCATATGTATAAATTTAAGTCTCTTAATGCTTCCTCATAACTGCTCATTTTTAGAATGACGGCCTAATCTCATCTCAAACTTTGTGACTTTTGTCCATCCATTGTTGATGCACCTCAATATTGATCTACAATATACCACTGATAACTTGAAACTTCTTATGTAATACTTTACCCCTAGGGCTTATGTTACCTCAAGGAATATTCGAAATGATTCCCATAATCATATTTCATAGTGTCTAAATGTGATTCACTTATGGGGGTATCCTAAATTCGTGCCGCCAGCGAAATCTTTTCTCCTTGTCTTCTCTTTTTTTTCTTTTCAAATCATTATTCAAACGAAGGCCCAAACGTCATCCTTTATTTGTCACAATTATACCCTCATTTTATTACCAGGTCAGCATTTCATTCCTTCTAAATGCTATTAATCTTAGACTCCTTTGAGTTCATTAAGGCTATAGTGAGCTTTGTATAACATAGAGAAACTGTCTGCTCTTCTTGTTTTCATGAGCTTAATAATAAAGACTTATCCATCATATCTTCTTATACTACTTCTGTTAACCCCCATAGGGCATATCTGGAATGGGTGCGGTGTCACGACCCTGGTTCGCCCCCCGTGACAGCACCTAGTCTCCACAACTAGGTAAGCCTAAATTGCGGAAGATAAACCAATTTGCGAAATAAAAACAATTTACAACAGAATTAGAGTGATAAAACAGCGTTTAAAAGTGCTACTCGGCATACACAATATAAATTCTCAAAACTAATACATTTTCCCAAAACCCGGAAACCCATGAATCACAAGCTACGAATATAAGAAAACGCTCTAACTCCGGAATATCGACATCAACAGAAAAGATAGAAGGGTTGTCACTACAAGATAGAATAGAAAGGGACTACTCAGTCTGCGGACGCAACAGATATACCTCGAAGTCTGTAGAGCAATCGCCTCGCCTCAAGGGTGACAGGACTGTGTCGCAGTACCTGGATCTTCCCATGAAAAACATGCGCAGAAAGGGAATGAGTACACCATAGTGGTACTCAGTAAGTGCCAAGCCTAACCTCAATCGGGTAGTGACGACGAAGGACAGTGCCCTAGTAAGATAAAATAAAAATATAAGGTATGACAGTATAAGATAAGCAGTACATTTGAAAGCTACAATAAGAATGTAATACAGGAAAACAAGGAAATCAATAACTGAAACAGAGGCAAAACAATCACAAGGAAATAACCAGGGATCTCTCAGTATCCCGAGGGTCTCTTAGTACCCTCAATATATGCCAATGATATCTTGGTATCCCGAGGATCTTTCGGTAACTCAATATATGCTAGGGATCTCTTGGTATCCTCAATATACGTACTAGAGATCTCTCGGTATCCTGAGGATCTCTTGGTATCCTTATTATCCGTGCTAGGGATCTCTCGGTATCCCGCACCTCAGCTCAAATTCATAAATACGTGCAGGGGATCTCCCGGGATGCCATCCCGTAGTCCCAAATAAAACACGTAGCACCACATATGGAATACTAATTTAAGCTCAATTCCATACCAAGTAAACATATAATTCTAACCTTACATGCTTCACGTAATACAATTAAGGCGGGTTAAGCAACTAAGCAATTAAGTCAATTAAACATGCTTTTCTAGGCTAACACCATGCTTAAATTACAAGTAGTGTAAGACAGGAAAAAGGAACACAATTAAAATTACTTAAGGAAAACCGGATTTTCACAATTAGCTCAAGTACACACTTGTCACCTCATGTACAAGGCATTTCAATTATCAAATATAGCAAACCCTAAGGGGAAGGTCCCCCACACAAGGTTAGGCAAGCCACTTACCTCGAACCAGCTCAAATCAATCCGAAACCACGCTCTTGCCATGAGTACTCTACTCCAAATAGCCAAAATCTATTCAATTATATTTCATAATGTAAATAACACTTCAAGTAACTGATTCTACAAAGCAATTCTAAGCTAATACGCGAAATTAGGTAAAATGACAAAAATGCCCCTCTGGCCAACATCTCAGAATAAGGTAAAATTTACATTTCCAGAATCCTTACACCCTCTCGAATTCAGTCATACCAAAAGTACCAAAATCAGACCTCAATTGGTCCCTCAAATCATCACTTAAAGGCCCCTAATTAGTCAAGCCCTAACCCCCAATTTACCACTGATTTTCCTTAATGTTTCATGCTTAAATTGATAATAATCATTCCAATAACGAGTTTAGGGACCAAAGACCTTACCCCAACGAACTCCTTTTAAAATCCCTCTTGAAAAGTGCTCCCCAAGCTTCTTCCCATTTGAAAAGAGGTGAAAAATGGCTAAATTTTGCGAAGGCAAGTATTTATATGTTTCTGCCCAGTGATTTCCGCATCTGCAGCCCTGGGACCGCATCTGCAGTCCTGCTTTTGCGGCCCAATGGTCGCATCTACGACAATCACTAACTCAGCCTCATTCTGCATCTGTGACTCCCCATTCGCAGATGCGGTACCGCTCCTGCGAAAATTCTACCGCTTCTGTGGCTTCTGCTGAACCTCCCCATTTCTACTTCTGCGATGCCAAATGGCACTTTTGCGGCTCCGCACCTGCGGTCCCACACTCACAGGTGCGGTTATGATAGAAAACCAGCTGAAACTGCAACTCTAAACTCCAAAATCCTTCCGTCAACCATCCGAAATCATCCCGAGGCCCCCGTAACCTCAACCAAAGGCACCAACAAGTCTAGTTCCACTGTCCAAACTTATACGAATCCTTAAAACACATAAAACAACATCGAAATGATGAATCAACCACAGATTCAAGCCTAAAACTTCCAAAACTCTAAAAATACATTTTCGATCAAAAAATTTATCAAACCTCGTCTGAATGACCTGAAATGTTGCACACACGTCACATTCAACAATACGGAGTTACTCTAACTTCCAAAATTCCATTCCGACCCTCGGATCAAAATCTCACTATCAAACCGGAAACTTCAAAATTCGACCTTTCGGCATTTCAAGCCTAAATTAGCTATGGACCTCCAAGACACCATCCGATTACGCCCCTAAGCCCGAAATTACCCAACGGATCTAACGGAACCATCTGAATTTCATTCCGAGGTCGTTTTTATACTGTTCTGGCTACGTTAAACTTTTTAACACTTAAGCTCTCATTTAGGGGCTAAGTTTCCCAGAACTCTCTGAAACTCAAAACCGAACGTCTCGGCAAATCAAAATAGCATAAATAAACACAGGGAAAGTAGTTATTAGGGGATCAGGACGTTAATTCTTAAGACGATCGACCGGGTCGTCACATACTCCTACACTAAAATGTTAGTTTGTCCTAGAACGAGCATAAAGACATACCTCAAGTAGTGAAAAGATGAGGGTAATGACTGCACATATCCTTCTCGGTCTCCCAGGTAGCCTCCTCGACCGGCTGACCCCGCCACTGAACCTTTATTGATGCAATGTTCTTTGACCTCAACTTTCTAACTTGCCTGTCCAATATTGCCTTTGGGTCCTCAACATAGGATAGATTCTTGTCCAACTGGACTGAATTGAAATCCAACACGTATGACGGATCACCGTGATAACTCCAGAGCATCGAAACATGAAATACCGGATGAACTCCTGCCAAGCTGGGAGGTAAGACAAGCTCATAAGCAACCTCCCTAGCACACCTCAATATCTCAAAAGGGCCAATAAATCTCGGACTCAACTTTCATTTCTTGCTAAACCTAATAACGCCCTTCATAGGTGAAACCCGAAGCAGAACCCGCTCTCCAACCATATAGGAAACATCATGAACCTTCCGGTCTGCGTAGCTCTTCTGTTTGTACTGGGCTGTACGGAGTCTATCCTGAATCACCTTAACCTTCTCCAAAGCATCCTGAACTAAGTTTGTGCCCAATAATCTAGCCTCATCCAGCTCAAACCAACCAATGGGAAATCTACACCGCCTGCCATATAAGGCCTCATACGGTGCCATTTGAATGCTGGACTGATAGCTGTTATTGTAGGAAAACTCCACCAATGGCAAAAACTAATCCCAAGACCCTCCAAACTCAATCACACACGTACAAAGCATATCCTCAAGAATCTAAATAGTGTGCTCAAACCGCCCGTCCCTCTGAGGGTGAAATATTGTACTCAACTCTACCCGAGTACCCAATTCATGCTGAATGACCCTCCACAATCGTGATGTGAACTGAGTACCTCTATCTGGAATACCATGCAGACGAACAATCTCCCGGATATAGATCTCCGCTAACCACTCCGAAGAATAAGTAGTACACACAGGAATGAAGTGAGAGGAATTGGTCAGCCGATCCACAATCACCTAAATAGCATCGAACGTTCTCAAAGTCCGTGGGAGCCTAAATATAAAGTCCATTGTGATTCGCTCCCACTTCCACTCCGGAATCTCTATCTGCTGAAGCAACCCACCCGGTCTCTGGTTCTCATGATTCACCTACTGATAATTTAAGCACCGAGCTACAAATTCAACTATATCTTTCTTCATCCGCCTCCATCAGTAGTGCTGCCTCAAATCCCGATACATCTTCGCGGCACTCAGATGGATGGAATACCGCGAGCTATGGGCTTCCTCTAGAATCAACTCTCGAAGCCCATCAACATTGGGTACACAAATTTTACCTTGTATCCTCAATACACCGTCATCACCAATAGTCATATCTCTGGCATCACCTTGATGAACCTTGTCCTTAAGGACAAGAAAATGAGGGTCATCTTACTGGCACTCCCTGATACGATCAAATAAGGAATACCGAGAAACCATGCAAGCTAGAACCCGACTAGGCTCCGAAAGATCCAATCTCACAAACTGGCTTGCTAAGGCCTGAACATCCATCGCCATAGGCCTCTCCGATGCTGGTAAATAAGCCAAACTCCCAAAACTCTCTGCCTGGCGACTCAAAGCATTGGCCACCTAATTGGCCTTGCCCAGGTGATACAAAATAGTAATATCATAGTCCTTCAGCAACTCTAACTACCTCATCTGGCGCAAATTTAGATCCTTTTGCTTGAATAGGTGCTGCAAGCTCCAATGGTCAGTATATATCTCACAAGGAACACCATACAAATAATGATTCCAGATCTTTAGGGCGTGAACAATGGCAGCTAACTCAAGGTCATGGACCGGATAATTCTTCTCATGTACTTTCAACTGTCTGGACTTGTAGGCAATCACCCTACCGTCCTGCATCAACACCGCTCCGAGGCCAATCCTCGTGGCATCACAATAGACTATGTAACACCTCGAACTTATAGGTAGTATCAAAATTGGGGCTGTATTCAAAGCTGTCTTGAGTTCTGAAATCTTGCCTCACACTCCTCTGTTCACTAGAACGGAGCACCCTTCTGGGTCAACCTAGTCATAGGGGCTGCAATCGATGAAAACCCCACCACAAAATGACGGTAGTAACCCGCCAAGACAAGGAAAATACGGATCTCTGTAGCTGAGGATGGTCTGGGCCAACTCTGCACAACCTCTATTTTCTTCGGATCCACCTGAATACCCTCACTCGATGCCACATAATCCAACAAAAACTCACATTTCGAGAACTTAGCATATAACTTCTTCTCTCTCAGAGTCTGAAGCACAGTCCTTAGGTGCTGCTCATGATCTTCCCGACTTCGAGAATACACAAGAATATCATCAATAAAAACAATGACGAACGAGTCAAGAATATGGCTGGAACACACTGTGTATCAAGTGCATAAAACCTGCTGGGGCATTGGTCAGCCCAAATGACATGACAAGGAACTCGTAATGACCTTACCGAGTCTTGAAAGAAGTCTTCGTGATATCTGGCTCCCGAATCTTCAACTGATGGTAACCTAAGCGCAAGTCAAATTTAGAAAACACCTATACGTCCTAAAGCTGGCCAAACAGATCATCAATACGAGGCAAAGGATAACGGTTCTTCACTGTAACCTTATTCAACTGGCGATAATCAATACACATGCGAATAGAACCATCCTTTTTCTTCACAAACAAGATAGGAGCACCCCAAGGTGATACACTGGGCCGAATAAAACCCTTATCAAGCAATTCTTGTAATTGATCCTTCAACTTGGGAGGAGCCATATGATACAGAGGAATAGAAATGGGCTGAGTTCCCGACAACAGATTAATTCCAAAATCAATATCTCTATCAAGCAGCATGCCCGTAAGATCAGCTGGAAACACATCGGGAAAATTCCGTACTACTGGGACTTAATAAACTGAATGTGTATCAATACTGACATCTCTCACATAAGTTAAATACGTGTCACACCCCTTCTCAACCATACACTAAGCTTTAAGAAAATAAATAACTCTACGGGGAGTGTGATCTAAAGTACCCCTCCACTCAACATGCGGTACACCTGGCATAGCCAACATCACGGTTTTGGCGTGACAATCAAGAATAGCATAATGGGGCGACAAGCAGTCCATGCCCATGATAATATCAAAATCTACCATGCTGAGCAACAATAAATCGGCTCTGGTCTCAAAACCACTAAGAGCAACCAAACACGACTGATAAATGTGGTCCCCAACAAGAGAATCTCCCATAGGAGTAGAAATATAAACAGGGGAACTCAAGGAATTCTGAGGTATACCCGAATTCGGAGAAAAATAAGAATACACATAAGAGTAAGTGGATCCTGGATCGAATAGAACCGATACATTTCTGTGACAAACCAATATAATACCTGTGATGACAGAATCAGAGGCAACAACCTCGGTACGGGCAGGAAGGGTGTGAGCACGTGATTTTTGCCCAAAGAAAATTATTCCCAGAAATTCAAACAAAACAATTTCTTTATTATTTTATAATCTTTGTGAATTTTGGTATCATTTTCTACTAATTGTCACATTTATACGTGCATTCTAATTCATATGAAAAATACAAGAGTATGCATTTGCATTTAGGATTTAATTCCATATTTTTAGTGTTAATAAGAGGTTAATTTGTTTTAGAATAAAATATGAAGAAAATAACAAAAATAGTTCACTTTTGCATTTTTAATTGTTTAATTGTGAATTCGTCCCAAAATGTTTTTAAAATAATTTTAGAAATCAATTAGTGAGATATATTAGGACTTTATTTTAATTGTTGTAATTTTATAAAATCATAAAAATATACAACAAATATATAAAAAAGAAACAAATGAAAAGGAAAAGGAAACAAAAAAAAAAGAAATAGAGAAAGGGCTGTCCACATTGGGCCATGCCAATTCATTTCACTCAGGCCCAAATACCCAGTATAGATCGACCCAGTCCAAGCCCTTCCCACCCGGTACAATTCATTAATCCTCCAAACGACGTCGTTTGGGGGACAGTAAATCCTGGCCATTAAAGCTTATGATCCGACGGCCAGGAACCCCCTTTCCCATTTTGATATAGTTGTCCGAAAATTTCCAAACCCTAAAAAACATAGTCCATCTTCCTCGTACCGTCTGTTACTTCGCCGGAAGCCCACCGCCGGCGAACACCACTTACGCCATCGACCACCAAAATAACACCACAAAACCTCATTTTCTCCCTCGTCATCAATCCACCACCCGTTTCTCTCAAATCTTTCCCTACCTCCTCGAATCTTCGACGGAAGATTTTCCGGCCACGATGAGACCTACACCAAATAACCCCAAATTAACACCATGTGACCGCCTAGGCCTCCTCTACCCAACCCCCATGGCCTTGTCTCTCGAATCTGTCTGGAAAAGCTCGAATATCAAATCAAAGGTTTCTGACCAAGACCCTAAGGCAAGATCTTCATGATTTCGGACCCTAATAACCCTAACCAGGTGTTTTCTTATGAAAACACATGGTTAGGGATGTTACGGGTCAAAAATTTTGGAAGATTTGGAGACGCAACCACTGGCCGGATCTTAGTGAGTCCTTTTTCTGTTTTTTTTTGTGTTTTGTTATTTAGTTTTGTTTTGCATGTAATTAAGAAGGTTTACAAGTTAATTTCCGTTTCTTGCTTAGTTAATTGTTTATGAATCCTTTCTGCTTTTTAGTTATCGATGGTGTTTAGTTAAAATCAGTTGATTCCTATTCGTTATCTGTTATTTGGGTTCATATATTCAGTGTTGGGATTGCTAGTTGTTAATTGCAAATGCTTGATTAGTTTTTATTAATTGCTTTCATTAGTTTATAACTTTGGTTCAGTTAAGAATATCAGGCAGAGTTTAATGTTCAGGTCAAGCTTAGTTAAGTTGTAAAAATCAGTATAGTATAGGGTTAGTTTAGGGATTTCAATAATATAGAAACCCCTAGGAACTTCTAGATAGGGGGCTGCTAAGTAATTTGTAAAGAATAGTAGTGTTTACTTGGATAACAAGTTAGAAAATAAGGGACTAATTAAATAAATAGGTAAGGGACTGACATTGAAAAATCTGAGGGCTGCCCTCATTGGTGCCTATAAAAGGGCATGCCCTTTACTTCATCCGGGAACCTCGAGAATTCCCTCCAAAAAGTTCCCCAAGCTCTCCAGATCTGAGATTAAAATTTAGATCAAAATCCTTTTAGATTTTAACTTCTTTCATATAGAAAACCCAAAAACAATATAAAACTTCAAAAATCAAGAAAAAAAGGCTACTGTCCCGTTAAGTAGTAGGTGAATTTCAGCTTACAGCTGTTGATTTACAAATTTTTAGTTCAATTTCTGGTTACTGTAACTTCAGAGATCTGTTTGTTCTATTTCGGGTTGTTTTTAGCTTTAGTTGAGTCATTTTGGGCCAACCAGTTGATGTGATGCCTTGGTAATGTGTCCTGAGTGTTGGTTAAAGCTTATTTCGATCAAAATTACCTCAGTTTGGTTGTCTTTGATTGCTATTTATAACTTGCTATTGCTGTTGGTTTTCGAACTTTTCTGGGTTGCGCATTTGGATCTAATTGGAATTCCCTTGGCCTGCTGTGCTAAGCTGCTGCTGACTTTTTCTGTTCGTTGTTCTATTGAAATCCAGGTACACATTTGAATTGTCCCAATGTAGACTCTCCTGTCCAACGATGAATTGAAATCGATGTTTCTGCTGTAGTTTTCTTCTTCTGTTAAATCTTATTATGTTATAAACATATCCTGTGACTTAGTGAACTGTACACTCTAATCAATTATGGACTGTATGCCTGGGCCATTTCGAAATGTAGCATGTGTTTGTTTAGACTTAATTTTGGTATAATATGTACTGGACTCTGTGTAATCATAGTTCTGTTAAAATAAAAATAAAAAATCGAAAATAGTTGGTATTGCAATAGTTAACAGACACCTAGTGAATCGTTAATTTATTTAGGTTTTGCTAGGTTGATTCCAGTCAGATGTATGGCCATGTAGGTGTTTGGATTGTTGATCAATGTTTGGAGTTGACAATTATAATTGAGAATGCTAATTGTTATGGAAAAGGTTATGGAAATCCTGCAGTTTTATTTTGTTTAAAAGGTTGGGCATAGTCACTTGAGTTTGAATCTCTGTTAGTGTTAATTTGGTAGACTGTTAGCATCTTAGATTAATAATTATTTGGAATTAAAAATCGTTTGGTTTGTGTTTGCCCCTGCTGGGATTCGACCATCCAACTGGCTCCGTGTGGCCTGATAGGGTTCACCTACTTTGGGCCAAAAGCAGGCCCAATATTTATAGTCAACGAGAATTGGGTTTTTCACATGCCTGATTCATTGGACCAGCAATCATGAAATAAATTCATAAAGATTGTGCCATTTCAAATGGAATAATTGTTTAGGAATTCCTTTTATTACTATGGAAAAAAATAAAAAATCATAGTTGCTTTTAGGTTGGCCTTTTAAATGAGACGAGCCTCGTCAAATAAAACTACAAATTACGGGGCCCTCAATAGATATTGTCTTAATTTCTTAGAAAAATAGAAAAATAGTCTTTTATTTTTGGAAAGTTGTTTGTTGAAAAAGAAAAGAAAAAGAGTCTTTATTTTAGTTTAAAAAAAATATATGTTGTTTATTGTTTGTTGAAAATGAAAAAGAAAAAGAAGAGTCGTTATTTTGTCTTGTTTTCAAAAAATAGAAAAAGAAATATACTTTGTCTTGCCATGGAAAATGAAAAGAAAGAGCCTTGTTTTCAAAAATATAGTTAGTTTCTTGGCCCGAACTACGCAGGCTTGATTCTCACAGGGCGTGAGATACGTAGGCAACCCTCATCGGGTCCAACCTCCACTTTGCAAAAATAGCCAAAAAATGTCAAAATTTTTATTTTTGTGTCGTAAATAAGTTAGGTGACGCCGTTTTTGTTAAAAATAGCCGAATATTCCCGAAAGGGACGCTGGAAGGCTGACTTTGCAAAGATGGCCATTTTGGTCATTTTGATTTTTGACTAGTTGACTCTCACAACCTTAAAATCTTCGTCCTCCAGAGTGCTAAAAGGCCGTGTTTGAAAACCGAGTTTGTCATTTTAAATTTGGAAAATGGAAATAGTTAATTTTGTTTTGAGTCAAATAAAAGCTTTGTTTTTGCTTAAATCACCTTAATAAATATGCAGGATGAGCACTATACAAAACGAACCTTTCTCAATAATGACTAAAATCCCTTTCGAGTTGTGGCTATGGTGGAACGATTTAGGCAAAGCAGGACAAGACGAAGTCAAGAAATATCTAAAAGGTCTTACGGGTTTGTTGGAAATCAAGCCTCAGGGTGATATTATAAGAGCGTTGGTCACTTGTTGGGGCCCGGCGTACAATGTCTTCCACTTCTCAGATTTTGAGCTCACCCCAACTTTGGAGGAAATAGCTTGTACATTGGAAATGCTGAGGTTCCGTTAAGAGGAAAATTTCTGGTTGCTCCAAGAGCCATCACGGTGCATCGGTTTTTAGATTCATTAAAGATACCCAGGACAGACCGTAATCCAGATTTGGCAAAAGGTTTCTGTACTCAGCTCTTCATATACGACAGGTACAGCCATGTGGGAGGGTTTAACAAGACAGACATAAAGTTATGCAGTAAAAATAACCGTAAAAAATGGGATGAGCACAGATGGGTGGCTTTCATGATAACTTTTTTGGGCCTCTTAGTGTTCCCAAAGAGAGATGAGAATATTGATATAAAAGTAGCTGGTGTCGTCAGTACCTTGCTTACTCAAGATGAAAGCACTCTTGCGGCTATGATCGTGTCTAAAATTTTTCGAGCTCTCACTGCCTGCAAAGCCGGAGGCAACTATTTTGAGGGGTGTAACTTGTTGCTACAAATGTGGATGACCGACCATCTATGCCGCCGTTCCCAGCTCTTGATTTATGGTTCGTCTGACAAAACATTTATAGGAGAGTTTTACACAAGGATTGACGGGGTGAGTCTGCCTGAAAGAGTAACAGCATGGATATCATACTTTCGTACTCTTAGGGACAGTCAGATACAATGGACATTAGGATGGTTTCCTGTTGAACAAATCATATACATGCCAACACCTAGGTCGCATTTTCTTTTGATAGGACTTAAGAGCATCCAGCCTTATGCTCCATGTCGGGTTCTGAGACAACTCGGGAGATGCCAAACAGTGCCACGGGAGGAAGATCTTAGTGCTCAAGTAATTGAGATTACCCCTGACGGACAGTTTCCCGAAGCAAAAGTTCGCGAGATTTGTAATGAATGTCAATATCTACAAGAGGATACTTGTGTGCAGGATCGGGCCAAAGGAGAAATGTCGCCAGAATACCTCGCATGGTACAGAAGAGAACTTGAGCATCAGAGTCCAGCTAAAAGACCCCACATCCAGGATTTCACTAAATCATCACAAGAACAATGGGGTTGAATAGCAAAAGAAAAAGGCTATCAGGCGAAATCAGCAATCTGAACAACATATCAGAGCTCTGAAATTTGAGAACAGTGTGCAAGTTGCTGCTGATCAGGGAGAAAAAAACAGGTTGGCCCAAGAAAACGAGGTGCTTAGGGCCCAAGTCCAGCAAATGAGGATAGTTGCCAATAACCAACAAAGGAGCCGGTCGGACGAACGGTTGATAAAAGGGATGAAAAGGGAAATTGGTGAGTGTCAGGATGAGCTGAAAAAAATCCAAAGGCACCATAGCGGAACTCCAGGCACAGTGGGTAAAAGGAACGGAAGAACGCACCCATTACATGCAACAATTAAAGAGGGATTATGAAAAGACTATCGGTAGTCTGAAAAGGAAAGTGGTCACCCTTGAGGATAAAGCAGTTAAGCAAGCTAAATCTTTTGAGACTGAAAATGGACACTGCTATGACTTACTAGCCCGAATGGAAGTAGAAATACAGAAACTGTAGGATTAGCATCTTCAGGATTCTCATGTGTTGGAGGCTCACAATAATCATGTAAGGCGATTACTTTTAGAAAAGGGTCGAACAAGAGACGGGATTGAGACCATTGCCCACTCCATCCTTAGGAGATGTCGGGCATGTGAAGACATGACCCACACTACCTTCTTCTCGGTAGTGATGATTTACGTCAAGCAAACCATGTATGAGCTGGAGAAACTTGAAAAGGATTTGGCACCTAAGCCCGCGGCGAGGCCGAACGATGCCCCGCGGGCACCCACTTTTGAAGCACTAATGTATTCATAGATCGAGTCTGTATTTTCCATTTTAGAATTTGTTGTTTGTTTGTCTGTTTTCTTTTTGTGTCCAAGTATGCTAGTTTGTTCGAAGTCTATATTTGAGTTCAGTTGGAGTCTGTTATTTTCCATTTCAGAATGTTTAGTGTGTAATATAATGATGTGGTAATGAAAAATTTAAAAATTCCCAAAAAATTTGTTCCTTTATTTTGGCACATATTTTCACGATATACGCCTGGTCTGATTCGTGCGGGGTCACGATACGTAGACAATCTACATAGGATTCGACCGTAACCAAATGAAGAGAGAAAGAAAGAAGAAAAACAAGAGAGGATGGAAAAGAATAAGGAGAGAAAAGAGCAGAAAAACAAGAAAGGGATAGAATGCGGAAAGAAAAGATGAAAGATAGAAAAAAGAAAACAAAAAGAAAAGAGAAAGCTTACATTTAGAACTAGGGAAATGCCGGGATGACGCATGTGGTTGAACAAATGCATAATAGAAATAGTTAACTATATAGGTGCATTCATGCCCAACGTGCAGTTATCCAATCTGTTAAAGCCTAATCGCTAACGGAATTATTGTCTAAATGTGTGAGTCCAGGTAGGTGGTTAGTTGTTTGGCATTCTGGCAACTCATCCATACAACACCCGATCTAAAGATAAAGTGAACATGACTGGCCCAGAATCTAATACGAGTATTGTTGACCCGTCGAAAGAAGTAGAAGAAATGGACGTTCATGCAATGAGGGAGGAAATGTATAAGTTGAAACAACAGATGGCTAAAATGTACCAAGCCTGGGTGAAGGGGCATCCACCGCCAGTTTATCCCGCTAACCCCGCTTATATACCACCATTGGCTCAGCCTCAGGAGCTGCCCACTGTGAATTCATCTCCAACATTTCCACTCTACCACCAATGCTAGGGCACCACTTCTCATACATCACAGGCTCCTCCGTCCAAACAAATCTCATACCCTCCTCCACCAATCACTCCCGTTTTTATAGCACCTCCGCCTGCTAACCTACACCGATCCCCCTATGAACCTCTGTTCCAGACGCACGATAACCAGTATTATCCCCCTGGGCCTACCTTCAAAGTTCCAGAACCCTACTCTTATACCCTCATCTTGATCTCATGGCAGGCACCGAGAAGCCGCCCAAGAACCCTGAGCAGGATGAAATGATTAGAAAGGTCAAAAGCCTGGAGCAATCATTCCGAGACATGAGGGGGTTAGGAGGCCAAGTAAGTGTGGCCTATAAAGACTTATGTCTGTTCCCAGATGTTCAATTACCGGCCGGGTTCAAGATGCCTAAGTTTGATTTATACGACGGGCATGGCGATCTAGTAGCACATTTAAGGGGATTCTGTAGCAAGATGAGAGGGGCAGGAGGGAGAGATGAATTGCTGATGGCATATTTCAGCCAAAGTTTGAGCGTATCGGCGTTGGAATGGTACACTACACAAGACCATAGCAGGTGGTACACCTGGGATGACCTGGCCCAAGCCTTCGCCTGTCAATTTCAATACAATCTTGAAATCATCCCAGATCGACTGTCACTGACAAAGATCGAGAAGAAGCCCGGTGAGAGCTTTCGAGAATATGGGTTTCGTTGGAGAGAGCAAGTGGTGAGGGTTGACCCCCCGATGAAAGAGAGTGAAATGGTTGATTATTTCTTACAGGCTTTGGAGCCTACCTATTTTGGTCATTTGGTGTCAGTAGTGGGCAAGTCATTGAATAAAGTCATGAAAATGGGAGGCATGGTTGAGGAGGGACTCAAATCCAATAAGATCATGAGTTATTCAGTAATCAAAGCAACCACCCAAGCCATTCAAAACGGCACTGGGGTGTGCTTGGGAAGAAGAAGAAAGAAGAGGTTGCAACTGTCGAATCCGGAGTATGGTCCAGGTCTAGAAGCCATTCACCATATTACAACCAACCCAGACCCCACCACCCAAATTACCCGTATACCCAATATGGCCCTCCTGAACACTATTATCCACCACTAGAGCCACACTTTTTTGTCCATCATGCCCGAACTTATACCCAGCCTCCGGCTCACTCGCAATGGCGTACACCGGCTACCCAAAACACATACCCAGCTACCCAAAACACATATCCACACCCGAGGGATTATAGGCCAAGATCCAGCTTCCGCCCAAACCAGGCCTTCAGAAACGAGAGAATACAGAAACAGAAAACATTCACTCCGCTGGGAGAATCCTATACCACTCTTTTCCACAAACTGAGGCAGGTAGGCCTGTTGAACCCGGTTGAGGCCAAAATTCCAAATCCCCTTCCTAAAAATCTGGACCATTCAGTGAGTTGTGAGTATTGTTCAAGGGCTCTCGGACATGATACTGAGAAATGTTGGAAATTGAAAACTGTTGTGCAAGAGCTTATTGACACAAACAGGATTAAGGTTCAGGCCCCTGAGGCACCCAATATTAACCAGAACCCGTTGCCAGCGCATCATGAGGCCAACATGATTGAACTAATACATGAGGGAGCAGAGCTTAAGAAGCCATCACAGACAGTCATGATGATCCATTCTAGTGAAGCCAAAGTGAATGAAAAGTCAGCTAGTGTGAAACCATCGGTTCAGTTGAAAAGAATAGACAACGAGCCAGTTGTAGTGATGGGGAAAGGATCTTCCGTTATTGCGAAGAAACCAGAGCCGATCAAGGTAGTGGTTGACAGTAAAGTCATGCCATGGAAGTATGAATAGGTAGTTGTGACCTACAAATGGGAAGGAAATCAAAGAGAAAGTCTGTGAAACACAAGGTTTGACTCGCTCGGGACGTTGTTTTTCCCCCGAAGAGGTGAGAAAGGCCAGGGCTCCCAAGGAAAATCCATCGCCAGTTAAGAAAGCTATTACGGAGGAAGATGCAGAAGAGTACTTGAAAAAGATAAAAGTGCAAGATTATTCTATTGTTGAGCAGCTAAGAAAAACGCCAGCCCAAATCTCGTTGCTTTCATTGCTTATCCACTCGGATGAACATCGCCAGGCGCTGATGAAGATATTGAACGAAGCTCATGTACCCAATAAAATTTCAGTGAATCATTTGGAGAAAATCGCGAACAGAATCTTTGAGGTAAACAGAGTGACATTTTCTGATGATGAATTGCCCATGGAGGGTACGGAACATAATAGAGCTCTCTATTTGACCGTGAAATGTGAAGATTCGATAGTCACTCGGGTACTGATTGACAATGGGTCCAGTGCCAATATCTGTCCTTTGTCCACATTGAACAAGTTGAAGGTTGATGATGACAGAATTCATAAGAATAGCATCTGCGTTTGGTGGTTTGATGGTGGTGATACAGACACAGTAGGTGACATCATACTTGCATTGACAATTGGTCCGGTCGAGTTCACCATGGAGTTCCAGGTGTTAGACGTGGCGGTGTCTTATAATCTTCTGTTGGGGCGACCATGGATCCACGCTGCCAAAGCAGTGCATTCTACACTGCATCAGATGGTTAAATTTGAGTGGGATAGACAAGAGATCGTAGTACATGGGGAAGACAACATGAGCATTGCAAGTGATGCCATCGTACCTTTCATAGAGACTGATGATGATAAGGGGCCGTATTTTTACCAGGTTTTCGATACAGTCTCGGTAGAAAAGATTCCTGAAGGGAAAAGTGTCCCGGTCCCCAGAATAACAGTTGCAACTATCATGGTAGCCTCTGAAATGTTGAAAAACGGGTTTGTACCAGGCAAAGGGTTGGGTGTTGATTTGCAAGGTATTGTTCAGCCAGTTTATTTGCCCAAGAATCTGGACACCTTTGGGCTGGGTTTCAAGCCTACGACGGCGGATGTAAGACGAGTCCGCAAGATGAAGAAAAGAGGCTGGGTTCTTCCCAAACCAATTCCACGTCTATCCCGGTCCTTCGTCAGGCCAAGTATCGGGATGCAACTATTGGCAAAGTTGTCGGGTCCACTGATTGGTGAGGATGGGAACTTAGAGAGAAGGTTTGAGAAGATATTTGCTGAGGTGAACATGGTTGAGGCCGGGGAAGGGTCGAGCAAAGCAGATATACAGTACATCAGGCCATGTGCTAATGTCAACAACTGGGAAGCCACTCCTCTTCCATCTCGGAGGGAGTAGCAGTAGTGGGTTTTGTTTTCCTTTTGTTCACCTGGATTACTCCAGGGTTTGTAATTCAGTTGCTATGTTCCGTCCGTTTGGATGAGTTAAAACCCTATTATCTTTACATTAAATGAAATGCAATTCCATTTCTTTCTTAATTCCTAATTTTGTTTCCATTTCTTTTTCTTTTCTGTACAGTTCTCTTTATGCTGGTATCGATGACATGACATGCATGAGGAATCTTCTGCCCCATTTTAAGATCCAATCTAATTCAGAAATAATAGTGCAAGAAATCGAGTGTCATGATGAGATGGAATATGATGATGACAAGGCCTATGAGGAAGTTAGTAAAGAATTAAGTCACTTTGAAGAAAAACCAAAACCTAACCTAAATGACACAGAAGCAGTTAATCTAGGGGACCAAGATAATGTCCGTGAAACTAAAATAAGTGTTCATCTAGAGCCGCAGCTCAAGAAGGGGATAATCAAAGCATTGTTCGAGTACAGGGATGTTTTTGCATGGTCGTATGATGACATACCGGGTCTAAGTACCGATTTAGTGGTTCACAAACTGCCCACTAATATGGCACTCCCACCTATCAAGTAGAAGCTGAGAAAGTTCAAAACGGATATAAGTGTCAAGATCAAAGAAGAGATTACCAAGCAATTTGTTGCAAAGGTCATTCGGGTTATGCGGTATCCTACTTGGTTATCTAATGTTGTGCCTGTGCCGAAGAAAGATGGCAAGACTAGGGTGTGTGTCGATTATCGGGATCTTAACAAGGCAAGCCCAAAAGACAATTTTCCGCTGCCGAACATCCACATATTGATTGATAATTGTGCCAAACATGAGATTGGTTCTTTTGTGGATTGTTACGCTGGTTATTATCAGATTTTCATGGACAAGGAAGATGCAGAAAAGACGACATTCATCACGCCATAGGAAACATACTGTTATCGGGTCATGCCGTTTGGTTTGAAGAATGCTGAGGCAACTTATATGAGGGCAATGACAACAATATTCCATGATATGATACACAAGGAAATCGAGGTGTATGTGGACGATGTGATTGTGAAATCTAGACAGCAATCTGACCATGTCAGGGATCTGAGAAAGTTTTTCCAAAGACTTCGCAGGTACAATCTCAAGCTTAATCCTGCAAAATGCGCGTTCGGGGTGCTATCTGGAAAGTTGTTGGGGTTCGTAGTCAGCCGTCGGGGTATTGAACTGGATCCATCAAAAATCAAGTCCATCCATGAGCTGTCACCTCCGAGGAACAAGACCGAGGTGATGAGTTTGCTGGGAAGATTGAATTATATCAGCAGGTTCATCTCCCAGCTCACGACAACTTATGAGCCTATCTTTAAGCTGTTAAAGAAAGACGCTGCGGTCAAGTGGACAGACGAATGTCAGGAGGCGTTTGATAAGATAAAGGGGTATTTGTCAAATCCACCCGTGTTGGTTCCGCCCGAACCAGGACGACCTTTGATTCTATATTTAACGGTATTGGACAATTCGTTCGGCTGTGTAGTGGGTCAACATGATATCACTGGAAGGAAGGAGCAGGCCATCTATTACCTCAGCAAGAAGTTCATACCCTACGAGGTTAAGTATACTCATCTTGAAAGGACATGTTGCGCCCTAACTTGAGTGGCACAGGAGCTGAAACACTATTTATCATTTTATACTACTTACCTCATATCTCGTTTGGACCCGTTAAAGTATATCTTCCAGAAGCCTATGCCCACAGGGAGGCTTGCAAAGTGGCAGATCTTGCTCACGAAGTTTGACATTGTCTACATGACTCGGACTGCAATGAAAGCCCAGGCCTTGGCAGACCATCTGGCCGAGGATCCGGTTGATGAAAATTATGAACCTTTGAAGACCTATTTCCCTGATGAAGAGGTGATGCATGTTGAAGAATTGGAACAAGTTGAAAATCCAGGATGGAAACTCTTTGATGGGGCCGCAAACATGAAAGGCATGGGAATAGGAGCGATGCTTATTTCTGAAACAGGGCAGCATTACCATGTTACAGCTCAGCTTCATTTTTATTGTACGAACAACATGGCAGAATATAAGGCATGTATCTTGGGGTTGAGATTAGCTGTAGACATGGGTGTCTAGGAAGTCTTGGTCATGGGTGACTCGGACCTACTGGTACACCAAATTCAAGGAAAATGGGAAATACAGGACTTAAAGCTTATACCGTACCGACAATGTTTGCACGAGCTTTGTCAGCGATTTCAGTCAATAGAATTCAAGCATATTCCAAGGATTCATAATGAAGTGGCCGATGCGTTGGCTACTCTGGCATCGATGTTACACCATCTGGATAAGGCTTACGTGGACCCTTTGCAGATTCAGGTCCGCGATCAGCACACTTATTGTAATGTGGTGGAAGAGGAACTGGACCGTAAGCCATGGTTAAATGATATCAAGGAATATATCAGGATGGGTGTGTATCCGATACAGGCCAGAAGTGATCAGAAACGAACAATTCGACGGTTGGCAAGCGGGTTTGTCCTTAGTGGAGGAGTGTTGTACAAAAGAACTCCAGACCTCGGGTTGTTGAGGTGCATGGATGCGAGGCAGGCCACATCTATCATGACTGAGGTGCATTCGGGAGTCTGTGGACCGTATATGAGCGGATATGTTTTGGCAAAGAAGATCCTACGGGCAGGTTACTATTGGCTTACTATGGAGCAAGATTGTATCAGTTTCGTACGTAAATGTCATCAGTGCCAAGTGCATGGAGACTTGATTCATTCTCCGCCATCAAAATTACATACGATGTCCGCACCATGGCCATTTGTTGCCTTGGGCATGGATGTTATTGGGCCAATTGATCCAGCAACATCAAATGGGCACAGGTTTATTCTGGAAGCTATAGACTATTTTACCAAATGGGTGGAAGTTAAGACATTCGAGTCTGTGACCAAGAAAGTTGTGGTGGATTTTGTGCATTCGCACATTATTTGTCGGTTTGGGATACCGAAGGTGATTATCACATACAATGGGGCTAATCTCAATAGTCATCTGATGAAGGAGACATGCGAGCAGTTCAAAATTATTCATCATCATTCTACTCCATACCGCCCTAAGGCAAATGGTGCGGTTGAGGCAGCTAATAAGAATATAAAGAAAATACTCCAGAAAATGGTAAAAGGATCTAGACAGTGGCATGAAAAGCTGCCTTTTGTATTATTGGGATACCGCACCACTGTTCATACCTCGGTGGGGGAAACTCCTTACTCTTTGGTGTATGGCATGGAAGCAGTGATACCCGCAAAAGTGGAAATCTCGTCTCTTCGAATCATAGTAGAGGCTGAGATCGATGATGATGAATGGGTGAAAAGCCGCCTTGAGCAGTTGAGTTTGATTGACGAGAAGAGATTGGCATCAGTGTGTCATGGTCAACTGTACCAGCAAAGAATGGCAAGAGCGTACAATAAGAAAGTGCGTCCGAGGAAGTTTGAAGTAGGACAGTTAGTGCTGAGACGTATTTTGCCTCTTTGGGCTGAAGCAAAAGGAAAGTTTGCTCCTAATTGGCGGGGACCATTCGTCATAACCAGAGTGTTGTCTAACGGTGCACTATATCTGACAGATGTGGAAGGAAAATGTGTAAAAATGGCCATCAGTTCCGATGCGGTCAAGAGATACTATGTATGATTTCTTTATTTTGAATGTACTCGTTTGTATTTGGCATATTTTAAAGATTGAAATGACGAAGGTGTTTTGTTCTGCTATCTAAACACTTTTACCCCTTGTCATCCCCTTTGAGCCTTATTTATTCTCTTTCATATCCCTCTTTCAAAATCAATGGCACCATTAAGAAATGTGAGTGCGGAAGAAAAGAAAATGAAAAAAAAGTAAAAAAGAAAAAAAAGAAAGTGAAAAAGAAAAAAGAAGAAGAAGGAAGAAAAAAAGGAAAAGAAAAGAAGAGGAAAATTGAAGGTGAAAAGAAAAAAGAAAAGAAAGAGAAAAGAAAAGAAAATGAAAAAAAAGGAAAAGAAGAGCGGAAAAGAAAAAAACAACATAGTCTCTATGACGTGAACGACGTTTGACTTGATCCCGAAAGGGTACGTAGGCAGACTCTCTGAGGTTCTGTCATACCAAAATAAAACCCAAAAGTCCACAAGCAAGAAACTGGGGCAGAGGTCGTGGTTGTTGTAAGAAATCTGATTTCGAAAGTTGTAATTTTAACCCATTTTGAAATTATTTTGAGCCTTTCATACCCTTTCTTTCTAACCCCGTCCAAAGCCCACATTACAGTCCAGAGAAAGACCTTCTGATCAATTTTTCAGAAATGCCAAGTCAAGTAGATAAAGGTAATTCATGTCCGGGGCAACACTCTGGTTCAAGCAGGAAAAGCAAAAAGATGAAAATGAGAGAGTCTTATTGGTGAAAACTTGCACAGGCACCGTAAGGCGGCGGGAGTTGAAAGAAAGAATAAAATGAGAGAGTCTTATTGGTGAAAACATTTGCGGGCTCATTGAGGCAAAAGTGAGTTGAGAAATGATTGATGGAGAAAGGTCTGTTGGTGGGAAATTGTTTCGAGGCACCACCGGACGAACAAGGCTAAGGTTTGGATAAAGTAATAAAGTGATGGAAATTCTGGGGCAACAAAGGGTGGTGACCGAGAGTTGGTTAGTTGGAAAGATTGTGCCGATTAGTCCGAAATGCATGTCATGACGATTGGTATCAGCTGTTCCGGTTAGATAAGTTTATTTCCCTTTTTCTTTTAAACAGTCATCCGGTTTTGGGTTCTTTTTATCCTTCACTCGTAAACTTATTGCATTTCATTTTCTGTGGGGATTTTATCTGTCTAAAATGTTTCAATGTTAGTTTGGTTCAAAGCAAGTGGAAAGGGATTTCAAAACTCACTACTAGAAGTCAGAAAGTGTAAATCCCGATGTGGTCAGAGCATGTCAAAAATAATGGGATGAAAGGTGGAATACAGGGAATTACCGGAAATGTCATTGGTGGAATGATTGGGAAATGTCGGGGGAAGTGCAAAGGTTCAGAAAAGGTCAGAGGTGGGAAACAACAACATGGGTACAGAACACTTGGTTTATCAGAGTCAGGGGTTCGGAGATTAGCCAGAATGTCAAAACGGTTCAGGGTCAGTTCGGGAAGCCAGTTGAAACAAAACAATGCAGCAGAAAAATCCCCAACAAGAATGCTGCCAACTAACCACCATTTTTGAACTGACAAATTTTCTATGATTAAAAACAGGGGCAGAAAAAGTTCGTTTGTGTCAGAGGAACTCTCAGTGGGGAAAGGCGATAACCAAAAGGTTTGCTTTTGATTTACATGACCCTCCTGGATAATGGGATTTAGTTTTAAATTTTCAGGACCCTCCTGGAAAATGGGACCTAGTTTAAAGTTCAGAAAACCGCATAATCTAGCATAAATGTATCCCAAAAGAATATAAGTTGGTTTAGAAGTTTGCATGTTCGAGATAGGATTTAATTACGAATTTTCAGGACCCTCCTGAATAATGGGACTTAGTTTTAAGATTTCGATTAGATAACAACATTTAGCGTAAAGTCTGCCTTAGGGTAGTATAATTCAGACATGAAAGTTGCCACCTTTAAGATAAATTTGACCTTTAATTTTCAGGACCCTCCTGGATAATGGGGAGTAGTTTAAAGATCCTCTTAGATAGCAAGATTTATCAGAAGTCACACCTGTAGAAGATATAACTTAGACTTTAATCCGTCGTTAGTTAAGAGTTGTCAGTATCCCCCTAGATAATGGAACCTAGCTTTCAAATCCTTAGTAATACTTAGTAATATGGTTTAGTTTTACAATCACATCTGTCCCCAGCCACCAAACTGGGGCAGAAAATTTTCTTTGTTTTGTCTATTTTGTTTAGGTCAGGAGACCGCCTGGAGAGCAGGGAATACTTTCAAGCGCATCAGTCAGGAGCCCTCTTGGAGAACAAGGGAATGCAATTTATGTTTTAGATTTCAAATTCTTTGCTTTGTTTATTGTGAAGTCAGGAGCCACCTGGAGAACAAGGGAATACATTTCAAGTCAGCAGTCAAGAGCCCGCTTGGAAAACAGGGAATACTTTCAAGTTCAGCAGTCAGGAGCCCGCCTGGATAACAGAGAAATACATTCAATTTCAAATTCAGCAGTCAGGAGCCCGCCTGGATAACAGAGGAATACATTCAATTTCAAGTTCAGTAGTCAGGAGCTCGCCGGATAATAGAGGAATACATTCAATTTCAAGATTCAGAAGTCAGCAGTCTGCCTGGAGAACAGAGACATACGGTTCAAGTTTCAGTAATCAGAAGCCCACCCGTACAATAAGGGAATACATTCAAGTTCAGAAATTTGAAGGAAGGAGCAACACCTCAGTTTGTAGTTTGCAATGGCAACAAGGGATTTTACCAAAAAAAACACACAGGAAAACAAAGCAACGAGGAAGTACAACAACAGGTTTGAATAATTTAGATAGGATTTTGTAATTCGTAGGTCATAGTTTAGTCTAGCTTCTTTTATTTTTCCATGGTGTAATAAGGAAGGTCAGCAAGCAGTAGCAGCAGCAATCACAGTGGAATCATAGCTCCTGGTAGTCCCAGCTACCAGACACTCCTGAACTACACTGACCTGATTCCTGTTTAGCCCAGGATATGTAGGCAACCTTTGAATCATGATGCGGTCAGCTTTTTCAAAAATGCTTCACACGTAATATTCAAACGGGCAAAAATCGCTCATATTTGCTCACTTATCTTTGCCCGAAAACTTTTCATGTTTCCGAGCAAAGAGGGGCAGCTGTGAGCACGTGATTTTTGCCCAAAGCAAATTATTCCCAGAAATTCAAACAAAACAATTTCTTTATTATTTTATAATCTTTGTGAATTTTGGTGTCATTTTCTGCTAATTGTCACATTTATATGTGCATTCTAATTCATATGAAAAATACAAAAATATGCATTTGCATTTAGAATTTAATTCCATATTTTTAGTGTTAATTAGAGGTTAATTTGTTTTAGAACAAAATATGAAGAAAATAACAAAAATAGTTCACTTTTGCATTTTTAATTGTTTAATTGTGATTTCGCCCCAAAATGTATTTAAAATAATTTTAGAAATCAATTAGTGAGATATATTAGGACTTTATTTTAATTGTTGTAATTTTATAAAATCAGAAAAATATACAACAAATATAGAAAAAAGAAACAAAGGAAAAGGAAAAGGAAACAAAAAAAAAGAAATAGAGAAAGGGCTGTCCACATTTGGACCATGCCAATTCATTTCACTTAGGCTCAAATACCCAGTATAGTTTGACCCAGTCCAAGCCCTTCCCACCCGGTCCAATTCATTAATCCTCCAAACGACGTCGTTTGGGGGACAATAAATCCTGGCCATTAATGCTTCTGATCCAACGGCCAGGAACCCCCTTTCCCATTTTGATATAGTTGTCCGAAAATTTCCAAACCCTAAAAAACATATTCCATCTTCCTCGTACCCTCTATTACTTTGCCGGAATCCCACCGCCGGCGAACATCACTTACGTCATCGACCACCAAAATAACACCACGAAACCTCCTTTTCTCCCTCGTCATGAATCCACCACCCGTTTCTCTCAAATCTTTCCCTACCTCCTCGAATCTTCGACGGAAGATTTTCCGGCCACGACGAGACCTACCCCAAATAACCCCAAATTAACACCATGTGACCGCCTGGGCCTCCTCTACCCAACCCCCATGGCCTTGTCTCTCAGATCTGTCTGGAACAGCTCGAATTTCAAATCAAAGGTTTCCGACCAAGACCCTAAGGCAAGATCTTCATGATTTCGGACCCTAATAACCCTAACCAGGTGTTTTCTTTTGAAAACACATGGTTAGGGATGTTACGGGTCAGAAATTTCGGAAAATTTGGAGAAGCAACCACTGGCCTGATCTTAGTTATTCCTTTTCTATTTTTTTGTGTTTTGTTATTTAGTTTTGTTTTGCATGTAAATAAAGAAGGTTTACAAGTTAATTTCTGTTTCTTGGTTAGTTAATTGTTTATGAATCCTTTCTGATTTTTAGTTATCGACGGTGTTTAGTTAAAATCTGTTTATTCTTATTCGTTATCTCTTATTTCGGTTCATATATTCAATGTTGGGATTGCTAGTTGTTAATTGCAAATTCTTGATTAGTTTTTATTAATTGCTTTCATTAGTTTATAACTTTGGTTCAGTTAAGAATATTAGGCAGAGTTTAATGTTCAGGTCAAGCTTAGTTAAGTTGTAAAAATCAGTATAGTATAGGGTTAGTTTGGGAATTTCAATAATATAGAAACCCCTAGGAACTTCTAGATAGGGGGCTGCTAAGTAATTAGTAAAGAATAGTAGTGTTTACTTGGGTAACAAGTTAGAAAATAAGGGATTAATTAAATAAATAGGTAAGGGACTGACATTGAAAAATCTGAGGGCTGCCCTCATTGGTGCCTATAAAAGGGCATGCCCTTTACTTCATCCGGGAACCTCGAGAATTACCTCCAAAAAGTTCCCCAAGCTCTCCAGATCTGAGATTAAAATTCAGATCAAAATCCTTTTAGATTTTAACTTCTTTCATATAGAAAACCCAAAAACAATATAAAACTTCAAAAATCAAGAAAAAAAGGCTACTGTCCTGTTAAGCAGTAGGTGGATTTCAGCTTACAGCTGTTGATTTGCAAATTTTTAGTTCAATTTCTGGTTACTGTAACTTCAGAGATCTGTTTGTTCCATTTCGGGTAGTTTTTAGCTTCAGTTGAGTCATTTTGGGCCAACCAGTTGATGTGATGCTTTGGTTGTGTGTCCTGAGTGTTCGTTAAAGCTTATTTCGATCAAAATTACCTCAGTTTGGTTGTCTTTGATTGTTGTTTATCACTTGCTATTGCGGTTGGTTTTCGAACCTTTCTGGGCTGCGCATTTGTATCTAATTAGAATTCCCTTGGCCTGCTGTGCTAAGCTGCTGCTGACTTTTTTTGTTCTTTATTCTATTGAAATCCAGGTACACATTTGAACTGTCCCAATGTAGACTCTCCTGTCCAATGATGAATTGAAATCGAAGTTTCTGCTGTAGTTTTCTTCTTCTGTTAAATCTTATTATGTTATAAACATATCCTGTGACTTAGTGAACTGTACACTCTAATCAATTATGGACTGTATGCCTAGGCCATTTCGAAATGTAGCCTGTTTTCGTTTAGACTTGATTTTGGTATAATATGTACTGGACTCTGTGTAATCATAGTTCTGTTAAAATAAAAATAAAAAATCAAAAATAGTTGGTATTGCAATAGTTAACAGACACCTAGGGAATCGTTAATTGATTCAGGTTTTGCTAGGTTGAGTCCAGTCAGATGTATGGCCAAGTAGGTGTTTGGATTGTTGATCAATGTTTGGAGTTGACAATTATAATTGAGAATGCTAATTGTTATGGAAAAGGTTATGGAAATCCTGCAGTTTTATTTTGTTTAAAAGGTTGGGCATAGTCACTTGAGTTTGAATCTCTATTAGTGTTAATTTGGTAGACTGTTAGCTTCTTAGATTAATAATTGTTTGGAATTAAAATCGTTTGGTTTGTGTTTTCCCCTGCTAGGATTCGACCATCCAGCTGGCTCCATGTGGCCTGATAGGGTTCACCTACTTTGGGCCAAAAGCATGCCCAATATTTATAGTCAACGAGAATTGGGTTTTTCACAAGCCTAATTCATTGGACCAGCAATCATGAAATAAATTCATAAAGATTGGGCCATTTCAAATGGAATAATTATTTAGGAATTCCTTTTATTACTATGGATAAAATAAAATATAAAAAATCATAGTTGCTTTTAGGTTGGCCTTTTAAATGAGACGAGCCTCGCCAAATAAAACTACAAATTGCAGGGCCCTCAATAGATATTGTCTTAATTTCTTAAAATTTGGGATGGGCCGTTTAGCAAATTTCACGGCCTGCCCTATGGATAATAACGCGTTAGACACTTTAGGAGCGTTTTTAATAAATTACCTTCTTAAACTCGGGTGCGCATTGATGCGATTCAAATCCGAATCTCAACGGAGTCGAAATGTGTCAACAACCACGGGCGCATTGATGTGACGTGGTTCGAGACGCGTTTTCCCGACTTTGCAATTCTTATTAAAAATAATAATAAAAGCGGTTCAAAATTAAAGGCATAAGTAAGAACATGTTTTGCAAATCAGGTAAAGTCAAATACAACAGTTAAGCGACCGTGCTAAAACCACGGAACCCGGGAATGCCTAATACCTTCTCCCGGGTTAATAGAATTCCTAATCCGGATTTCTAGTTCACAGACTGTAATACAGAGTCATATTTTTTCTTGGTTCGGGATTCAACCGGTGACTCGGGACACCATCAACCTCCCAAGTGGCGACTCTGACTTTAATAAATAAATCCCGTTCCGATTATCCTTTAATTGGAAAAACTCCTTTACGCCGTTGTGGGTGTAGGTGAAAAAGGAGGTGTGACAAAGGGAATAATATCTAGCTCGGCCTCCCCTTCTAGGGGGACCTCTACCTCCCCGACCTCCACCTCTGGCTGGGTGAGCAGGTGGGGTAGAAGCTGGAGCTGTAACCATAGCCTGAGAACTCTGCGGGGTACGCTGTGGCTGAGAAGTCTGTGGAGGCGCACTCCTCCCAAGTCTAGGTCAATCCTTCACCACATGGCATGTGTCAAAACACTCAAAACAAGCTATGGGAGGACGTAATGGCTGTGACTGGCTCTGGCCAGGTCTGCTGCACTGACCTCTGCAACCACCCTGCGAAGGAGGCGTGCTAGATACCGGAGGTACATAATAAGGATCCTGAGGCCTAGGAGGAGATGGAATACCATTGGCGGTTGGAAGAGCTGAATGAACTGGGTGACTCATATAACCCCTACCATGGTGACCTGTAGCTAGGGCACGGGAACCAAAATAATGGCCAGACTCTCGAGACCTCTTGGCTTCCCTCTCCTCTCTCTCCCTAGCATGCATACCCGCAATCCTCCTGGCAATGGTCACCACCTACTAATAGGAAATATCCATCTCCAACTCCCAAGCTATGTTAGACCTAATGCTGGGAATAGGCCCTCAATAAACAGTCGAACCCTCTCAGGAACAGTAGAAACCAAGGCTGGTACATGCCTAGCCAAACTAGTGTAACAGACAGCATACTCTGAGACAATCATAGCACCCTGGTGCAAATGCTCAAACTCTGCATGCCATGCATCCCCGAGGCTCTAAGGAACATACTCTCTCAGGAACAGATCTAAAAACTGAGTCAAGTCAGTGAAGCAGCCTCATCGGAACTGTCTAAATCATAGGTGCGCTACCACTCATAGGTGGCTCCTCGAAGCTGGAAAGTAGTGAAAGAAACCCCACTCGATCTCGATATACCCATGGCAAGGAGAATGCGGCAACACTCATCTAGGAATCCCAGAGCATCATCTGAAGCTAGACCACTGAATATAGGAGGATTGTACTTCTTGAACCTCTCAAGCCTCAGCTACTCATCCTCGGAATCCGCTACCCTGTCCTCGGGATGATCTCGGACTGCAGGCTGGACAGGAATAATCTCAGGGACGTGCTCAACATGCACTCGCTGCTCAGGAGTGCGGGCGGCGTGAGTTTGTGCTCCTCCCCCAGCCTGAGATGTAGCTACAACAAGGGGAAGCAACCCTGCCTGAGCCAACGTGGTGTACATGCTCATGAACTATGCCAGAGTCTCCTGAAGTGCTGGAGTAGTAGTAGCAGTAGGCGTATCAGGTGCCTGAACTCTAGTTGGAATTGCTGGTGGTACCTAGTGGGCAGCTCGCACAGGTGCTCTAGCTACACCACATGTGCGTCCTTAGCCTCTACACCTACCGCGGCCTCTTACGGCTGCAGTAGGGGGTGCGAGTGTCTGATCATCTCGTGTAGCGCGTGTCCTCACCATATGTGAGAGAATAGAAGACAAAACTTTAGAATTGTAATATCAAAATCTCGCACAACAAAAAAATCAAATGAAGTGGAATTTTCCTAGCAGTTACATAGCCCTCGTAGATAAGTATAAACGTCTCCGTACTAATCAGCGAGACTCTAATAAACCGGCTTGTGATCCATGACTCCAATGAACCTAGAGCTCTGATACCAACTTGTCACGACCCCGGTTCGCCCTCCTAGAATTATCGTGACAACACCTAGTCTCTACGACTAGGTAAGCCTAAATTGCCAAAGATAAACCAATTTGCGGAATAAAAAAAATTTAAAACAAAATTAGAGTGATATAACAGCGTTTAAAACTGCCGCTCGGCATACACAATATAAATTCTCAAAACTAATACATTTTCCCAAAATCCAGGAACCCATGAATCACAAGCTACGAATATAATAAAATGCTCTAACTTCGAAATGTCTACATCAACAGAAAAAATAGAAGGGATGTCACTACAAGATAGAATGGAAAGGGAATCCTCAGTTTGCGGACGCAACAGATATACATCGAAGTCTATGGACCAGTTGCCTCGCCTCAAGGGTGATAGGACTAAGTCGCAGTACCTGGATCTACACATGGAAAACATGCGCAGAAAGGGCACGAGTACACCATAGTGGTACTCACTAAGTGCCAAGCCTAACCTCGGTTGGGTAGTGACGAGGAAGGTCAGGGCACTACTGATATAAAATTAAAATATAAGGTATGACAGTAAAAGATAAGCAGTACAGTTGAAAGCTATAATAAGAATTTAATATAGGAAAACAAGGAAATCAATAACTGAAGTAGAAGCAAAACAATCACAAGGAAATAACTGGGGATCTCTCAGTATCCCGATGGTCTTTTAGTACCCTCAATATATGCCGGAGATCTCTTAGTATCCCGAGGATCTCTCGGTATCCTCAATATAAGCTAGGGAGATCATAGTATCCCGATGATCTCTTGGTATCCTCAATATACATTCCAGGGATTTCTCGGTATCCCAAGGATCTCTTGGTATCCTCATTATCCATGCTAGGGATCTCTCGTTATCCCACACCTCAGCTCAAATTCATTAATACGTGTCGGGGATCTCCCAGTATGACGTCCCGTAGTCCCAAAGCCACACAAGGAATACTCATTTAAGATCAATTCTGTACCAAGTAAACAGGTAATTCTAACCTAACATGCTTCACATAATACAATTAAGGTAGGTTAAGCAAGTAAGCAATTAAGTCAATTAAACATGCTTTTCTAGGCTAACAACAGAGTTAAATTGCATGTAGTATAAGACAGTAAAAAGGAACACAATTAAAATTACTTAAAGAAAATTGGATTTTCACAATTAGATCAAGGACTCACTCGTCACCTCACGTACAAGGCATTTCAATTATCAAATATAGCAAACCCTAAGGGGAAGGTCCCCCACACAAGGTTAGGCAAGCCACTTACCTCGAACCAGCTCAAATCAATCCGAAACCACGCTCTTGCCATGAGTACTCTACTCCAAATAGCCAAAATCTATTCAATTAAATTTCATAATATAAATAACACTTCAAGTAACAGATTCTACATAGAAATTCTAAGCTAATACGCGAAATTAGGTAAAATGATCAAAATGCCCCTCGGGCCCACGTCTTCGAATTAGGTAAAATTTACATTTCCAGAATCCTTACACCCTCACAAGTTCATTCACACTAAAAGTACCAAAATCGAACCTCAATTGGTCCCTCAAATCATTACTCAAAGGACTCTTATTAGTAAAGCCCCAATTTACCTGATTTTCCTTAATTTTTCATGCTTAAATTGATAAAAATCATTCCAATAACGAGTTTAGGGATCAAAGACCTTACCCCAATGAACTCCTCTAAAACTCCGTCTTGAAAAGTGCTCCCCAAGCTTCTTCCCGTTTGAAAAGAGGTGAAAAATGGCTAAATATTGCGAAGGCAAGTATTTATATGTTTCTACTAAGTGATTTCCGCATCTGCGGTCCCGCTTTTGTGGACCAATGGTCGCATCTATGACAATCACTAACTCATCCTGATTTTGCTGCGACTCCCCATCCGCAGATGCAATACTGCTCCTACGAAAATTCTACCGCTTCTGCGGCTCTCGAGGCCCCCAAAATTATCCCGAGGCCCCCGAGACCTCAACCAAAGGCACCAACAAGTCTAGTACAAATATCCAAACTTATACCAATCCTTAAAACATTTAAAACAATATCAAAATGACTAATCAACCACATATTCAAACCAAAAAACTCCAAAATTCTAAAAATACATTTCTGATCAAAAAGTTTATCAAACGTCATCCGAATTACCTGAAATTATTCACACAAGTCAAATTCAACACTACGAAGCTACTCCAACTTCCGGAATTCCATTCGGACCCTCATATTAAAATCTTACTATCGAACCGGATACTTCAAAATTCGACCTTTCGGCATTTCAAGCCTAAATTAGCTACGGACCTGCAAGACACTATCCGAACACGCCTCAAAGCCCAAAATCACCCAACAGAGCTAACGGAACCATCAAAATTCCATTCCAAATTTGTATTCATACTGTTTCGACTACGGTCAACTTTCCAACTCTTAAGCTCTCGTTTAGGGACTAGCTGTCACAGAACTCTCCGAAACACAAAATCGAACATCCCGGCAAATTAAAATAGCAGAAATAAACACGGGGAAAGCAGTTAATAGGGGATAGGGGCGTTAATTCTTAAGACGACCGGCCGGGTTGTCACATGCGACCAATTGTATATACCTCTGTTTCTATTGAATATAACTTACAATGCTTATGTTCCTCTACCTCAATTATAAATGTTGTTAACCTTCATTAACTGGGTACCTCGTACCTTTTTTCACCTCGCTCATTTTACTTGCTGAAACTTGTACTTATCTTCTTAATCTCTCATTGTCCTTCACCATAAAGATGGATAGGCATTCTTGCCATAAGGCTTCTTATCAGGAAGCTTAGACCCTTCAGTACACTCATGATCTGCTAAAGACCTCACATTTACTTATCGTAGGCATCATACAAAAAATCCAATTCCTCTGACTTAGCTCATCCACAACTATCTCTCTTTCCAACCTTCATTCCGGATGTAGGTATCGTCTTATTACGAATAAAAAAAATTTCGAAATTTGAATTCTTATAAGTGAGCTCTACCACATGATCTAGAGTAAGAAGAAACAGTGATAATCCTAAATACCCTATAGCCTTATGCTAATAAGTGTGGTGCATGACACACCCATAAACAAGACTCTACTAGACACGACTTGTAGACTCCCTATGACAGAACTGCTCTGATACCACTTTTGTCATGCCCTGAACCTGGGGGGCGAGACCGGCACCTAGTGCCTCACTTGTCCTTGCGTATTAACTTGGAACTAAGGGACTCTGAACATATGATGTCATACTTTGACCATGGGCCACATTGCAAGATAACTGCGAATACTCACTAAATATCGATATAAAACTGGGTCGAAAAGGCTGTCATAACTATTACAGCTGACAAACATATAGAATATACATACAAGGCTTGCAATTCCAACATATTGAACTAACTCATAGGATATGTCTACAAGCCTCTACTAATGGATATACTAAGATCGGAACAGCTCCCCGACCTACTCATAGCATATATATATATATATATATATATATATATATGTATAAGATGTACATAAGGCTCTAGACCCGAAAACTTCGAAAGGCATGGAGCTTACCGATCAAGCTGAACTCGAGCAACACTTATTTAAGAGGCCTACCTGTCTATCTGTCTGTCTGACCTGCATGCATGAAATGTATCGCCCCCAGAAAAGGGACGTCAGTACGAAATAATGTACTGAGTATGTAATGCAATATACTGAAAGCTAAAACTAAACTGATAATATAATAACTGCAAATATAGATATAACTGCTCTACCGTAGTAGGCTCGCTCATAAGCGCTTTCCCATACTAGGCTTTGTATCTCGACCAATTGGGCTCGCTCATAAGCGCTCAACCATAGTAGGCTAGGTATATATGTAACTGCTTTGCCATAGTAGGCTCGCTCATAGGTTCTCGTCAATACTACATTCTGTATCTCGACAAACTAGGCTCGCTCATAAGTGCTCGGCCACAGAAGACTCAATATATAACTTACCATCTGATTATAGGTTGCCCAATAGGGGCCTTCCCATCAATTATAGCTCGATTGTAATGAAAATACTTTTAATACTTTATATATGTAAATTCTCTGCTCTCTTGACTGGAGGAAGAAAATACTCAATTGAATATGAAGTCCTAATAAGGAGAATATTGTAACTTACAAAAGTAGGAAAATATACGTAATTTGCGAGATTAGCAAAATATAGGTAAATTTTGGGATACGAATTTTTCTCTGTGCCTCGTTATCAAGCATGTGTAATTACAATATCATGCTAAAATGAAGGAAAAGCTTAGCCTTAACATACTTGGAGTAGGAAAAACTCCCTATAATATTTCATTGGAAAACCTTCGTTGTTTGAATGAAATTTGCCTCTGCTCCTTAGAAATTCATGGACGAAAATTGTTTTCTAGTTCCTCAAATTTCTGAAACGATATCGTACTTTTGGTTTACTTGGAATTGAGAGGAAAACGTTTGGATTCCTTAAGAATTTTGAAGGATAAATGTTGAAGTTTGGAAAGAATTGATCTGATTTGAAAATGAAGCTTCGGACGAGTTGTTGAAGCTTGGACATTTTTTAACCTAAGACATTAAATGATTTTTGGATAGGAGTCTTACAAATCTTTACAAGACTTACACCTTTAAGTCACTTAGACACCTATACCAATATATAATGGGTCATACTCATTAATTAGTGGACTTGTGCCACGTGGGTGGGGTGATTAATTTATTAAATTTTTATCCACATATAAGTTAATCAGGTAATGTCCCGTTACCCGGTAATTAATCAATTACCCAAAAAATTGAGAATTATTCCCACTTACTTATAATATTACTCACTTTTCACATACCTTGTATACCTTTCTAGCATGGGAATGTAGTACCTTGCATGTCACTAGTCCATAAATACCTGGTATTTTAGCTCGGGCCGTATTTTACCTCAATATGCCAAACATGGACGAAAAAATTTATTTTCTTTGACTTGCTTCCCCTTTCACCTTTACGAATTTATTCATCACTTGTGAAATAGCATAATCCTTATAATCTCCAAATAATCTTATACTTGGACTGATGTCAACTACCTTACAACAAATTCAACGTAAAATACTGTAGGGTGCAATATTGTCGTAACTTATTACTGCGAAGTGTAACATCATCGTAATGTAATACTGCTGGGTGCAATACTGTCGTAACTTAATACTGCAAGGCGTAACATCATCGTAATATATTACTGTAGAGGGTAACATCGCCATAATACTGAGGGGCATAATAGTTGTTCCGAGTCCAAACTCTTTCAAAAGGATTGTTGCCTGCTCATCTAGATCGACCTCTTCCTTACGAGCCTGGGCCAAGTCTGCTCGGAGGTCCCTGATATCTTCTTCTTTCTGCACATAGAGGCGTTTGAGGGTGTCTCTCTCATCAGTAAGCCTCTCGAGATCGGCCTCACACTGGTTTAGCTTGGCTTGGGATTTGTTGAATGCTTTCCGATGAAGCATCACAACCTATGAAGAAAGGAAAGAAATCAGAACAGGAGGAAATGACAACAAACGTAATAACGGGGGATGATGTTTACCTTGTTTAGGAGACGATGGGCCTCATAAAAAATGATTGCCCCATATAGGTTGGAAACATTATCAACCCCCACAAGGGAGCGGCAGAATATGTTTCCCCATGGTGGGTCATTCCCACATCAAGAGTCTCCATAGATCGATCCTCCAGAAATTGCCCTTCGGAAAATTCAGGGTCGGGCGACGAATCATCAATATTGATTGCCCCAAGCAAGTCACTTGGGGATCTCTCTCCCTTTGGAAGAGCCCTAGAACCGGACCCTACAGGCACACTCGTCGGTTGTCCATCACGGCAGGATATACCTTCGGCCCCCGATGACTCGAGACATTGCTCAAAGCACCTTCCAAGATCTCCTGATCTGAGGGTGATCTTCCTCGACCATCACCAACCCAGCCACTGTTGAAGCTTCGACGCTCCCCCTCTTTCGAGGTACCAGCTCATAACTAACATATTTCCCCTCGTCTTCTTCATCTCATAGCGTTTGGGCTACGTCAGCTGATAGAGCGGTGGAGACATCCTTCGACTTATGAGCCTTACTCTTCTTTGGCTTCAGGTCATCGAAAGGTGAGGCCCTTTTCATTTTCTTGTACTTAGTCAGTTTGGGATCCACCTCTTCCCCAGGAGGGGGCGACTCCACTCCAGTAATATCACCGAGGCCTGCATAAAAAAAAGTCAAGTATAAGCAAAATGAAATGTTATAGAAAAAGGGCATCAAAAGCTTACATGATAAACTTACCATGATTTTTGGCTTCCTATCTGCCCCTTTCCAAGTCACGCCAGCAGCGCTTAGCATGAGAGGAAGTAGAGGCCAACTTTCGAACCTAGTCTTCGATGTCGGGGACCACATGAGGCATCCAGGAAACCGCTGCATGACAGATGAAAGCATTACATAAATCAAAAAATGGAGTTCGAAGACTAATGGGTAGTACGTTACTTACGATTGAGGTTCCACTTTTCGGGGAACGGTAGTTTCTCCTCTAGGATGAGGTCGCAGGTCCTTACCCGCACGAACCAGCTCTTCCAGCCCTAGTCCTTGTCCTTATTGATGCTCGAAAAAAAGACTTCGTTGATCGGCATTAGAACTTAATTAATCCTCAAAAAGGTCGAGGTCGATACAACCGTATGAGGTGGATAAGAGTGAATTCGAACCCCTTGGCCTTGCTAGAGAAAAACTGAAGCATGATCACCATACGCCAGAATGACGGATGAACCTGGCCGAAGGTAACCTGATATGTCTTGTAGAAGTTGATGATAACTAGGTCAAAAGGACCCAATGTGAAGGGGTAAGTGTACACACTTAGAAACCCCTCCACGTGAGTGGTAATGCTCTCTTCAGGAGCGTGGATCTGTACCACGACCTCAGTCCCCCAGTTATAGTCTTTCTTTACAGCCACGAGCTATTTCACCGTTATAGAGCATATATATCTTGTCACATTTTCACATCGGCCAGGGACTGGCAGAGGGTTCTCGACTTTGAAGTCGGATTTTAAGACAAAAGGGCCGAGAACGTACTCGTGAAGGAGTGGTTCCACCGGCATTTTGTCACTGTCCGTCTTGGAAGAAGAAGGAGAAGCTTTCTCCTTTTGTGGGACGGGTTTGAATGTTTTTGCCATTGATTCAGATAGATTGAAGAGGAAAGAGGCAAAATTCGGTTTTGGTACTAACAAAATTAACTCAACGGATGGTGAAAGAGAAGATATGGAAAGAGGAAAAGTTTTGATTCAAATAAGGAACTTGTATTTATAGATTCACGGTGGTGGTTCGGTGGCTCTAGTGGACAACCACCCACTAAAAATCATTAATGATTTGGGGAACTGTACCGACGGGACGTTTCGGTTGCCTAAACCTCTTATGTCACGCAGATGACTTCATTATCGGGGTCTCGAGAAAATTGACGCTCAAGTCATTTCTTATCATTTTACTCTAAGAAATGAGGGGACTATATATATATACGATGGAAATCGAGACTACCCGATTTAATCCTTCGATGGAGAAAAAGATACCATGTTGAAAGGCTAGGACGTCCAGTCCGGGATCAAAGTTTCTTTCCATGATCGAGGTCGACATCACTAATCGAGGTTAGAAGGGAGCATACTTCGAAATGATGCCGACATAACTTAGTAACGGAAAGGGTGAGATATCTGTAGGGTGCAACATTATCGTAACTTATTACTGCGAAGGGTAACATCATCATAATGTAATACTGTTGGGTGCAACACTGTCGTAACTTAATACTTCAAGGCATAACGTCATCGTAATATATTACTGCAGAGGGTAACATTGTTGTAATACTGCGAGGCATAGTAGTTGTTCCGAGTCCGAACTCTTTCAAAAGGATAGTTGCCTGCTCATCTATATCGGACTCTTCCTTACGAGCCTGGGCCAAGTCTACTTGGAGGTACCTGATCTCTTCTTCTTTCTGCACATAGAGGCGTTTGAGGGTGTCTCTCTCATCAGTAAGCCTCTTAAGATCGGCCTCACACTGGTTTAGCTTGGCTTGGGATTTGTTGAACGCTTCCCGATGAAGTATCACAACCTATGGAGAACGGAAAGAAATCAGAACAGGAGGAAATGACAACCAACATAATAACGGGGGATGATGTTTACCTTGTTTAGGAGATGATGGGCCTCATAAAAAATGATTGACCCATCTAGGTTGGAAACATTATCAACCCCCGCAAGGGAGCGGCAGAATATGTTTTCCCCATGGTGGGTCATTCCCCCATCAGGGGCCTCCAGAGATCGATCCTCCTGAAATTGCCCTTCAGAAAATGCAGGGCCGGACAACGAATCATCAATATTGATTGCCCCGAGAAAGTCACTTGGGGAGATCTCTCCCTTTTAAAGAGCCCTAGAACCAGACCCTACAGGCAGACTCGCCGGTTTTCCATCACGGCAGGATATACCTTCGGCCTCTGATGACTCTAGACATTGCTCAGAGCACCTTCCGGGATCTCCTAGGTCTGAGGGTCAGCCTCCTCGACCATCACCAGCCCAACCTTTGTTGAAGCTTCGATGCTCCCCATTTTTCAAGGTACCAGCTCATAACCAACATCTTTCCCCTCGTCTTCTTCATCTTATAGCTTTTGGGTTGCGTCAGCTGATAGAGCGGCAGAGACATCCTTCAACTTACGAGCCTTACTCTTCTTTCGCTTCAGGGCATCGAAAGGTGAGGCCCTTTTCATTTTCTTGTACTTAGCCGGTTTGGGATCCACCTCTTCCCTAGGAGGGGGCGACGCCACTTCAGTAATATCCCCGAGGCCTGCATAAAAAGGAGTCAAGTATAAGAAAAATGAAATGTTATAGAAAAAGGGCATCAAAAGCTTACATGATAAACTTACCATGATTTTTGGCTTCCTGTCTATACTTGCCAAATCATGCCAGCAGCGCTCAGCATGAGAGGAAGTCGAGGCCAACTTTCAAACCTAGTCTTCGATGTCGGGGACCACATGAGGCATCCAGGAAACCGCTGCATGACAGATGAAAGCATTATATAAATCAAAAAATGGAGTTCAAAGACTAATGGGTAGTACATTACTTAAGATTGAGGTTCCACTTTTCGGGGAACGGTAGTTTCTCCTCTAGGATGAGGTCGCAGGTCCTTACCCGCACGAACCAGCTCTTCCAGCCCCGGTCTTTGTCCTTATTGATGCTCGAAAAAAGACGTCGTTGATCGGCATTAGAGCTTAATTAATCCACAAAAAAGTCAAGGTCGATACAACCGTATGAGGTGGATAAGAGTGAATTCGAACCCCTTGGCCTTGCTAGAGAAAAAGTGAAGCATGATCACTATACACCAGAATGAGGGATGAACCTGGCCGAAGGTAACCTGATACATCTTGTAGAAGTTGATGATAACTGGGTCAAGAGGACCCAATGTGAAGGGGTAAGTGTAGACACTAAGAAACCTCTCCACGTGAGTGGTAATGCTCTCTTCAGGGGCGGGGATCTGTACCACGACCTCAGTCCCCCCCAGTTATCGTCTTTCTTCACATCCACAAGCTATTTCACCGTTATCGAGCATATATATCTTGTCACGTTTTCACATCGGCTAGGGACTGGTGGAGGGTTCTCGACTTTGAAGTCAGTTTTTAAGATAAAGGGCTAAGAACGTACTCGTGAAGGAGTGGTCCTACCGGCATTTTTTAACCGGCCGGCCGGGGACAAGAAGGAGAAGCTTTCTCCTTTTGTGGGACGGTTTTGAATGTTTTTTCCATTGATTAAGATAGATTGAAGAGGAAAGAGGCAAAATTCAGTTTTGGTACTAACAAAATCGACTCAACGGATGGTGAAAGAGAAGATATGGATAGAGGAAAAGTTTTGATTCAAATAAGGAACCTGTATTTATAGATCCACGGTGGTGGTTTGGTGGCGCTAGTGGACAACCACCCACTAAAAATCATTAATGATTTGGGAACTGTACCGATGGGACGTTTCGGTTACCTTAACCTCTTATGTCACGCAGATGACTTCATTATCGGGGTCTCAAGAAAATTGAGGCTCAAGTCATTTCTTATCATTTTATTCTAAGAAGTGAGGGGATTATCTGTATACGGTGGAAATCGAGACTACCCGATTTCTTCCTTCGATGGAGAAAAAGATACCATGTTGAAAGGGTAGGACGTCCAGTCCGGGATCAAAGTTTCTTTCCAAGATCGAGGTCGACATCACTAATCGAGGTCAGAAGGGGGCATACTTCAAAATGATGCCGACATAACTCAGTAACGGAAAGGGTAAGATATCTGCTATGGACCGAAGATCGTGGCATGAATCACGGAACATATCAATCTGCAGCGGTTAATTAGATGTTAATATGATTTCCTACTATAATTTGAAGTATACCTTATTTAGGACCTCCCTATTATATAAAGAGGGATCCAATTCATTTGTAAGCATACAATTTTCACTGATAAGAAAATATACATTCATTACTTTCTTACTATTTCGCTTACTGTTCATCACAATTGCTTTATCATTTGCTATTCCTATTATCACACCTCGAGACTACCATAGGTCGAGCTAGAGATTTTGCTTGCATCCTGGTTTGATTTACTTTATTCTCTAATTTATGTATTTAACTCCTCGTTTATTAATTGGTATTGGATTGAATCACATATCCTGAAAACCACAATAAGTTTAATTGTTACTCGAATTTTAGGGTAAACAAAGTATCCCGTCGCACTGATGAAATTCTCAACAACACAAACAGAATACCTGGTTCTACATAAAAATATGCAGAAGCGTAGCATGAGTACACCACAATGGTACCCAGTAAGTATCAAGCCTAATCTCGGTAGAGTAGTGACGAGGCTAGGTTAAGACACCTACTGTATTTACAAGTAGTGACAAGGCCAAGTCAAGCCTAACGTCAATGTAAGACGAACAACGAAAAAATTATTGATTTACAGCCAATAATGAAGTAATAGAAACGTAAATGGCAACAAATAGTAAGCGAGCAATAAAGAAACAACATAATCAAAACACCGATGAGATATAAATAATCTCAAATAAGGAAAAATGGATGACAACTCAATAATGAAATGTCTCCCGATGCATGGACATACAACACAAATTTGACGAGCTTGAAATACACATTTAAATATGCTCACTGGTCGAATATAGTATAGAAAATATCGTATCCACGGGGATTGAATTTAAACCGTATTTTCGTAGCTTCTAGTCTTATTGCTATTCAAAACGATCAACAATTTGGAGTTGTGTGAATTAAAAATAAAATTGACTAACAGTAAAACAATGGGCTAATGACAATTTCAACAATTGTATGCAAGAAGATATCAATATGAGGAAATAGGGGTTGATTGGATAGGTGTAAGATACTTGTTTAGGAACTAACTCTAGTTACTTCATTCTATCGTTCAAGCGAGTCTCTCGAATTCACTCTATTATTAGTTCTAACGTTCAGTAGATACTCCTCTCTCGATTAAGTATAAACCTCACAATAAAAACTAAGTTAAGCTTAGTATAAAGATATACAAGAATTCGTAGCGGGTTAATCTTCAGGAGAACCTCTTTCGATTATCCTCCTAACTAGGTCTAAGCATTAACTCTACTAGCCTCTTCCGATTACTAGTAAGAATCAATGAATTCAACCAACAAGATAATGCAAAACATCACAAGTTATGCCTCTTTCGATTATATAAACATGTGAATATGTATCCAATAATAAAAATACCCAAAATGATTCAATACACAAACACTAGAGTTAATATCTAACAAACAATTCTCAAAACACCAAATCCATCAATACCTAAGCAAGAATTACTCCATGGATATAGAGAAATTTATCACAATTAATATTAAGTTAAAGGAAAATATAAAACATCCAAACCCTTGTCTTGAGTGAGGCTGAATGGTGAAATCCTTGTGCTCTTGCTTCTCCCTCTTCACCTTAGCTTCTTAGGTCTAAATTATGTCCAAAGTCCTCAAAATACCATTTTTCCATGTATATATACCAAGTAGGGGTTGGGCCAAAATACATACACCTTCTCCTACACGAAAAAAGAAACTTTTCATGGACAAGACGTGCACAACCGCGCACCTAGAAGTGTGCCTTCACACTCTTCACACTGTTCTGCCTCATATGCACAGTTAGTGCATGGCCGCAAACTTTACATTCACTTTTCACCCTATTCTGTTGGGAATTTGAAAAAACCATAAACCATTAAAGTTGTATCCCTTTGAATTAACTTTCCAAAAATTTATTGTGGAGCCTACACAGAGTTCCGACAGAAAGGTTATGTGTACTTTACTAGACACTGCGCAGTATGCCTGCTCGATTCTTCGTTTATTTTTAACTATCATCCATTGATCCTCGAACATGATCCCGACTTATTTACTTGGGCTTTTACTCAGAATTCAAAGCTCCAAATCACTTGAATTCATCCCATAACATCTACATAGCTCGGAATTATTCCTACAAGGCATAAAACACACAATTAATGCAAAAGACTAGCGATTAAAGCTCAAACTCAACTAAAGTGCAGTAAATTCGAATGTAATAATCGACTAAACATGAGATTATACCCTACCATCAACACCCCACACTTAAACCATTGCTAGTCCTCGAGCAATCAAACAACACTTGATATAGACACAACCTTAGTAAGCAACTCTCCTAACTCATTACACCAAGAATATTTTAAATAGACTAAGCACAATAGTGTAACATCTTCACCTCAAGATTTGACTCAAAAGTACCATGCATTATTCACAACTTACTCACTTACTAACACAGAGATCAAGAATTACCTTTCCTCCATGAATCATGTTCCCTCACACAACAAAAGAGAGTAGTTCCACAAACAATAAAATTCAAGAACAATTAGGAACTCAAGATAGAAAAAATTCACTCACTCTCAGAAACGACATTCATGTTCCACAAAAGATGCACCATATGCTTGCCCGTAGTGTACTACTCTACTAATTGGGATCATTAGTCAAGGATCAAGTAGGACTTTTAAGTTGTTGTAATGTAGGTTGCGGGACGGGTAGGATACATTTAGATATAAGAGTAACTACACCTCCCTATCACTTTAATACATACACTTTAACATTCAAAACCCCACACTTGTGTAAAACCATGCTCCACCTTGACATCGACATGCATTAACTCCCCAAATTATTTAAGCACCATTACATCAAGAGTTATAACTTATCAATGAATCTCATTCACAACAATACAACTATTTTTTCTTTTCCTGTTCAATACAAGTGGCTCTTACTTTTTCAAAAAAAGTGCACCTTTCTTCTTATTTCATTAGTTTCACTCAAAAGCCAAACAAACCATGCCACACTTCAAATTTTACAAAGTTCATACAATTTCAAGTGCTCACGAGAGGTAAATAGGTCAAATAGATTTTCAATCAAATAATTGGGTATGGCTTTTGATGTGATTACCAAAGAAACATGATTATAGGCTCAAAGGGGTTAACTAAGATACATAACTGTTAGGTGGGTAAAAGTATATCTGGCTCAACAAATCGATGCATATATCACTTCCAAAACTAAACAAGACTACTATTTTGATTTGCAAACACACGGGGCAAGTTCTAGATATCAAATTCAATGCACAGAATAACACAAAAATCTGACACACACACATGACACATGACTCACTCAGGATTTGCCTCATCAAGACACTCTAGTCAAAGAAATTAAGCAAAGTTAAGATGATACAAATTAAGGTAATTATACAAGAGTAAAAAATTGAGCCTACGCGTCACAACTAAAACACTCTCTATTGTCAAGGAATAACAATGTCAAGAGGCATTGCTTCCAATTCAAATCACAGCACAAGGTTCCCTACTTCTAACAAAAATAAAATTAACGACACACAGTTCAAAAGAAAAACTATTTGTCATTTTCTTTCGACTTTAATCTCTCAAGAAACCCGTTGAATGATATCCATCATCGGGAAAAATCAAAAATTTTAAAATTTTAATGTTTTTTTCTACTAATCAAACTAAAAAAAGAAAAAACAATCAAGCTAATTAAAGTAAAAACTAAGACTAAGCTACATACATCATACAAATATCCCTCACCCCACACTTTAAGTTATGGTATGTCCCCATGACACACAATTAAAATGCATAACCTAGAGGAGACTTCCCTGAATATCTTGTCGGGGTATGAATCAAAGCTGGGCTTCTTTCCACACGCCCGAACTAGTGCACACATCCATGCTGACAACTTCTTCTCAGCCTTCTTGGGTTACATCCCATACTTATCTTTTTCACTAACAGTAGCCTTCTCTTTCACACCCTTCACCTTCCACTCAACACTTGCAACTGGCTTCTCCTTTTTCACTCCAGTTGCTACATTTATCTCATGAGTTTTCTATCATGTATATTTAATGTAGCTCTACCCGTTGCTAAAAATGGTCTTCCTAGGATGAGGGGGACCTTCTTGTTCTCCTCCATATTCATCACTATGAAATCTACAGGAAATACGAACTTATCCACCCTCATCAAAACATCTTATATTATCCCATTGGGTGTTATAGTTGTTTGTTCTGCCAGCTGCAAAGATATTAGCACCGACCTTATGTCTCCAATCTCCTTCCATAGTTTCCTGTAAATAGGCATTAGATTAATTGAGGCACCAGAATCACAAAAAGACTTATCAAAATTTAGAGCACCTAAAGAGCAAGGTATAATAAAACTCACTGGATCTCCACACTTTTGTGGGAGTTTATTATGTAAGATCCCGTTGCAATGATCTATGAGCTTGACCACTGTGGTCTCTTCTACCTTCCTTTTCTTTGTAAGGATCACCTTCAAGAACTTATCATAAGCTGGCATTTGCGAGAGAACATCAGTGAATGGTAGGTTTACATTAACCTGTCTTAGCATGTCTAGAAATCTCTCAAACTGCTTGTCCAACTTTTCTCTATAGAGATTTTAAGGAAAAGGTAGAGCAGGCATGTGCTTGTTCTCTTTATTAGTGTCCTCCCTATTTGAAGTTTGCTCCTTCCTCTTTTTCTCAGCTCCCTTCTTTCCCTTCTTCTTCTTATCATCTCTATATTTAGCTCATTCCCACTTTCTTTTTTAGGCGCAACTTTTTTTTTAATCGGAGTGGGATCTTTCAACACTTGGTCACTTCTCAAGGTCACAACATTTACCGTTTCTTTGGGATTCTTTTCAGTATTAGTTGGCGTGTTACCTAGGATGCTCTAAGATAATACAATTTCAATTTGTCCCACTTGTCTCTCCAAGTTATGCAATCCTGTCCCAAGTTCTTTGATAACTGCACCATGAGCATTTGACACTCATTTGTCTTGACAATGAAAGATATCATTAGATCTTCTAACTTAGACTAATTTGATTGTTGATGCTGGAACTGCAGCCTCGACTGATTCACAAAACCAGGAGCTCCTTGAAATCTTGAGTTATTTTGTTGCCATGCATTTGTTGTACCCTCGTGCGAACTCCATGAAAAACTGGGGTGTTTCTGACTCGTTGCATTGAACTTGTAATTACCCACAACATTAACTCCCTCCATGGTAGCTTGATACTAACGAGTAGGGTGTTCTCTTCCATATATATCACATGCTGCATGAGGCTCATTGTGTATTGAAGCTAAGGTCAGCTTCCTGATTTCTTTTGCCATGGCATCAAGTTGTACCTACACAGATGTGTTAGTATCAACTTGGTGAACACCAGTTGATCTTCTTTTTTCAGCAATCACTTAGGGCCACTGATTTTCATCTTCAGATAGCGCATCTAGAATAGTGACTATCTTATCTGGAGTCTTCTTCATTAACGGACCTCCATCTGTATTGCTCAGTGTTCTATGTGAGGTCAGTGTCAAACCATCCCAAATATCCAGGAGTTGCATCTAGAGTTCAATTTCGTTGTGTTGACGCTTTCACACAATCTCTTTAAACCTCTTCCATGCTCAAACATAGTCTCAGTCTCATTCTAGTTGAAGTTATAGATTTCTCTTCTAAACTTGCTCGTTTTTGTTGAGGAGAAATATTTAGCATGAAACTTTGAGGTCCTCTCCTCCCATATTCTAATTGATCCCTGGGGTAAGCTTTAAAGCCAGTGCTTTGCATCTTATTTGAGAGTGAAGGGGAATGCCCCTAAGTAGACTAAATTGTGTGATACACCATTATATTGAAAGGCGTTCAAGATCTTCTTGAAGTCCATTAGATGGTTGTTTTGATCTTTGTTCATCTTTCTTCTGAAGACAATTGTTTTGGAGGGTTTGAATCAACCCTTTCTTTAGTTCGAAATTGTTGGCTGCAACTGGAGGTAGTCTCACACTTGATAAACCTTGGTTGTCGACCGGTCTAGCATAATCACCAAGTGGTCTCCCTTGGTCGGGAGCTACGTTTCTGAACTGGTATGCACCTATGGGCTGATTCTGAGCCATTCCTCTCCTACTCATAAGCAATTTTTTCATCTCTAAGTGTTGCTTCTTCAACATCTCTTGCCATTTTCTTTTTGAGTTGGGATGCCTCTCTCGCAGCCAAATCAACATTATCATCATCTCTCGCCATCTTTTCTTTGGTTGAGGATTACCTGTATTCTTGGGAAGATTTATTTCCTTCCTTAACTATCGCAGATGTTTCTCGATTTCTGGTTTGTATGGGTATAATTCCTTACCAAAAGATTGAGTCATGCTCCAGTCTAACCGTAGCCTGTGCACAGTCAAACAACACCAAGTGTAAAAAGAGAAAATAAAATGAAAAGAAAAATTCCCGAATTAGCACTACAAACTATTTCAAACACTATTAATTGCCAATCACCGGTAACGTCGCCAAAATTTGATGAGCTTGAAACACACACTTAAATATGCTCGCTGGTCAAATATAGTATAGAAAATATCATATCCAAAGGGATTAGATTTAAATAGTATTTTTGTAGTTTCGAGTCTTATTGCTATTCAAGATGATCAACAATTTGGAGTTATGTGAATTAAGACTAAAATTAACTAACAGTCTAACTATTGGCTAATTACAAATTCAATAAGTGTAAGCAAGAAGATATCAATAGGGGGAAATATGGGTTGATTGGATAGGAGCAAGATACTTGTTTGTAAATTAACTCTAGTTACTTCACTTTATGGTTCAAGTGAATCTCTCAAATTTACTCTATTATTAGTTCGAACGTTGAGTAGAATCTCAACCTCAAAATATAAACTAAGGTAAGCTCAATCAAGATATGCAAGAATTCGTAGTGGATAATCGTTAGAACAACCTCTTTCGATTATCCTCCTAACTAGGTCTAAGTATTAATTCAACTATCCCTTTCTGATTACTAGTAAGAATCAATGAATTCAACCAACAAGAGAATGCAAAACATCTCAAGTTTTGCCTCTTTTCATTACATAAACATGTGAATATTTATGCAATAATAAAAATACCCAAAACGATTCATTACACAAACACTAGAGTTAATACCCACAAACAATTCTCAAAACACCAAACCCATCAATCCCTAAGGAAGAGTTACTCCATAGGATACAGAGAAATTCCTCACAATTATGTTTAAGTGAAAGGAAAACATAAAATATCCTAAGCCTTGTCTTGAGTGAGGATGAATGGTGAAATCCTTGTGCTCTTGCTTCTCTCTCTTCTCTTTAGCTTCCTTAGGTCTAAATTATGCCCAAAGTCCTCAAAATACCATTTCCATGTATATATATACCAAGTAGGGTCGAGCCCAAATACATACACCTTCTCCTACGCGGAAAAGGAAACTTTTCCCGGACAAGGACGTGCGCGGCCGTGCACCTGGAAGTGTGCCAGCGCAATTTTCACACTGTTCTACCGCATATGCGCGGTCAGTGCGTGGCCTCACACTTGCCGCAAAAGTTTAACCCTGTTTTGTTGGGAATTTGAAAAAAATGTAAAACACGAAAGTTGTAGCCCTTTGAATTAGCTTTCCAGTAATATATTGTAAATCCCAAACAAAGTTCCGAGCTAAAGGTTATATGCATTTTACTATACACTGTGCAGTATGCCTGCTCGATTCTTCGTTCGTTTTTAATTATCATCCGTTGATCACCGAACACGATGCCGGCTTAATTTCTTGGGCTTTTACTCAGACTTTAATTTCAAAATTACTTTAGTTCATACCATAACATCTATATAGCCCGGAGTAACTCCTACAAGGCATAAAATAGATGAGAAAAACTCCAATACATTAATAAACTTGAATTATCTCAATCCCAAACTTTAAAGATGAGAAAAAACTCCAAAACATTAATAGCCAAAAATGGTCAGCTGTTCTGCCTTGTTTCTTGTGCCAGATGATTCCGAAACTCACTTTTGATGCCTCCAATTGATTTCTCGTAAAATGTTTTTCAAGTTAGGCTTTTGAATCACGCTATTTCACCTTATAATGAAAGAGATATGTTGGTTTCAATATTTGGAAATACTACAGATTTGTAAATACGAATTCAGTTGCAATTTTTTAATTAATTTGAAAAATCTAGCAATCCAATTCTTAGTAAAATGACCATAAATCCCTCATACGGTGTTGAAACATGATAATTTCAGTTGATATGGTTCCAAAATTACGATACGAATATAATGTTTTAGTCAAACACAAATCGAAGGATGTCACTCAATATGGTAACATTAATGCTCAAATCGACGTCAAAACCGAAAACAATCACCATACAACTCAAACTTATCCAAAACTCATCAAAATTTAACCAAACATCGTGGACATGTGCAAAATCATCATACAAACTTATTGAAATAATTAAAATCTGATTTTGAGTCCATTTACCTAAAATTCAAACCTTCGTCAACTCTTCAAACTTAGAGCTTCTAAAACGTGAATCATTCCAAATCAATTCTGAACCGCTCGAAAATTGAAACCAACCATACACGTAAGTCATAATATATAATATAAAGCTACTTAATATCTCAATCACCGAATGGAACGCTAAATCTCAAAACAACCGATCGGGTCGTTACATCTACACAAAAGTCAAACTCCGGTCAACTCTTACCGCTTAAGCTTCTAAAATAAGAATCTTCTTTCTAAATCAATCCCGAATCATCCGAAAATAGAACCTGACCGCATTGCAAGTCACATACATAATACGAACCTACTCGAGACCTTAAGCCACCAAATAGGATGCTTATTCTCAAAACGACCAGTCGGGTCGTTACAGACAACGACAACGACGACGACAACGACAATAACACTAACGAATTCAATATTAATATTTATAAGATGAATGATTAATAAGAAAAAGGGAATTGACTACGTCAAAAGAGTTTGATAATTTACGGGCATTCATGTTCTCTCTTGGTCTTATTTTTAGTAGAAGCCAATACCACCCCAAAAGTTAACATGAAAAAATACTACTATAAAAGTAAAATGAGCGTGTTTGGAAGTCCAAAAATGAAAATGTGATCCCATATTCTTTATTTCTAGTATATTATTTTTAAATATTCTTCACTATCCCTCCTCCTCTTTGTAATGATCAGGCTGGTCGTTTTGAGAATTAATGCTCCAATCACCTATTAACTACTTCCCCTGAGTCTATTTATGCTATTGTGATTAGCCGGGATGGTTCATCTTCACTTTCAGAGTGTTTTGGGACACTTAATCCCCAAATGAGAGTTTAAGATTTAGAATTTGGACCGTAGTCGGAGTAGTGTGAAAACGCTCCGAAATGGAATTCCGTTAATTCTGTTAGCTCCCTTGGGTGATTTTGGGCTTAGTGTCTGGATTGTGATTTGGAGGTCCGTAACTTATTTAGGCTTGAAATGCCGAAAGTTGAATTTTGGAGTTTTCGGGCCGATAGTGAAATTTTGATATTGGGGTCAAAATCTGATTCCGGAAGTCGGAATAGGTCCATAGTGTCGAATATGACTTATGTGTAGAATTTGGGGTTAATCGAACATGGTTTTATTGGTTTAGCATCGATGGTAGAATTTTGAGATTTCAAGTTCATTAGGTTTGGATTGGAGGGTGATTCGTGGTTTTAGCGTTTTTTGATATGATTTGAGGATTTGACTGATTCAGTATGATGTTTTAGGATTTGTTGGTATGTTTGGTTGAGGTCCCAGAGGATTCGGCTGAGTTTTGGGTGCTTAACGGATCAAGTTTTGGAATGTATGTTATTGTTAAAGTCTTCAGACTTTTGTAGTTTTCGCACCTGCGGTGGGGAGGCCGTAGATGCCGGATTGCATGCGTAGGAGTAGAAGTGCATAAGCGGCTAAATGGAGGAGTGCCAGGGGTCGCAGGTGCGAGGTGCATTCCGCATCTACGATGCCTGCAGATGCATTGAAAGGACCGCAGAAGCGACCAAATAGCCGTAGGCGCACACGTAGGTGCAGCCCCCTTTCTGCGGATGCAGACCCAGCTGGTTTAAGTGAAATCCGCACCTGTGATGATATTTCTGTAGGTGTGGTGGACCCCTTGAAGAAGTGGAAATCGCTGGGCAGAAAAGAGTGAAATCGAGGGTTTCAGTTCATAACTCTTAAAAATTGATTTAGAGCTAGGTAGGAAGCGATTTCTTGAGGGATTTTGAGGGAGAACTATTGGGTAAAGAATTCTAACTCTAATTTGGTTCTAATAAAGTAATCTATTGCTTTTTTTCTCATCTAATTAAGGAATTTGAGGGTAGAAGTTTGGAAATGGGGGAAAAAGTTTCCCAATAGAAAATCTGAGTTTCGAATAAGAATTTGACGTCAGATTGGGATGATTTTTGTACGAGTGAACTTGTGAGTGGGTGGGTGTTCATAATCCGTAACTTTTACATGATTCCGAGATGTGGGCCCAGGGAGGATTTTTGGGCGTTTTTCTTTTTTCTTGCCTTAGCTTTCATTTCTTTAGCTAAATCAGTTGGTTGTAGTTATATTTACGTTATGAAACTGGTTTGGTTAGATTTGGGCCACTCGGAGTTGGATACTTGTGGTAAGAGCGTGATTTCATATTCATTTGAGCTCGGTTCGAGGTAAGTGGCTTGCCTAACCTTGTGTGGGGAAACTTCCCTTAGGATTTTGGTACTGTTGTTATATGAATGTTGTGTACGTAAGGTGACAAGTGTGTACATGTGCTAATTGTTGAAAAATCCATTTTCATTAAGTAAATGTCTATGTTTTCCTTTAGGAAAGCATGCCTATGTGACTTAACTATCTTATCTACTTTAACTGCCTACTTGGATTATGTGTAGCATGTTTACAGTACAAATTTCCTGTTTTTCTGATGCAAACTTGAATAAAACTGTAGACATCTTTCTTGAGACTGTTGTGTATTTACTTTGGGACTACGGATCAGTATTCCGGGAGATCCTCTTGTATGCTTACTTTGGGACTACAGATTGTTATTTCGGGAGATCCCCCCTGTACATTTATAATTGGGACTATGGGCTGATATCCCAGGAGATCCTCCTGTACTGGATATTTACTTTGTAACTACAGATCGGTATTCAGGGAGATTCTCCTGCATATTTACGATTTGGAATACGGGACGATATCCTGGGAGATCCTCTGCACATTTATGTTTGGGACTACGGGATGTTATCATGGGAGATCCCATGTTGCTATCTCTGTGTACTGAGTAATTTGTTTTGGTGATTTCATTCTTTATCGACTGTTAGCATTTAAATCATACTATTACACTTCATACTATTTTACCTTGTTATATATATATATATATATATATAACAGTAGGGCCCTGACTGATCTCGTCACTACTCGATCGAGGTTAGGCTTGACACTTACTAGGTACCATTGTGGTGTACTCATGCCCTTCCCTGCACATGTTTTTTGTGTGCAGATCCAGGTTCTTCTGCTCAGCCATACTACCCGTGAGGCGGAGCGATTCAGAGACTTACAGGTATACATGCCGCATCTACAGAGCTAGAATTCCCTCTCTATTCTCCCTTTTAGCTATAGACTTCTTGTATTTACATTTGTTTAGACTTCCGAAGTTAGAACATTATGTATTTATTTAGTTTGTGATTCATGAGATTCCGGGTTTGGGAGTGTTTTTTTGTTCAATCTGAGAGGGTGATATTGTATTTGATGAGCGGCATTTTAAACTTCTTTATTATGTTACCCATAAATTGCTAGTCTCGTATCTTTAATTCCCCTTTCCGCAAATTGGTAGGCTTACCTAGTCGTTGAGACTAGGTGCCATCATGCCAGTTCATGGAGGAAGAACTTGGATCGTGACAATTTGGTATCAGAGCTCTTGGTTCATAGGAGTCATGAATCACAAGCCGGTTTATTAGAGTCTCGCGGATCGGTAAGGAGACGTTTGTACTTATCTTTGAAAGGCTATGTAACTATTAGGAAAATGCCATTTCATTTTATTTCCTTGTTGTCCGAGATTTTTGATATAAAATTTCTAAACATCTGTCTTCTATTCTCTCACAGATGGTGAGGACACATGCTACAAGAGATGACCAGACACCCGCGCCCCCTGCTAGAGCAGCCAGAGGTCGAGGCGGGGGTAGAGGCCGAGGACGCGCACGTGGTACAGCTAGAGCACTCGCGTGAAGTGCCACAGAGGAGCCACCAACAGCTCCAGCCGGAGCCTAGGCACCTGATATGCCTACTACTACTACTACTTCAACTCTCTGGGAGACCCTTGCACATCTCATGAGCATGTATACCACTCTAGGTCAGGAAGGGTTGGTTCCCCTTGCTGCAGCCACATCTCAGGTCGGGGGAGGAGCACAGACTCCCAGCACTCGCACCCCAGAGCAGCGGGTTCGGGTTGATCAGATTCCAGAGGTTATACACGTACCTCCTGTAGCCCCAGTTCAACCCGAGGATTGGGCAACAACTTCAGAGGATGAGCAACAGAGGCTTGAGAGGTTCAAGAAGTACACGCCTCCTACATTCAGTAGCCTAGCATCAGAGAATGCTCAGGGATTTCTGGAGGAATGCTACCATATCCTCTGCACTATGGTTATATCAGGATCGAGTGGGGTTTCTTTCACTACCTTCCAGCTTTGAGGAACATCCTATAAGTGGTGGCATACTTTTGAGTTGGACAGTCCAACTGAGGTAGCTTCCCTTACATGGACCCCGTCTTTATATATTTTTTTGAGGGTGTTTGTTCATCAGAGCCTCAGGGACGTATGGCGCGCATAGTTTGAGCATTTGTGCCAGGGTACCATGATAGTTTCAGAGTATGCTGTCTGTTTCACTGACATTGCTAGGCATGCACCGGCCTTAGTTTTTACAATTTGTGAGAGAGTTCGTCGGTTTATTAAGGGGCTCATTCCCAGCATCAGGTCAAGAATGGACCTGGGAGTTGGAGATGGATATTTCTTATTAGCAGGTGGTGAGTAGAGGGCATGATTGCTCAGGATAGAGAGGAAAGAGAGGTTAAGTGGTCTCGAGAGTTAGGCTATTATTCTGGTGCCCGTGCCCTAGCTGCAGTTCTTCGTGGTAGGGTTTATGTGAGTCATCCCATTCATTTAGCTCTTCCATCAGCCAGTGGTATTCCAGCTCCGCCTTGGCCTTAGGAGCCTTATTATGCACCTCTAGTACCTAGTGTGCCTCCTATACGAGGTGCTTTCAGTGGTCAGTCCAGCAGACCTAGCCTGAACTAGTCACAATAGCCATGCCCTCCCAAAGCTTGTTTTGAGTGTGGCGACACATGCCATATGGTGAGGGATTGCCCTAGACTTAGGAGGGGTGCACCTCCACAGACTTCTCAGCCATAACGTGCTCCGCAGAGTTCCTAGTCTATGATCATAGCACCAGTTGCTATCCCATTTGCTCATCCACCTAGAGGTGGAGGTAGGGGAGGTAGAGGTTGCCCTAGAGGGGGAGGCCAGGCCAGATATAATGCCCTTCCAGCCCGTACTGAGGTTATTACCTCCGATTGTATCATCACATGTATTCTTCTGGTTTATCATAGATATGCATCATTTTATTCGATCCAGGCTCCACTTATTGTCGCCCCATTATGCTATTTTGGATTGTCATGCCAAGATACTGACGCTGGCTATGCCAGGTGTACCACGATTAGAGTTGAGGGGTACTTTAGATCACACTTCCAGTAGAGTTATTTCATTTCTTAAAGCTCAACGAATGGTTGAGAAGGAGTGTGACGCATATCTAGCTTTTGAGAGAGATGTCAATATTAAAACCCCTGTAGTTGATTTTTTTAACGAATCCACTAGGCATTGCCTAGGGATAGTTTTTATTTATAAATAACACAAGAAAAAATAAAGTCTGATGTTGCCTTACAATGCATAAGGCTGTAACCAATGAAAACTTCATTAGCCCTATTACCAAGCTTGAATAAGTGATATCCAAACTTGATATTGCACAATGATGTTCTAATGACTATGACTAAATTTCTTAGGAACGTGATAAACACTAACCTATTGTATCCGAGCATGCTAAGTGTTGATGCTAAGTTCTTGTATTGCCCAGTTTTAAGTGAATGATCCATGACAATGCTGCACCAACATATCGACTCCATAGCTGCTGTCCTTGCCAATCTCATTGCCTTATTTTTCCACTGTTGTCCTAACCTCCAGTCATGCATGCTAAACTTTTGATCAACCTCATCACATTTCTTCAGTTGTTCCTCCTGGTGCCTAATGCTCAGCAAAATACCAGCATATTGTAAAGGAAAGATGTCACATGCAACTCCATAAAGCATGTTGCTCTAATACAATTGTGTGTCATTTCCAGCCTGAATTTGAGTTTCTCTTTGGGTGGCATCCCTTATGGAGTATCGTAGATGAAAAATACATTGGGTACTAAGTTCCAAATGCATTTTTCTCTCCAGTTATTTCTATCCAAAGGGGACAACTTGACTTGCATATATGACTGAGTCCTCTGTGTAGTTTTATTTTGCATCTGCCAATTTGCGTGACAATCACTTGTAGCTGTATAGAGTAGTTGCTATGTTTCACAACTTTGAAACATATCCTTGCTTTTATGCTTATGCATACCTTTGATTCCCTTCAATTAGAATGAGCACTATGTGCTAATACCACCAACTGGAAGTTCCTCAAAAAGTATGGCATAGTTATAGTAACGGCTCCTGCAAAAAAGAAAACATCTTTAGTATAAAAATCAGTCTCCAACTTCTCTCCCATCTGGATTTGTAATTAATGATCTATCTTCTCAATCAGCCTTGTTTCCTCTTCGTTTGCACTTACTTCTCCGTTAGTACTCATTGCAACACCAAATGATAAGGCTGCTCAATTCCTTACCTGGTTCCCTGTATCCCCTATGCCATGCTGCCCAATTCTATTATACATTTTGAGTAGCTTCCTACTAACTCTTTCCACATTTGAGCCCCTCCATTGTATTCTTGCCATCAGTCCATAATGCCCAATTCTCTTATGTTTTCTGGGTATTTTTTATTCTTTTTTCTTTCTTAGAACCTCCTCCTTATCTAATGTAACATGTTTCATATCTTGCCTTCCCCTACTTCCTGCAGATTGCAACCCACCTTGCCCATTTCGCTTAAACATTTTGGGAATTATATCCACCTTTACTTCTATTTTTTTTTTCAAAAAATTGCCGTTGCTACTTAAAATGTGCAGCAGATTGCCCTTCTTTGCATAAACATATATTCTTGCCTTTGTTGTCCTTTCAATAGGTTGAGTGCAAAGCACTAATACCACCATTTGAAATTCCATCGAAAGGCAAGTTTTAGTTGCTGAAAAATGACCTGCAAAAAAGAGAAATTTGTTAGCTAAAACCAGTCTCACCATGTACTCCTCCCACCTTGCCCCCTTACACCTTACCTCCTTGCTACTTTCACCCTCAAATAAGGACATTGGAGTAAGTATTTATTAACTATTCTTCTCCCAAATGAATCTAAATGCCACTAGCCATGACATTCAATCTATCCTACATCCAAAGTATAGTTTGCAAGATGATCCGCCAGTTTGTTTCCTTCCCTGAAAATATGTGAGAACTTGAAATTACCCTGCCCAAGAGCTACCAAATCTCCTCCACTTGTTCCACAATACACCAAGGAGGCTTCAACAATCTTTCAACTATAGCTTTCAAGAGCAAAGAGTCCCCTTCATCCAAAGCCATACATGCATGTAATTGTGAGCACTACAAATACTTAAAGCCTTCAGAATTGCTACTGTTTCAGCTTCTGTATTTATTGCAGCATTGATCTTCCTTCCAAGAGCATATACTAAATATCCATCATCATTTCTTATACACAAACCAATTGAGCTCCTCCCCAGATTCCCCCATCGAGGCACCATTAGTATTTACCTTCACCCAACCCACCATAGGCAACTCCCAAATGTCCTTGTCATACTTCAGCCTAGCAGTACAGTTTTCCAGCATTGTTAACAAATATTGCCACTTATGAGGAAGATTAACAAGTCCTGGCTTCCTTACTCTTAGAAGAACTTGAAGAAAAGAGGATACCTGGTAAATAACCATGTTGATTGAGACTGCTTCCCCATATTTAAAGTTGTTTCTCCTTTTCCAAAGTACCCATATAATGCAAGAAGGAAGGGCTTGCATTATGGGCTTAATTGTGGGCAGCACCTGAACTATCCAACACCTTGTGATTGCCTGATGCAATGTCAAACACTCCAATCGTAACCCTGTTCTAGATAGGAAATATTTCCATACTATCTTGGCGGCCTGTGATGTGAAGAACAAATGTATCAAAGATTCTTCTTTTGGCTCAATATAATACCAACATTTTGAGGGCATACAATATCCCAATAGCCTCATAAAATTATCAAGAAGACGTTTATTTTCCACACTTTCCACATGAAGAATGCAATCTTGAAAGGTAATCCCTTTACTCATATCATTTTGTATGAAAGTCTTGAATCATTTCTCCTCCTTAAATACTCCCACTCAAGCTTTAAACTAAAATTACCATGAGTCTCGAGCATCCAGTATGGTACATCCAAAGTGTTCTCCATAACTGGAGGCTTAATTTTCTCTAGAATGTGCACAACAAACTCCTCAGGCAGAATCTCCATAATTTTCTCAACATTCCATGCACCTTCCTCCACCACTTCATACACATTGTGAATTGTTTCATCAATCAAAAAATTTGGAGGAACTAAGAAATATAAAGCCCCTAGTCCTATCCTATTATCAAACCAAAAAGGAGAAGAGCCCATCTTCAGTTGCCATGTAATTTGATGCTCAATAGCATCCCTACACTCTAACATTTTCCTCTAAGTATGAGATCTCCTCCTCCAGGGCACAATTATAGCATTTAGCTTGTTGCAATACTTTTGGCATATAAAGGAACTCCATAATCATGGATTTGTTCTAAAATTCCACAACAACTTACAAAATAGATCCCTTGATACATCATGCAGTGATCTAAATCCAATACCCCCTTCATCACAAGGCATACACAAATTATTCCATGAAGCCCAATGCCTACTATTGCCTCCTATGGTACTACTCCAAAAATATTATGCAAATATTTTGTAAATCTTATTAATGACATAATGTGGAGGATTCACTGCAGTTGATTCAGTCTCAGTAGTATGGGATTTCTCTGATGTGTTTCTAGTGATCTTCCAGGCATGCCGCTCGATAGAGGTATTGATTTTGGCATTGATTTATTATCGGGCACTCAGCCCATTTCTATTCCTCCTTATCGTATGGCTTCTCCTGAGTTGAATGAGTTGAAGGATCGGTTAAAGGAAATGTTTGATAAGGGCTTTATTCGGTCTAGTGTGTCACCTTAGGGAGCTTTTGTCTTATTGGTGAATAAAAAGGATGGTTCTATGCATATGTACATTGATTATCATCAGTTAAACAATGTTACAGTGAAGAACCGGTATCATTTGCCTCGTACTGATGACCAGTTTGATCATCTATAGGGTTCTCGAGTGTTTTCTAAGATTGACTTGCATTCAGGTTATCATTAGTTGAAGATTCGGGAGCCAGATATCCCAAAAAAATACTTTCAGGAGTCGGTATGGTCATTACGAGTTCCTTGTTATATCATTTGGGCTAACCAATGTCGCAACAACATTTTTGCATTTGATGCACAGTGTATTCCGGCCATATCTTGACTCGTTTGTCACTATCTTTATTGATGACATTCTGGTATAATCCCAGAGTCGGGAGGATCATGAGCAGCACCCGAGAACAGTGCTTCAGACCTTGAGAGAAAAGAAATTATATGCAAAGTTCTAGAAGTTTGAGTTCTGGTTGGATTCCGTGGCATTAATGGGTCATGTGGTATCAAGTGAAGGGATTAAGGTGGATCCAAAGAAAGTAGAAGTAGTGCAAAGTTGACCCAGACCATCCTCAGCTATAGATATTCGTATTTTTCTTGGCTTGGTGGGTTATTATCGTCGGTTTGTTGAGGGATTTTCATCTATTGCAGCACCTACGACCAGGATAACCCAGAAGGGTGCTCCATTCAGGTGGACAGAGGAGTGTGAGGAGAGCTTTCATAAGCTCAAGATAGCTTTGACCACTGCCCAGTATTGATATTTCCTATAGGTTCGGGGTCATATATTGTCTATTGTGATGCCTCGACAATTGGCCTTGGAGCAGTACTGATGTAGGATGGTAGAGTGATCGCCTACACATCTAAACAGCTGAAGGTGGATGAGAAGAATTATAATGTCCATGATCTTGACTTAATTGTTGTTGTTCACACCTTGAAGATCTAGGGTAATTATTTGTACGGTGTTCCTTATGAGATCTACATTGATCATCAGAGTTTGTAGCATCTTTTCAAGTAGAAGGACCTTAATTGGTGTCAGAAGAGGTAGTTAAATCTGCTGAAGGACTATGGTATCACTATTTGTACCATCCGGGAAAGACCAATGTGGTGGCCGATGTTTTGAGTTGCGGGGCGGAGAGTTTGGGGAGTTTGGCTTATCTACGAGCAATATAAAGGACCATGGCGATGGATGTTCAATCCCTAGCTAGCCAGTTTGTGAGGTTGAATATTTTGGAGCTTAGTTGGGTCCTAGCTTATGTGGTTTCTCGGTCTTCCTTATTTGATCGTATTAGAGAGCGTCAGTATGATGACCCTCATTTGCTTGTCCTCAAGGACAAGGTCCTGTATGGTGATGCCAGAGGTGTGAACATTGATGATGATGAGGTATTGAGGATGCATGGTCGGATTTGTGTACCCAACGTTGATGGGCTTCGGGAGTTAAATTTGGAGGAGGCCCATAGTTCACGGTATTCCATCCATCCGTGTGTCACGAAGATGTACCAGGATTTGAGGCAGCACTGTTGGTGGAGGCAGATGAAGTAAGATATAGTTAGGTTTGTAGCTCGGTGCCTCAATTATCAGCAGGTGAAGTATGAGCAGCAGAGACCGGGTGGCTTATTTCAGCAGATAGATATTCCGGAGAGAAAGTAGGAGCGAATCACCTTGGACTTCGTAGTTGGACTCCCATGGACTTTGTGGAAGTTCGATGCAATTTGGGTGATTGTGGATCGGCTAACCAAGTCGCGCACTTCATTCCGGTATGTACCACTTATTCTTCAGAGCAGTTGGCTGAGATTTATATCCGAGAGATTGTTCGTCTGCATGGTATTCTAGTTTCCATCATTTTAGATAGAGGTACTCAGTTCATATCACAGTTCTGGAGGGCTGTACAATATGAGTTGTGTACTGGGGTGGAGTTGAGCACATCATTTCACCCCTAGATGGACGGACAGTACGAGTGCACTATCTAGATTTTTTAGGATATGCTCTGTGTTTGTGTGATGGAGTTTGGAGGTTCTTAGGATCAGTTCTTACCACTTTGCAGAGTTTGTTTACAACAATAGTTACCAGTCCAACATTCAGATGGCACCGTATGAGGCTCTGTATGGTAGGAAGTGTAGATCCCCGGTGGGTTGGTTCGAGCTGAGTGAGGATAGATTATTTGGCACAGGCTTGGTTCAGGACGCTTTGGAGAAGGTTAAGGTGATTCAGGATAGACTCCGCACATCCCGATCCAAATAGAAGAGTTATGCGGACCGGAAGGTTCGCGATGTTTTTTTATGGTTGGAGATCGGGTCTTGCTTCGAATTTCACCTATGAAGGGCGTTATGATATTTGGGAAGAAGGGAAAGTTGAGCCTAAGGTTTGGTCCCTTTGAGGTTTGCGGCATGTTGGAAAGGTTTCTTATGAGCTTGCCTTACCTCCTAGCTTGGTAGGAGTTCATACGGTATTTTATGTTTCAATGCTCCAAAGGTATCCCGATGATCCATCGCACGTGTTGGATTTCAGCTCAGTCCAGATGGACAAGGATCTATCTTATGTTGAGGAGCCATTGGCTATATTGGACAAGCAGTTTCGAAAGTTGAGGTCAAAGAGCATTGCATCAGTAAAGGTTTAGTGCGGAGGTCAGCCGGTCGAGGAGGTGACTTAAGAGACCGAGCAGGATTTGCGCAACCGTTACCCTCATCCTTTCACCACTTCAGGTATGTCTCTATGCTCATTCAAGGACGAACGAATGTTTTAAGAGGGGGAGGATGTAACGACCCGGCCGGTCATTTTGAGAGTTAACGCCCCGATCCTCTATTAACTTCTTCCCCCGAGTCTATTTCTACTATTGTGATTTGTCGGGGTGGTTCATCTTTAGTTTTGGAGTGTTTTGGGACACTTAGTCCCCAAATGAGTGTTTAAACTTTAAAATTTAGATTGTAGTCGGAACAGTGTGAAGACCGTTCCGGAATAGAATTCCATCAGTCCCGCTAGCTCCGTTGGGTGATTTTAGGATTAGGGGCATGTCCGGATTGTCTTTTGGAGATCCGTAGCTTATTTAGGCTTAAACTGCCGAAAGTTGAATTTTGGAGTTTTCGGGCCGATAGTTAAATTTTGATATCGGGGTTAGAATCCGATTTCGGAAGTTAGAATAGGTCCGTAGTGTTGAATATGACTTGTGTGTATAATTTGGGGTCAATCAGACATGGTTTGGTTGGTTTCAGAATCAGTGGTAGAATTTTGAGATTTCAAGTTCATTAGGTTTGGATTGGAGGGTGATTCGTGGTTCTAGCATTGTTTGATGTGATTTGAGGGTTATAATGAGTCCGAGGGTCTCGGGTGAGTTTTGGGTGCTTAACGGATCAAGTTTTGGAATGTATGTTATTGTTGAAGTCTTCAGACTTCTGTTGTTTTCTCACCTGCGGTGGGGAGGCCGAAGCTGCGGGATCGCATGTGCCGGAGTAGAAGTGCATAAGCGGCTAAATGGAGGAGTGCCATGGGTCACAGGTACGAGGTGCATTCCGCATTTGCGATGCTCGCAGATGCATTGGAAGGACAGCAGAATATGTAAAGGACCGCAGAAGCGACCAAATAGTCGTAGGAACACACACACAGTGTGGCCCTCTTTTCGCAGATGCGGACCTGGCTGCTTTAAGTGAAATTCGCACATGCAATGATATTTCCGCAGGTGTGAGACCGTAGGTGCAGCGGACCCCTTGTAGAAGCGGAAATCTCTGGGCAGAAAAGAATGAAATCGAGGGTTTGAGTTCATAACTCCTAAAAATTGATTTCGAGCTCGGTAGGAGGCGATTTCTTGAGGAATTTTTAAGGGAACTATTGGGTAACGAATTATAACTCTAATACATTAATCTATTGCTATTTTTCTCATCTAATCAAGGAATTTGAGGGTAGAAGTTTGGAAATAGGGGAAAACGTTCCCCAATGGAAAATTGGAGGTTTGAACAAGAATTTGACGTTGGATTGAGATGATTTTTGTACGAGTGAACTCGTGAGTGGATGGAGGTTCATAATCCGTAACTTTTACCTGAATCCGAGACGTGGGCCCGGGGATATTTTTTGGGTGTTTTTTATTTTCTTGCCTTAGCATCGATTACTTTAGCTAAATTAGTTAGTTGTAGTTATATTTACATTATGAAATTAATTTGATTCGATTTGGGTCACTCGGAGTTGGATGCTCGTGGCAAGAGCATGATTTCGGTTTGATTTGAGCTCAATTCGAGGTAAGTGGCTTGCCTAACCTTGTGTGGGGGAACTCCCCTTAGGATTTTGGTATTGTTGTTATATGAATGTTGTGTAGGTGAGGTGACGAGTGCGTACATGTGCTAATTATAGAAAAACCCCATTTTCATTAAGTAAATGTCTATGTTTTCCTTTAATTGAGCAATACTAGTACGTGGAACGTCCTGTAAGCTTAGGAAAGCAAGCCTATATGACTTAATTGTCTTATCTGCTTTAACTGCCTACTTGGATTATGTGTAGCATGTTTAGAGTAGATATTTCCTATTTTTCTGATGCGAAATTGAATAGAACTGTAGACTTCTTTCTTAAGGATATTGTGTATTTACTTTGGGACTACAGATGGGTATTCCGGGAGATCCCCTTGCATGCTTACTTTGGGACTACGGATCGGCATTCCGGGAGATCCCCCTGCACATTTATAATTGGGACTACGAGACGATATCTAGAGAGATCCACCTGTACTGGATATTTATTTTGGGACTACGGATCGGTATTCCGGGAGATTCCTCTGCATATTTACGATTTGGACTACAGGATGATATCCTGGAAGATCCTTTGCACATTTATGTTTGGAACTACGGGACGTTATCCGGGGAGATCTCCTGTTACTATCTCTGTGTACTGAGTTATTTCTTTCCGTGATTTCATTCTTTATCAACTGTTAGCATTTAAATCATATTGTTACACTTCTTACTATTTTACCTTGTTATATATATATATATATATATATATATATATATATATAACCAGTAGGGCCCTAGCTGATCTCGTCACTACTCGATCGAGATCAGGCTTGGCACTTGCTGGGTACCATTGTGGTGTACTTATGCCCTTTCTTGCACATATTTTTCATGTTCAGATCCAGGTTCTTCTTCTCATCCATACTACCCGTGAGGCGGAGTGATTCAGAGACTTCAAGGTATATCTGCCGCATCCGCAGACCTAGAAGTCCCTCTCTATTCTCCCTTTTAGCTATAGACTACTTGTTTTACTTTTGTTTAGACTTCTTGAGTTAGAACGCTATATATTTCTTTAGCTTGTGATTCATGAAATTCCGGGTTTTCGGAGTGTTTTTGTTCAATCTGATAGGGTGATATTGTATATGCCGAGCGGCATTTTAAACTTCTTTATTATGTTACCTGTAAATTGCTAGTATCGTATCTTTAATTCTATTTTTCCGCAAATTGTTAGGCTTGCCTAGTCGTAGAGACTAGGTGTTGTCACGGAAGTTCACGGAGGGAGAACTTGGATCGTGACACTCTTCCCCCTACACCTCCATTTCTTCTTCCCTACTTTGTCACCATTTTCAGCCATAGATGTAGTTTATTTTTTTTTTCTACTAGTCATAATGAGTTTCTTTTAAACGATATTAGAGAAGAGTAACTGTTGATTCAGTAACACTACTACCAATTGCCTTATTTTCGTCGGGAAAAATAGACTGAAGTCGGACGAAAAAGGCCTATTTCTGACCGAAAACCAACTGAAAACCGATTGAAATGCGGGGGACGCTAAATCACTAGTCGGTAAAAGCCACCGACAAAATTTGATCGAAATTTTTGACAGATTTCTGTCGGTGTAGTCAACATCCCAACTTCTGACACATTACCCAATTAAAATTAAGTATACCGAAAGACGCCGATCGGTATTTTTTTAATTTATATAAAAATAATAATATCAATTCCGAATGAGAGAGGCCAGTAAATTAATTTAAAATTATAATATAAAAAGACTTACGGACCGACTTCAGTCGGAATTTCAATAATTTATAAAAATATAATTTAAAGAATTTCTGTCCAAAGTCGGTCAGAAATTCAGATAATCATGGAAAAATTATGAACAAATCGACCCACTTCGGTCAGAAATTAACAATTTCTGAGAAATTTTTCTCAACATTTGCGACTGAAGTCGGTCAGTAATTAACAATTTTTATATATTTTAAAATATCGACAGATTTCGATAGATTTTCTAGGATATATTTAGGAGAAACAAACTATTTTATAGTTGGACCACCTGCCAAAAGAAGAAAAACAACACCAAACGCTTAATTTTAGCATCAAAATGCTTTCTATTAGCCAAAAACTGTGTTAAATTAACCCATACTTCTTTAGATCCACCCACAACACATTCAAACTACAATCAAAAATCCTAATACAATAAAACTCAAATTATAACATTCAACAGACTAAAATATTCAACATACTAAAATATTCAACATACTAAAATATCCAACAAGAACTAAAACAAGTCAATAAATTATTTCCAACACAAACCCTTAAATAGTGTTTTGTATTTCTTCTCCTCCACTACTTGAACCATCATCGTCAGCACGTGAAGGAGGAGCACCATCGGGCGATGACTAGTAGAAAGGATAGCTTGTAATGATCCGACTGGTTATTTTGAGCATTTGCATTTCACTCGGTATTTTACGAACGTAGTAGCTCGTATAATATATTTTGACTTATCTGAATCATCAGTTTTGGTTTTCAGGTTATTCAGGACTGATTTGGAAGAATGATTCTCAACTAGGGACCTTTAAATTTGAAAGAGTTGACCGAGTTTGTATTCCTAGTATTTGACATCGGATTAGAATTTTAATGGTTTTGTTAGCCTCATTTGGTGATTTTGGACTTAGGAGCGTACCTGAATTGTGATTTGGAGATCCGTAGTTGAATTTTGCTCGAAATGACGAAAGTTGGATTTTTTGGAAAGTTTGACCGAGAGTGGACTTTTTGATATCAGGGTCAAATTTTAATTCCGGAAGTTGGAGCAGGCCCATAATATCAAATGTGACTGGTGTGCAAAATTTAAGACCAATCAGCCGTGTTTTGATGTGTTTCGGCATCGGTTGTGGATGTTTGAAGTTTCTAGTTCATTGATATTTGGATTGAGGTGTGATTCATCGTTTTGATGTTGTTGTGTGTGTTTTGAGGCCTCGAGTAAGTCCGTGTTATGGTATGGGACTTATAGGTATGTTTGTACATTGTCCTGAAGGGGCTCGGGTGACTTTCGGATAGGTTTGGGTTGTGTTCTGCTCGTTTTTTATGTTTTGACGTTGTTTCTTCAAGCATAAATGGTACTACATTAAGAAAATGAGCTCCAAATTCTGTTTTTATTAAAGCATTAGTTCCTCATCATAAGTACAAAGCCATAGAAAAAGAATAATTGAATTTGGACATCATATGAGAAGTTTATGGTCATTTTACTAAGAATTGGGTTGTTAGATTTTTCAGATTAATTACGAAATTGCCATTGACATTGTATTTAAAAATCTACACTATTTTCAAATATTGAAACCAACATATCTCATTCAATATAAGATAAAATAGAGTGTTTCAATATCCTAACTTGACTAGAATTTTACAAGGAATCCATTAGAGACATCAAAAGCGAGTTTCGAGATTATTTGGCATAAAATGAGACAGAACATTATTAAACCGAGGGTTTTGTTCATTTAATATATTTTGAGTTTGAGAGCTCGGAATTGGGTAACTTTTTAGGCGATGAATTGGGGTAAGTATTCTCTACTCGGTTTTGGTTATATTCCATGAATCTATTTCCGATTTAAGCGTTTTGTTGATGAATTTTAAAGAGGAAATTGGGGGTTTTGGCCTTAAGTTTCATAAGATGTATTTTTTAGTTTTGAACATCGATTTGGAGTCGGAATTAAGTGAAAATAGTATGGTTGGACTTGAAATTGAATGAGTTATCAGATTTTGTGAGTTTTGTCGGTTCTGAGGTGTGGGCCCGGGTGTGATTTTTGGCTGGATTTGGGATTTTTTTTAGGATTCGATCTTTATCATTTGGAATTATTTCCTTTCGCTTTATTTGATATTTTTGAGTTTCTTTTGTCTATTTTTGAACCATTCGAAGGTCACTACGCACGTGATGACATTTTTGGAGCATCGCTTGGCTTGCTTGGTATTGTAAATGGTTTGTTCGAGGTAAGTGTTTTGCCTAACTTTGTTGAGAGAATTTTTCCTCCTACTTGTCATTAATATTTGCTACATGTGGGGGTGTTACATATATGACGTGGCAAGTGTATATGTATGTGTCGGGGTTAATCATGCTCGGGGGTAGGCTTGGGGGGGTGGATTATGTTACATTTATGTTTGTAGAATTTCGTGACCTCCTACTTCATGCCTTACTTGACTCTTAGATACTAAGGACATAATATTAAATGATAGAAATCAAGACATAGCTTAGTATAAATTGATCAAACTTGTCGAAATTCTGAGAATGCATTGATGTGTCTAATTCAGTCATGTAAAATCACTGCTACATTACTACGACTGATATTCTTGCGATACTAGACTTTATACTTGTGTTGTGGATCATTTGTGAGATTTGTGGAAGTATTTGAATAAAACGGATCTTGAAGGTTGTTGAATCATTGTTGACTTGAGATGTTGTGATTGGGATTTATTTGGAATATCCCTTAAAACACTCTCCTTGATGTTATTTATGCTTCCTGCCTTGTTGTCATTGATATACATATGCATGGTAAGGAAGAGTGTAAAGCACGACGGCTAATGTCGTCCCATTGTTTAAACATTATCATGTGAGGGAGAGTGTAAAGAACGAAAGGTGTTGTCGTGCCATATTATTGAGAGTAAAATCACGAAGGGTGATGTCGTGCCATATTATTAAGAGTAAAAGCACGAAGGGTGATGTCGTGCCATGTTATGAGAGTTTAAAGCATGAAGGTTGATACCGTGCCATTTTATTTATGTTGTTATGCTTTTATATCATCGAGAGGTCATGGCACGATGGGTGTTTTCGTGCAGGTGAGGATGAGGGACATGCATTATGTTGTGATATCTATTTTCCCGTGTATATGTTCATGTCTTTACTTTGCGCTGTTATTGTCACAATTTGAAACTTGATGTGACTTGTTTCTCTCGTTTTGTCATTTATCTCTATATCACTTGTTGTTGTATCACTCATATCTTCTGTTTGTTTGTGTAAATATCATGCCTATTTCATGAGTTATAATTACACTCATGTCGTATCTATTCTCTTGAACCAGATAGTCATTCATGCCTCTCCTTGTTAACTTGTAAAGATCATGTGTTTCCTTCTTATTTATTATACCTATATTTAGGCCTTCACCATACTAGTCAGTTAATTTTGATATTCATTGTTTCCAATTTCTCTCATTGTTCACATGCTTTCCGCTTAGTCTTCTACTGTTGCCCATATGATTGTCCTTGTTCATTATTGCTAATTGCATATTTCCTACCTTGTAATTCATGTTATCGATATTTATGTCATCTGGTTGGTTCTTTTATATGTATATTAGGTGAGGATGAGATAAAAATACGAAGGGTGCTGCCGTGCAATTGACTTGATATCTAGGTACATCCCTCATGCTACGAAAGTTAAGAATTGACTGATGTGGTTTATTTGTTTCATTCTTAGGAAAGGATTGGTTGAGGTATTTGAGGTTTCCAAATTGTGATCTCTATTAACACTCAGTTATTGTTTTGCATATCTATTTTCAAGTATTTTTCTCAATTATATTGTGCTTTAGTCCTATTGTTCATTCGTAATGTAGGTTTTATCAGTAAGCGTCTTTTAACTAAAAAGCATCGTCACTATTTCGACTAGGTTAAACAAAATACTTACCAGTATAAGAGGTCGGTTGTACTATTACTACACTTCCGTATGATATGTACAGATTTATGGAGTAGAGTTGCTGGTGAATGTCGGGTGCTGATTCTGAAGATGCTCGTGCATTCCGGATATAGCTACCTCTTCTCGATGGTAGCTTAGGCTTTGCTATTTTGTTTATGTATCATTCAAAAGAACGTGTATTTATTTGTACCGACTTTGTAAATTCCTAGTCTTAGAAGCTCATAAGTTAGACTACTAGGTCTCGGGTCAATTTGTAAATGTTTAGCTAATTTTTTACTATTTTCCTATAATCTCTTTTGGATTGTATTTTTTGTTAGTTAGTTTACCTAGTGGGTCAACTTAGGTGCCATCATGACTAGTAATTTTTGTGTCGTGACAAGGTGGTATTAGAGCACTAGGTTTGTAGGTTCTACGAGTCATGAGCAAGTGTCTAGTAGATTCCTGCGGATCGGTATGATGACGTCCATACCTAACTTCGGGAGGCTACAAGGCATTTGGGAGAAAATTTTGCTTTCTTTTTTCCTTATCATGCGGCCTTGTTTCAGCTTGAAATCTACGACTTTGACTTCTCCCAATCGCTCATATGGTGTGTTGTGCACTCAGTATTCGTTATGTGCCGACGATCGATAATGATGTAGATAGATTACGATGTGTTGTCTAGCCTGAGAAGCAGATGCAGTGTTATATCTTCTAGTCCTTCATTTGTGGTATGAGGCGTGTTCATATGCCTTCTTGGTAAGCACAGATTTGGGAAGATTGGTTGGTGGCCTTGTTATTGTGACTAAGGTGGGTTCATGGCAAGGTAAGTGTTTGAGTATAACTGGTGGGCTATCTCCTGCTTTTGGATCGTGTGTTTCCTATGAGGTTTCCATTCAGTAGAGTGCATATGTGATCATTTCATAGAATTTGGGGAAGTTGTTTGACTATTGCAATGATGGGTAACGCTTGACACAGTCTTTGGGGCGTTCTATGACCAGTATTGCATGGGTTTTTGAACTATCCATCTAAATAGTTGTGCGGGATCGTGGCATGCTGTGAATTTATTGAACTTTGGCGTGCTGATAAGGTGATCTATGGCTTTGAGCTAAGTGGTGGAGTCTTCTAATAACGATAAAATTTTAGTGTCATAGACCATATCAGTTTCCAGACCGAGATATTGCTTGGTTATTTCATTGGATTGTCATTTGCTATGAAGCACAGGTTGGTCAATACGTATTAGTTGTGTATTGGAGATCATAGTAAGATGAGTAGTTATCGAGAAAGTTCTGGAGATTATGTATCCTTTAAGTATTTTTAAATTTGTCTGCGAGCGGGTTTGAAAATAGTGGCGAATGGTAATCGGATCTACGACATTTCCTTGTAAAGGAAGGTCTACATGTCAATGTTCAAGTGATGCAAGAAATGGCTTTGGGTTACCAGGAAGTTCCCTTAGGGCGGTCATATCAGATTGAGTTACTTTTGGGTTAGTAGTCTGCGTGAGTCGATTGAGTTAGAGGCGATTGGTTCTGATTACTTGATTATGTGTTACTAAGTTCCGGAGAATTTATCATGGTTATGACCACAGCCAGAGTTGATGTTTTCTACAGGTATAGAAGCTATATTGTGTGTGGTGGTGTTCTCCTAGATTGAGTTAAATGAGAGATTCTCGGGTGATGAGGTTTTCAATTTGTTTATGGTTCAGAGTTGATTATGAGACTTTCGTAGTGTTGCGAGTTAGCATGTTAGAGGAAATGCGTGGTGTGGGGTTGAAAGGTTGCATGTACAAAGATGCATATAGTTTTGGAGGGAAGGATATGAGTTATTGATGACACGGTCGATTTCAGATGTTTAAGGTCTTGTTGGCACTATATGTTCCCACTAGAGAAGAGTTCGCTTGTTGGCAGGTACATTGTGTTTTGACTTATGAGTATTTTTTTCCCAAGGTGAGGGGGTATGAGTTATGTGTTAGGCATTTGAGTAGCGGTGTTGAGATAGGATAAGAAGATTATGGTATTCGAAAATCTCAGATACTGGATGTTCTCGTTGGTAGACTATTCCTTGATTGCGATTTGTGAAGAAATGCCGAGGATTGGATGATAGATAGTAGGTGTTGTGGAAAGGATGCTATTGCCTTTTGGAAGGTTAACTGCATGTTTGGGGGATGATCGAAAATTGGTTTGGGGGTTGCTTTTGAGCCTAATGAGAATGTGTATTTTGTATCAGATTGGACCTGTTTGTTCTTGCGCAGTTGTTACCATAAGTATATGTTCTTGTCTTTACCTTGAGGTGTTATTGTCACAATCATAGATCTGATGCGACTTGTTTCTCTTGTTCTGTAAAAAAACTCTATATCAATTGTTATTGTATCGCTCATATCCTTTTTTTGTTTAACTTGTAAATATCATGCCTATTTCCCTGCTTTTATAATTACACTCATGTAGTATCTATTCTGTTGCACTTGTTAGTCATTCATGCCTCTACTTGTTAACTTGTAAAGATCATGTGTTTTCTTCTTATTTATTATACCTGTATTTAGGCCTTCACATGTTAGTCAGTGAAGCTGATATTCCTTGTTTCCAATATCTCTCATCATTCACATGCTTTTCGCTTAGCCTTCTACTGTTGCACATATGGTTGTCCTTGTTCATTATTGCTAGTTGCATATTTCCTACCTTGTAATTCATGTTATCGATATTTCTGTCATCTGATTGGTTATGTTATACGTATATTGGGTGAGGATGAGATAAAAATACGAAGGGTGTTGCCGTGCAATTGACTTGATATCTGGGTACATCCCTCATGCTATGAATGTTAAGAATTAACTGTTGTGGTTTATTGGTTTCATTCTTAGGAAAGGATTGGTTGTGGTATTAGAGGTTTCCAAATTGTGATCTCTGTTAACACTCGGTTATTGTTTTGCGTATCTGTTTTCATGTATTCTTCTCTATTATATTGGTATTTACTTCTATTGCTCATATGTAATGTAGGTTTTATCAATAATTGTCTTTTAACTAAAAAGCGTGGTCACAATTTCGACGAGGTTAGATAAAATACTTACCAATGTATGAGGTCGGTTGTACAAATACTAAACTTCTGTATGATGTGTACAGATTTCTGGCGTAAAGTTGCTGGTGAATGTCGGGTGCTGATTCTGAAGATGTTTGTGCAATCCGGATATAACTTCCTCTTGTCCACGGTAGATTATGATTTGTTATTCTGTTTAAGTATCTTTCAAAAGAACGTGTATTTATTCGTACCAACTTTGTAAATTACAAGTCTTAGAAGATCGTGAGTCGTACTACCATTTGTTGGGTTAATTTGTAAATGTTTAGCTACTTCTTTACTATTTTCCTATAATCTCTTTTGGATTGTATTTTTTGTTAGTTGGTTTACCTAGTCGATCGACATAGGTGCCATCATGACAAGTGGTTTTTGGGTTGTGACAAGGTGGTATTAGATCACTAGGTTCGCAGGTTCTACGAGTCATGAGCAAGTGTCTGGTAGATTCCTACGGATCAGTATGATGACGTCCATACCTATCTTTGGGAGGCTACAAGGCATTTAGAAAAAAAAATTGCTTTCTTTTTTCCTTATCATGCGGCCTTGTTTCAGCTTAAATTCTACGACTTTGACTCCTCCCAATCGTTCATATGTGGTGTTGTGCACTTAGTATTCGTTATGTGCCGATGAACGATAATGCTGCTGATAGATTACAATGTGTTGTCTAACCTGAGAAGCAAATGCAGTGTTAAATCTTATAGTCGTTCATTTGTGGTATGAGGAGTGTTGATATGTCTTGTTGGTAAGAACAGATTTGGGAACATTATTTGGTGGCCTAGCTATTGTGACTAAGGTGGGTTCATGGCAAGGTATCGATTTGGGTATAACTGGTAGGCCATCTACTGCATAATGAGTTTGGATCATATGTCTTGTGTGAGGTTTCTATTCAGTGGAATGCATATGTGATTGTATGCGATGAAATCAGGGGGGTCTATTTCCTACTGTTAGGTTACATTCGGGAAGTCATGTCAGGATATCGAAGCTGCAGGATCACGATCGAGCTCCCTCCCTGGAGGATCGTCCGCGACCCAGTAGAGATTCCGAGGATAAGGAATTTGTCCGCGACCCAATGAAGGTTCCTAGGATGGAAGATTCCCGAGAGGAGCGACTAGAGTTAGTAAACACTAGTACCATGCCTGGCCGTCCCATCCTCATGCCTTTTTATTCACAACACTATGTACTATACGGTATTCCCCCTCCTATATAAGGGGAATCCATCCACTTTGTAAAGGGTTGATGTTGCTCCATTTCTCCATAAGTGCAATAATATCTATCTCTCTCTTCTTTCTAAACTCACTCATCCTCTTTGGTCCGAAACCAGTTTAACATCTATCGCTCTCTTACTTGTTATTCATTATATTGCTTAGTATTGGCCATAAAGAGCCTTGTTTAATAGTATCTTAACTGTTATCCCATTCCCGATTGCCCCCGATAGCTCGAGCTCGATACAAACATCAACCCTAAGGTCCCCCATCGACACGTCCCGCTTCCGGGTAATAGGCCCCTCGGTTTGATTGTGGCCTCGTTTTAGCTTGCATTCCATCAGTAGACTCCACATTCTTAGCATCTTCTGCTCTAACGACCAACTCGAGAATAGATCACGTATTTTTAGAATCCCATTTACAAATTTAATTGTTGTTAACATTTTCACGGTAAACAGTGATCGTTTCAGAGACTTTGGGGAAGTTGTTTGACTATTGCAATGATGGGTAAGAACTTGCCAGAGTCTTTGGGGCATTTTATGACCAATATTATTTGAGTTTTTGAATTATTTAGCTTAATAGTCGTGCGGGATCGGGGCATGCTGTGAAGATATGGTACTTTGGGGTGCCGATGAGGTGATCCATGGCTTCGAGCTAAGTGGTGTAGTCTTCTAATGATGATCAGATTGTAGGGTCATGTAACGCATCAATTTCTAGACTGAGATATTGCTTGGTTATTTCTTTGGATGGTCATTTGTTGTGAAGCATGAGTTTCTAAATGTGTATTAGTTTTGTTTTGGAGATCAGAGTAAGATGAGTAGTTATCGAGAAGGTTCTGGAGATTATGTATCCTTTAAGGATTTTTGAAATTGTCTACGGGCTTGCTTGAAAACGGTAGCGAATGGTAATCAGATCTGCGGCATTTCCTTGTAAAGGAAGGTCTACATGTCAATGTTCGAGTGATGCAAGAAGTGGCTTCGGGTTCCCAGGAAGTTCCCTCATGGCGGTCATATCAGATTGAGTTACTTTTGGGTTGGTAGTCTGCGTGAGTCGATTGAGTTAGAGGCAATTTGTTCTGATTACTTGATTATGTGTTACTAAGTTTCGGTGAATTTATCATGGTTATGACCACAGCCGGAGTTGATGTTTTCTACAGGTATAGAAGCTATATTGTGTGTGGTAGTGTTCTCCTAGATTGAGTTAAATGGAAGATTCTCGGGTGATGAGGTGTTCAATTTCATTATGGTTTAGAGTTGATTATAAGACTTTCGTAGTGTTACGAGTTAGCATGTTAGAGGCGATGCACGGTGTGGGGTTGAAAGGTTTCATATACAAGGATGCATATATTTTTGGAGGGAAGTATATGAGTTCTTGATGACACAGTCCATTTCGGGTGTTTAAGGTCTTGCTAGCACTATATGTTCCCACCAGAGGAGAGTTCGCTTGTTGGCAGATACATTCTGTTTTGACTTATGAGTATTTTTTTCCCAAGTTGAGGGGCTATGAGTTATGTATCAGGCATTTGATTAGCGGTGTTAAGATAGGATAAGAAGATTATGGTATTCGTAAATCTCAGATACTGGATATTCTCGTTGGTAAACTATTCCTTGATTGCGTTTAGTGAAGAAATGCCAAGGATGGGATGATGGATAGTAGGTGTTGTGGAAAGGATTCTATGGCCTTTTGGAAGGTTAACTGCATGTTTGGGAGATGATCGGAAATTGGTTTGGGGGGTGCTTTTGAGCCTAATGAGAATGTGTATTTTGTATCGCATCGAACCTGTTTGTTCTTTCGCAGTTGTTACTATATGTTTATGTTCTTGCCTTTACCTTGAGCTGTTATTGTCGCAATCATAGATCTGAGGCGACTTGTTTCTCTTGTTATGTGAAAAATCTCTATATCAATTGTTATTGTATCGCTCATATCTTTTGTTTGTTTAACTTGCAAATATCATGCCTATTTCCCTGCTTTTATAATTACACTCATGTCGTATCTATTTTGTTGCACTTGTTAGTCATTCATGTCTCTACTTGTTAACTTGTAAAGATCATCTGTTTCCTTCTTATTTATTATACCTGTATTTAGGCTTTCACCATGCTAGTCAGTTGAAGCTGATATTTCTTGTTTCCACTATCTCTCATCATTCACATGCTTTTCGCTTAGCCTTCTACTGTTGCACATATGGTTTTCCTTGTTCATTGTTGCTAGTTGCATATTTCCTACCTTGTAATTCATGTTATCGATATTTCTGTCATCTGATTGGTTCTGTTATACGTATATTGGGTGAGGACGAGATAAAAATACGAAGTGTGTTGCCGTGCAATTGACTTGATATCTTGGTACATCCCTCATGCTTTGAATTTTAAGAATTAACTGTCGTGGTTTATTGGTTTCATTCTTAGGAAAGGATTGGTTGAGGTATTTGAGGTTTCCAAATTGTGATCTTTGTTAACACTCGATTATTATTTTGCGTATCCGTTTTCATTTATTCTTCTCTATTATATTGTGGTTTAGTTCTATTTCTCATTCATAATGTAGGTTTTATCCGTAAGTGTCTTTTAACTAAATGTCTCGTCACTATTTCGACGAGGTTAGAAAAAATACTTACGAGTATATGAGGTAGGTTGTACTGATAATATTCTTCTGTATGATGTGTACATATTTGTCGAGTAAAGTTGCTGGTGAATGTCGGGTGCTGATTCTGAAGATGTTCGTGCATTCCGGATATAGCTGCCTCTTGTCTATGGTAGCTTAGGTTTTGCTGTTCTGTTTATGTATATTTCAAAAGAACGTGTATTTATTCGTACCACCTTTGTAAATTCCAAGTCTTAGAAGCTGATGAGTCATACTACCATTTCTTGGGTCAATTTGTAAATGTTTAGCTAATTTTTTACTATTTTCTTATAATCTCTTTTGGATTAAATTTTTTGTTAGTTGGCTTACCTAGTGGATAGACTTAGGTTCCATCATGACTAGTGGTTTTTGGGTCATGACAAGGTGGTATTAGAGCACTAGGGTTGCAGGTTCTACGAGTCATGAGCAAGTGTCTAGTAGATTCCTGCGGATCGGTATGATGACGTCCATAACTATCTTCGGGAGGCTACAAGGCATTTATGAAATATTTTGCTTTCTTTTTTCCTTATTATGAGGCCTTGTTTCAGCTTGAAATCTACGACTTTGACTACTCCCTATCGCTCATATGTGGTGTTGTGCACTCAGTATTCCTTATGTGCCGACGATCGATGATGCTGCAGGTAGATTACGATATGTTGTCTAGACTAAGAAGTAGATGCATTGTTAAGTCTTATAGCCGTTAATTTGTGGTATGAGGCATGTTCATATGTCTTTTTGGTAAGAACAAATTTGGGAAGATTGGCTGGTGGCCTAGCTATTGTGAATAAGGTGGGTTCATGGCAAGTTATTGATTTGAGTATAATTGGTGTGTCATATCCTACATTATGAGTTTGGATCATGCGTCTCGTGTGAGGTTTCCATTTAGTGGAGTGCATATGTGATCATTTTAGAGAATTTAGGGAAGTTCTTTGACTATTGCAATGATGGTTAAGCACTTGGAAGAGTCTTTAGGGCGTTCTTTGACCAGTAATGCATGAGTTTTTGAAGTATTCAGCTAAATAGTCGTGCGGGATATGGGCATAATGTGAAGATATGGTACTTTGGGGTGACGATGAGGTAATCTCTGGCTTCGATCTTAGGGGTAGAGTCTTATAATGACGATCATATTGTAGGATCATGGACCGTATCAGTTTCCATACCGAGATATTGCTTGGTTATTTCTTTGGATGGTCATTTGCTATGAAGCACGGGTTGTTCTATGTGTATTAGTTGTGTATTGGAGATCAGAGTAAGATGAGTATTTATCGAGAAGGTTCTGGAGATTGTGTATCATTTAAGGATTTTTGAATTTGTCTGCGGGCGAGCTTGAAAACGGTAGCGAATGGTAATCGGATCTGCGACACTTCTTTGTAAAGGAAGGTCTACATATCAATGTTTGAGTTATGCAAGAAATGGATTCGGGTTCCTAGGAAGTTCCCTTAGGGCGGTCATATCAGATTGAGTTACTTTTGGGTTGGTAGTTTGCGTGAGTTGATTGAGTTAGAGGCTATTTGTTCTGATTACTTGGTTATGTGTTACTATGTTCCGGAGAATTTATCATGGTTATGACCATAGCCGGAGTTGATGTTTTCTACAGGTATAGAAGCTATATTGTGTGTGGTAGTGTTCTCCTAGATTGAGTTAACTGAAAGATTCTCGGGTTATGAGGTGTTCAATTTGCTTATGGTTCAGAGTTGATTATGAGACTTTTGTAGTCTTGTAAATAAGCATGTTAGATGCGATGCGTGGTGTGGGGTTGAAAGGTTTCATCTACAAGGATGTATATAGTTTTGGAGGGAAGAATATGAGTTCTTGATGACACGATCGATTTCGGGTGTTTAAGGTCTTGCTGGCACTATATGTTCCCACGAGAAGAAAGTTTGCTTGTTGGCAGGTACATTGCGTTTTTACTTATGAGTATTTTTTCCTAAGGTGAAGGGTATGAGTTATGTGTCAAGCATATGAGTAGTGGTGTTGAGATTGGATAAGAAGATTATGGTATTCGTAAGGGTCAGATACTAGATGTTCTCATTGGCAGACAATTCCTTGATTGCGAGTTATGAAAAAATGTCGAGGATTCGATGATGGATAGTAGGTGTTATGGAAAGGATGCTATGGCCTTTTGGAAGGTTAACTGCATGTTTGGGAGATGATCGGAAATTGGTTTGGGGGTTGCTTTTGAGCCTAATGAGAATGTGTATTTTGTATCGGATAGAACCTATTTGTTCTTGCATATTTGTTGCTATATGTATATGTTCATGTCTTTACCTTGAGCTTTTATTGTTGCAATCTTAGTTCAGATGTGACTTGTTTCTCTTATTCTGTCAAAAATCTCTATATCAATTGTTATTGTATCGCTCATACCTTCTCTCTGTTTAACTTGCAAATATCATGCCTATTTCCCTGCTTTTATAAGTACACTCATGTCATATCTATTCTGTTGCACTTGTCAGTCATTCATGCCTCTACTTGTTAACTTGTAAAGATCATGTGTTTCCTTCTTATTTATTATACTTGTATATAGTCCTTCACCATGCTAGTCAGTTGAAGTTGATATTCCTTGTTTCGAATTTCTATCATCATTCACATGCTTTCCGCTTAGTCTTCTACTGTTGCCCATATGGTTGTCCTTCTTCATTATTGCTAGTTGCGTATTTCCTACCTTATAATTCATGTTATCGATATTTTTGTCATCTGGTTGGTTCTGTTATATGTATATTGGGTGACGATGATATAAAATACGAAAGATGTTGCCGTGCAATTGACTTGATATCTGGGTACATCCCTCATGCTATGAAAGTTAAGAATTGACTGCTGTGGTTTATTGGTTTCATTCTTAGGAAAGGATTGGTTGAGGTATTCGAGGTTTCCAAATTGTGATCTCTATTAACACTCGGTTATTGTTTTGCGTATCCATTTTCATGCATTCTTCTCTATTATTTTGTGGTTTAGTTCTATTGCTCATCCGTAATGTAGGTTTTATCAGTAAGTGTCTTTTAACTAAAAAGCCTCGTCACTATTTCGACGAGGTTAGACAAAATACTTACCAGTATATAAGGTCGGTTGTACTGATACTACATTTGTGTATGATGTGTACAGATTTCTTGAGTAGAGTTGCCAGTGAATGTTGGGTGCTGATTCTGAAGATGTTCGCGCATTCCAGATATAGCTTCCTCTTATCCAGGGTAGCTTAGGTTTTGCTATTCTGTTTATGTATATTTCAAAAGAACGTGTATTTATTCGTAATAGCTTTGTAAATTCCAAGTTTTAGAAGCTCATGAGTCGTACTACCATTTCTTGGGTCAATTTGTAAATGTTTAGTTAATTATTCACTATTTTCCTATAATATCTTTTGGATTGTATTTTTTGTTAGTTGGCTTACCTAATGGATCGACTTAGGTGCCATCATGACTAGTGATTTTTGGATCATGACAAGGTGGTATTAAAGCACTAGGTTTGCAGGTTCTACAAGTCATGAGCAAGTGTCTAGTAGATTCCTACGGATCGGTATGATGACGTCCATACCTATCTTCGGAAGGCTACAAGGCATTTAGGAAAAAAAATTGCTTTCTTTTTCCTTATCATGAGGCCTTATTTTAGCTTTAAATCTACGACTTTGAATCCTCCGGATCGCTCATATTTTGTATTGTGCACTCAGTATTCAATATGTGCTGATGATCGATGATGATGCAGCTAGATTACGATGTGTTGTCTAGCCTGAGAAGCAGATGCAATGTTAAATATTCTAGTCATTCATTTGTAGTATGAGGCGTGTTCATATGTGTTGTTGGTAAGAACAGATTTGGGAAGATTGGCTGGTGGCCTTGCTATTGTGACTAAGGTGGGTTCATGGCAAGGTATTGATTTAAGTATAACTGGCCGGCCATGTCCTGCATGATGAGTTTGGAACGTGTGTCTCCTATGAGGTCAGGTTTCCATTCGGTGGAGTGCATTTGTGATCATTTTAGAGAATTTGGGGAAGTTGTTTGACTTTTGCAATGATGGGTAAGAGCTTGGCAGAGTCTTTGGGGCGTTGTATGACCAATATTGCATGAGTTTTTAAAGTATTCAGCTAAATTATTGTGCGGGATCGGGGCATGTTGTGAAGATATGGTACTTTGGGGTGCCGATTAAGTGATTTATAGCTTCGAGCTAAGTGGTGGAGTCTTCTAATGATGATCAGATTGTAGGGTCATGGACCGTATCAGTTTCCAGTCTGAGATATTGCTTGGTTATTTCTTTGGATGGTCATTTGCTGTGAAGCACGGGTTGCTCAATGAGTATTAGTTGTGTATTGGAGATTAGAGTAGGATGAATAGTTATCTAGAAGGTTCTGGAGATTATGTATCCTTTAAAAAATTTTGCATTAGTCTGCGAGCGGGCTTTAAAACGGTAGCGAATGGTAATCGAATCTGCGGAATTTCCTTGTAAAGGAAGGTCTACATGTCAATATTTCAGTGATGCAAGAAATGGCTTCGGGTTCCCAGGAAGTTCCCTTAGGGCAGTCATATCAGATTGAGTTACTTTCGGGTTGGTAGTCTGTGTGAGTCGATTGAGTTAGAAGCTATTGGTTCTGATTACTTGATTATGTGTTACTATGTTCCGGAGAATTTATCATGGTTATGACCACAGCCGGAGTTGATGTTTTCTACAAGTATAGAAGCTATATTGTGTGTGGTGGTGTTCTCCTAGATTGAGTTAAATGAAAGATTCTTGGGTTATGAGGTGTTCAATTTTCTTATGGTTCAGAGTTGATTATGTGACTTTCGTAGTCTTCTGAATTAGCATGTAAGAGGCAATGCGCGGTGTGTGGTTGAAAGGTTGCATGTACAAGGATGCATATAGTTATGGAGGGAAGGATATGAGTTCTTGATGACACGGTCAATTTCCGGTGTTTAAGGTCTTGCTGGCACTATATGTTCCTACCAGAGGAGAGTTCGCTTGTTGGCAAGTACGTTGTGTTTTGACTTATGAGTATTTGTTTCCCAAGGTGAGGGCGTATGAGTTATGTGTCAGGCATTTGAGTAGTGGTGTTGAGATTGGATAAGAAGATTATAGTATTCGTAAGGCTCAGATACTGGATGTTCTCGTTGGCAGACGATTCCTTGATTGCGAGTTGTGAAGAAATGTCGAGGATTGGATGATGGATAGTAGGTGTTATGGAAAGGATGCTATGGACTTTTGGAAGGTTAACTGCATGTTTTAGGGATGATCGGAAATTGCTTTGGGGGTTGCTTTTGAGCCTAATGAGAATGTGTATTTTGTATCAGATCGGATCTGTTTGTTCTTGCACATTTGTTATCATATGTATATGTTCATGTCTTTACCTTGAGCTATTATTGTTGCAATCTTAGTTCTGATGTGACTTGTTTCTCTTGTTCTGTCAAAAATCGCTATATCAATTGTTATTATATCGCTCATATCTTCTGTTTGCTTAACTTGTAAATATCATGCCTATTTCCGTGCTTTTATAATTACGCTCATGTCGTATCTATTCTGTTGCACTTGTTAGTCATTTAGGCCTCTGCTTGTTAACTTGTAAAGATCATGTGTTTCCTTATTATTTATTATACTTGTATTTATGGCTTCACCATGCTACTCAGTTGAAGCTGATATTCCTAGTTTCCAATTTCTCTCATCATTCACATGCTTTCGGCTTAGTCTTCTCATGTTGCCCATATGATTGTCCTTGTTCATTATTGCTAGTTGCGTATCTCCTACTTTTTAATTCATGTTATCGATATTTCTGTCATCTGGTTATTTCTGTTATACGTGTATTAGGTGAGGATGAGATAAAAATACGAAGGGTATTGCCGTGCAATTGACTTGATATCTGGGTACATCCCTCATGCTTTGAAAGTTAAGAATTGATTGTTGTGGTTTATTGGTTTCATTCTTAGTAAATGATTGGTTGAGGTATTTGAGGTTTCCAAATTGTGATCTCTGTTAACACTCGATTATTGTTTTGCGTATCCGTTTTCATGTATTGTTCTCGATTATATTGCGGTTTAGTTCAATTGCTCATTCGTAATGTAGGTTTTATCAATAACTGTCTTTTATCTAAAAAGCCTCGTCACTATTTCGAAGAGGTTAGACAAAATACTTTCCAGTATATGAGGTTGGTTGTACTGGTACTACCCTTCTGTATGATGTGTACAAATTTCTAGAGTAGAATTGCTGGTGAATATTGGGGTAGGGGTAAGGTCTGCGTACATATTACTCTCCTCAGACCCCACCTGTGGGATTATACAGGGATGTTGTTGTTGTTGTTATTGTTGTAGTTGCTGGTGAATGTCGGGTGTTGATGATGAAGATGTTTGCGCATTCCAGATATTGCCGCCTCTCGTCCATGGTAGCTTAGGTTTTGCTATTCTATTTATGTATCTTTCAAAAGAACGTGTATTTATAAATTCCAAGTCTTAGAAGCTCATAATTCGTACTACCATTTCTTGGGTCAATTTGTAAATGTTTAGCTAATTCTTTACTATTTTCCTATAATCTCTTTTGGATTGTATTTTTTGTTAGTTGGCTTACCTAGTGGATCGGCATAGGTTCCCTTATGACTAGTGCTTTTTCGGTCATGACAATGTGCTATTAGAGCACTAGGTTCGCTAGTTCTACGAGTCATGAGCAATTGTCTAGTAGATTCCTGCGGATCGGTACGATGACGTCCATACCTATCTTCGGGAGGCTACAAAGTATTTAGGGAAAAAAATTCGCTTTCTTTTTTGCTTATCATGCGGCTTTGTTTCAACTTGAAATGTACGACTTTGACTCCTCCCAATAGCTCATATGTGGTGTTGTGAACTTAGTATTAGTTATGTGCCGACGATCAATGATGTTGCAGATAGATTACGATGTGTTGTCTAGCTTGAGAAGCAAATGCAGTGTTAAATCTTCTAGTCGTTCTTTTGTGGTATGAGGCGGGTTCATATATCTTGTTGGTAAGTACAGATTTGGGAAGATCGGCTGGTGGCCTAGCTATTTTGACCAAGGTGGGTTCATGGGAAGGTATCGATTTAAGTATAACTGGTGGGCCGTCTCCTGCATGATGAGTTTGGATCGTGTGTATCGTGTGAGGTTTCCATTCGGTAGAGTGCATATGTGTTCATTTCAGAGAATTTGGGGAAGTTGTTTGACTATTGCAATGATAGGTAAGCGCTTGGCAGAGTCTTTGGGGCATTCTATGACCAGTATTGCATGAGTTTTTGAAGTATTCAGCTAAATAGCCGTGCGAGATCGGGTAATGCTGTGAAGATATGGTACTTTGGGGTGCTGATGAGGTAATATATGGCTTCGAGCTAAGTGGTGCAGTCTTCTAATGATGATCAAATTGTAGGGTCATGGACTGTATCAGTTTCCAGACCGAGATATTGCTTGTTTATTTCTTTGGATGGTCATTTGCTGTGAAGCACGGATTGCTCAATGCGTATTAGTTGTGTATTGGAGATCAGAGTAAGATGAGTAGTTATCGAAAAGGTTCTGGAGATTATGTATCCTTTAAGGTTTTTTGAATTTGTCTGCGAGCGGGCTTGAAAACAGTTGCTAATGGTAATCGAATTTGCTGCATTTCCTTGTAAAGGAAGGTCTACATGTCAATGTTCTAGCGATGCAAGAAATGGCTTCGGGTTCCTAGGAAGTTCCCTCAGGGCGGTCATATCGGATTGAGTTACTTCCGGGTTGGTAGTCTGTGTGAGTCGATTGAGTTACAGGCGATTGGTTTTGATTACTTGCTTATGTGTTACTAAGTTTCACAGAATTTATCATGGTTAAGACCACAGCAGGAGTTGATGTTTTCTATAGGTATGGAAGCTATATTGTGTGTAGTGGTGTTCTCCTAGATTGAGTTAAATGAAAGATTCTCGGGTGATGAGGTGTTCAATTTGCTTATGGTTCAGAGTTGATTATTAGAATTGCGTAGTGTTGGGAGTTAGCATGTTACAGGCGATGCGCAGTATGGGGTTGAAAGGTTGTATGTACAAGGATGCATATTGTTTTGGAGGAAAGGATATGAGTTATTGATGACACGGTCAATTTCGGATGTTTAAGGTCTTGTTGGCACTATATTTTCCTACCAAAGGAGAGTTCGCTTGTTGGCAGGCACATTGTGTTTTGACTTATGAGTATTTGTTTCCCAAGGTGAGGGGGTATGAGTTATGTGTCAGGCATTTGAGTAGAATTGTTGAGATAGGATAAGAAGATTATTGTATTTGTAAGGCTCAGATACAGAATGTTCTCGTTGGTAGACTATTCCTTGATTGCGAGTGGTGAAGAAATGTCGAGGATTGGATGATGGATAGTAGGTGTTATGGAAAGGATGCTATGGACTTTGGGATAGTTAACTTCATGTTAGGGGGATGATGGGAAATTGGTTTGGGGGTTGATTTTGGGCCTAATGAGAAAGTATATTTTGTAAAGGATCGGACCTGTTTGTTCTTGCGCAATTGTTACTATATGTATATGTTCATGTCTTTACCTTGAGCTGTTATTGTTGCAATCCTAGATCTGATGTGACTTGTTTCTCGGGTTCGGTCAAAAATCTCTATATCAATTGTTATTGTATCGCTCATATCTTCTGTTTGTTTAACTTGCAAATATCATGCCTATTTCCATGCTTTTATAATTACACTCATGTCGGGTAATGCTGTGAAGATATGGTACTTTGTGGTGCCGATGAGGTGATATATGGCTTCGAGCTAAGTGGTGCAGTCTTCTAATAACGATCAAATTGTAGGGTTATGGACCGTATCAGTTTCCAAACTGAGATATTGCTTTGTTGTTTCTTTGGATGGTCATTTGCTGTGATGCACGGGTTGCTCAATGCGTATTAGTTGTGTATTGGAGATCAGAGTAAGATGAGTAGTTATCGAGAAGGTTCTGGAGATTATGTATCTTTTAAGGAATTTTGAATTTGTTTGCGGGTGGGCTTGAAACCAGTAGTAAATGGTAATCGGATCTGCGACATTTCCTTGTAAAGGAAGGTCTACATGTCAAAGTTCGAGTGATGCAGGAAATGGCTTCGGGTTCCTAGGAAGTTACTTCTGGGCGGTCATATCGGATTGAGTTACTTTCGGGTTTGTAGTCTGCATGAGTCGATTGAGTTAGAGGCGATTGGTTCTGATTACTTGATTATGTGTTACTAAGTTCCGGAGAATTTATCATGGTTATGACCATAGCCGGGTCATAGAAGCTAGAGGTTGATGTTAGAGGTTGATATTTTCTACAAGTATAGAAGCTATATTGTGTGTGGTGGTGTTCTCCTAGATTGAGTTAAATGAAAGATTCTCGGGTGATGAGGTGTTCAATTTTCTTATGGTTCAAAGTTGATTGTGAGACTTTCGTAGTATTGTGAGTTAGCATGTTAGATGCGATGCGCGGTGTGGGGTTGAGAGGTTGCATGTTCAAAGTGTTTAAGGTCTTGCTGGCACTATATGTTCCCACCAGAGGAGAGTTCGCTTGTTGGCAAGTACATTGTGTTTTGACTTATGAGTATTGTTTTCCCAAGGTGAGGGGGTATGAGTTATGTGTCAGGCATTTGACTAGCGATGTTAAGATTGGATAAGAAGATTATTGTATTCGTAAGGCTCAAATACTGGATGTTCTCCTTGGCAGACTATTCCTTTATTGCTAGTTGTGAAGAAATGTCGAGGATTGGATGATGGATAGTAGGTGTTATGGAAAGGATGCTATGGACTTTTGGAAGGTTAACTGCATGTTTGGGGAATGATCGAAAATTGGTTTAGGGGTTACTTTTGAGCCTAATGAGAATGTGTATTTTGTATCGGATCAGAACTGTTTGTTCTTGCGCAGTTGTTACCATATGTATATATTCATGTCTTTACCTTGAGTTGTTATTGTTGCAATCTTAGATCTGATGTGACTTTTTTCTCTTGTTCTGTCAAAAATCTCTATATCAGTTGTTGTTGTATCGCTCATATCTTCTATTTGTTTAACTTGTAAATATCATGCCTATTTCTCTACTTTTATAATTACACTCACGTCGTATCTATTCTGTTGCACTTTAGTACAAGTCCTTTTTTCCCTGTTAGTCATTCATGCCTCTACTTGTTAAGTTGCAAAGATCATGTGTTTCCTTCTTATTTGTTATACCTATATTTAGGCTTTTACCATGCTAGTTATTAGAAGTTGATATTCCTTGTTTCCAAATTTCTATCATCATTCACATGCTTTCCGCTTAGTCTTCTATTGTTGCCCATATGGTTGTCCTTGTTCATTATTACTTATTGTGTATTTCCTTCCTTGTAATTCATGTTGTCAGTATTTCTATCATCTGTTTAGTTCTGTTATATGTATATTGGGTGAGGATGAGGTAAAAGCACAAACGGTGTTGTTGTACAATTGAATTTGATATCTGGGTACATTCCTAGGCCACGTGGTATCGAGTGAGGGTATTCAGGTGGATCTGAAGAAAATAAAGGCCATGCAGAGTTGTCCCAGACCATCCTTAGTACAGAGATCCGTAGTTTCCTTGGCATGGCGGGTTACTACCGTCGCTTTGTGGAGGGGTTTTCATCGATTGCTGCCCCTATGACCAGGTCGACCCAGAAGGGTGCTCCGTTCTAGTGGACGGAGGAGTGTGAGGCGAGCTTTCAGAAGCTCAAGACAACTTTGACCACAACCCTAAATTTGATACTACCTACAGGTTCGGGTCTTATACGGTTTATTGTGATGCCTCGAGTATTGACCTCGGAGCGGTGTTGATGCAGGACGGTAGGGTGATTGCCTACGCGTCCAGATAGTTAAATGAGAAAAATTATCCAGTCCACGACCTTGAGTTAGCCACCATTGTTCACGCCCTAAAGATCTAGCGCCATTATTTATATAGTGTGCGTTGTGAGATTTATACTGACCATCAGATCTTGCAACACCTGTTCAAGCAAAAGGATCTAAATTTGCGCTAGAGGAGGTGGTTAGAGTTGCTGAAGGACTATGATATCACTATTTTATATCACCCGGGCAAGGCCAATTTGGTGGCCGATGCTTTGAGTAATCGGGCGGAGTGTTTGGGGAGTCTGGCTTATATACTAACATCGGAGAGGCCTATGGCGATGGATGTTCGGGCCTTAGCCAACCAGTTTGTGATATTGGATCTTTCGCAGACCAGCTGGGTTCTAGCTTGCGTGGTTTCTCGGTCTTCTTTATTTGATTGTATCAGGGAGCGACAGTATGATGACCCTCATTTGCTTTTCGTCAAGGACAAGGTTCAGCACGGTGATGCCAGAGATTCAACTATTGGTGATGATGGGGTATTGAGGATGTAGGGTCAGATATGTGTACCCAATGTTGATGGGCTTCGGGAGTTGATTCTGGAGGAGGCCCATAGCTCGCGGTATTCCATTCATCCGGGTGCTGTGAAGATGTATCAGGATTTGAGGCAGCACTACTGGTGGAGGCGGATGAACAAATATATAGTTGGATTTGTAGCTTGGTGCCTCAACTGTCAACAGGTGAAGTATGAGCACTAGAGACCGGGTGGGTTGCTTCAGCAGATAGAGATTTCGGAGTGGATGTGGTAGCGGATCACTATGGACTTTATAGTTGGGCTCCCACGGACTTTGAGAAAGTTCGATGCTTTTTGGGTGATTGTGGATCAGTTGACCAAGTCCGCTCACTTCATCCCTGTGTGTACTACTTATTCTTCGGAGTTGTTGGCGGAGATCTATATCCGGGAGATTGTTCGTGTGCATGGTATTCCAGTTTCCATCATTTCAGATAGAGGTACCCAATTCACATCATGATTTTTCAGAGCCGTTCAGGATGACTTGGGTACTCGGGTGGAGTTAAGTACAACATTTAACCCTCAAAAGGACAGACAATCCGAGCACATTATTCAGATTCTTGGGGATATGCTCTGCGCATGTGTGATTGAGTTTGGGGGGACTTGGGATCAGTTCTTGCCATTGGCAGAGTTTGCATACAAAAACAGCTATCAGTCCAGCATTCAGATGGCACCGTATGAGGCTTTATATGGGAGACGGTGTACATCCCCGATGGGTTCGTTTGAGCCGGGTGAGGCTAGATTTTTGGGCACAGACTTGGTTCAGGATGCTTTGGAGAAGGTTAAGGTAATTCAGGATAGACTCCATACAGCCCAGTCCAGACAAAAGAGTTATGCGGACCGGAAGGTTCGTGATGTTTCCTATATGGTTGGAGAGCGGGTTCTGCTTCGGGTTTCGCCTATGAAGGGTGTTATGAGATTTGGGAAGAAAGGAAAGTTGAGTCTGAGGTTTATTTGCCCTTTTGAGATATTGAGGCGTGTTAGGGAGGTTTCTTATGAGCTTGCCTTACCTCCCACCTTGGCAGGAGTTCATCCGGTATTTCATGTTTCGATGCTCCTGAGGTATCATGGTGATCCGTCGCACGTGTTGGATTTCAGTTCAGCCTAGTTGGACAAGGATTTATCTTATGTTGAGGAGCCAGTGGAAATATTGGACAGATAGGTTAGAAAGTTAAGGTCAAAGAACATTGCATCGGTAAAGGTTCAGTGGCGGGGTCAGCCGGTCGATGACGCGACCTAGGCCGAGTAGGATATGCATAGCCGTTACCCTCATCTTTTCACTACTTCAGGTATGTCTCTATGCTCATTCAAGGACGAATGAATATTTAAGTATAGGGGGATGTGATGACCCGGTCGGTCGTCTAAAGAATTTACGCCCCGATCCCCTGTTATCTACTTTCCCTATGTTTATTTCTGCTATTTTGAATTGCTGGGATATTTGGTTTTGAGTTTTGGAGAGTTTTGGGACACTAAGTCCCTAAATGAAAGCTTAAGTGTTGGAAATTTGACCGTAGTCGGAACAGTGTGAAGACGGCCTCGGAATGGAAGTCTAATGGTTCCGTTAGCTCCGTTGGGAGATTTCGGGCTTAGGGGCGTGTTCGGATTGTGTTTTGGAGGTCCGTAGCTAATTTAGGCTTGAAATGCCGAAAGGTCGAATTTTGAAGTTTCCGGTTAGATGGTGAGATTTTGCTCCGAGAGTCGGAATGGAATTCCGGAAGTTGGAGTAGATCCGTAGTGTTGAATGTGACGTGTGTGTAAAATTTCTGGTCGTTTAGATGAGGATTGATAGACTTTTTGATCGAAAGCGTATTTCTAGAGTTTTGGAGTTCTTAGGCTTGAATCCGTGGTAGATTTGTCGTTTCGATGTTGTTTTAGACGTTTTAAGGATTTTTTCAAATTTGTACAGTGGTATTAGACTTGTTGGTGCCTTTGGTTGAGGTCTCGGGGGCCTCGGGATGATTTCGCAAGGTCGATAGAAGGATTTTGGAGTTTGGAGTTGCAGCTTCAGCACCAGGTTTTCTGCCATAACCGCACTTGCGAGTTTGGGACTGCAGGTGAGGCGCGGTAGAAGCGGCTCAGTGGTTGCAGAAGCGAAAATGAGGAAGGGGGCCAGGAACCATAGAAGCGGCATAAGGAACCGCACCTGCGTGACCGCAGATGTGGATTTTGGATCGCAGGTGCGAGATGGAATTTATAAGTGAAAACCGTTGTATGCGGCAAAAATCAAAAGACTTATTTTCTTGCTATCAAGTCATTTCGAAGGGATGCCTCGATACCCCGAGGAAGTGGCGCCACGGCTGAGTCCCCTCCCTCGGGGCTCATCGAGGCCCGAATCAGAGAAGACGGAGATCGAAGCCATGGCAGAAGGGGAAGCTCCTAAGGCATACGGCTAAGTCTGACATGGCCGGCCTATCCAGAGCCTATGCTGAGGCTTCGCGTCAAGACATCCCATCTCCATACTTTATAATTAATGCCCATGTACTAGTAGCCGAGGTCCTCTCCTATATAAAGGGAACTCACACTACCTTGTAAGCGGTTGATGTTGCTCCATTTTCTCCACAAGTGCAATAATATATCTCTCCCTCTCTCTTCTTTCTAAACTCGCTCTCACTGGCCCGAGGCCACTTTAATATTTATCGCTTTCCTACTTGTTCTTCATTTTATCACTTGGTATTGGCCATATAGAGCTTTGCTTGATCATAACCTAACTGTTATCCCATTCCCGACTATCCCCGATACCTCGAGCTCGGCCCTGACATTAGCCCGTATCTCCACGGTAAAACACGCCCGTACAGTAAGCCTTTAGGTTTGGTTATTGCCCCGTTCCTAGCTTGCATTTCATCATTTAACATCATATTCTTAGCATCAACTGTTCTAACAACTAGCTCGAGAATAGATCAAATATTTTTAGAGTCCCATTTATAAATTTAATTGTTGTTACCCTTTTCACGGTAAACAATTTGGCGCCCACCGTGCGGCTAAAAATAATAGTGATTATTTTCTTGCTGGTTTCATTGCACAAACACACATTATCTTTCACACTTTTTTCTTGTCCAAAGATCTCTTAATTTCAAGCCAAAATGTCTGGCTTGGTAAACAGAGTCGAGAACGACTATCTCGAAAACCACGGGGAAAATGGCGAGGCTATCCCCGTCGCTGGAGCACCACCACAGAATCTCGATAACATGCACGGACCGATTCTAGCAGACGCATATTCGTAGGACGCACAACAAGTCGAGGAAACCTCTCACACCGAAAGGAGCATACGGCACAATGACCGACAAGAAGCTCAAAAAAACCCGGCCCGGGAAGAATAGGAAGTTAGTCTTCATGCTATTTTTGAAATGTTGCAGGCACAACAATTGGCCATTTCCCAGTTGCAAAGCCATCCGAAGACTCCCAGCAAAGTAGCACTAGAGACAACTCCCCCCGTCGAGCAAGTACTCGAATGGTCAAGCAATAATGGGTCAGTGGCTGACCCTGCCATAGTGAAGATGCTCGAGGATCTCACCAAAAGGATCAAATCGGGTGAGAAAATGATTGCAGCCAACAAAAAAAGAACGAGATCTACAACTCTAGGGTCGATCAGATCCCGGGTGCGCCCCCGATCCTCAAGGGTTTGGATTCGAATAAGTTCATACAGAGGCCATTCCCGGAGGAAGCGGCTCCGAAACCCATTCCAAAGAAGATCAGAATGCCAGAACTCCCAAAATACAGCGGGACCACAGATCCCAACAAACACTTCACCGCCTACACGTGCGCGGTAAAGGGCAACGACATAAAAAATGATGAGATAAAGTTAGTACTGTAGAAGAAATTTGGAGAAACGCTCTGGAAGGGTGCCATGATGTGGTACCACAACCTGGCTCCCAATTCCATAGATTCATTCGCCATGGTGGTAGACTCCTTCGTAAGGGCGCACGTCGGCGCCATCAAGGTAGCAACAAGGCAGTCCGACATATTCAATATTAAGCAAAAGGAGAACAAAATGCTGTGAGAATTCATGTCTCGTTTTTAGACAGAACGAATGGAGCTCCCCCGGTCTCTGGCGACTGGGCAGTACAAGCCTTAACTCAAGGCTTGAATGAACGAAGCTCGGTGGCATCAAGGCCACTAAAAGAGAATCTGATCGAGTGTCCTATTGTAACATGTTCGGACGTCCACAACCGATACTAGTCAAATATCAGGGTTAACAACGACCAGCTGGGAGCCCCTTCGGGCTCAGTATACCCAAGCAAGTTTTTGGCGAAGGAGTCAAGATCGAACAAATAAAGGTACCAGCCATACCCCAATGATAGGAGAAATGCTCCAACGCGCAATTCGCCCCGTAACGGCTGATCGGTAAACCAAGGGCAGAACCCTCGGGGACCCCTTAATAGGGGTGGCTTTGACAGGTACACGGGGCCAACAGGGGCACCCCGCCTATCAAAGTACAGCATCATCGTCGATGTATCAGACATTGTGTCCGCCATTAGCGAAATTAGGGATGCCAGATGGCCCAGACCATTACAATTGGATCCTTACCACAGGACCTACAATTTGATTTGCAAGTTTGACAACTCGCACAGACATCGAACCGAAGATTACAGGCAGCTCCGAGAGGAAGTGGCCCGATTGCTCGATATCGGGCACCTTCGGGAACTTCTCAGCAGCAGGGACTAAAAATCAATCGCGATAAGGAGAAATAGCAAAGAGGAACAAAATAGACGAGCCTCAACACGTCGTCCACATGATTTTTTGATGATCTCCCCAAACGCGTTCAAATAAAGGACCACTTAGCAACCGCCGAATAAGGGCCAGAACTCAAGAAACGCCGTCTCCACCAAGGTATAATCGCCCATCCCTCTTTCCATTTTCTACCTCACGGTAACTCTTGTGCAGGACAACGACCAAGGTAATCGGGATGATACCCCTGCTCAAAGATTCTGAGGCTTCAAAGCGTCTGTTGTACACTTTTCCTTTGATCAGATTTGTTATCCCGAAACGGGTTTTTAACAAGGCAACATCGACGCACTTGCCAAAAAGGATTTAGCAAGCCTACGAGACTTTCTTTACGATCGGCCCCATGCCGGGAAATGACGAACGAGGCTCTGATAAGAAGCAATGTACCGGATCGAATAGTCATAAGAGTCGTGCCCGCACGGGCTGAGCTCGTAACATCAAAGTAGCACGTATTTATGGCATATATTTACACCAAGCAAAAAGGAATATCGTTCGGCATCTCGTACTCCAGAAAAAGGGGATTTTAACATGATCACGGTGAAGACCTTTCCACCAAATGCGTCCCGAAATACTCGGAGACTTTGCGTCGACTATTCGGCACCCGCACGACCCCAGGGTCGGAACTCCGGGCTCATAAAGTTCCAGCAAGGTAACTCCGAGCTCATGAATAATGGCCTTCAAGCCTTAGCAAGCTCGATGACTTTGAGACTGTCGCCAATCGCCATGTACTGGAAAATCCAAAACTATAAGACCTCGAGCAAGTAGACTCAGTGTAACGAGATCTATTCTACAAACTGTAAGACCCTATCACGCATGACAAACTCTAAGACCTCAATAGGCATGATAAAACTGTAAGACCTCAACAAACATGATTAAACTATAAGACCTCAACAGGCATGACAAACTGTAAGACCTCAACAGGCGTGATAAGAATCCCGAAAGGGCATACCCTCGGTGTAGACGCCTAAACTATCACTCTGGATAAAAAATGGCTCCGGCCAAATACATATGACTATGGTCAATACGGCCGATACAGCGAAAATAACGCGACTCGGGGACACTCGATCATCGCTAAACAAAATTGTAGGCCACTACTTCGAATATACATCGGAAAGAACTGGTTAAAATAGGCTTCCCTCAACAGGAAAAAACGAGCTTCGACCACGTCAGCTCCAAATCACAAGGCATCGATCTACTTGACCTACGAGCTAAAAACCTTTTGGGGTGCTCAAACATCAACAATAATGACTTAAAATCGAGGTTCTTCTGGAACCAACGATGGGTCAAGCAAAATTATTTCAAAAGACCTTAAGGAGCGGAAAACAAAGCCTACAAAAAGCCCACGGGCAAAACAGCATAAGAGCCATTGTCGCCAGCCAAACGAGCCTCCGGGCCGCACACTAAAATGTCTCTATGACCAAACAGCGTAAGAGCCATTGTCGCCAGCTTGAAAATTGACAACTTGAGGATTAAAATGAGCTCGAATCGTAACCCGATTCGGAGAGCGAATCCAAAATAGATAACTATACAAGCCTCTGGGCCACATATTAAAAGGTTTGAACGACCAAAATAGCGTAAGAGGCACTATCGCCGGTCTGAAAATTGAAAGAACTTTAAGGGTCAATTAAAGCTCGAATCGCAACATGACTCAGAGACTGGACCTGAAATAGTTTAAACAACAAACGCCCGAGGACAATAAAGAAAGGCCATTGTTGTCCACCCGTATAGGCAAGAAAGAACTTAAGGGTCAAGTAAAAGCTCTAATCACAATGAGACTTAGAGACTGGACCCAAAATAGTTGAAACAGCAAATGCCCAAGGGCAAAAATGAGAACAATCACCATCCGCCCGCACGGGCACAGATGACCGAAGGTTAGGCAAGCTCGAGACAAGGCCTGACTTAGAGACTGAGCCTAAACAACTGGGCAAAGCACAAAGGCCCCAACGCCTCCTCACGTCAAAGGTCACACTTAAAATCCCCCGGGCCTACCTGATTAGTTTCAGACATACGGGGCTCCCACCAAAAACGGAAGCCAGCCCACCTGGTTAAAAGCAATATAGAAAGAGATGCAGAAGAAATAAAGCTTCAAGTTTCCTCTTATCTTACATATGCAAAAAAGGCGCACTCTCCATCTACAAACATGCTCTACAAGTATCAAATACAAAGTGAAAAAATAATGAAATCTACACTCCGCTCCAAAAGGCTACAGCCTTCTGCATTTGCTCTCAGCAGCGTCAGCAAGAAATGACCGAGCGTCACGCTCGTTAGCCCTTGCTAGAGCCAATTCCTTCGAGAGAACGAAGACTCTTGCGCTGATCTCCTCGAGTACCTCTCTTCGGGATCTGCAACGAACAAATTCCTCGATCTTATTCTCCTGGTCGAGGGCCTGCTTCAACTCGGCATGGGCATCAGTAGTGTCCTTCATACGAATCGCCATCTCCTGATACCCTTGGTTTGGCTTAGTGTCGTTTCAGCCCGGGCATCGATTATCACGGCCCTGATCTTCGAGAGATTAAACTCAAGTTTCCTGATCATACCTGCTTGAACTATAGCGTTGTCAAGGGCCAAGCGGAGTTGGGCTTCGAAGGCAGGGACCTTGGCCAAAGCGCCTGCCTCCTCTAAATCTTGAGCTTGCACCTAACCCCTTAGCTCACCACAAGCATTTCTGACGCGGTCGATGTCGCCCTTGAGGTACTCCAAGGCCTCCGTCTTTTTCTGCAGCTAAAATTTACAAAAAAGGGGTTATCCTTAAGGTCCAAAAGGAGCTAAGCACGTGCCACAAATGGTTACCTTATCCACCAAATAGCTCTCGGAATTCGAGATCCGATACGCCTCATATAGCCAATGTAGCAACTCAACCTCCTTCTCCTCGCTAAGGAGCCTAAGGGACTCGCCCTCGTCTAGAATTTTTCGAAGCCTGGCCCCTTGACGGAGCAGCTAAGACCTAAGCCTATCACAGGCCTGCAAAGGGAAAACTCAATAAAGGGAGGAGGACGCGGAATACAGGAAAACTGCGCCTAAACTCACCACGAAGTGAAGCCAGCGGACTTACTCGAAGTTAGAGCACACTCATGTTGATCCTGCCTCTTCGGCCTCAGGAGAACCAACCTCGGGCAAAGAATATTCACTTGGAGGAACCGCCGTTTTGGAATCAAATACTCCGAGAACAGCAGGCTCCATCACACTGCGGGTGCCAATACCATTTATCGCCATCGTCCCTCGGCTCAGAGGTCGATGCCTCCTTCCCCCCTTCGAAAGAGCACAAGAATTTTCTTAGCATCAACTGCTCTAACTACTAACTCAAGAATAGATCACGTATTTTTAGAATCTCATTTATAAATTTAGTTGTTGTTACCATTTTCATGGTAAACAACCACAGAAGCGATTCCACGACCACAAAAGCGGTATTGCAGATGCGATTGTTGGATCGCAGATGCGGGATTTCTAGGCAGAAAATAGGAAGTTTCGAGGGTTTAGTTTCAAAAGTTGGAAATTCGATTTGGAGCTCGGGAAAGGGCGATTTTGAGAGGAAATTGAAGAGGAGATCAGTGGGTAATAATTCTTTAACCCTTTCTAGTTATATTCCATCAATCTATAGTTAGTTTCATCATTTAATTTCAGATTGGAGATGAAAATTGGGGAAAAGTTGGAAGAAAGCATTTAGACCTAAAATTTGACTTTTGATTGGGAATTTGACCTTAGATTTGGATAATTTTTGTATACATGAATTCGTGAAAGTGTGAGGATTCTGAAAATATAGATTTTACCTGATTCCGAGACATGGGCCCGAGGGGCATTTTGGTCATTTTACCTAATTTCGCATATTATCTTAGAATTTAATTATAGAATCAGTTACTTGAAGTATTATTTACATTATGCAATTGAATTGAATAGATTTGGGCCATTTGTGGCCAAATACTCGTGGCAAGAATGTGATTTCCAGTTGATTTTGAGCTGGTTCGAGGTAAGTGGCTTGCCTAACCTTGTGTGGGGACCTTCCCCTTAGGATTTGGTATATTTGGTAATTAAAATGCCTTGTGCGTGAGGTGACAAGTGTGTACTTGTTCTAATTGTTGGAAATTCGATTTTCATTAAGTAATTTCTAGTATGTTTCCTTTCCTATTTTTATTACTTGCACTATTAAGCCCGTTGTTAGCTTAGAAAAGCATGTCGAAGTGACTTAATTGTTTTACTTTCTCAAACTGCCGTACCTGAATTCTGTGCAATATGCTAGACTAGAATTACTTGTTTGCCTTAATATGGAATTTGCCATTTCTAAATATTTTCCTGTTGTTGCTGCGTATTTACATTGGGACTACGGATGTGGGATTCCGGTAGCTCCCCCTTGTCTGCTTATTTTGGGACTACGGATGTGAGATTTCGGTAGATCCCCCTACACAGTTATATGGAACTACGAGAATCCACACGGTAGATTCCCCCAGTACTGGGTATTTACATTTGGGACTACGGAACGGGATTCCGGTATATCCCTGCGCACTAAAAGTTGGACTACAGGACGGGATCCCGGGAGATCCATTGGATATGTAAATTTGGGACTACAGGACGGTATCCTGCGAGATCCTCGATTGTTATTTTGGTGTTGGACCATATTTCATTCTGTGTTTACCTTGTCTCTATAATAGTTGTTGTTGCCCTTTATATCTGGTGTTACTTTTATTGCTGTACTTATTTATACTGTTCCGTTCTACAATGTTGAACTTTATATTTTATTTAACCTCATTAGGGCCCCGACATTCCTCGTCATTACCCGACCGAGGTTAGGCTTGGGACTTACTAAGTACTGCTATGGTGTACTCATGCCTTTTCTGCGCATGTCTTTCATGTGCAGATCCAAGTGCTGTGACTCAGTCCTACCACCCTTGAGGCGAGGCGACTGCTCCAGCGACTTTGAGGTATATCTACCGCGTCCGCAGACCGAAGAGTCCCTTTCTATTCTCGCTTTTAAGTAGTAGCCCTTTTGTATTTCTGCGCTTGTTAGACATTCTGGAGTTAAACACTATTAGATATTCAAAGTCTTGTAGTTTCATGAGATTCCAGGTTTTGGGAAATCGTATTAGTTTTTGAGAAGTTGTATTGTATATGCCGAGCGGCATTTTAAATACTGTTTCATTCGGTTATTTTGGCTTTTAATTATTTCTTCCGCAAGTTTCGTTTATTTTTCGCATTTGTTAGGCTTGCCTTGTCGTAGAGACTAGGTCGTCACGACAGTTCATGGAGGGCGAACTAAGGTCGTGACAACATCCAACTACAATGTTCCATCTACACAAAAAATACAAAACGACCTTGAGATATTAACATAAATATTAACATATACACTACCATATTAGGTTGTAACATTCAATTTGAACATGATTTACATTGTACTTTAAGAGATTCAAACTTTATTATTTAAATTGCATATTACTAGTTAAACTTAAATTAAGTTATAATGAAAATATAAATTTAAATATTAACAAATTCAAGAAGCATGTACAACCAAAATTTAAAAGTTTAATAATGATCAAAACACTAAATAAAAAAATAAAAGAAACTACAACAAATATAATTAACGATATATTATTCCATTAAAACTCTAACAAATAAATCAAAATATAGCAAAAAATGTCATAATTTATAAATTCATCAAAAGAAGCACAAATTGTTAATTCAAGTCGGAATGTTAATTTAAGTTGCTAATTAAACTTGCTTTAACTTTTAGTGAATATAATATCAATATATTTCAACCTACAATCTAAAGATTAAAATCTAACTAACAAGTAAAAAATTTCATGGACTTTAAACTAAACCCTAAGTATCTCAACACTTTGAAACACTTGCATAAGTTATTTGCAAGATTCTTCTTGAGCAATAAGGAAGAAGGGAGGAGTAAATATTGGGCCTAATGGCAAAACCTTTGTCTCCCTATGGAGGAAGGAGAATTATGCTTCGGATCCTTATTTGATGTATCTAGGGCATTGTTTGCCGAGCTATGGTGCAAATTTAGGACAACAAAGTCCTTGTGGTAAAACCTTACGTGGAACAAATATTGCCAGAAGGAGATACCAATAGTGGTACAGTTTAGGCAAGGTTCTTATGTTTGGAGGCAGATGTTAAATTCTAAGCAAGAGGTTGAACATGAGATTTGGTGGGAGATGAAATGTGGTACTACAACCGCTTAACATAAAACTTGAACAGGATTATGAGCTTTATTATGATGACCCGGTATGTCGTTTAGAGTTTTAAACCTTAAATCTGTATTTCAAAGACTTCAATAGCTTGTCTAAGCCTTCCTTGATTTGCGTGCGTAGTACGGATATTTTTCCAAAAAAATTTTATATTAAAAATTGATAAAATATAAAATTTTACCTTAAAAAATCATTTGAGATGACTTTGATCAAAATTTTGAGCAAATAGACTCGTATTTGTGTTTTTACGGTCCGCATGGGTCTCTATCATGATTTTGGACTTTGGCTTATGCTCGGAATCGAATTCGGAGGTCCCTAGCTCGAGTTATCGCTTTTTGTCGAAATCTGATAGTTAAAAGGCTTAATGACTTTGAAGTCTTGATCAATGTTCGACTTTATTGATATTGGGTCCATATTTTGGTTCCGAAATCCGTATAGGTCCATTACTCTATTTATGACTTGTTTGCCAAAGATGTTGAGAAACAAAGTTAGTTTGACGTGATTCGGATGTCTGGTTGTTACAATAGCAATTCTAAAGTTTTCTTGAAAATTTCATTTGATTTGGTATCTGATTCATAGTTCTAGGTGTTATTTTGGCAATTTGATCACGCGAGCAAGTTCGTATGATATTTATGAACTTGTGTGTATGTTTGTTTTGGAGACCCAAGGGCTCGGTGAATTTTAGATAGGCTAAGGAGTGAGTTTGGACGTAGGAAAATGTTGGTGTGCTTCAGTTCTGGTGCAGGTATCTGATCTCGCAATTGCGAAGTCAGGGTTCGCAATTGCGAGGAACTCAGGTTCCTATCTTGGTCGTAACTGCAAAGATAGCTGGCTCAACACTGGATTGCATTTGCGATCAAAAGGTCACATTTACGGATGGCCACTGTTCGCAATTGCGAACAAATCATCGCAATTGCGATTATAGAAGAAATGATGGGAATTCGCATTTGCGAAGAAAACCTAGTATTTTCGGGTTCGCAAGGTTGCAATTGCGACATCTACAACTGGTCAAAATCTGAGTTAGATGGAAATTTTCTCATTCTCTCAAATTTTCCCATGTAGAGAACCCTAGAGCCGATTTTCTCAAGATCCTTCTTCCTCAATTCATTGGTAAGTGATTCTAACCTATTTTCTTTCAATATTTCATTACATTTCATAACATTTTAACCTAAAATCTAGGATTTTCTTGGTGAAAATTGGGGGTTTGGGTAGAATTAGAGATTTTTGTAATATTGGAATTTAGACCTCAAATTGTGGTCGGATTTTGAAACAAATTACATAACCGAGCTCGGGGCTGAATGAATAATCGGGTTTTGGTCTGAATTTCGAGTTTTGACCAAGGGGGCCCGAGAGTTGGCTTTTGTTGATTTTTTCAACAATGACCTAAATTGAACCTTTTTTATTCGTGGGTAGATCCTAAGGCTCATTTTGAATGGTTTGGTTGATAATTTGCTAGATTTAGTTGGTTCGGAGGCTTGTTAAAAAGGCAAAGCCATGGTTGAGCTTTGAGTTGGTCTTTGGAGCGAGGTAAGTGTCGTGGTTAAACTTGATTTGAAGGATTAGGACTTGTTTTGTCTATTTTCTACATGTCTAATTGTTGGGTACAACGTATACGTGAGGTCACGAGTAATTATGCGTTGTTGTTGGGTCAAAGCATGCGAGTGAGACTTGTTTCTTGTAATTTATTTCTTTCTTTGATCATGATATCCATGCTTAGACTAGTTAATTACTAAATTTATCGTTCTCTCCGCATTTATGAGCTATCTGTGATAATTGAGTATTGTTCCGATGTTGAGGTTGGTATTGTGGAACCATTGTTGACATAATGCCTGTTCTAGCTCATTCTATATTCCTTTTGTTATATGTTCATTATTATATGGTAAGAGAGAGTTTTAATGCACGAAGGTTGATGTCGTGCCATACTTGAGAGTAATTGCACGAAGGATGATGCTACCATAATTTAGCGTTAATGCACGAAGGGTGATGCCATTCCATATTTGTGAGTTAATACACGAAGGGTGATGTCGTATCGTATCTATTGATTCATGATGAAATTGAGAGCAAAAGCACAAAGGGTGATGCCGTGCCGCTATTTCAGTTTCACAGTGAGGTTGAGTGTAAAAGCACGAAGGATGATGTCGTGCAGTTTCATTCATTATGTTTATTCATTTTACTGGTTAAAGGCATATTGATTGTTCTTGTTATCATTCCCTGTTGTAGTTGTGGTATTTCGTACCCCATTTCGCATATCCCTTCCCAATAGTACTTTTTAGTCCTTTATTTGTTGTTATGTTGCTCGTATATTTCTGTCCGTATAAGTTTATATACGTAGGTATCTTTTCATAGCCTCATTACTACCTCGTCGAGGTTAGGCTCGACTCTTACAAAGAACATTGGGTAGGTTGTACTAATACTATACTCGGCACTTCTTGTGCAGATTTTGGTTCTAGTCCCAGTTATCCGTGAGGCGCATCAGCTCGGATTGACATTTGGAGACTCGAAGTAGATCTGCTGGCGTCCGCAGACCTTGAAGTCCCCTTCCTCATTCTCTATTTACTATTCTTTTCATTCAAGACAGTTATATTTATTTAAAACCCTATTTGTAGAGATTTTAGAAGCTCGTGAACTTGTGACTCCATATCCGGGTTGTACTAGATATCAGATTTTTATGCTATTTCATATCTTATTTTAGCTTTACTTCTGTTTAACTGGTTAAATTGTTCAAAGTTGTTAAAATTGGCTTAAGGATCCTCTAACGTTGGTTTATCTAGCAAGTAAAAATGTTAGGCGTCATCACGGTCCCGAAGGTAAAAATTCTGGGTCGTGACATTTATATCATGTAGTTCCACGACTTACAAGAAGTGGCATACTTGAGGTTATAGCAGAACATATTATACAGCATGTGCAGTTTAAGGGCAATAGAGGATATTAGGACTAGCCTTGGTGGAAACCTACAGCCTCGGGTAAGTTCACAGCTAGTACTGCATGGCAACTAGTGAGACATAGGGAAAATCCTAATAAAGAATTCAAGAATATGTGGATTAAAGGGATGTCCTTCAAATTTTCCTTCTTCCTTTGGAGGCTATAGAGATTCAAATTGGTTATTGATGATATGTGGAGAAGGTGGGGATATGTATATATATATATGTCTAGGTGTTGGTGTTGTCAATCTGCACAAGAGGAGTTATTTGATCATTTGTTCTTAACTGGACATACCGATACCATAGTGTGGAGGACATTCATGAATACTGCAAGCCTTAATTTCCCGCTAATACAGGTGCGCCAAGTAATTAGGACATGGTGGAGTACTACGCGCTATCCAAGAGCAAAAATTCTGGAGGACGCGCTATCTCGAGAGAAGATCCAGGACCTAGTTCTATAGGATTCTGTGTGAGGGATAATGTAGGTGACCTGGTGTATGCAAGAGCAAAAATTCTGGAGGACACAACAAATATTGTTGCTGAGGCTAAGGCCATTGAAGAAGGCTTATCTTGCTGTGTGGCTCACGACCTACACCCTCTCGTATTGGAAATGAATTCTTTGGGGATAAAGAAGATTATTGAAGGGGAATGGGATCCACCATGGTATATTATAACTGAGGTTAGGATGATACATGGGATGAAGGAGCTTTCAATATGCTATTCCAGCATGTTCTGAGAGAAGGTTTAACTAACCTTGTGTTTTGTTTTCCAGGTACAATTGTGTTTCACTCTTTCTCTGAACTACCAAGTGCAGGAAGGAGACTACCTGTCATTGACAAGGCTCAATTACATAACCTTAGGGTTAGGATAGCAAAAAGAATAGAACCAGACTGATGTTAGTTGATACTATAACACTGTCTGCCTTGGCTATCTTCACTAGACTTTGTATGTTGTGGAGTTGCTTGCTAGTGATATTAGAATGATTACATGCTTAATCAGGTGGTGGCTCATCAATGTACGAAGCAATTACAGCAGGCAGGAGACCTTCTATTGCATATGTGAGTACATAAAGTCACATACTGGTACTTCTACGTCTTCACACATGCAGTCATACAAGAGACATTCAAGATAGCTGGATTACTATGTATTGGTACAAGTATTGGCGAACTTATAACATGCTGGAGGTATGGTTCGTGACTGCACGTTACCAGATTGAAGTGAGGTTAGTTCGAACTCACGCGATCTCATTAGCAAAAACTACATACTGCACATATATGGGCAGAGTCTTTTGGACCGCTTCTAAGGAGTGTTGTAATCGTTGGAGTTTCACATTTGCCTAGTTCTTTGGAACGCAAAACCTGGCACCTGGTGAGAGATTTATAGGTGCTACTTTGGGTGTTTGCACTTGGCTTGTGAAGTTACATACACCATATTCCTATTGAAGTATTCGTCTGATGCTTATGTAATTGGTAGTTTAATTGTCTGCATATTTATTCCTTATAGGAGGTTAGATCAATTGGTAGTAGTTGAACAGTTTGTAAGATATGGACTCTATTTGGGATTAATTATATATATATAAGTTAGCCACTAGGCAATATGCCTAGTAACATATTTGTAGCACCTAAACACTTAAAAAATAATCATCCTAAACCTAAATCAGTTTCTCTATCCTAAAAATTAATAAACTATAACATTATAACAACAAAAAAGCCAAAAAAAAAAAAAACCCCTGAAATGCCGGCAATGGTGGTGGGGGAGCAAGGGAAGACGAGAATGGAAGTGGAAGGGAAAGAGAGAGAGAAAAAAAGAAAAAGAAAAATGCCCAATCTGAATTTGAAATAACACATATACCCACTGAAACAGGTCGGAAACTCGATCGGTTCATTTTAAACATTGTTGACCCACCGATTTCGGTCGAAAATTTTAAATGTTTTTTTATTGAATTATCACCCGACATTGATCGGTAAGTTAAATAATTAATAAAAATTAAATAATTTCGACCAACTTTGTCGGTTCTTTTGTGAAATAATTTTTTTCCTATATTTTATATAATACTTAATATTAAGAATATTTCATTATAGTAACTATAAATATAAAATATTTAATACTAACCAATTAAACAAACAAAAAATATGATTCATATTCTAAATCGAATAAAGTGATTGAATATTTTATCCTATATTCGAGTAGAATTGGTTCACCAATTAAAATCAACTCAAGTTAACGCACTACTGCTCAAGTATAAGAATAAGGCATACAAGTGCATCATACGAAAATATAAATTTCTAGAAGTAGAAAAAATGATACACAATAAGAGTTTACTTGAACTTGTTAGTACTCTCTTCTAGTGATTACGATATTGACCGATCTATACATAACATGAGTAAATAGATTGAATGAGGACGATTGAATTTGCTAATTTCGAAAAACCGACTGGTGGTACTAAATTATCAAACAAATCATAAGCTCTTCAGCCTGCATCTTAATTATCAAGAGCTCTTTCTTTTCTTTTTTCTTTTTTTCTTTTTCTATTCGGTATTCAACGTTTATTTTGTTGGAGTCTCAGTTAATTTGAATTTATGCTACATAATTAAGGTTTATTTAAGGGTGAAGAGGTCCCTATCAGAATTCTTTTTATTCCAAAACGCTCGAACTCGAGACCTCTGATTAAGGGCGAAAAAATTTATCCATCCCATCACAACTCTATGTTAGTGCAAGAGCTCTTCCCATTCTTGAATTAGATTTGGTGGGAAACTCAATCCTTAATTTTTCTTTTCTTTTATGTGATGTCAAACTCGAGCAGAAATCAAATTGCAAGCTTGCCCATAAATATAAACAAAACAAGGTAGACTGAACGATCTTAGCAGAAGAAAAAAACAGGTAGACTGAACGGTGCACCACCATAGAATTGAGACAGGACTGAGGCTATACTCAAAATAGTGTGTGGAAAAATCCCTACTTCTACTTATTTATTTGCCTGATTGAGCTATGTAGTGCTTTTAACAATTTTCAGTAGGTAAATATTTTTTTTAAAGCACGAGTACATAATTAAGAATCATGTTAGTATACACCGATACTGTAAAATTAGCCAATTACATCAAGTTATTTACTTTATTTTCTATATTACCGATTTAGGCATACTATAGACATTTACACCATTGATGCAGAAAAACTAAACTCTGCTACTTTACTCTATCCATGCATGAAACGTGAGTTCTGAATAAATGCTGACGCATACGAGCAACAGGAAGGGACCACAGTCAGCTGCTAATAATTCATCATCTTTGCTAAATTAGGCACACCATATGGCATATTCAATCAAAGAAAAAAACAAACTACTTGTATGCGGTAAAATCAGGGGAATCGATTTCCGCCACTGAAGTATGTTCGGAATATCATCTCAGCACTTCGGGGCTATGGGATTGTGATCAGGCTCCCTGTCTCGAGGATCGTCCGCGAACCAGCAGAGATTCCGAGGATAAGGAAATCGCCAGCAGCCCGATAAAGGCTCCGAGGACGGGGGATTCTCGAGACAGGCAGCTAGACTGAGCAAACTCTACTACCTCGCTTAGCCGTCCCATCCTCGTACCTTTACATTTAATGCACTCTGTACCATACTGCGTTCCCTCTCTTATATAAGGGGAACCCATGCCACTTTGTAAGGGACTGATGTTGCTCCATTTCTCCACAAGTGCAATGATATCTCTCTCTCCCTCCCTTTTCTTTCTAACTCGTTTGCTCTTACTGGCCCGAGGTCGCTTCAATATTTGTCGTCCTCTTACTTGTTCTTCGCTATATTGCTCAATATTGGTCGTATAGAGCCTTGCTTAACCATATTCTTAATTGTTATCCCATTCTCGGCTGCCCCCGATACCTCGAGCTTGACCCGAACCTGGACCCCGAGGTCTCCATTGATCAGCCCTGCGACCGGGCATCAGGCCCTTCGGTTTGATTATTGCCTCGTTCTAGCTTGTTTTCCATCGTTAAATTCCATAACATTAGCACCAACTGCTTTAACAACTAGCTCGTGAATAGATCGCGTATTTTTAGAATCTAATTTATAAATTTAATTGTTGTTACCATTTTCACGGTAAACACTACTATAAATAATTTTGCAAAATCCTAACACATGTTATCCTCTATTTAATCTTTTCCCATTTCCAATACACTATAAATACAGGCCATTCAAACAAAAAAGGAAAAACAACAAAGAGATTTTAGCACATATATATTGAAGACATTTACTAAAGTCCCCTCAAATCCCAGAAAGAAAGAAAGTGAAGGCTGTCGCAGTAGCAGTTGTTGTGTTAGCCATGGTTCAATTCATAACTGAACCAGTACAGGCCATCGCTTGTAGTCAAGTGGACGTTGTGTTTACCTTGAAAATGATAATTATACTTAGATTTGGTTTTATGATTCTAAAAATATGTGATATGTTTTTATGCTAGTTGTTAGGCAATAAATATTATGTATAAGACTAGGAAAATAGGATAAGAACTTAAAAATAGTATGTTTAATCAAACCGAGTGGTTGATGATCGGGGTCTCGAGCCGGGTTACATGGGGCCTCGAGGTTGAGCTCGATACCAAGCTATGGACAACCGATGAAGGTCTAACAACTTTGAGAGCTCTGATGAAGGCTCTTATGATCAATAAGGAGCAATAAATAAAGAACAATTAATAGAACCACAATAAATGTAGGCAATAAATATAAGAAGTGAAATCAAGAGAATATGTTTAAGTTAGAGAGCGGAGAATGTTCTTGTATTGAATGTTGTGATTGATATTATTGTATCTTGTGTTACAAAATGACAAGGGTCCCCTTATATACCAGGGGGAATCCCAACCTAGTACAAATGCAATTATTACAAAGATATATGGCTGGTACAACCATTTAATGCCACGGTACGGGCTTAAACTAGCCTAATCGACTTAGTCCGCTTTTGTCACGTGCCTTGGGAGCTTCCCATTAGTCCATCATGGCCGTTGATTTGCACTGCCTCGAGATCGAGTGTATGAAAGCCCTCAAACTTGGCCTCGAGCCTTCTGAGAATGGGTTGTAGGATATCATAATGATTAAAAAATCGGGCTCTTCGATTTTAGCCGCATACAGATAGTCCCCACGTTTCTTAGAATGAAAATGATAAGAAACAGTTTTGAATTCTCGCCTAATCGATACTTACTACCATGACATCAGTCCATCAAAGCATTAAATGCCATGATTTAAAAGCCGTGCAGGAGTCATTGTCAATATGACTATCGAGAAGCCCACGAACCGCTACTGGTTCGGCCCTTTCGCTTCCCAAATGCTGCTCATACGTCCTCTATAAATACCTCAATTGCTTTGTTATTCACACTTTTACAACATCTTTAATCCCATAGAGCTAAGTTTACCATCTCCTACATTCCTCTCCCTTCTACGCTTGCCTCCTCATTTCCTTTCACAGAAACCTTTTTATAATAATAGATAGGAAATTTAAAACAGTGCCTCAGAAAGAGGGCACTACTTTCTCGTCTCGACCATCCAGGGGTAAACCAAAAGTACCCCCAACTGTCGAACAATGTACCCCTACCAAATTCAATTTTGTATCCGATTTTTCCGTCAAAAATACTTCTGGTACACCAGGCCGATGCGAGCACGTGTCTCGGTACATCAGCGTTGTGACCAACATAGATAGAGTGAAGGAATACTGCCAATAGGGGCAGCCGTGTCAGTTTAGATTCCCAGACCTGCTGAAAGCATAGTAGACCATAAGGCTGGCTTTCTCAGTGTATATACATACCCCTTTATATTAGGTCCCGTAGATTCTTCGGACCGTTCTTCACCGTCGATAGATCGAGTGATTCTCGACTTCTGTCGTGAGTACCGGGTGATGCTTGGCCAAATTTATCCTTCATTTTGGAGGATAGTCTATATGCTCCGATATTTTTATAACCAGGTCGAAGGTATGAACTTCACTCTAAATCACTTGATTAGACTTTATAGCCCCCGTCTTTTTCGTGGTTTGATCAAGCTTAATCCTCGATACACGAGAATGTTCCTTTAGCGCATTGATGAGGACAAAGATCGGGGGTAGATGAGCCGGTTTGTCCGAGTGAGGACCTCGGACCTAATCCTGGCCAATAGGATGCCATTCCCAAAGGAATGGAATATGCAGTGTAAGTGCCCCTACCTCGAGCATGTTTTATTACCCTTTCATCCCTTTTTTAATAATGTTATTCTTTTGCTTGTGCATACACTTTTTTGGTACCCTGGTGCGGTTCAGAACCTATCGGGATGGATTAGACAGTTGGACTCCAAATTTCCTTATATCGAGCGATCTTGGCGTGATTTGGCAAGAACACGGTGGTAGGCCAAGAGCCATGGTATACTTTTCACCGTTATTTTTACTATATTTCCTTGTGAGTATCCTTTTGATTGATGCATCATGCTTGTGCACGCCTTGGGGATGGAGTGTCGATGAGGTTAGCCCCTGCTGGTGAAGAGGACACCTCGAAACCCGACAAAGGTAAGAAGAGGAAGAAGGACGCCACAGTCTCGACTTTAGCTTCTATGGAAAGTCCTCGTAACGAGGATGAAGGTGATGTTGATAGTGAATGTCCATTGGTACGAAGGACGAGACGAGGCGAAGATGCTCCGCAAGTTACCGAGCAGAAGGTCGCCGAATCGGGGGTGGTCGATTTGGAACGGACTCGCGCGGAGGAGACCCTCGAAGAGGGCTCGAGGATAGTCCCCGACTATCATATCGGACATGGCACAGTCTGTGCTGGTGAACCTGCTGTCGATAACTCCAAAGGGCCTGAACGAAATTAATGCTCTAAGTAGCCTTAATTTTGGCCTTCCATACTCACCGGGGGAGATCAGGGATGCACGAAATCCGGATATCACCGGTCCGAGGACCTTTCATGGAGGGGAAGATGTGCTCGAAGAGCTCCTCACTAGTATCGACGATAATATTAATCTCGATGCTCCCGTTGTTCTCGAGGACGCGGAGACGCTTCACCAGCAGGTGATACTCTCGACATATCATTTGTAGTTTAAATCTTTGTGCTCGACTTTCTGATTTTTCTATGTTGTTGCAGGCTAAGAAGATGTATGACCATGCCTTCTCTAGGCTCCAAGGCGAGCTTTCATGCTGTGGGAAGGAGGTGGAAAAGCTTACCCCGGAGTTAAAAGAGTCGAGGACCTACCCTGCCCGAAATGGGGAAGAGTTGAGCAGGCTTCAGGCTAGTTTGGAGGGAGTGTGCCAGGAAAGGGCTGGCCTTGCTGAGTAGGTAACACGGCATCCATAAGTTCGTTTTTTATTCTCGTAGCTTGATGCTTACAAACTTGTATTGTCTTTGCATATAGGGCAAAAGGATTCCATCATGGGGCGACTTCAGGAAGAGGCTGTAGCCAAGGATGTGGAGATCCTTGAGCTGAGGGGGCAAAATAAGGTCGTAGCCATGAAGAGAGACATTTTTCGATCGGAACTGGCATCGACATAGGGTCTTATTTAAAGTGTCCAAAAGGAGGCTGATGCACTATCTGCGGCACAGTCTGAGGCCGAAGAGGATGTGTCTTCATACAGGGAAGATGCCGCCACTGCGAATGAACGAGCCCGAGAAATATTAGAGAAAACCAAGCAGAAGCTGGCTCGGGCCGTCGCTTACGCTCGTGCAAAGGCAAGGAGGCAAGCTCTCAAGGAAGAAAGCACTAAAGGCACCGATCTCTTAGCTGAGATTGAAGAAGCCTGAGACTTGGAGGAATAATCAGCATTCTTGGCCACTTCGGATGAGGGTTTCGGAGATGACCCGGAGAGTAGTGATGGCAAAGAATAGACCCACGTCGTCTTCTATTCCGCTTTGTGTATGAATTCTCGGGGGAAAAGGTCTTGTAAAGACACCCCTTGTAAATATATTTTTGGCAATATACGAAAATTTTTCTGTTTCAAGTCTTCAAATTTATTCTCAACGCTTAGGCAAAGTTAATCTGTTGAACTTTGATGTTGGCTATTTGGAGCCCATATTTGGAGTAGTCGGGACCCTCGATATCGTGCACCATCTCGAGATTAGGTTAATATCTTTTTAGAATTGATGCTTGTAATAACAGAAATCATAGGGGTTTCAACGGCTCCCAAGCGCTGTGTGGCAGTTTCATTTATGTGCCACAGTTGTGAAGCGACCGGGGAGGTCCCACCGGTACACTTTCCCAAAAAAGGCACTGATATGGTCAGAATTAATTGGCCTTCAGGATAGGCGAACAATCGTTGTTTGCTATATATATTCACTTGCGTATCTCTTTTCCGAGGACTCCACTACTTTGAGTAACTATCCCTCTTATAGAGCTCTTTTCTGTGCTAGTTTTCTTACTATTTCAAAAGCTTTTGCCCGAGTCTTTACCTTTCATGGCTGCTACGTACAAACCTGTTCACCAAGGGGAGGAGAGTTCCGCCTCTGCTTCGCGCTCGGTCGGTGGTACACCGTCGGTATCTGGTAAGCTAACCTCGAGGTGCTTTGTCATGAGAAGGGACTTTGTATTAGAGAGACATCCCAATGTTCAGGGTTATCGGGAGCACGCATAGTGGTTTATTTCCTCAATAGGGGAGAAGCACCTTGAGGCAGTTAGAAAAGACCACAGATGGGGAGAAAAAGTAGTACTGGAGGTACCTTCCCTGGAAGAGAGCATCATGGCTCATGTCGATGGGTTTTTGAACATTTATACGTACCCCTTTAAGTTAGGCTCCCTCGATAGAGTCGTGCTCGAATTTTGTAGGAGATGTCAGGTTACCCTAGAACAGGTTCACCCGTTGTTTTGGAGGATAGTGCTGATGGTAAGGTATTTTGTAGATAAAGTCGGGCTCGAGTTTACCCTCAGTCATCTTCTTAGACTATACCGGCCCTTGCATCATCGAGGCCTGATTACCCTGCGACGTCTATCCACTCGGCCCATTGTTGCTAGTAATGAAGAAGATGGGACCGAGAGTGGATGAGTCGTTCCGTCTGAGTGCAGACTATTGATATTATCCCCGTAAAGTTCCTTCCATTTCCTAAGAAATGGAATTTCATACGTAAGTGGTACACTGGTGTTCTTATTATCTTTGCCCATGGTGAAGGCAGACTCTATAAAGATGCTTCCTTTTTTTTTTTGTAGAAATCCTGTGGATTCCACACGAGATTCCCGACCTGGTGGATTGGTCTCGGAGACTGGCAGCTTGCTCGTCTTACGATAAGGTATGTGGCGAGATCTGGCCGAGGGTAGATGGGAGGCAAAACATCACTGTACGTGGTGTGTGGCTTGCTCTCCTTGAAAGGTACTTTCTTTTGTGTGTACTAACTCCGTCACCTCAGGTATTGGAGATTTTACTAAAATGAGGTCGATTCCCCTCATGAAGGAGGAAGAGTCATTGGCTTTGGGATCGAGGACTGACAACAAATGGAAGGAGTCTTGGAAAGATGAGGGTGCTCATAGTGAGGCAAGCCCTGCTCAAAGACTCAAAGGAGATGTATCCGCTGATCGTGCAACATCTGAGGCCTTTAGCCATGGAGAAGTGGTTCCTCTCTTGACGTCGTCTTCATTTCCCGCCGAATGTACTCTCAGGGATATAGGTGTTTAGATGCCGTCCTCGCCCCCATCAAAGGTATTTCGAGGGATGTCCGAGACTAGGGGCCGCCTAGATCAAGCGAGGTCTTAGGAGACCATGCTACCGCTGAGATTGGTTCAATTGGGGCTGGTGAGACCAAGCCATTAGGTGCAGCTCAACCTTTGAGGAGGCTCAACAACTTTGTTCTATGGTGAGCCTTGGTCGACTTTGTTGATCTTTTGATTTTACATTTTTGTAGTCCTTTGACAAGCTCAAGTCTGAGCTACTCCGCTGTGAAGCCCGGTTATGGAAAGACTTGGATGGAGAGAAATCCCTCAGGCTTCTTTGTGATGAATGGGGGAAAGAATTGAGGCACCTTCGGCACGAGGAGAATCGAAGCCTACACTACGAGAGCCACCTTAAAAACATGTAACTTTTGCTCTGAGGGAATGCATGTTCCTTCTTCTATCCTTAGAAATTAATATTTTGATACCTTAGTTGCAGAGTAAGACGGAGGATTTGGAACACCTTTGGGGAGAGGTTGGCCAGCCCAAGCATAAGTGTAACGAGCTAAGGGCTCAGATAGATGCCCATGTTGCGGCCAAGAAGAATGCTCTGGCCAAGGTTTCTGCTCTAGAAGTGAAGCTCCGGAACGCCCGTGAGAACAACTCGGTTCAGACGAGAAGGATTGCAAGGCTCGAATCCGACCTTTTGGAGATGAAGACCGAAGTCGTGGACACCCAGCTGAAGTTGAAGAGATTCGGGCTAAGGCTGACAAGAAAGTGGTTGTTTATTTAAAAGACGCTACTGTTGTTCGTACAAAGTTGAGAGGTTCTTCTGATCGAGAGAGCAGAAGCAATGAATATTCCCGGTGTAAATCTCGGAGGAAAACACTCGAAGAGATTCACAATAGGGAATTCGATCTCTCGGAAGATATAGCGCAGGCCAAGGCAGATGAATACAATGCCAAATTCCTTATATCTGACGCCAAAGATAGTGGAGATGGGGATGATGGGGCCGCAGTCCCCGAGGGGAAAATAAACAAGGATTTTTCTTCATGATTCTTTGTACAATGTTCTTAGAAAACTTTGGAAATGGAGCTTTTTGTATTTTTTCGCGTATGCGTATAAAAGAAAAACCTTTCGGTTTCGTCTATCATGCATTTCCCTCTGCTTGTGTATGTCTTCCATTGTTTTGAATTCATATGTTTGTCGATGATTATCCAGGTGAACTGGAGTTCGAGTAATGACCCTTAGGTATATAATTTGGCCCCGAGGCTTTGTTATTCCGGCCCGTGGGCTCTTATGCATAAGGTCGGCATGACTTTCAACATAGGCTGGTGACAGTGGCTCTTATGTGTTTGCCCTTAGGCATTTTTAAACTGTTTTAGGCTTAGCCTTCAAGTCGGATTTCTACTCGAGCTTATTGAACCTTAAGTTTTTGAATTTTCAGCTGGCCCTTAGGTTCTTACGTGTTGGGTCGGTACGATCTCTGATTTAAAGCTTGCGACAGTGACTCTGACGCATTGGGTCGGTACGACCTTTATTATGGGTTGGCGGTAGTGGGTCTTACGCATTGGGTCGGTATGACCTTTATTATGGCCTGATGGCAGTGGCTCTTGTGCATTGGGTCGATACAACCTCTTAGTGTAGGCTTTACATTTCCTCGTTAAAGACGTTTTGAAGTTTTTGTGTTCGCCCGACTCTTCGACGGCTCGATAAGAACCTCAATTGTGAGTGTCGGACCCCTTTTTTCCTCCGTGGAGAAAGTCTGGGTTTTGACATTCATGGGGCGTAATGACTCTTTTCCCTTTTGGGAATTTGGTATCTGAAGAGTCGCCACCTAACAGATTGTAGTGCGTTAGGACACCTAGAGTGATTAACTCTTGGGTTGGTTTGCATTGCCAAAGATTAGGGTAATGGCTCGAAGTAACCTTGAGGGGAAGGTGTTAGGCACTCCTCTTGGTCCATAATGTGGGTCCCACTTATATTTACAAATTAGTCCATATAAACAGTTGAATCAAATAAGTTGCAAGTAAAGCACGTTGGATAGTTCAAGTAGTAAGAACAAGTTGTAAAAGACGAAAAGTTTTGAATAAGGAAAGGATTTGGTAAAGAGGGGTCATAGGTTGTTTATCCTCTAGGATCGCCCCACGCAATGTCCGGTAAATACTCCTCGATGAGGGGCTACATGTGACATTAACGCGTAGTCATCATATCCCATGTCTACCCTTCCCATCCCCTAATTGGTCATGCAAAGCGACTATTTGGTCAATGATACCAATTGTGTGCTGCTACCCGTCCCTTCTTAATAGTCCCTAAGGGAGTTAGGACCTCTACCTATAGGTAGTTATAGACGTACCCCTATGATTTAGAAAGGCAAAAACTCTAAGGTGACAGACAAAACACTTAGGACTTTCACATAATAGGAGCAATTAAGAGGCTCACAGTTTCCTCCTAAAAAACAAACATATAAGCAGCACGACTCAAACACAGTTAAGGTCTTTATTAATCAAAGTTCTAAAGCAGGATATCTAAGTGAATATGCAAAAATAGACAAACATTTTTATACCCAAAAGTTATAACCCAGTAGTTGCCTAAAGACTCCTTTAAAAAGCTTAGTAGAATCAGAAACGTTAAACGACAGAAGCAACTTCAGGGAGATACAGTTTTTTTGAAAATGCCCTAAGGCTTCCATATATGCAGTAGACTGTGTATTTGTTAATGTAGGAACAAACAGGTGTTCTAAATAGACCCCTTTAATACCTATAGGCATGATATCTAATGAGATTGAAGCAATTTTGAAAGAACTTATTTCAGGAAATATTTTATACTTAATAAAACCAGTTTTAAAAAATGAATTAAGCGTAAAGAAGTTGATCCATTAGGCTAATTAAATTACCAGATAAAATTGCGAGTAGAGATCCCTATAGCCATGATATCTAAGTGTATTATTGATTTAAGACAATTTGCAGCAACATACAAAAAGACTTATTAGAACTGAATTAGAGTTGAGTCCTATAGGCATGGCATCTATATTTAAACTGATTTAAACACAATTGTTTTGGACCAGTAAACATGATCTTTAACATGACAAAATGCAGAACCCTATGAACATGATTTCTACCTGATGCAAACGAAATTGGAAGTGAGATCCTATAGGCATGATTTCTATTAGACAAAACGATCAGATTTAAAAGAGGAAACCCCTATGAGCATGTTTTCTATTGAGTAAAGCAGGCAGACTTTAAAAATAAGGTCCTAAGTGCAGGATTTCTACCCGTGTTACCCTTTAAACCATACATCTACCCACCCTTTTACTAAATACCCCAAATATTTGTTTACAAATTATTATAGGCCAATGAATGAATTACATAAGTAGAAATAGAAATCAAGAAATTATTCTATAGGGAGACTTCAATTAGGCCCAAGTTTCCCAAAGCCTCCAATGGTCTCACAAGCCTCATTCCCGTAGACAAATCAGAGTCTATGTGTATCAAAGTTCCCGAAGGGTCTCAAGGACCCCGAGCAATGCTTACACCTAGACTTAGCAACCAAGAGTTGAACCAGTACAGTGTGGAAAAGCCAGCCTCAGTATGCAAGAGTTCAGAGGGCTCTCTATAGGATCCCAAGGCAGTACATATACTAGAGGGGGCCGAACTTATTGACTATGAGTGAAGTGAAAGTGCACGACACAAGTAGAAAGATGTTTATTAAAAACTGGATTTGAAAGTCTGTTTTGAAAGCAATTAGTAAAGCAACAGAGATTGTTTGAAAAGAAGTTGGAGTAGTGAACAAAGCTCAACACCTTAAGATAAGATCACACACCGCTAGTCTACAAAATCCAAATGAATTCAGTAGTCACATATGGGTCAAGGAGTTTGGGGATACACAGGCATTTGACTGCAAAAACATAACCAAACAAGGGTATTAGAATTAGTTTGGACATGCTCAGAAATAGTTGTTACTGGCATAATCACAAATCAGTCAGGAAGTACACATAGAAAGGGGGTAACAAGATTTGGGGACTCATAGGGTGGTAAGCACACAAGAAGTAAAAAGTAATTGACAAGGCATGCTTTGAAATACACATAATTGAATACATTAATCTAAAGGGAAGGGGAGACATAACAACATGCTGATAATGTAACTTAACTACAAGTTTCACAACAGAACCATAAGTAGAAGCAGACTAGACATAAGAGAAACTGAAATAATAAGAGAAGCATGTCGTTGTTGAGGCTTTAAATTTAAACTAGGACATACCAGTGAAGAGAGAAGTAAGCAGAATGACAGAACAAGAGAGCACAGATGATTAGCCTTGGCTAGCAGCCGGCTAATAGCAGCAGGTAGCATAAGAGAGATGGGAGAGCAGAGTTTTTTTAGTAAGAGAGGTAGTTTATGAAAAACAAGTGTTCGTCTGTGTTAATGAAATACTTATAGTATTTATAGTTGAAAAACAGGTGGTAAAATAAGGTAAGAATCATAGTATCATAATAATTGAGGAACTTAGAATCAATCAATTAGAGAATCAAGGAAGTACTCTATTGAGTTAAAGGAATCAAATCAAATGGGAAGATTCAGTATCATATACGGCAAGAAGAAAAATCGGTGCATGACTAAACAAGGAAGGAGTCAAGGTTCAGTAAGCATAGAGTAGTTGATTAGGACTAAATTCATAAAACCTTAATTAAGGACACAACTCAGTAGAAACAAAACATCATAGCAAATATGGTAATGAAATCAGTCGGCTTAATCAGACAAGGTAAAACTTTTAGGGCTTTAAAAAAAAAAAATTTCAATCACCATCAATTAAGGAAATCAAAATCAATCAAGAGGGAGTCAAGATTATGTATTTTCAAAATATAAATAGAGAAGTTCAAACAGACGTAGCAAACATGCAAGGTCAGCCATATTGACAGGAAGAAGCAAGAGATGAACAAGCAAAAATAAGCATAGTCATACAGAAGTAACATAAGTAGGCCAAAGATTCAGTAAAATACACTCAAAGCATGGCAACCACGAAAGATTAACAAGAATCAAGTAAACAGGCTAACATACAGAACCAAAGCAAAGAAAATCTTAGAAATTAGGGCTTTTGACATAGGCGAATTAAAAAGCAGTAAGAACATAAGATCGGTCAAAATAAGCAAGGAAAGAGGTTTAATCATAAAGAAAATCGATTAAAACAAGTGTATAAAGAACTCTGCGAAACCCTAATTTTTTAAAGAAAGTAAAAATGGTTTAAAGTTGAGGATCTTTCAGAAGAAGTTCGAGAATAGTGCAAACCATAGGAAGAAACAGGCTTAAAGCATTAAAAATAACGCGGATCTAAGAGATTCAAACGAGAGTTAGGGTTTCAAAGGGAAACCCAAATAGAACAAAAGAACCTGTTGTAAACTTTACCGATTTTGACATATAAGGTGTGATTTTGCCAAAAATCACACCGGAAAAGCCATGTGTAACAGAAACAGAAACCCTAGATCCAAATAGGCATGGCCCAGGACCCTTGAAGGCCTTAGAGATGATGATCAAGGTGGTGGAGTGACCATTGGAGGCTTAAGGTTGAAAGGTAGTTGCTAGAGATGACCGGAGAAGGAGGCGGTGGTTGAAAAGTAATTAGGATTGGGTTAAGAGAGAAAAGAGATGAGAGAATCTGAATGTGACGACCCGACTAGTCGTCTCATGAGTTACCACTCTGTTTCCCCCATTTCTACTTCTAATGCTTTGTATAATGGTTCTTTATGTGATCGGGTTGATTGGTTAGGGTTCTGAAAGGATTTGGTAAGGTTTGAGACACTTAGTCTCTTTTGAGGAAGGTTAAGTTGGAAAAGTCAACCGGATGTTGACTTATGTGTTATGGGGCTCGGATATGAGTTCTGATGATTCGGTTAGCTTTTGGAGGTGATTTGGGACTTAGGAGCGCGATCAGAATGAGTTTTGGAAGTCTGGAGTAGATTTAGGCTTGAATTGGCGAAAGTGGATTTTTGGCGATTTCCGGTTGGTGGGTGAGATTTTGATCTAGGGGTCGTAATGGCATTATGAGAGTCGCAGTAGTTCCATTATGTCATTTGGTATGTGTGTGCAAAATTTCAGGTCATTCGAACGTGGTTTGGTTGGGTTTTTGATCAAAAGAGGAATTTGGAAGATTTTTAGAAACATAGGCTTGAATTCGATGTGTTTTATTTGATTTGATGATGTTTGAGGTGTTTTGAAGATTGGAACAAGTTTGAATTAGGTTTTGGGATGTGCTGGTGCCTTTGGTTGAGGTCCCTGGAGCCTCGGGTGAGTTTCAGGTGGTCGATCGGGCCAATTCATGAAGTTGGAACTTGCAGAAAATTGCAGGTTAGTGCTACAGAAAAGAGACCTTCGCGTTCGTGAAGGGTCAGTCGAGGAAGGTGGAAATTAAGCCTTCACGTTCGCAATAAGGTCTCCGCATTTGCGAAGGGCTGGGCGTAGGTGCATCGCGTTAGCGGGTTTGTAGTCGCGTTCGCATAGAAGGAAAAGAGAGGCTAAGCTTTAGTGGAATTAACGTATCGCGTTCGCGATGGATGGAATGCGTTCGCGATGGTCCGTCTGGGTAAAGCATCATGATCGCGAGGGTTTGGTCACGATCGCATAAGAGAAAAATTCGTCAAAGTTTAGTTGCGCTTTGCGAACGCGAGTCTTTGACCACCTTCGCGAAGAAGGATTTTCAGGCCAGGGCAGAAGGTTTAAAAAGTCGTCTTGTCCGCGAATGTGGGGTTTATTTCTTCCATAGTTGGTCATTTTCGGAGCTTTTTGAAGGAGATTGAAGAAGGATTCAAGGGGAAATATTTGGAGGTAAGCATTTTGGACTTAAAAATCGATTCTATTGTGAAATCTACCTAATAAATCATGGAATCTAAACCTAAAATTGAGGAATTAGGGCTTGAGATTAATAGACATTAAATGGGGATTTGAGTGGTCATTTGGACTCCGATTTTAGTGTTCTTGATATGTATAGACTCATGGGAGGATAAGGATTCCATTGATGTGATTTTTATCGAGTTTTGAGATGTGTGCCTGAGGGTAGGGTTTGGCCAATTTCGAGATTTTTGGTATTATTTGATTGTTTTCGCTTGGGCTTCGTTCCCTTAGCATATTTTGACCGTTATTCTGATTTTGGATAGATTTGATGCGAGTGAGGGCCAATTCGAGGGGAAAAGGCATCGCGGAGTAGTATTTTCACCAGTTTGAGGTAAATAACCATTGTAAATCTGGAACTGAGGGTACACACCCCGGTATTTGAATTGTTTTGAAAAATGCGGTGATGCACATGCTAGGTGACGAGTGTGATGGCGTGCATCGGTAGGGATTATGACTTAGTCCATCCCATAACGACTATTAAGACGCGTATTTGATTTGGAAATCTTATATTACTTCGTACTTTAGTCATTTATACTGTGTTATGGGATGTACACCATGTTTCGGGCCTTGTGCCGACCTGTGGAGACCCTTAGGGGCATTTTTACTATTTTCCTCACGTTACTTGTTGAAAGCATATCCTCAGTCATGTTTTACCTATTTAAATGTCTAAAACTGGTTTTATCACTCCACTTTTAATTGTGAGGACTGTTTGGGCTGAGTTTCCTAATTTCTATTATTGTACCCGATAGGCTGTGAGGTTAATGACTGAGAGAGGTTGAGAACCTAATAGTGAGGATATTATATGTATATATTATGGATCTGGCTGCACTCCGCAACGATACTTATTTGGATCGGTCTGCACGCTGCAACAATATATATATACTGGATCGGGCTGCAAGCCGCAACAATATATGTATTGGATAGGGCTGCGCGCTGAAGTGATATGATGCTTGGGCTGTAGGAGCCCCTCCAAAGTCTGTACTCCCCCAGTGAGCGTAGTCAACAATAAATGACGGATCGGGCTGCAAGTCGTAGCGGTTATTATGATTTCTATTACTATGAGATATTAATGAGCTTGAGTGCTGAGAGTGAGTATTGAGTGATGGGAGTTGAGTCACGAGTGACTTAGAGGCTGCCCTATAGGCCATATTCTGAGTGATACCTTACCCGAGGGGCCCAATTATGATATTTTTACTGATTTCACTCTTCTTTTAAAATAAGCCTCTATTGGAAAAATTGCTAAGTATATGATTTCAAGTGTTTAAACTGAAATTTGATGATTTTACGATGAAACTGGTTTTAAACTGTGAAGTTGACCTGTATCCTGTTGTTTTCTCCAGTTATATGATTTTTAGCTGCTCGTCACTGCTTTCAGACCTTATTTACTTTAGTTACTTACTGAGTTGGCTTTCTTATGTTACTCCCTGCACCTTGTGTGCAGATCTAGGTGCCCGAGTGGCAGAGTGAGGGTCCTCATGACTGGTATTTGGGGTCGTGACAAGTTGGTATCAGAGCCTAGGTTACATAGGTCTTGCGAGTCATGAGCCGGTTTAGTAGAGTCTCGTGGATCGGTATGGAGATGTTTGTGTTTATCCTCGAGAGGCTGCAGAACCTTTAGGAAAATTCTCATATTCTTGAAATTCTTGTCATACGAACTTGTTGATCCGAATACTAAAGTTCTGTTATTCCATTCTCTCACAGATGGTGAGTACACGTGCCAACAATAAGGGTGGACGGCCACCAGTACCACCAGTAGGGGCCACCAGAGGCTGAGGATGTGGTCGAGGACACGGTAGGGGAAGAGCAGCTAGGGCAGCACCTATAGATCCACCAGTTGCCCCAGTTCAGGATCAGGTCCCAGTTGTGGATGCTACAACAACACCAGCTCAGTCACCAGCTCTACCCATTATGATTCCAGGTCTTCAAGAGGCTTCAGATCAGATCTTATCAGTGTGTACTGATTTGGCTCAGGATGTTTCAGTTACTATGGCCGCAACTACTTCCCAGGCCGGGGGAGGTACCCAGACAGTCGTTGCTTCCACGCCTGAGCAGGTTGTGAATGGACTCCAGACACCGGGGGCACCTCCATCCCAGCCAGTTGCACTAGCTCAGGAGTTTGTGGTACCAGTTATGCCGGACAATGAGAAGCATCGACTAGAGAGGTTTGGTAGACTCAAGCCTCTAAATTTTAGCGGTGCAGAGGGCGAGGATGCCCAGGGTTTCTTGGATAAGTGCCAGAGGATACTTCATACAGCAGGGATCCTAGAGACCAATGGTGTAGCTTTTACCATATTTCAGTTTTCCGGGACTATATTCACTTGGTGAGAGGCGTATGAGAGGCGTAGGCCTGTTGGTGCAGCGCCCCTTACTTGGCAGCAGTTCTCTGTTCTCTTTCTGGAGAAGTATGTGCCACAGTTACGCCGAGAGGAGCTGCATAAGTAGTTCGAGCAACTACGTCAGGGAGAGATGATTGTGATGCAGTATGAGATGTGGTTCTCTAAGTCAGTCCATCATGTAGTTTGGTTGGTTCCTATAGATCGAGAGAGGATCATGATTTTTGTTGATGGTCTCACATATTAGCTTGGGATTCTCATGACTAGGGAGAGGGTGACAGGTGGAACTTTCGAGGAGGTCGTTAACATCACCCGTGAAATTGAGTCGGTTCGCCTCCAGGAGCGATAAAAGAGGGAGGCGAAGAGGCCTCGTGGATCTGGTAGTTTTAGTGGTGCTCCTTTGAGGGGTCAGTTCCTGCAGGGCAGAGGCTCCTCATTCAGACAGGCTCATTCAGCTCGCCCAAATTATTGTGGGGCATCATCGGGTTATGGTTCCCACAGTTCTCATCAGGGCCACTTATCACTCAGTGCCCTTCTAGCCAAGAGTTCGACCCGTGCTCCATCAGTGCAGGGTTCTTCCATGCCAGGCCCTTCCAGCACTGGGGAGTCGTTCTAAGTGTGGAGAGTTTGGGCATATGAGGAGGCAGTGTCCTTGTCTTCATGATGGTCAGTCTCAGTAGAGGGGTCAGCCCTCGACTTCTGCTTCAGCCACTTCACCACCTGCCCAGCCAGCTAGAGGTGGAGGTCAGTCAGCCAGAGGTCGCCCTAGAGGGGGAGGTCAATCAGGTGGTGGTCAGGCCCATTTCTATGCTCTTCTGGGTAGACTAGATGTTGTTGCTTCAGATGCCGTGATTTTAGGTATTGTTTCAGTCTGCCACAGAGATGCCTCTATATTATTTGATCCCGGTTCCACCTTTTCTTATGTGTCATCATACTTTGCCCGTTATTTAGATATGGCCCGTGAGTCTCTTGTTTCACCTATTCATGTATCTACTCTAGTGGGTGATACTGTTGTTGTAGACCGTGTGTACCGGTCGTGTGTGGTGACTATTGAGGGTCTGGAGACCTGAGTGGATCTTTTATTACTGTATATAGTGGATTTTGGTATCATTTTGGGCATGGATTGGTTATCTCCGTGTCGTGCTATTTTGGACTGTCATGCCAAGACAGTCACATTGGCTATATCTGGTGTTCCACAGATTGAGTGGTGAGGTTTGACTGACTATGTTCCCAGTAGAGTGATCTCATTCTTGAAGGCTCAGTGTATGGTTCGGAAGGGATGTCCTTTGTATCTAGACTTCGTGAGAGATGTCGGTGTTGAGACTCCCAATATTAATTCTATTCCATTTGTGAGGGATTTTCCCGATGTGTTTCCTGCAGACCTACCGGGCATGCCACCGGACAAGGACATTGATTTTGCTATTGACCTGGTGCCAGGCACTCAGCCCATTTCTATTCTGTCGTATCGTATGGAACCAGTGGAGTTGAAGGAATTAAAAGAACAGCTTCAGGAGCTCCTTGATAAGGGGTTCATTCGGCCTAGTGTGTCACCTTGGGTGTGCCGGTTCTATTTGTGAAGAAGAAGGATGGCACTCTAAGGATGTGCATTGATTATAGGCAATTAAACAAAGTAACAATTAAGAACAAGTATCCTTTACCTCGTATTGATGATTTATTCAACCCGCTTCAGGGAGCAAGAGTGTTTTCCGAGATTTATCTCCGTTCGGGTTATCACCAGCAGAAGATCAAGGACTCGGACATTCTTAAGACAGCTTTCAAGAACCGATATGGTTATTATGAGTTCTTGGTGATGTCTTTTGGGCTGACCAATGCCACAGCAGCATTCATGCATTAGATGAACAACGTGTTCCGACCTTATCACGATTCATTTGTCATAGTCTTCATTGATGATATTCTGGTATATTCACGTAGTAAGGAGGAGCACGCGGAGCATTTGATAGTTGTGTTACAGAGATTGAGAGAGGAGAAGCTTTATTCAAAATTCTCCAAGTGTGAGTTTTGCCTTAGTTCAATAGCTTTCTTGGGGCACGTGGTGTCCATCAAGGGTATTCAGGTTCATCCGAAGAAGATAGAGGCAGTTTAGAGTTGGCCCAGACCGTCCTCAGCCATAGAGATTTGCAGCTTTCCTGGTTTTATAGTCTATTATCGCCGTTTTTTCAGGGATTCTCATCTATCACATCACCCTTGACCAAGTTGACTAAGAAAGGTGTTTTATTTGTATGGTCGGATGAGTGTAAGCAGAGCTTTCGGAAGCTCAAGACAGCTTTGACCACAACTCCAGTATTAGTTTTGCCATCAACTTCAGGTTCATATACCGTGTATTGTGATGCTCCGAGAGTTGGCATTGGTTGTGTTTTAATATAGGAGGGAAGAGTTATTGCTTATGCTCCTCGTCAGTTGAAGACCCTTGAGAAGAACTACCATGTTCATGATTTGGAGATGGCTGCCATAGTTCACGCGTTGAAACATTGGAGGCATTACTTGTATGGTGTGTCTTTTGAGGTATTTACTGATCATCGTAGTCTTGTTCAAACAAAAGGATCTCAATTGAGGCAGCGGTGGTAGTTGGAGTTGCTTAAGGATTATGATATCACTATATTGTTCCATCCGAGGAAGGCCAATGTGGTGGCCGATGCTTTGAGCTGAAAGGCAGTGAGTATGGTGAGTTTGGCATATATTCCAGTTGGGAAAAGACCTCTTGCAGTTGATGTTCAGGACTTGGCCAATCGGTTTGTGAGATTATATGTTTCGGATCCCAGCCAGGTATTGGCTTGTGTGGTTTCTCGGTCTTCCTTATATGATCATATCAGAGAGCGCCAGTATGATGATCCGCAATTGCTTGTCCTGAAGGACAGAGGTCAGCATGATGATGCCAGAGATGTGACTATAGGCGATGATGGGGTGTTGAGGATGCAGGGCCGGATTTGTGTGCCCAATGTGGATGGGCTTTAGGAGTTGATTCTGGAGGAGGCCTATAGCTCGCAGTATTTCATTCATCCGGGTGTCGCGAAGATGTATCAAGATATGAGACAGTATTATTGGTGGAGAAGAATGAAGAAAGACATTGTGAGATTTGTAGCTCAATGTCTCAATTATCAGCAGGTGAAATATGAGCATCAAATATCGGGTGGCTTGCTTTAGCAGATGTATATTCCCGAGTGGAAGTGGGAGAAGATCACTATGGACGTTGTTGTTGGACTTCCACGGACTTTGAGAAAGTGTAATGCTATTTGGGTGATTGTGGATCGGCTGACCAAGTCCGCGCACTTCATTCCTGTCTGTACTACCTATTCATTAGAGAGGTTGGCAGAGATCTACATCCGAGAGATTGTTCATTTGCATGGTGTCTCAGTTTCTATCATTTCAGATAGGGGCACTTAATTTACTTCGCAGTTTTGGAGGTCTGTGCAGCGACAGTTGGGTACTCAGGTTGAGTTGAGCACAACTTTTCACCCTTACACGGACGTGCAATCTGAGCGCACTATTTAGATATTGGAGGACTTGTTACATGCTTGTGCCATTGATTTCGGAGTGTCATAGGTTCAGTTTCTACTGCTTGTAGAGTTTTCTTATAACAACAGCTACCAATCGAGTATTCAAATGGCTCCGTATGAGGCTTTATATGGGAGGCGGTGTAGATCTCTAGTTGGTTGGTTCTAGCCCGGTGAGGATAGGCTACTGGGGACAGACTTGGTGCAGGATTCTTTAGAAAAGGTGAAGGTGATTCAGGAGAGGCTTCGTACAGCACAGTCGAGGTAGAAGAGCTATGCTAATAGGAAGGTTTGGGATGTGTCCTACATGGTTGGGGAGAAGGTTCTATTGAAGGTTTCACCCATGAAGGGTGTTATGAGATTTGGGAAGAAAGGGAAATTGAGTCCTTGGTTCATTGTGCCTTTTAATGTGCTTCGGAGGATTGGGGAGGTGACTTATGAGCTTGATTTGCCACCCATCTTGTCGAGTGTACATCTGGTATTTCATGTTTCTATACTCCGGAAGTACATTGGAGATCCGTCTCATGTTTTGGATTTTAGCACGGTGCAGTTGGATGATGATCTGACTTATGATGTGGAGCCAATAGCTATTTTGGGTCGTCAGGTTCCAAAGTTGAGGTCAAACGATATAGCTTTGGTGAAAGTGCAGTTGAGAGATTGGCCCATGGAGGAGGCTACCTGGGAGACCGAGTGGGAGAAGTGGAGCAGATATCCTCACCTGTTTGAGGCTTCAGGTATATTTCTTGACTCGTTCGAGGATGAACGTTTATTTAAGTTGGGGAGGATGTGACGACCTGGCCAATCTTCTCATGATTTACCACCGTGTTTCCCCCATTTATGCTTCTAATTTCTTTGTATAATGGTTCTATATGTGATCGGGTTGATTGGTTTGGGTTCGGAAATGATTTGGTAAGGTTTGAGACACTTAGTCTCTTTTAAGGAAGGTTAAGTTAGAAAAGTCAACTGGATGTTGACTTATGTGTTAGAGGGCTTGAATGTGAGTTCCGATGATTCGGTTAGCTTTGGGAGGTGATTTGGGACTTATGAGCGTGATCAGAATGAGTTTTGGAAGTCCGGAGTAGATTTAGGCTTCAATTGGCGAAAGTGGATTTTTGGCGATTTCCAGTTGGTAGGTGACATTTTGATTTAGGGGTCAGAATGGAATTTTGAGAGTTGCAGTTGTTCCATTGTGTCATTTGGGATGTGTTTGTAAAATTTCAGGTCATTCGTACATGGTTTCGTTGGGTTTTTGATCAAAAGCGGAATTCAGAAGATTTTTAGAAACTTAGGCTTGAATCCGATGTGTTTTAGTTTATTTGAAGTTGTTTGAGGTGTTTTAAAGATTGGAACAAGTTTGAATAAGGTTTTGGGATGTGTTTGTGCCTTTGTCTATCGGGCCAATTCATTAAGTTGGAACCTGCAAAAAATTGCAGGTCAGTGCTGCAGAAAAGAGACCTTCACGTTCGCGAGAGGGTCCTCGCGTTCGCGAAGGGTCATTCGAGGAAGGTGGAAATTAAGCCTTCACATTCGCGATAAGGTCTCCGCGTTCGTAAAGGGCTGGGCATAGGTGGATCGCGTTCACGGGTGTGTAGTCGTGTTCGCATAGAAGGAAAAGAGAGCCTGAGCTTCAGGGAAATTAATGCATCGCGTTCACGATGGATGGAACGCATTCGCGAAGGTTCGTTTGGGTAAAACATCGCGTTCGCGAGGGTTTGGTCGCGATCGCGTAAGAGGAAAATTGGTCAAAATTAAGTTGTGCTTCGCGAACACGAGGCTTTGACCGCGTTCGCGAAAAAAGATTTTCAGGCCTAGGCAGAAGGTTTAAAAGGTCGTCTTGTATGTGGGGTTTATTTCCTCCATAGTTGGTCGTTTTTGGAGCTTTTTGAAGGAGATTGAAGAGGGATTCAAGGGTAAACATTTGGTGGTAAGAATTTTGGACTTAAAACTCGATTCTATTGTGAAATCTACCTAATAAGTCATGGAATCTAAGCTTAAATTTGAGGAATTAGGGCTTGAGATTAATAGATTTTAAATGGTGATTTGAGGGGTCATTCGGACTCCGATTTTAGTGTTCTTCATATGTATAGACTCGTGAGAGGATAAGGAGTCCGTTGACGTGATTTTTATCGAGTTTTGAGATATGGGTCCGGGGGTTGGGTTTGGCCAATTTCGAGATTTTTGGTATTAATTGATTGTTTTCGCTTGGTCTTCGTTCCCTTAGCATATTTTGACACCGTGATTCTGATTTTAAATAGATTCGACGTGATTGAGGGCCGATTCGAGGGGCAAAGGCATCGCTGAGTAGTATTTTCATCGGTTTGAGGTAAGTAACCATTGTAAATCTGGAACTGAGGGTACAAACCCCGGTATTTGAATTGTTTTGATAAATGCGGTGACCCACATGCTAGGTGACGAGCGCGTGGGCGCGCACCAGTAGGGATTGTGATGTGGTCCGTCCCGTAGCGACTATTATACCACGTATTTGATTTGGAAATCTTATATTACTCTGTACTTTAGTCATTTATATTGTGTTAGGGGTTGTAAGCCATGTTTGGGGGCTTGTGCCGACATGTTGATACTTTTAGGGGCATTTTTACTATTTTCCTTACGTTACTTGTTGAAAGCATATCATCAATCATATTTTACCTGTTTAAATATTTAAAACTAATTTTATTACTCCACTTTTAATTGTGAGGACTGTTTGGATTGAGTTGTCTAATTTCTATTGTTGTGCCCGAGAGGCTGTGAGGTTAATGACTGAGAGATGTTGAAAACCTAATAGTGAGGATATTACATGTATATATTATGGATCGGGCTGCACGTCGCAACGATACTTATATGGATCGGGCTGCACGCCGCAGCAATATATATATAGGATCGGGCTGCACGTCGCAGCAATATATGTATTGGATCGGGTTGCGCGTCGCAACGATATGACGCTTGGGCTATAGGAGCCCCTCCGTAGTTTGTACAACCCCAATGAGTGTAGTCGACTATAAATGACGAATCAGGCTGCACGCCACAGCGGTTACTATAATTTCTATTACTATGAGATATTAATGAGCCTGAATGCTGAGAGCGAGTATTGAGTGACGAGAGTTGAGTCACGACTGACTGAGAGACTGCCCGAAAGGCCATATTTTGAGTGTTACCTTGCCCAAGGGGCCCATTATGATATTTTTACTGATTTCACTCTTCTTTTAAAATAAGCCACTATTGGAAAAATTGCTAAGTATATGATTTCAAGTGTTTAAACTGAAATTTGATGATTTTATGACGAAACTGGTTTTAAACTGTGAAGTTGACCTGTATCCTGTTGTTTTCTTCAGTTATATGATTTTTAAATGCTCGTCACTACTTTTATACCTTATTTACTTTAATTACTTATTGAGTTGGCGTACTCACGTTACTTCCTACACCTTTTGTGCAAATCCAGGTGCCCAAGCGGAAGAGTGAGGGTCCTCAGCATTTTCAGAGTTTGCCGGAGACTACAAGGTAGCTACATGGCGTCCGCAGCCCTGCTCTCTTCCTCCTATCCTTGTTTTCCCGCATTTTAGACTTGTTATGTATTAAATAGTCAGATTTGTATATTTAGAGGCTCTAGACTCGTGACACCAGATTATGGGGCTGTGTAGTTTTCTGTTATTTGACTTCCGCATATTTCCTGTTGCTTTAAACGTTTATAATGAAATTGGGTATTTAAAACCTTTGTTAGAAAATGGCTTATTGTTAAAGGAAAAAGGGTTGTGATTCATTAATTGGTTGGCTTGCCTAGTAATGTGATAGGCGCCATCACGACTGGTATTTAGGGTCGTGACACTGAAGGCGGCGAGTTTAGAAAAGTGATTAGGGTTAGGGGGTCTTTAGGATTAAAAAAGGAAAGAACAAAGGAGCGTCGTTGATCTTTTAGATCAAAGGCCAGAATCTGATGGGTTTGGGTTGGGTAGGAAGTGTTTGGGGCCTGGGTCGGGTTATTTAATAGGAGATTGGGCTGGGGAGGGGTCCGAATTAGGCTAAAATTGAAAGCCAAATTTGGCTATGATTTAAATAGCCAATTTTCCCTATTTTAATTTATAATAAATAATTGGTAATTTCTGAAAAATACTTTAAGGTGCCAAAATGATTTAAAATACACAATTAACATTTTAAAAATATAGGGACCAATTGTTATGCATATAAAATATAATTTTACCTTAAAATGGGCTAATATTACAATTATATGCAATTTAGCTTAAAAATACTAAATGTAATTATAAAAATGCATGAAAAATATATTAGCCATATTTTGGCATAAGTATAGAAATTAAATAAATAAATCATCATAACAATAATTTAGGAAATAATTATTGGGGATTTTATGAATAAAAGGGGAGAAAATGAATCAATTTATACCTTTAAAATTATGGGAAAAATAATAAAAATCTTGTGCATGCTTATATATGCATATATATGCTATTTTGAAGGTATTTATGCATATTTAAAATATATAGAGAAAAATTGGGTATCAACAGCTGCCCGTCTTTACCCGGGAAGGATGAAAGAGTTTTCGGTTAAAGAAATGATAGCCAATTTTGACCGGATCGGATGTTTTGAAAGACAGAGGCTGAACTCCCATTTTCGAGTTGCGTCATATCCCTGGTCTTATAGGAATCAGGCCATGTGTAGTTCTGTATTCACCTACGGAGTATGCCGATGAAGTTATTGTAAGAACGGACACAAGATATGGAAGCGGCTACGATCGGGACGGTTGGAGGGAACTGCAGCGAGATTGCTCCTGCTAGGATAGCGGTTGTTTGCAAGTTACCATAGATAAAAGATGCTACAAACATATTTACGAAAATTTAAACATAATGCAAATTCCATTTGGACCATGAAGGTTGTCTTCGGACGGTTAAAGATGACATCCTTGGACCATGACGTCCTGGGCCATAAATTGTTTAATAAGGGATTCACAGTGCATAAAATGATGTTCTCGGGCCATGAAAATGATGCCTCTAAACTAGGACGCCTTTGAATATTGATTTGCAAATTTTAGAGATCCTCAGGCCATGGCATGGTGTCTTCCGGCTATGAGGATGATGCCTTTAGACTATGATGCCATTGGATAGATTGGCGATGTTTCATCCCATGATATGAAATAAGCAATAATATGATGTAACAAGACAAGATTTTGTCTTGCGAAGTAGAGGGCAAAGCTTATCCCGATTGAAAACCAGGTAGATAGTAGTAGAAAATAGAGCAATATTGGTGCAAAAAGGGACAGAGTTTAGTCCCGTGCAAGTGGGGAGGTAGAGATTAGTCTTATGCAATCAGGGAGGAAAGGATTAGCCTCATGCAAATATAGAGTCAGGGCTTAGACTCATGCAGGTATGGAGGTAAGGATCAGCCTTATGCAAATATGGAGTCAGGGCTTAGACTCATGCAGAGAGAAGACGGTGCTTAGCCTAATGTAAATATGGAGTCTGGGATTAGACTCATGCAAGATTAGAGACAAAGCTTAGTCTCATGCAAGGAGAAACCAACGCTTAGTCTTATGAAAATATGGAGCTAGAGCTTAACCTCATGCAAGATTTGGGACAAGGCCTAGTCCCATGCAAATGGAAGGCAACGCTTAGCCTTATGTAAACATAGAGGTACAACTTAACCTTATGAAAGATTCGGGACAGGGCTTAGTCTCATGCAAGTGGAAGACAATGCTTGGCCTTATGCAGATATGGAGTCAGGGCTTAGAGTCATGCAAGATTGAAGACAGGGCTTAGTCTCATGAAAATGTGGAGTCAGAGATTAGACTCATGCAAATATGGAGTCAGGGCTTAGACTTATGCAAATATGGAGTCAAGGATTAGACTAATGCAAATGTGGAGTCAAGGAGTAGACTCATGCAAATATGGAGTCAGAGATTAGACTCATGCAAATGGGGAGTAAAAGATTAGACTCATGCAAATGTGGAGTCAAGGATTAGTGTCACGCCCCAAACTTGGGAGGCGTTGCTGGCACCCGGTGCCGCACTTGTCCGAGCGAACCACTCTAAAACTCATGCATTCCTTTTGTAACTATCATGGGCCCACATAGCCACAACGCATAATGTACAACTGTAAGTGGGCAACACTGTATCAATAAACTATCATTCTTAAAAACATGAATACATATGGGCCGTTAAGGCCCCTGACATACTGTACAAACTGAACCTTTATCTACAAAGCTTATAAGATTATTTGATATCATATGGGAAAGGGTACCGGCCTACCCATAAGTGTGTAGCAATATCCTGACACGATAACTCATAAAACTCAGCTGCACTCTGAATGAGTGGAGTCTTACCGATCCATAGCTAAATGCCAATTTCGTCTACTCTGAGGGCTCGTCAAACTGATTATCTATACATGCAGGCATGAATGCAGCGTCCCCACAAAAAGGATGTCAGTACGAATAATGTGCCGAGTATGTAAGGTAGAACTGAAACATAACCATAATTCAACATTTATTAAAGACATATTGTGACAAAATTTCAGGCCTATGCAAAATAATCTTGAATATTAGAAATGGAACTATTAAAGTTTCAAATAATTTTGGCTAATACGTAAGACCTAAATTATTTATTCGATCTGCAATGTTATCATAGTGATTTATTAAAAGTCTTATCCCACAAAAGAAAAAACTGAAACTTTAAAATCAACACTTATACTTTTGGAAGTTATATCTCCTATACGTATTATTCGACAATTACTACTTCCCTTTTATTTAAAAAATTTACCAATACTATAATGCACATGCAAATTTCTTCTATTTATTAGCCATGTATTTTTTGTTATCTTGCAACAACAAAATTCATATATCTGAAATCACATCAACTGGCAAATCATAGAAATAAAAGAACATGCCTGTGAACAAACTTCATTTTTAGAACTGGAATAACTTTGTAAATAATGAAATACTCATAGTATGATGCATATGCGTATGAATGCCATGTCGTGCATAGGTACATGTGTTCATAACATGTATATATATATATATAGTATATAACTTCATAACATCATCACGCCTCTGAGGGTATCCTATCATATCATCTCGGCCACTATGGGCAAATCATCAACGTATACCAGCTGATTAGGTGGTGCTGCGTATATAACGCTGTAACCTTTTCCCATATCCCATATACATATATGTACATATATACACGTATATAACGCCATCTGTGTCTTGGATAAATGCATATTTAAATGAATGCAATGCATGAGAAGTACGTTAATAAAATCTTTTAGAATATCATAAGATCATTATCGAACTACTTGACAATTTAAATTAAAGTAAGTTACTAATAAGCTAAGTATTAATTACTTGCCTGCTACAAGTGAAATATGGTAAAGCTAATTAAGAATTTTAATACACAAACTCCAGATTAACCTTAACCATTATCCCTTCATAAGGAGGACAATAATCTAGGTAATAAAAAAATGACATTTGAATATTTCACCTACTATTCTCCCCATAATAATAAATAAAAAATAATATATGGAGAAGTTTTAGCAAAACAACGTAAATATCTTTTGAAAAAGTTGGGAAAAATATCTTCAACTGCTAACTTTTACTTTTATAATATTTCAAAATGAATATTACTTTAAGACAAGAAATAAAGTTTTAGAATTTTCCGTTTACACAATTCATATTCTTAAAAAAATGAAAAAAATGAAATATTTGTATTTCTCAAAGAACGTGTAATATCACGAGGTAAACTTTATAAACTTACGTATTTTCTGAGATTCATGAACAAAAAATATGTCGCATGGGGAATCAAGAACATAGATACCCCTAGTACTTCTATGAATAGATTTATTTATGAAAGTTGTACGTTTGCTCGTTTCGTTTATTTTGTATGGATCATGCCAAAAAGAAAGAAGGGATAGCCTTAACATGCCCGAGCCGATTCTCTTAACAATTTCTCTAACACTGTTGATTGCGACAACGTGTAACGGCAGATCTAAGTAGAAAAAAATACAATCATAACCCATAATGTTTTACTGATTCTTCACTTTGGAGAGGATTCTGTAGGAGGAGGGGATTATACTCTCAGATGAGGACTATTCTAGAGAAAGAGTGGGGAAATTAATATGGTGATGCAATTGATTTAAGACAATAGGGGATAGCGGATCAAAATTGGATATCGGAGAATGGTAACCAAGAATGCATTAAAGGCTCTCGACGAAACTGTTCAACCCATCAGTTAACTGAATTTCAATAAGGGTCCAATAGGTAATATGTGAACATGATGGCAGAGTTACATGATTTATGTCCTTAAGCAAATCATGGCATCTGCCATGAAAACATACAGTTGTTTTCTTCTTAAAAAGTTATTACAAAAAAGGTTTTAGGTGAATGCCACAAATTTATCTAAATAAGACACCTAACATATTGAATTTAGAAGCCTCAATAGGATTAGTACGGTAAGCTTAGCCCGTTTTTTTGTTATATGGGCAACAACTCCGGTGCTATTGTCCCCCTTATTTGTATTTCTTCTAATTGTTGTAATTTTTTTTTCTTTTATTAATAAAAAATTAGCCCTAGGCTCTGTCTAGTGGATTGCCAAAAAAAAAAAAAAATTAAGAGTCACTACTACCTAAGGTCATTTGTTGCCACGTGGGGTGGGGATTTGTTTATCTTTATCTACTTATTAAGTATTTAGGGAGTGTCTTGTTTCCCGATAATTAACCAATTACACGCATAATTAAGAATGATCTCAATTTACTTAAAATACTACTCACTTTTAGTACACTTTATACCCTACTATCATGCTCATGTGGTACTGTATAAAATAAATACATACACTATTATTTTATTAATATATCCATGGAAATATATATATTTTCTCGACTTCTAATTTTTCTAATCTCATATAAAGAGTATAAAGTACGCTTAAATTCTTAAAATGGTAAAAGAAAAGATAACCTTCCTTTCTTGTGAAAAAAATAATTTTTATCTTTACAACAAAGAAAATCTCATAAAGTTTTCTCATATTATATGTATAATTCAAAACATTTTCGAAAGTAGTAATACTAATAAGTATATAAAATCATACTTTTTAAACATTTTTCTACGATAATTGTTCCACTCAAAATAAATACCATATAAAAAAATAGTAATAATGATAACTATCCAAAATTATACTTATAGAGCTTTTACTAAAATACTTCACTTAAAAGAAAATACCACACTAATATAATATCTAACGGTATTAAGGTTTCTAAACTTACGGGGTGTACCAATTAGACTCATGCAAATGTGGAGTCAGAGATTAGACTCATGCAAAGAGAAAATAGCAGATAAGGGTAGAGTATATCTTAGCTAGGATAGGTTCAGCATCTAACGACCGGATGGATGGTGAATTTGCTCTGTGTACGAATGCTATCGTCAAGTATGCCTTCATTCAAAGAAAAATCATAAGTTTCATGAGGGGAGGTTGGTTCGTGCTTCATCTGCGGCCTTGCTTTGCTCTGCCCTGGAAGCCCCCTTCGAGTCCCCTAGGTAGCAACTGACTGTTATGAAAAAATAGAATTTTCGAAAAATATGTGTTCATTGATAAAATAGGATTGTTTTGGATGCATATTGATATATCAAGTAATTTTGAGAGAATAGCGACTGTGACACACTTCAAAGGCATTGCAACTCTCTTATGTTGGAATTTTGAGGGTCATCCTCAAAATTCTGCCCCAGTTTGGCAAATGATTTCGAACCGTTTGCGGATGGCGGACCATGCTGAATCTTCTTCGGAATTTTCAGAATCCTTCTTAAAAATTTTCCCTAGTTCTTGACTAATGACTAACTTTCTGGCATGTGATGGTGTTGGCAGGACTTGTTCCCTAATTTTGAGGACCATCCTCAAAATTCTGTCTTAGTTTCTGATTTTTGGGGGAAAATAAAAATTTTATTATGGTATGACCGAACCCATAAGGCTTCCTACGTATCCCCTCTTAAACGGGAATTAGGTCCAGCGTAGTTCGATTACATCAGAAAAGAAATGTGACATAATTCTAGGCATAATATCTCTTGACTGCATCTGAATTGATTGATTTTGGCTAGATCTCTCTATCCATTTCTGCAAGTATGAGTGCTCCTCCTGTTAGTACTCTGTGAACCATATACAAACCTTGCTAGTTGGGAGAGAATTTCCCTTTGGCTTCATCTTGGTGTAAGAAAACCTTCTTCAATACCAGCTGCCCTAGTGCGAACTGTTTGGCTTGTGTGTACCGTGAAAATGGTAACGACAATTAAATTTGTAAATGGAATTTTAAAAATACATGATCTATTCCCGAGCTAGTTGTTAGAGCAGTTGGTGCTAATGATATGGAATTTTATCGATGAAAAGCAAGCTAAAACGAGATAGCAATGGAACCGTAGGGACTACTACCAGGGCATAGGTCCGATCGATGAAGAACCTCGGGGTCGACGTCGAGATCGAGCTCGTGCTATCAGGGACAGTTGGGGATGGGATAACGGTTGAAGGTATAATCAAATTAGGCTCTTTATGGCCAATACTAAGGTATACGACGAAGAACAAACAACAAAGCAAAGGTTATCGAGATGACTTCGGGTCAATACCAAGTGATAAGCGAAGAACAGACAAGAAGACAATGAAGTTAAACGACTTCAAACCAGCGAGGATAAGCAAGTTAGAAAGGAGAAAGAGAGAGAAGATATTATTGCACTTTTGTAGAATGGTTGGAGCTCTGTCTTACAAGGCATTAATGACCCCTCTTTTATAGAAAGGGGAAGCCCAAACATAGTATAAAATATGTTGTGTGATAAAAGAGGGTGGGATGTGACAACCGGTCAGCTCTATGTTGTATGTGAGCTGATGTCGAGCCGCTCGAATAGACTTGATCGACCCTGGGTGCATTCTTTGAGGAATCTTTGCATTTGCTGGGGCTTTGGCCGACAGTATCCTCGGCAAAGCATCGACAGACTTTGGGGGAAGTGACTGGCTCGAGATCTCGAACTTTCGGTGTCACCCTTCAAAGTATTATATCAAGGGGAAATCGGCCCGCTAGATTTCACCGCACACAGATAGGTTCCACGTTTCTTAGAGGGAAGTGATAAGAAATGATATTGACATACTGTTTCCCGGTCTCCTATAATGGCGTCGTGCCGACGGTGCAACCCCCCCTTTTACAAGTATCGAGGCGCCTCGCCTCTTCGCTTCTTCAGGATCACCGAAAATGTTTACTACTCTTCGTTCCTCGGAGTTGGGCCGTTGCTATCGGTTCGGCTTCTATGAACGCATTAATTGCGCCTGCTATTACATTTATCGAGGGCGGTAATAGCGTCGTCGGTTACTTTGCTCTTCCTATAAATATGGCTTTTCGTGGTCTTCCTTCGATTAGGCAGAGTTGTGACGCTGTGATGCTGTAGTTGTTATTGTTGTTATTAGCCCGGGGTGATGAGGTAGAGGGTCAATTTCCTCCGGCCCCGGGAGCGCTTTTGATTATAGACCACTGCTTAAGAGGTGGCTCGGATTATGTACCGCTGCTCACCCTCTTTCCCCATCTTGGCATGCTACACCCCCTTTGGGTTCCCGAGGATATGTTGGTAGTTTCTTCCAGCTGTTGCCTTCCGGGCCGAGGCAACGTCTCAGGAAGTGGCTTCAAAACGGCAGTATTAGCGGAGCTCGTACTAGCCAAATTTTTCACCCAGCCACTTCTTCATTCTTCCAGCTTCTCCTTCATCGTTTGGCTCTTCTCCCCTACTTCCTTTTGAAGATGCCATTCCAGGAGGGTTAGGATGTGATTCTCGAGGGGGTAAGACTTTGGAAGATATTGTCTTTGAGGTCATATGCTTGAGACGATGATGGAGACGTAGCATGAATAAGATAGATCCTTAGGCCCCTGTCGTACGCGTATCATTTTTACCTTGTCACTTTTTTGTAAGGACCTTCTGTGGGCTTTTGTAATCATGTGTAATATATCCATATATAAGGACCCTCGAGGGTCGTTGTAAACGAAATCTTATATAAATACAAAGGTATTTTCTTGATTTCTTCTTTCGATGCTTGTTGTATTTTTTTAATATTTTTCAGCAGTTTTGATTGCACAATCTTGTTTTCGGCGCTTGTGACATTGGCTTTGAATATTTTCCCCGGCCTTTGACAAAATGACCTCGCGCGGGGTCCTTTGTGATTTCTCGAACCGGACCTGAATTAGGCCAATAACCTCGGTCTGTTGGGGCACTTTTCCTAGATCTTCTTAGAAATTTTGAGAATCCTTCTCAAAATTTTGCCCCAGTTCTTGACTAATGACTAACTTTCTGGCATGTGATGGTGTTGGCTGGACTTGTTCCCTAATATTGAAGACCATCCTTAAAATTCTGTCTCAGTTTCTGCTTTTTGGGGGAAAATGAAAATTTTATTATGGTATGACCGAACCCATAAGGCTTCCTACGTATCCCCTCTTAAACGGGAATCAGGTCAAGTGTAGTTCAATTATATCAGAAAAGAAATGCGACATAATTCTAGGCATAGTATCTCTTGATTGCGTCTGAATTGATTGGTTTTGGCTAGATCTCTCTATCCATTTTTGCAAGTATGAGTTCTCCTCCTATTAGTACTTTGTGAACCATATACGGACTTTACCAGTTGGGAGAAAATTTCCCTTTGGCTTCATCTTGGTGTGGGAAAACCTTCTTCAATACCAACTGCCCTAGTGCGAACTATTTGGCTTGTGTTTACCATGAAAATGGTAACGACAATTAAATTTGTAAATGGGATTTTAAAAATACGTGATCTATTCTCGAGCTAGTTGTTAGAGCAGTTGGAGATAATGATATGGAATTTTATCGATGAAAAGCAAGCTAAAACATTCTAGTAATGGAACCGTAGGGCCTACAACCCGGGCGTAGGTTCGATCGATGAAGAACCTCGGGGTCAATGTCGAGGTCGAGCTCGTGCTATTAGGGACAGTCGGGGATGGGATAACGGTTGAAGGTATAATCAAATGAGGCTCCTTATGGCCAATACAAAGTTATACGATATTGAACAAACAACAAAGCAAAGGTTATCAAGATGACTTCGGGTCAATACTAAGTGATAAGCGAAGAACAAACAAGAAGACAATGAAGTTAAATGACTTCAAACCAGCAAAGATAAGCAAGTTAGAAAGGAGAAAAAGAGAGAAGATATTATTGCACTTTTGTAGAATGGTTGGAGCTCTGTCTTACAAGGCGTTAATGATCCCTCTTTTATAGAAAGGGAAAGCCCAAACATAGTACAAAATACGTTGTGTGATAAAAGAGGGTGGGATGTGACAGCCGGTCAGCTCTATGTTGTATGTGAGCTGAAGTCGAGCCGCTCGAATAGACTTGATCGACCCCGGGTGCATTCTTCGAGGAATCTTTGCATTTGCTGGGGCTTTGGCCGGCATTATCCTCGGCAAAGCATCAACAGACTTTGAGGGAAGTGACTGGCTCGAGATCTCGAGCTTTCGGGGTAACCCTTCAAAGTATTATATCAAGGGGAAATCGGCAACTTAGATTTCACCGCACACAGATAGTTTCCACGTTTCTTAGAGGGAAGTGATAAGAAATGATATTGATATACTATTTCCCGGTCTCCTGTAATGGCGTCGTGCCGACGGTGCAACCCCCCCTTTTACAAGTATCGAGGCGCCTCGCCTCTTCGCTTCTTCAGGATCACCGAAAATGTTTACTACTCTTCGTTCCTCGGAGTTGGGCCGTTGCTATCGGTTAGGCTTCTATGAACGCATTAATTGTGCCTGCTATTACATTTATCGAGGGCGGTAATAGCATCGTCGGTTACTTTGCTCTTCCTATAAATATGGCTTTTCGTGGTCTTCCTTCGATTAGGCAGAGTTGTGACGCTGTGATGCTGTAGTTGTTATTGTTGTTATTAGCCCGGGGCGATGAGGTAGAGGGTCAATTTCCTCCGGCCCCGGGAGCGCTTTTGATTATAGACCACTGCTTAAGAGGGGGCTCGGATTATGTACCGCTGCTCACCCTCTTTCCCCGTCTTGGCATGCTACACCCCCTTTGGGTTCTAGTGGATATGTTGGTAGTTTCTTCCAGCTGTTGCCTTCCGGGCCGAGGCAACGTCTCAGGAAGTGGCTTCAAAACGGCAGTATTAGCAGAGCTCGTACTAGCCAAATTTTTCACCCAGTCACTTCTTCATTCTTCCAGCTTCTCCTTCATCGTTTGGCTCTTCTCCCCAGACTTCCTTTTGAAGATGTCATTCCGGGAGGGTTAGGATGTGATCCTCGAGGGGGTTAGAATTTGGAAGATATTGTCTTTGAGGTCATATGCTTGAGATGATGATGGAGACGTAGCATGAATAAGCTAGATACTTAGGCCCCTGCTGTATGCGTATCATTTTTACCTTGTCACTTTTTTGTAAGGACCTTCTATGGGCTTTTGTAATCATGTGTAATATATCCATATATAAGGACCCCTCGAGGGTCGTTGTAAATGAACACTTAAATAAATACAAAGGTATTTTCTTGATTTCTTCTTTCGATGCTTGTTTATTTTTTTATATTTTTCAGCAGTTTTGATTGCACAATCTTGTTTTCGGCGCTTCTAACATTGGCTTTGAATATTTTCCCCGGCCTTTGATGGAATAAACTCGCGCGGGGTCCTTTGTGATTTCTCGAACCGGACCCGAATTAAGCCAATAACCTCGGTCTGTTGGGGCACTTTTCCTGAATCATCTTCGGAATTTTGAGAATCCTTATAAAGTTTTGCCCCAGTTCTTGACTAATGACTAGATTTCTCGCATGTGATGGTGTTGGCTGGACTTGTTCCCTAATTTTTAGGACCATCCTCAAAATTCTGTCCCAGTTTCGTATTTTTGGGGGAAATGAAAATTTTATTATGGTATGACCGAACCCATAAGGCTTCCTACGTATCCCCTCTTAAACGGGAACCAGGTCAAGTGTAGTTCAATTATATCAGAAAAGAAATGTGACATAATTCTAGGCATAGTATCTCTTGACTGCGTCTGAATTGATTGGTTTTGGCTAGATCTCTCTATCCATTTCTGCAAATATGAGTGCTCCTCCTGTTAGTACTTAGTGAACCATATACGGATCTTGCCAGTAGGGAGAGAATTTCCCTTTGGCTTCATCGTGGTGTGGGAAAACCTTTTTCAATACCATCTGCCCTAGTACGAACTGTTTGGCATGTGTTTGCCATGAAAATGGTATCGACAATTAAATTTGTAAATGGGATTTTAAAAATACGTGATCTATTCCCGAGCTAGTTGTTAGAGTAGTTAATGCTAATGATATGGAATTTTATCGATGAAAAGCAAGCTAAAACGAGATAGTAATGGAACCGTAGGGCCTACAACCCGGGTGTAGGTCCGATCGATGAAGAACCTTGGGGTCGACGTCGAGGTCGAGCTCGTCCTATCAAGGATAGTCGGGGATGGTATAACGGTTGAAGGTATAATCAAGTGAGGCTCTTTATGGCCAATACTAAGGTATACGACGAAGAACAAACAACAAAGCAAAGGTTATCGAGATGACTTCGGGTAAATACTAATTGATAAGCGAAGAACAGACAAGAAGACAATGAAGTTAAATGACTTCAAACCAGCGAGGATAAGCAAGTTAGAAAGGAGAAAGAGAGAGAAGATATTATTGCACTTTTGTAGAATGGTTGGAGCTCTGTCTTACAAGGAGTTAATGACCCCTCTTTTATAGAAAGGGGAAGCCCAAACATAGTACAAAATATGTTGTGTGATAAAAAAGGGTGGGATGTGACAGCCGGTCAGCTCTATGTTGTGTGTGTGCTGACGTCGAGCCGCTCGAATAGACTTGATCGTCCTCGGGTGTATTCTTCGAGGAATCCTTGCATTTGCTTGGGCTTTGGCCGACATTATCCTCGACAAAACATCGACAAACTTTGAGGGAAGTGACTGGCTCGAGATCTCGAGCTTCCGAGGTTACCCTTAAAAGTATTATGTCAAGGGGAAATCGGCCCCCTAGATTTCACCGCACATATATAGTCTCTGCGTTTCTTAGAGGGAAGTGATAAGAAACGATATTGACATACTATTTCCAGGTCTCCTGTAATGGCGTCGTGCCGACGGTGCAACCCCCCCCCCTTTTACAAGTATAAAGGCGCCTCGCCTCTTCGCTTCTTCAAGATCACCCGAAACATTTACTACTCTTCGTTCCTCGGAGTTGGGCCATTGCTATCGGTTCGGCTTCTATGAACGCATTAATTGCTCTTGCTGTTACATTTCTCGAGGGCGGTAATAGCGTCGTCAGTTACTTTGTTCTTCCTATAAATAGGGCTTTTCGTGGCTGCTCTTTTATCCAAATTTTCTTTGGTATCTACCTTTCCTTCCTTTCCTGTTATCTTAAATTTCTGCCATCTGGTCATGTTTGGAGTTTGTGACCTCAAGGGTTAGCGCATGCGTTCCATGGCCCAACCCTTGATCTTCCTTCGATTAGGAGGAGTTGTGCCGCTGTGATCTTGTAGTTGTTGTTATTGTTGTTGTTGTTAGCCCGGGGCGATGAGGTAGAGGGTCGATTTCCTCCGGCCCCGGGAGCGCTTTTGATTATGTACCACTGCTTAAGAGGGGTCTCGGATTATGTACCGCTGCTCACCCTCCTTCCCCGGCTTGGCATGCTACACCCCCTTTGGATTCCAGGGGATATGTTGGTAGTTTCTGCCGGCTGTTGCCTTCCGGGTCGAGGCAACATCTCAGGAAGTGGCTTCAAAACGGCAGGATCAGCGGAGGTCGTACTAGCCAAATTTTTCACCCAGCCACTTCTTCATTCTTCTAGCTTCTCCTTTGTCGTTTGGCTCTTCTCCCCTGACTTCCTTTTGAAGATGCCATTCCGGGAGGGTTAGGATGTGATCCTCAAGGGGGTTAGACTTTGGAAGATATTTTCTTTGAGGTCATATGCTTGAGATGATGATGGAGACGTAGCATGAATAAGCTAGATCCTTAGGCCCCTGCCGTATGCGTATCATTTGTACCCTGTCACTTTTTTGTAAGGACCTTATGTGGGCTTTTGTAATCATGTGTAATATATCCATATATAAGGACCCCTCGAGGGTCGTTGTAAATGAACACTTATATAAATACAAAGGTATTTTCTTGATTTCTTCTTTCGATGCTTGTTTTATTTTTTTATATTTTTCAGCTGTTTTGATTGCACAATCTTGTTTTCGGTGCTTGTAACATTGTCTTTGAATATTTTCCCCGGCCTTTGATGGAATAAACTCGCGCGGGGTCCTTTGTGATTTCTCGAACCGGACCCGAATTAGGCCAATAACCTCGGTCTGTTGGGGTACTTTTCCTGAATCATCTTTGGAATTTTGAGAATCCTTCTCAAAATTTTGCCCCAGTTCTTGACTAATGACTAAGTTTCTCGCATGTGATGGTGTTGGCTGGACTTGTTCCCTAATTTTTAGGACCATCCTCAAAATTCTGTCCCGGTTTCTTATTTTTGGGGGAAATGAATATTTTATTATGGTATGACCGAACCCATAAGGCTTCCTACGTATCCCCTCTTAAATGGGAATCAGGTCAAGTGTAGTTCAATTATATCAGAAAAGAAATGTGACACAATTCTAGGCATAGTATCTTTTGACTGCGTCTGAATTGATTGGTTTTGGCTAGATCTCTCTATCCATTTCTGCAAATATGAGTGCTCCTCCTGTTAGTACTCAGTGAACCATATACGGATCTTGCCAGTAGGGAGAGAATTTCCCTTTGGCTTCATCTTGGTGTGGGAAAACCTACTTCAATACCATCTGCCCTAGTGCGAACTGTTTGGCTTGTTTTTACCATGAAAATGGTAACGACAACTAAATTTGTAAATGAGATTTTAAAAATACGTGATCTATTCCCGAGCTAGTTGTTAGAGCAGTTGGTGCTAATGATATGGAATTTTATCGATGAAAAGCAAGATAAAACGAGATAGTAATGGAATCGTAGGGCCTACAAACCGGGCGTAGGTCCGTTCGATAAAGAACCTTGGGGTCGACGTCGAGGTCGAGCTCGTGCTATCAAGGACAGTCGGGGATGGTATAACGGTTGAAGGTATAATCAAATGAGGCACTTTATGGCCAATACTAAGGTATACGACGAAGAACAAACAACAAAGCAAAGGTTATCGAGATGACTTCGGGTCAATACTAATTGATAAGCGAAGAACAGACAAGAAGACAATGAAGTTAAATGACTTCAAACCAGCAAGGATAAGCAAGTTAGAAAGGAGAAAGAGAGAGAAGATATTATTGCACTTTTGTAGAATGGTTGGAGCTCTGTCTTACAAGGCGTTAATCACCCCTCTTTTATAGAAAGGGAAAGCCCAAACATAATACAAAATATGTTGTGTGATAAAAGAGGGTGGGATGTGATAGCCAGTCAGCTCGATGTTGTATGTGAGCTAACGTCGAGCCGCTCGAATAGACTTGATCGACCCCAGGTGCATTCTTCGAGGAATAGTTGCATTTGCTGGGGCTTTGGCCGACATTATCCTCGACAAAGCATTGACAGACTTTGAGGGAAGTGACTGGCTCGAGATCTCGAGCTTCCGAGGTCACCCTTAAAAGTATTATGTCAAGGGGAAATCGGTCCCCTAGATTTCACCGCACATATATAGTCTATGCTTTTCTTAGAGGGAAGTGATAAGAAACGATATTGACAGACTATTTCCAGGTCTCCTGTAATGGCGTCGTGCCGATGGTGCAACCCCCCCACCTTTTACAAGTATCGAGGCGCCTCGCCTCTTCGCTTCTTCAAGATCACCGGAAACATTTACTACTCTTTGTTCCTCGGAGTTTGGCCATTGCTATCGGTTCGGCTTCTATGAACGCATTAATTGCGCCTGCTGTTACATTTCTCAAGGGCGGTAATAGCATCGTCAGTTACTTTGTTCTTCCTATAAACAGGGCTTTTCGTGGTTGATCTTTTATCCAAATTTTTTTTGGTATCTACATTTCCTTCCTTTCCTGTTATCTTAAATTTCTGCCATCTGGTCATGTTTGGAGTTTGTGACCTAAAGGGTTTGCGCATGCGTTCCACGGCCCAACCCTCGATCTTCCTTCGATTAGGTAGAGTTGTGCCGCTGTGATCTTGTAGTTGCAGTTGTTGTTAGCCCTGGGCGATGAGGTAGAGGGTCGATTTCCTCCGGCACCGGGAGCGCATTTGATTATGTACCACTGCTTAAGAGGGATCTCGGATTATGTACCGCCGTTCACCCTCCTTCCCCGGCTTGTCATGCTACACCCCTTTTTGATTCCAGGGGATATTTTGGTAGTTTCTGCCGGCTGTTGCCTTCCGGGTCGAGGCAACGTCTTAGGAAGTGGCTTCAAAATGGAAGGATCAGCGGAGGTCGTACTAGCCAAATTTTTCACCCAGCCACTTCTTCATTCTTTCAGCTTCTCCTTCGTCGTTTGGCTCTTCTCCCCTGACTTCCTTTTGAAGATGCCATTCCGGGAGGGTTAGGATGTGATCCTCGAGAGGGTTAGACTTTGGAAGATATTGTCTTTGAGGTCATATGTTTGAGATGATGATGGAGACGTAGCATGAATAAGCTAGATCCTTAGGCCCCTGCCGTATGCGTATCATTTGTACCTTGTCACTTTTTTGTAAGGACCTTCTGTGGGCTTTTGTAATCATGTGTAATATATCCATATATAAGGACCCCTCGAGGGTCGTTGCAAACGAACACTTATATAAATACAAAGGTATTTTCTTGATTTCTTCTTTCGATGCTTGTTTTATTTTTTTATATTTTTCAGCAGTTTTGATTGCACAATCTTGTTTTCGGCGCTTGTAACATTGTCTTTGAATATTTTCCCCGGCCTTTGATGGAATAAACTCGCGCGGGGTCCTTTGGGATTTCTCGAACCGGACCCGAATTAGGCCAATAACCTCGGTCTGTTGGGGCACTTTTCTTGAATCATCTTTGGAATTTTGAGAATCCTTCTCAAACTTTTGCCCCAGTTCTTGACTAATGACTAACTTTCTCGCATGTGACGGTGTTGGCTGGACTTGTTCCCTAATTTTTAGGACCATCCTCAAAATTCTGTCCCAGTTTCTTATTTTTGGGGGAAATGAATATTTTATTATGGTATGACCGAACCCATAAGGCTTCCTATGTATCCCCTCTTAAACGGGAATCAGGTCAAGTATAGTTCAATTATATCAGAAAAGAAATGTGACATAATTCTAGGCATAGTATCTCTTGACTGCGTCTGAATTGATTGGTTTTGGCTAGATCTCTCTATCCATTTCTGCAAATATGAGTGCTCCTCCTATTAGTACTCAGTGAACCATATACGGATCTTGCCAGTAGGGAGAGAATTTCCCTTTGGCTTCATCGTGGTGTGGGAAAACCTTCTTCAATACCATCTGCCCTAGTGCGAACTGTTTGGCTTGTTTTTACCATGAAAATGGTAACGACAATTAAATTTGTAAATGGGATTTTAAAAATACGTGATCTATTCCCGAGCTAGTTGTTAGAGCAGTTGGTGCTAATGATATGGAATTTTATCGATGAAAAGCAAGCTAAAACGAGATAGTAATGGAACCGTAGGGCCTACAACCCGGGTGTAGGTCCGATCGATGAAGAACCTTGGGGTCGATGTCGAGGTCGAGCTCGTGCTATCAAGGACAGTCGGGGATGGTATAACGGTTGAAGGTATAATCAAATGAGGCTCTTTATGGACAATACTAAGGTATACGACGAAGAACAAACAACAAAGCAAAGGTTATCGAGATGACTTCGGGTCAATACTAATTGATAAGCGAAGAACAGACAAGAAGACAATGAAGTTAAATGACTTCAAACCAGCGAGGATAAGCAAGTTAGAAAGGAGAAAGAGAGAGAAGATATTATTGCACTTTTGTAGAATGGTTGGAACTCTGTCTTACAAGGCGTTAATCACCCCTCTTTTATAGAAAGGGGAAGCCCAAACATAGTACAAAATATGTTGTGTGATAAACGAGGGTGGGATGTGACAGCCGGTCAGCTCTATGTTGTATGTGAGCTAACGTCGAGCCGCTCGAATAGACTTGATCGACCCCAGGTGTATTCTTCGAGGAATCCTTGCATTCGCTGGGGCTTTGGCCAACATTATCCTCGACAAAGCATCGACAGACTTTGAGGGAAGTGACTGGCTCGAGATCTCGAGCTTCCGAGGTCACCCTTAAAAGTATTATGTCAAGGGGAAATTGGCCCCCTCGATTTCACCGCACATATATAGTCTATGCGTTTCTTAGAGGGAAGTGATAAGAAACGATATTGACAAACTATTTCCAGGTCTCCTGTAATGGCGTCGTGCCGATGGTGCAACCCCCCCACCTTTTACAAGTATCGAGGCGCCTCGCCTCTTCGCTTCTTCAAGATCACCCGAAACATTTACTACTCTTCGTTCCTCGGAGTTTGGCCATTGCTATCGGTTCGGCTTCTATGAACGCATTAATTGTGCCTGTTGTTACATTTCTCGAGGGCGGTAATAGCGTCGTCAGTTACTTTGTTCTTCCTATAAATAGGGCTTTTCGTGGTTGATCGTTTATCCAAATTTTCTTTGGTATCTACATTTCCTTCCTTTCCTGTTATCTTAAATTTCTGCCATCTGGTCATGTTTGGAGTTTGTGACCTCAAGGGTTTGCGCATGCGTTCCATGGACCAACCCTCGATCTTCCTTCGATTAGGTGGAGTTGTGCCGTTGTGATCTTGTAGTTGTTGTTGTTGTTAGCCCGGGGCGATGAGGTAGAGGGTCGATTTCCTCCGGCCCCGAGAGCGCTTTTGATTATGTACCACTGCTTAAGAGGGGTCTCGGATTATGTACCGCTGCTCACCCTCCTTCCCTGGCTTGGCATGCTACACCCCCTTTTGATTCCAGGGGATATATTGGTAGTTTCTGCCGGCTGTTCCCTTCCGGGCCGAGGCAACGTCTCAGGAAGTGGCTTCAAAATGGCAGGATCAGCGGAGGTCGTACTAGCCAAATTTTTCACCCAGCCACTTCTTCATTCTTCCAGCTTCTCCTTCGTCCTTTGGCTCTTCTCCCCTGACTTCCTTTTGAAGATTCCATTCCGGGAGGGTTAGGATGTGATCCTCGAGGGGGTTAGACTTTGGAATATATTGTCTTTGAGGTCATATGCTTGGGATGATGATGGAGACGTAGCATGAATAAGCTAGATCCTTAGGCCCCTGCCGTATGCGTATCATTTGTACCTTGTCACTTTTTTGTAAGGACCTTCTGTGGGCTTTTGTAATCATGTGCAATATATCCATATATAAGGACCTCTCGAGTGTCGTTGTAAACGAAAACTTATGTAAATACAAAGGTATTTTCTTGATTTCTTCTTTCGATACTTGTTGTATTTTTTTATATTTTTCAGTAGTTTTGATTGCACAATCTTGTTTTCGGCGCTTGTGACATTGGCTTTGAATATTTTCCCCGGCCTTTGATGGAATGACCTCGCGCTGGGTCCTTTGTGATTTCTCGAACCAGACCCGAATTAGGCCAATAACCTCGGTCTATTAGGGCACTTTTAGGACCACCTTGATCGTTACCTGGAATCTATTTTGCACGGGGCTTTGTTAGGGACACGCATTTCTTCGTAAACTAGCCTTTTTGGCAGAGACCCCTTGAGGCTGAATGCCGATTTGGTGAAGGCATTGTTGTCCTGCTGGGGCGCCATTTTGCTATGGCGTAGGTTTTCGGGGTCGAGCATTACCTCGAGACCGAAGGTGGTGCTGATGGTCGGTGCCTTTGATCGGTGTTGACTCGTCCCGGCCCTTCTTGCATACGATCGTGAGGTTGCTTCCGCCTCCTGGGGGTCCTAGGGATTCGATAACTTTGTGATGACGGCGATTCTTTCCCTCAATAGCTGCTTATTCGGGCCACGACAAAGGCCGGGTATGGCGATAGATGAGATGTATGCTTCATGATTATGAAGGAGCTTTTATCGGGACGAAATGGGCCCATGTTTTGGAGGAGAGTGCATCATTCGAGACCGGTCATTCCGAAGTCCTTAGTTCTGGAGCGGTGGTTCCTTTGGCCAACAATGGTTGGGCCATCAAGAGGATGCTCGGTCATTGAGTAGGTTTGTCAACTTTACGTCGTGGTAGGTTTCAGCATGGTCCCCTCGTGTCTTGGGTCTTTGAGTTGTTTCGTCAAGGGGCTATACTTCGGCGCAACTGGATTTCTCTTTATAAAAAAATTTTGGCGAGGCAGGAGTCCCTTTGTAGTAAGTGTTTCGCCTTTTAGGCCTTGGAGCCGATTGGCATCTGAGTATCTAAAGTGTCAAAATGCAGGCTTTGAGTTTCGACCCAAGTGAATATAATTGTGAAGTTGTAGCTTGGTTATTCAAAAGTCCGGGTTGGGAACAACCATATCTGGACTGGAAAAGTGCTACGCTGGACCGAGGATGATGAAGGAGTGGCGATTTGTCGCCGACGATTGGGCCGGGTCTGAACAGGCCTTCGAGGGACGCATTCGCCATAGTTCTACAGAATAGGTGTTTGAAGAGACCCATGCCAGGGTTTATGTCCTTCTAGTAGAATTTTGTCTGGGCAACGGTGGTCGGGCGTGATACCTGGCTTGTTTATTGCCAATGCCCTGGAGAACAAGGCTGGGGCTGGCAAGCCGTAACCCTTTAGGGGGTGGAGCGTAGATTTTGCCACTTCTTATTTTGCTGTTTATAGAGTATGCTTGTTGATGGAGAGCGCACATTTCGCGCGTATATATATATAAAAAAAGAAGAATGAGATAAATCTTGAAGGTTTACCTCCTTTGTATCTCTTCTTGTATAGCCTTTGATCTGGTGGGCTGACTCCTATGTTTTGGAGGGATCTTCGTGGGCTCAGAACCAGTCAGGCAGGTTCGGGGCTCTTAAGCGCGATCCTTGCCGCGATAAGGTGTAGGGGACTTTATATGTTGCCCAACGATTTTAGGCCCGGTCCCTGAGTCAGGACTTTATTTGAGCTTGCCTGTCCTCTAATTTTTTGTGCCCGTGCCGGCGGGCGGTGATTTTTTTCACTTTTTGGTCCTCAAATTTTTTGTTGTTTCTGGTGAAGGACAAGGCGGATGAGCTGGAATAATTCTGGGGCGAGATTGGCGAAGCCAAATGTGAATTCATCGAACTGCAGGTGCACGCGGGTGTTCATTCTATGGCCAAAGAGAGGGTTCAGGACGGGCTTCCACTTTCGAGGCGTGAATCCAGGCTGCCCGTGTGAATGATTCTACTCGGGCGAAGATGATCGTGCCAATAACAACAAGGAGTGTGTGAGGTGTAGATCCCGTAGCAGAATCCTTTGAAAAGATTCATGCTAGGGGCTCCGATCTCTAGGGAGATTGGACAAGTCAAAGGAGTGGAGTACGATGCCAAGTTCATGTTGTCCGATGCTGAGGGCGATAAAGAGGAGACTGCCGGGATATAACTTGCTAGAAAAAAGCGGAATGATCATTCCCTGTCGTCTTTGTTGTGTATATATATATATATAGCCTTCGTTATACGACGCGGGCTGAGGTCGCGCTTCGTCGTCAATATGTAGCAATAAGAGGGGGAAACCCGCAACTTGTATCTTCTATATTTTTGCTTGTTAGAGTTTTAGTTGGGTTGATTCGATCCCCTATTTGCCCTTATGCTTTCATGCTTTAACCATCTTCGGGTTCAGTCTCTGAGTCGGGATCCGACTCAAGCTTAATATACCATCGAGTTTTGCATTTTATTTGGGCCGGCGATGATTATTTTTATTCTCTGCCCTTGAGTGTTTGGTTGTTTCAACAGTTTTGGGTCCACTCTCCGTGTCCTGTTGCGACTCGAGCTTTAATTGACCCTAAAGTTCTTTGCTGCCGGCATAGGCGGACGATGATGGACTTTTGTGTTTCGGGTCGAAGCGACCTTACAGATGGGTGGCCCGAAGGCTCACTCGCTAGTGATAGTGGCATTTATGCCATGCCCTTAGGCACGTTGTAGTTTAGCCATTTCGGGTCCAGTCTCCGGGTCGCGTTGCGATCTGAGCTTTAATTGACCCTTTTTTGGTCGTTGAGACCTTTCAATATGTTTCCCGGAGGCTTGCATATTTTAACTATTTTGGATTCGGTCTCCGAATCGGGTTAATTCAAGCTTATTTTAATCCTCAAGTTGTCAACTTTTTAGCTGGAGACGATGTATCTTACGCTTGTTTGGTCATAGAGACCTTTTGATATGTGGCCCGGAGGCTAGCTTAGTTAACTATATTGGATTCGGTCTCCATATCGGGTTACGATTTGAGCTCACTTTAATCCTCAAGTTGTCAATTTTTTAGCTGGCGAGGATGGCTCTTACGCTTGTTTGGTCGTAGAGACATTTTGATATGTGGATCGGAGGCTTGCTTAGCTGGAAACAATTGTTCTTATGCTGTTTTTGACAGTGGGCTTTTTGTAGGCTTTGTTTTCCGCTCGTTAAGGTCTTTTGAAAGATTTTGCCTGACCCGTTGTCGGTTTCAGAGAACCTCGATTTCAAGTCGTTATCGGCGATGTTTCGAGCACCTCCAAAGGTTCATAGCTCGTAGGTCAAGTAGATCGACGCTCTTGTGATTTGGAGCCGATAGGGCTGGAGCTCATTTTTTCCTGTTGAGGGAAGCCTATTTTAACCGGTTATTTCCAAAGTATATTCGAAGTAGTGGCCTATGATTTTAGTGACAGTCGAGCGTCTACAAGTCGTGTTATTTTGGCTGTATCAACCGTTTTGACCGTAGTCATGTGCGTTTGGCCGTAGCCATTTTTGATCCCGAGTGATAGTTTTAAGTGTCTACGCCAAGGATATGCCCTTTATGGATTCTTACAAATGCGACATATAACCTAAAATTTGAGATTTTCATACCTGTTGAGGTCTTACAGTTTGTGTAATATAAAATAGATCTGGTTATGCCAAGGCTGCCCGCTAGGGGTCTTACAATTTCGGGTTTTCCAGCGTATGGCGATTGGCGACGAGCGACAGTCTCCGAGTAGTAGAATTTTTTATGTTTGAAGACCGCTTTTTGCGAGCTCGGAGATGCCATGTAGGGGCTGTATGAGCCTGGCGTTCCGACCTTGGGGTCATGCGGGTGCTGAATTGCTGGTGCTATGTCTCTGAGTATCTTGGGATGCGTCTGACGAAGGGGATCCCTGCCGGGAATATGTTGTGATTTCTTTGTTCGGAGATTGGGCTGCTGGCGGATATCCTTTGGTCTACCGTCGTAATATAATTTGTTCTGATATGTTGACCTATATCGGGCCAGAGCCAACTACTTGGGGTTCGTCGTTCCTGAATTTTTTTTGTGCTTTCAAAGCCTCGAGACGGAGGTCGTTGGGGAATTTTTGAAGTGCTGGCACCCTTTCCCGAGTTCTTTAGGGCGTTCTGGTGAAAGGGTTTGTTACCTTATTTCGAGAAGGATTTCCCTTTCTTTTTTGACAAAAGGTATTTTTTAATTGCTTGATATAATAGTAAATGTTTTTGCCGACGGGACCTGACTATATCGACCGTCTTCACGATACCTCTTTTCTTATAGGAAACCTCATTTGGCATTTTTCAAAACTCCTTTGAGCGGGCAGTTTGTCGGGGGAAGTGCCCCTCCCCTTGAAAAGTCGACCATAAGGATAGTTTTTGAATATTTTGCGGAGTTTCCCCTTAAGATACTTGAAGACGTTGCCTCGTTAAAAACCTTGTCTGTAAAAACCCTTCTTCTGGGATAAAAACTCGGTCAAAAAAAAAGAGTGCAATCGGCACGCCTTTGGGGTCTCGAGGTCTTGCAATAGCATTATCGTCCCGGCAGCTCTGAACGGGTGCCTGCATGGAGGTTAATTCCGAAATTGAATTAATAAAAAAGATAATGGTTGTACCTTGAAACGAGGCATGCCGGCGATGCCTTGGTGTCGGTATATTGTATCTGCACGGGGGCGGAGATACGGCGTGAATCTTTATTCTGTTTTGTCAAGTTCGACCGGGGGCGAGACCTGACTTGCTCGTTGTCTCATTCCAGTGTGGGGATATGATCGTCGGTACTGCGTCGTGTATAACGAACATTTCCCTTGTTGCGTGTTGCTCCCCGTAGACGGTTTTGACCCCGTCCTTTGTCGGGAATTTTATCGCCTGGTGGAGGGTGGATGGTACTGCTCTCATGCAGTGTATCCAAGGTCGTCCAAATAAGGCGTTATACCTCATTTCTCCCTCGATGAAATGGAACTTGGTGTCTTGGGTTGTGCCGGCCACGGTAACTGGGATGACGATTTCTCCTTTCATCGTTTCGCTAGCCATGTTGAATCCATTGAGGACTAGGGTGGCGGGCATGATTTGTTCGAGGAACCCGAGTTGTTTAATCACATTCGACCTGATGATATTAGCTGAGATACCTGGATCTACGAGTACACATTTTATCTGAAATGAATTCAAAAGAAAGGAGATTAGTAGGGCGTCATTGTGGGGTTGAGAAAGGGCCTTGGTGTCCTCTTCACTGAATGTGAGGGATTTTTCGGGGATGTATCCCCGAGTCCATTTTTCTCTGTTGATGGATATATTTGTGCTTTTCATTATGGGTTCCTGTAGGGCATCGACGCCCCCATGATCATGTGGATGATGTGTTGTCACTCGTTTGCCTCGTTTTTCTTGGTCACTTCCCTCTCTCAGAATTGATTTTTGGCCCGATCGCTAAGGAATTCTCAGAGGTGCCCTTTGTTGAGCAATCGTGCCACTTCCTCCCCTGATGGCAATCCTTGGTCCTATGACCATGCGTGTTGTGGAACTCGCACATTAGGTTGTAATTCCTCTGTGAAGGGTCTGACTATATTGGTCTAGGCCACTTGGCATATCTGATTTTGCTGGTAGCGAACACGATGTTTGAAACGTCGATGCAGAAGTTGTATTCTGATAAGTGGGGTGCATTCGTTGGCGCCATGTTTCGATTAAACCTGGTTCTGTTGGCAAGCCCTCGAGGGTCTTGTCCTCGATCCATCCTTCGATCGTTATGAGGTAGGTTGCGCCTTGGGGCATACCTTTTGTCTTCGAGGTACGATTGGTACCTTTATTTGTTTGGTTTTGACTCTTTTACCAGGAGTCTATTTGGGTAAAATGAGCCCGAAGGGGCTCCTAGTTGGTCATCCTTGGCCCTGATCTTTGACTGGTACCGGTTATGGACATCCGACCAAGTCACAGCTGGGTATTCGATAAGATTTTGTTTCAGTTGCTTTGAGGCCACCGAGCTTCGTTCGTTTAGGCCTTGGGTGAAGGCCTATACCGCCCAGTCATCGGAGAATGGCGAAAACTCCATCAGTTCCATCTTGAAGCGAGACACAAATTCCCGCAACATCTCGATCTCTTTCTTCTTAATTTTTAAAACATCAGACTTCCCTTTTTCCACCTTGATGGCTCCAGAATGTTCCTTTACGAAGGAGTCTGCCAACATGGCGAATGAATCTATGGAGTTGGGAGCCAATTTGTGGTACCACATCATGGCCCCATTCGAAAGTGTTTCTCCAATTTTTTTCAGTAAAACGGACTCGATCTCGTCATTATTTATATAGGCAGTAACGTGTTCTTTGGGGTCGATGGTACCATTGTACTTAGGGAGTTCCGGCATTCTGAACTTTTTAGGAATAGGATTTGGGGCCGCTTCGTTTGGGAACGGCCTTTGTATGAACTACTTCGAATCCAAACCTTTTAGGATCGGGGGTGCTCCCGGAATTTGATCCACCCTAGAATTGTAGGTCTCGACCTTTTTATCATTGGCTGCAATCATCTTCTCACCTGACTCGATCCTCTTGGTGTAGTCCTGAAGCATATTTACTATGGCAGGGTCAACTACTGACTTGTTATTGCTTGACCTTTCGGGTACTTGCTCGGCTAGGGGAGCTATCTCCGGTGCTGCTGTGCTGGGGGTTCTCGGATGGCTTTGCAACTGAGCAATAGCCAACTGTTGTGCCTGCAACATTTCAAAAATAACATGAAGACTAACTTCCTGTTCTTCCCGGGCCAGGGTTTTTTGAGCTTCCTATCGGTCACTGTTCCGTATGCTCCTATTGGTGTAAGAGGTTTTGTCGACTTTATGTGCATCTTGTGGTTCTACGTCTACAGGAATCGGTCTGGGCACGTTACCGAGATTTTATAGCGGTGCACCAATGACTGGGACAGCCACGCTATTTTCCCCCGTGATTTTTGAGGTTGTTATTTTCGATTCCGTTTACCGAGCCAGACATTTTAACCTGAAATCAAAGGATCTTGGGCAAGAAAAACTGTAAAAGATATTGTGCGTTTGTGTGACGAAACTAGCAAGAAAATAATCACTATTATTTTAGCCCCACAATGGGTGCCAAACTGTTTACCATGATAAAGGTAATGACAATTAAATTTGTAAATGGGATTCGAAAAATACATGATCTATTACCGAGCTAGTTGTTAGAGTAGTTGGTGCTAATGATATGGAATTTTATCGATGAAAAGCAAGCTAAAAGGAGATAGTAATGGAACAATAGGGCCTGCTGCCTGGACGTACGTCCGATCGATGAAGGACCTCAGGGTCGACGACGGGGTCGAGCTCGTGCTATCGAGGATAGTCGGGGAAGGGATAGCGGTTGAAGGTATAATCAAACGAGGCTCTTTATAGCCAATACTAAGGTATACGACTAAGAACAAACAATAAAGCAAAGGTTATCGAGATGACTTCGGGTCAATACCAAATGATAAGCGAAGAACAGACATGAAGACAACGGAGTTAAATGACTTCGAACCAGCGAGGATAAGCAAGTTAGAGAGCAGAAAGAGAGAGAAGATATTATTGCACTTTTGTAGAATGGTTGGAGCTCTATCTTACAAGGCGTTAATGACCCCTCTTTTATAGAAAAGGGAACCCACACTTAGTACAAAATACGTTGTGTGATAAAAGAGGGAGGGATGTGACAGCCGGTCAGCTCTATGTTGTGTGTGAGCTGACGTCGAGCCGCTCGAATAGACTTGATCGACCCCAAGTGCATTCTTCGAGGAATCCTTGCATTTGCTGGGGCTTTGGCCAACATATCCTCGGTAGAGCATCGACAGACTTTGAGGGAAGCGACTGGCTCGAGATCCCGAGCTTCCGGGGTCATCCTTTAAAGTATTATGTCAAGGGGAAATCGGCCCCCTAGATTTCACCGCACACAGTTTCACCCTTTTATTGAAAGCTTTGGACATTTTATTCTGATACAGTTGGCCATAACATACTGCGTTCATTCTCTTTCCATCAATAAGGGCCAACTACTCATAGTGACTTCTTATCCATTCTATAACGCTGAGCTCAGCTTCCCGTATAACTCTTAAAGAAGGGATTTCCACCTCGACTAGGATGACAGCCTCAGTACTATAGACCAGCATGTAGGGGGTTGCCCTGGTTGATGTGAGAACTGTGGTGTGGCACCATAACAGAGCAAATGGTAACTTCTCATGCCACTGCTTGTGATTCTCTACCAAATTCCTTAGTATCTTCTTAATGTTTTTGTTGGCGGCTTCTACTGCTCCATTCATCCGTGGTCTGTAGGCTGTGGAATTCTTGTGCTTGATTATGAAAGCTTCACATATAGCTTTCATCAGGTCACTGTTGAGGTTGGTGGCATTGTCGGTAATAATGGACTTAGGAACTCCGAATTGGCACACAATATGATCCTTGACAAAATATGTTATAACCTTCTTGGTTACAGCTTTGTAAGATGTAGCTTCTACCCATTTTGTGAAGTAATCAATGTGTACAAGAATAAACCGGTGTTTGAAGTCATGGGCTTAATCAGACCAATAACATCCATTCCCCATGTGGCAAATGGCCAAGGTGAGCTTGTCGCATTGATCTTGTTTGGTAGCACTTTTATCATGTCGGCATTTACTTGACATTGAGTGCATTTGCGGACATACTAAATACACTCCGCCTCCATGGTCATCCAAAAGTAACCTACCCTGAGTATCTTCTTGGCAAGAACAAAACCATTGATGTGCGGATCGCAGGTCCCAGCATGCACATCCTCAAGTAGCTTAGAAGCTTCCTTTGCGTCGACACACCTTAGCAAACCCAAATTCGAAGTTCTTCTGTACAAGCTCCCTCCGCTGTGGAAGAAGTGATTTGACAATCTCCGAAGCGTGCATTTCAGAATGTGATTTGCGTGCCCCGGATATTCTCTTTTTGATAAGTACTCCTTGATGTCATGGAACCAAGGCTTTCCATCTTCTTCTTCATCTACATGAGCACAATACGCCGGCTAATTATGGATACTCACCGAAATGAGATCAATATAGTTCTTATCTTGATACTGTATCATTGGTGACAAAGTGGCTAATGCATCGACAAACTCATTCTGAATTCTAGGCATATGTCGGAATTCTATTTTTGTGAACCTCCTTTTCAATTCTTGCACATGGTGCAGATATGGCAATATCTTGAAATTCTTGGTAGCCCATTCTCCTTGTACCTGGTGCACAAGCAAATCTGAATCACCAATTACCAATAATTCTTGAATGTTCATGTCGACAGCCATGTTGAGCCCTATTATGCAGGCCTTATATTCTGCCATGTTGTTGGTGCAGGGAAATCTGAGTTTAGCAGATACCGGATAATGCTGATGCGTTTTTGATAACAGAACTACTCCAATGCCTACTTCTTTGAAATTTGCGGCTCCATTAAAGAACATCCTCCAACTGTCATATGCTTCCGTAATGTCTTCTCCCACGAATGATACTTCTTCATCAGGAAAATACGTTTTCAAGGGTTCATATTCTCCTCCCACTAGATTTTTAGCGAGGTGATCTACCAATGCTTGTCTATTGACTGCCTTTTGAGTTACATAGACGATGTCGAACTCACTCAGCTATATCTGCCATTTCTCCAACTTCCCTGTAGGCCTGGGCTTTTGAAATATGTACTTTAGAGGATCCATCCTATATATGAGGTATGTAGTGTATGTGCAGAAATAATGCCTCATCTTTTGGGCGGTCTAGGTCAAAGCATAGCAAGTGCGTTCGAGCAGAGAATACCGTGCTTCATAAGGTGTGAATTTCTTAATCGGGTAGTATATGGCTTGCTCCTTTCTCCCCGTCTCATCATGTTGTCCCAATACACATCTGAAGGCTCCATCTAACACGGATAGATAAAGTAGCAAAGGTTATCCTGGTTCTGGCGGGACCAAAACTGGCGGTGTGGACATGTATTCCTTGATCTTTTCAAAAGCTTTCTGACAATACTCGGTCCAACTCGTCCCGACATCCTTTCTTAGCATCTTGAAGATAGGCTCACATATTACTATGGACTATGCTATGAATCGACTGATATAGTTAAGCCGTCCCAGGAAGCTCATCACGTCCTTCTTGCTTTTGGGTGGTGCTAACTCCTAAATAGCTTTGACTTTAGTTGGATCTAGCTCAATCCCTCAACGACTGACAATGAATCACGATAATTTTCCTGCAGGAACCCCAAATGCACACTTCACGGGGTTCAACTTCAAATTGTACCTCCTGAGCCTGTCGAAAATTCTTCTCAAGTCTGCTATGTGATCCACGACCCTTTTGGATTTGTTAATGATGGCGTCCACATATACCTCTATTTCCTTGTGTATCATATCTTGGAAGATGGTCATCATGGCCCTCATGTAAGTGGTCCCAGCATTTTTTAGACTGAACGACATCATCTTGTAACAGTATACACCCCAAGGCATAATAAAAGCTGTTTTCTCGGCATCTTCTTCATCCATCCAGATCTGGTGATAACCTGCGAATCAATCTACAAAGGATTGGAGTTCATTCTTGGAGCAGTTATCGAGCAGGATATGTATATTTGGAAGTAGGAAGTCGTCTTTGGGACTTGATCTATTTAAATCCCGATTATCAACACATACTCGGATCTTCCCGTCTTTCTTCGGAACTGGCACAATGTTAGCTAGCCATGTTGGGTACTTAACCACCCTGAGAACCTTGGCTTTGATCTGCTTGGTAACTTCCTCCTTGATTTTCAGACACATGTCTGGTTTGAATTTTCTGAGTATTTACTTGACTGGCGGATACATGGGATTGGTAAGCAACTTGTAAGCCACTATAGATGTGGTCAAATCGGTCGTATCGTCATACTACCGTGTGGAGATATACTCATATTCCTTTAGAGAACGGATGTACTCTTCCTTATCTGTTGTTGACAAATGAATGCTGATGCGGGTCTCTTTGATGGTCTCTGCGTGTCCCAAATTTACTGCTTCTGTTTCGTCCAAGTTGGATTTAGGCTTCTTCTTAAAATTCTCAACTTCTCTAACAATTTCCTCGGGTATCTCATCTTCTTCATCTGATTCACTATTCTCATGTTGCGTTGCATCATTACATGTCACAGTCACTGGTTCATCAGGAAAAATAATAATAACATTGTAGAAGGGAAAAGTATAAAAATAGTAATGAATAATGATAAACGATAAACACGTTTGATTAAAACTAAGAAAATTGTTCAAGCAACGCTTGGCTCGGTGGATCTAGCATTTACTTAAAGAAAAGAATTTTAAACAAAATTTCTGAAAAATTAAAATGCCTAGAACAACTATAAATTCTACCAAGCTACCTAGGGAATCGGCGGACTCGGGATGGTTTGGTGGTCAAGTTTTGTAGAACAGCTCCCTTTGCCACAGTCTGAATGGAGAGGCCTTCTTCCTTCTCCTCCTCAATTATGGAACTACAGTCCATATCCATATCTTCAAAGAACAGATCATTCAACCCAGCTAGTGTTTCTTCTTCAATAGTTCCCCATATTATGTTCGCCTGATGGAATGTTGTTTCCAAACGGGGCACCGGTTGCTCAAGAGGGTAATACGGTCCATGCCATAGAGGCGACCACTCATTGTACTCTTGCCATGTATACTGGTATCCGAGCCCAAAGGTGGTACCATGGTTTTTCAGCCATATCAGCTTGGTGATACCTTGGGGGTTCTTTTCCAACCCTTTGCCGGGTTCATATACGGACCATGCTAGTATGCTTTCTATTTTGTTGCTCCACCACTTATCCTTCTCGATGGCGTTGACTCGTTCAATATGATGATAGGTTTTCCCTCCTAGCCTTCCTCAATGCCCAATGGCTGGAATGGTTTGACTGGTGTAGATGGGGTTACTCCCATCTCTATGAATGATCACCTCCTGATGGTTCCATTATAATTTTATGACTTGATATAGTGTGGAGGGCACGGCTCCAGCAGCATAGATCCATGGGCGGCCCAACAAAAGATTATATAAGGCTGGTATGTCAAGCACTTGGAATTCAACGTCGACCAAAGTCATCCCCAGCTGCAGGAAAAGGTTGATTTCCCTAATCGTGGCCCTCTATGACCCATCGAAAGCCTTCACATTCATGCTTCCGGCCCGTATATCATGGAAACATTTGTCAAACTTTTTCACGGTATCCAGTGGACAAATACTCAGACTAGAACCTCCATCAACCAGGACCCTGCAATGAACTTGTCTTCAAATTTTACCGTGATATGCAATGCTCGATTGTGGTTTAGACGTTCGGGCAGCAACTCATCTTCATGGAAGATAATCTTATAGCTCTCCAGTACCTGACTGACCATGTTGGCCATTTCTCCACCAGTGATTTTATTGGGAACATAAGCCTCGCTCAGTACTTTCATCAAGGCATTCTTGTGTGCCTCTGAATTCTATAGTGGTGACAGGATAGATATCTGAGCAGGGACTTTGTTCAGGTGATCAACAACAGAATACTCTTTTTCCTGTACTTTCCTCCACAAGTCATCCGGTCCGGTCTCAATGATAGGCTGCGTAGCAGTGGCATCCTTACTAGAACCTCCCAGGTGTTCAAGTGTGTAGACTCTTCTAGTTCTAGTCATCCCTTGTGCGGCGTCAGAATCCTCTATCTTAGTCTTTCCTTTTCACCGAGCCTTGGAGACATAATCCCAGAGTATCGCCTTTATGTTGAATGGGGGTGTGGTTGACACCGTCACAGTAAAATGTGTGACCACTTCTACCTCAAATGGTGCAGAGGTGGCTGCGGGCGAAGCTACTTCTACCTCAAATGGATGTGATGCAGTTACCTCAATGTCAATAGGTGCCTGAGCCTGAACCACGATAGGAGTGAGTGTAACTATGACCTTAAAGTCATCGCCTTCTCGAATAAGACCGATTGACCCCTTAGAGTCCCATTCCTCATATGTTTCTACAACATGTACACCGTCACCACTATGATCAAGGACGGGTTTGTTGCAGACATTAGGTGCGGCTTCCTTCGCTTGTATGACCTTGTTGTCAATGAGTGTCTGGATCTTATCCTTCAATATTTGGCACTCAGCAGTGGTGTGCCCTTTCATACCGGAGTGGTATGCACAGGTTTTGTTCGGATTGACCCATTGGGATGGATTTTCTAGTGCCACAGCAGGAATAGGAGTGACATAACCTGCGACCTTTAACCTTTCATACAATTGGTCGATGGGCTTAGAAATGGCGGTTTATTGTCTGGGCGGATTGCGGTCGAAGTTAGGTCTCGGTCTTGGATAATTTTGGCAAGTTGGTGGTGATTGGAAGTGGGATGGTTGGGAATTATAGGTGTGATGGACAGTGTCTGGTTGGGAATATCTAGGAGATGAAGGTTGACATGTAGGTGGCGAATTCTTGATATGTGGGTGGAGGTGTTTGATATGTGGGTGGAGGTGTTTGACAGGTGGGTGGAGGTGTCTGGTATGTGGGTAGAGGTAATTGATATGTGAGTGGAGTTTTTGGGCCCTGGTCCACCATTATTGCCCCAACATCTCTTTTATTCGACATGCCACGTAATTGGAGTGCCTTATTCGTGGCTTATAGTGCCCCGAAATTTGGTATCATGCCGCTCTTAATTCTTTCCTCGATCCTTTTCCCCGAGCTTGATGATATTAGAGAATTTGTGATTTTTGATGACTATCAGCCTCTCATAATATTGTGGATCATATGCTCTGGCGAAGAATTTATTCATCTGTTCTTCGTCCAAAGCAGGCTTGACCTTCGTGGCTTCCGATACCAACGAGTAGCATATTCGCGGAAAGTCTCAGTAGGCTTCTTCTTAAGATTCTGAATGTAGAAGACATCAAGTGCATTTTCTGTGTTGAACCTGAACCGGTTGATAAAATTTGATGCCATGCTTACCCAATTGGACCATCTCTTGGGATTCTGGTTGATATACCAAGAAAACACATCCCCAGTAAGGCTCCTCATAAAGAGCTTCATTCGAAAGTTATTATCTTCTCCAACCCCGACAAGCTTGTCATAGTAGGTCCTTAGGTGGACCCTAGGATCACCTGTACCATCGAAGATTTCGAACTTGGGAGGTTTGTACCCTTTTGGCAATTCAACATTGGGCTGTATGCACAGTTCTTCGTAAATGTTCAAACCTTCTATTCCTCTGTCGCCTTCAATACCTTGAACTTGGCTTGTCAATTTCTTGAGTTCCTCGGCCATGTTCTTAATGAGCAGGTCCTCTTCGAAGGATTCTAGTGCACGAGAGATTGGCTGGGTGGAATATGGTTTAGTTTCCACGTATATCGGGTTGCTCTGATGGATGCCAGGAACTTGGGTATAGTGATGGTCATTGGTGGAGTTTTGTGTATCGGGGATGAGTGGTGGTGTATTTTGGGAAGTGTTATAAGTGGTGGTTGGTGGGTACGGGATTGGTTGATGATGATGTTGTGGTGGATTTGGTACTGGTAATGGATTGATATTTTATGGTGGAGTTGCATATTGGTTTGGTATGATAGGATTTTGGGGCTATTGGTTTTCTGTGTTTTGAGAAGGTGTTGGGTTCTTTGCGTTCTGTTGGTGGATATCAGGGACATTGAGGGTGAGTGACAAGATTGCCAAATTGCGGACCTGCTCAAGTTCTTCTTGAATTCTCTGTATCTTTTGTTCAAGTCTCAAAACCAGGTCATAGGGCCGGAGTACTACGACCGTCGGAAGTCTCTGCGTTCTTAATGTTTTCTTTTCGGATTCCACTCAAGTCGTCCATCTTTGATTTTTTTCAGCTTTTTATATTGCTTGGAGGAGGAGGAGGTGAAGGGCCTCTAGATCTAGTATGATATGCTGATGAGGCCATGATGGATGAACCAACCTATAGGGATGGGAATAATAATAAAAATAAATAAAAACAAAAAAGGTAACAAGTTAGTGAGGATCCGAAAATGTTTACAGTATTTAAACACATATTGCAAAATATAAACTCGTATCCTAATTTGGGAGCCTAGTTGTGCCCGAGGTAGTCCTAGCGACAAATAAATTTGGAGAACTTCAAATGCCAATAAATGCTTCATTTCATAACATAAAAGTGGACGAATCCAAAAACGACACTAACACAATAATAAAACAAGTCATTACTGGCACTTGGCCTTATTACATTATAAGAAAAACAAGTAAAGCTAATCTATTTGGTCCTAGAAGGACCTTCCCCAGATTCGATCTTCCGAACTCCATCAAACAATTCTCCCAGCTTGCGCAGTCCCAGCAACTAGTATACTCGGGCCAGATGTCCTCCCTCGGCTCCTTCAGCATTCTAACAGTTTTCAATCCTTTTTATGACTTTACCCTCCAGCTCCACTATTCCTCGCCCCAGGTATTCCAGTTTCCTATTGGAAATGACTGCCATCTCTTTCCATTCCTCAATCAACTTCATGTTCCTCTCATGTATCTCCTGATGCTCATTCTCAGAGTCGTGGACCCTTTTGCGCATCCTGTTATATTTGACTTGGGCTTTAGCTTCCTCGTCTATGATTTTGTTCCCTCGACCAGTCCACGGTGTCACCGTTCCTTTCATATTGTCCTCCAACCATGCAAGGTAGAGAGGCTCGCACCCCGCATGATATCAGTCTGGCTCAACAGTGCTTTTCTCCACAATGATTTTGTAGCGCCACATGTGCTGATCTTGGCATTTGTAAGGTATGTCATCGTCTTGGAAATCCTCCCTGAAATGACTCATCTTGACAACCTTTGGTATAACCTGTTTTCTGCCTGCTTGTCTCATAACTCGCATAGGGACACATGGATATATCCCTCTCAACCCGATCAACACCAAATGCAGAGTATCCCTGGACCTGATAATGAACTCGTCCATTGGAAACCATTCAACCATCCACTACACTTGTTCCTCGGTCAGATTGTCGAAGAACTCTACCCATTCACTGGCACTTTCTGGCTGAGCAAATCTATCCAGAATGTAGGTTATTTGCTTAGGGTGATGAAAAGCAATGTGGTCGTTCCAAGCCCTTCGCGGAAATTCTTGGCGATAGTGATCCTTTTGGAGATGCTCCAACAACACTAACTGCGGCAGTAAGTTGCAACCCTCGAAATGCTAGACCCCTCTTTGACAGCGCTCTAGGGCCCTATAGATATCAGCTATGATCATGGGGACTATGGTATATGTCTGTCCAATAATCCCCTCCATCAGAGTTTTGGCAACCATGGCAAACCTAGTGCGGATTCTTCCTTTTTTCATTGGGAACACTATCAGCCCTAGAAAGCACACAATGAACACAAACACTCTGCGGTGGATATGACCCAGTGAAGTGAGGGCGATCTCATCATGATAAGTACGGAAAAATTTGCTATGGCCATACCTCTCGTAGAGATATTCGAAAGGTATGTAGGAATCTTTCAAGCACACTAGGTCAACATTCTTTTTCATCCCCATCATTTTCAATAATCCCCTGCCTGTACGGTTTTCCGGCACCAATAGCCCAGGACTGTCCCAAGTCAAACCTACAAGTACTCCTATTACTTCTAGGAGCGGTGTCATTTCTATGTCGCCGAAATGGAACACAGCTCTTTCACTATCCCAGAATAGGGTAGCAGCCTCGATCAATCTGATGTTTGGTTCAATATCTAGTAGGGATGGCAAGTTACCCAGGTACTTTTCACATGCTTCTTGTCACTTGAGGAAAGATCTTCCCACTAATATAACAACAATGGAAGGATATTTCTAACCATGCCGAATCTGGGAACTCGTGCCTCATTTTTCTTCAAAATAAAAGGGTTAGTTGTACCCCCACCAGACTCGACTATTTATACCTTTATGATCAGCATATTGGCATTTAGTTCTCCAAATTAATGCACAAAATGTGGTTGCGTCCGTTCGGATTATGTGAAACCTGATGGACTTTGGATAAGGTTTATCTTAAAGGATCATTATGTGGACAACATAACTGATCCGGCTATGTTTGACCATGATGCATGCGGAATTTAAATAGAGTAAGGTTTCTATTGGGTTTTAGACTGGTACCCTCAAGTGGACAACTTGAGACGGAAGGCACGGAACCGTCTACTTCACCGCTGATCGACTGGTTTTACAGCAAATAAGCCTTTCCGGATTTAAGGGTAATAAATAGGAAGAGCGCAACCACTCATTAAAGCGTTGCTACAGGAATTGATATGCACAAGTGGAATATGATGTGGAGTATGATTTATGCAGCAGTTAATAACATGTAGGCAGGTATTTTCACGTAGGAAAAAATAATTACATCATTTAAATAATTGAAAAGACAGTTACATAAAAAGGAAAATAAGGAGACAAGTCAGTTTTCAGGGTAATAAAGAAATAATAAATGCTTCAAAAATAGATAGTTAAATTTAGATTAGGGAGCAAGGTACGGGATAAGCATCCTTGGACTAATTTGTAATGACAAGTTCGTTATGGTAAGAGCCTAAAAATATCCCCAGTAGAGTCGCCATGCTGTCGCGCCCCTTTTTTTCCTCCGCGGAGAAAGTTCAGGTTTCAACATTCACGGGGTGTAATGACTCATTTCCCTTTTGGAAATTGGGTATTTGAAGAGTCGCCACCTAACGGATTGTGGTGCGTCAGGACACCTAGAGTGATTAACTCTTGGGTTGGTTTGCATTACCAGAGTTTAGGATAAGGGCTCGAAGTAACCTTGATAGGAAGGTGTTAGGCACCCCTTTTGGTCCACAACTGTGGGTCCCGGCTGAACTTATATTTACAAATTAGTCCATATAAATAGTTGAATCAAATAAGTTGCAAGTAAAACACGTTGGATAGTTCAAGTAATAAGAACAATTTGTAAAAGACGACAAGTTTTGAATAGAGAACAAATTTGGTAAAGAGGGGCCTAGGTTGTTTGTCTTATTAGATCACCCCACACAATGTCTAGTAAACACTCCTCGATGAGGGGCTACATGTGACATTAACGCGTAGTCATCATATCCCATGTCTACCCTTCCCATCCCCTTATTGGTCATGCAAAACGAGTGTTTGTTCACTGATACCTATTGCGTGTTGCTACCCATCCCTTCTTAATGGTCCCAAAGGGAGTTAGGACCTCTACCTCTAGGTAGTTCTATATGTACCCCTAAGGTTTAGAAATGCGAAAACTCTAAGGCGACAGTCAAAACACTTAGGAATTTCACATAATAGGAGCAATTAAGAGGCTCAAAATTTCTTCCTCAAAAACAAACATACAAGCAGCACGACTCAAACACAGTTAAGGTCTTTTAATCAAAGTTCTAAAATAAGATATCTAAGTGAATATGCAGAAACAAACAAACATTTTTATACCCAAAAGTTATAACCTAGTAGTTGCCTAGGGACTCCTTTTAAAAGCTTATTAGAATCAGAAATGTTAAATGACAAAAGCAACTTTAGGGAGATACAATTTTTTTGAAAATGCCCTAAAGCTTGCCTATATGCAGTAGACTGTGTCTATGTTAATGTAGGAACAAACATGTTTTCGAAATAGACCCCTTTAATACCTATAGGCATGATATCTAATGAGATTGAAGCAATTTTGAAAGAGCTTGTTTCAAGAAATATTTGACACTTAATAAGACCAGTTTTAAAAAATGAACTTGGCATAATGAAGTTGATTCATTACGCTAATTAAATTACCAGACAAAATTGCGAGTAGGGATCCCTATAGTCAAGATATCTAAGCATATTACTGATTTAAGACAATTTGTAGCAACATACAGAAAGACTTATTAGAACTAAATCGGAGTTGAGTCCTATAGGCATGACATCTATATTTGAATTGATTTAAACACAATTGTTTGGGACCTGTAAGCATGATCTCTAACATAACAAAATGCAGAACCCTATGAACATGATTTCTACGTGATGCAAATGAAATTGGAAGTGAGATCCTATAGGCATGATTTCTATTAGACAAAGCGATCAGATTTAAAAGAGGAAAACCCTATGAGCATGTTTTCTATTGTGTAATGCAGGCAAACTTCAAAAATGAGGTCCTAAGTGCAGGATTTCTACCCATGTTACCCTTTAAAGCATACATATACCCACCCTTTTGCTAAATACCCCAAATATCTATTTACAAGTTATTACAGGCCAATGGATGAATTACATAAGTAGAAATAGAAATCAAGAAACTATTCTATAGGGAGCCTGCAATTAGGCCCAAGTTTCCCAAAGCCTCCAATAGTCTCACAGGCCTCATTCCCATAGACAAATCAGAGTCTAGGTGCATCAAAGTTCCCTAAGGGTCTCAAGGACCCCGGGCAATGCTTATACCTAGACTTAGCAACCAAGAGTTGAACCAGTGCAGTGTGGAAAGGCCAGGCTCAGTATGTCAGAGTTCAGAGGGCTCTCAAGAGGATCCCAAGGCAGTACACATACTAGAGGGGGAAGGACTTATTGACTAAGAGTGAAGTGAAAGTGCAGGACACAAGTTGAAAGAGGTTTATTAAAGACTGGATTTGAAAGTTCGTTTTGAAAGCAATTAGTAAAGCAACAGAGATTATTTGAAAAGAAGTTTGAGTAGTCAACAAAGATCAACACCTTAAGATAGGCTCACACACAGCTAGTCTACAGAATCCAGATGAATTCAGTAGTCACATAAGAGTCAAGGGGTTGGGGATACACAGACATTTAACTACAAACACATAACCCAACAAGGGTTTTAGGACCGGTTTGGACATGCTCAAAAATAGTTGATACTGGCATAATCACAAATCAGTCAGGAAGAACACATAGAAAGGGGGTAATAACATTTGGGGACTCATAGGGTGGTAAGCACACAAGAAGTAAAAGGTAATTGAAAAGGCATGCTTTGAAACACACATAAGGGAATACATTAATCTAATAGGAATGGGAGAAATAATAACATGTTGATAATGTAACTTAACTACAAGTTTCACAACAGAACCATAAGTAGAAGCAGACTAGAGATAATAGAAACTGAAACAATAAGAGAAGCATGTCATTGTTGAGGCTTTAAATTTAAACTAGGACATACAAGTGTAGAGAGAAGTAAGCAGAATGAAATAACAAATGAGCACAGATGATTAGACTTGGCTTGCAGCCGGCTAATAGCAGCAGGTAGCACAAGAGAGAGGGGAGAGCAGAGATTTTTAGTAAGAGAGGTAGTTTTTTAAACCAAGTGTTCGTCTGTGTTAATGAAAGACTTAGAGTATTTATAGTTGAAAACAAGTGGTAAAATAAGGTAAGAACCATAATAACATAATAATTAAGGGACTCAGAATCAATCAATTAGAGAATCAAGGAAGTACTCTGTTAAGTTAAGGGAACCGAATCAAATGGGAAGATTCAATATCATATACGGCAAGAAGAAAAATTAGTGCATGACTAAACAAGGAAGAAGTCAAGGTTCAGTAAGCATAGAGTAGTCGTTTAGGACTAAATTCATAAAACTTTAATTAAGGACACAACTCAGTAGAAATAAAGTATCATAATGAATATGGTAATGAAATCAGTCAGCTTAATCAGACAAGGAAAATATTTTAGGGATTTAAAAAGAAAATCTTTCAATCACCATCAATTAAGGAAATTAGAATCAATCAAGTGTGAGTCATGATTCTGTATTTTTAACATATAAATAGAGAAAATCAAAAAGACATAACAAACAGGCAATGCCAGCCATATTGACAGAAAGAAGAAAGAGATGAACAAGCAAAAATGAGCATAGTCATACAGAAGTAACATAAGTAGGCTAAGGATTCAGTAAAACACATTTAAAGCATGACAACCACGGAAGATTAACAAAAATCAAGTAAACAGGCTAACACACAGAACCAAAGCAAAAAAAATCTTAGAAATTAGGGCTTTTGACATAAGAGAATTAAAAAGCAGTAAGAACATAAGATCGGTCAAAATCAACGAGTAAAATTTTTAATCATAAAGAAATCCAGTTAAAACAAGTGTAGAAAGAACTCCGAGAAACCCTTTTAAAGAAAGTAAAAACGGTTTAAAGTTGAGGATCTTTAAGAAGAAGTTTGAGAATAGTTCAAACCATAGGAAGAAATAGGATGATAGAATTAAAAAATAACACAGATCTAAGAGATTCAAACGAGAGTTAGGGTTTCAAACGGAAACCCAAATAGAACGAAAAAACCTATTGTAAACTTCACTGATCGTGACATATAAGGTGTGATTTTGTCCAAAATCACACCGGAGAAGACATGAGTAATAGAAATAGAAACCCTAGATCCAAATCGGCATGACCTAGTACCCTTGAAGGCCTTAGAGATGATGATCAAGGCGGTGGAGTGACCATTGGAGGGTTGGGGTTGAAAGGTAGTTGCCGGAGATGACCGGAGAAGGAGGCGATGGTTGAAAAGTGATTAGGGTTAGGTTGAGAGATAAGAGAGACGAGAGCATCTAAAGGCGGCGAGTTTTGAAAAGTGATTAGGGTTAGGGGGTCTTTAGGATTAAAAAAGGAAAGAACAAATGAGGGTCGTTGATCTTTTAGATCAACAGTAAGGATCTGATGGGTTTGGGTGGGATAGGAAGTGTTTCCGGCCTGGGTAGGGATATTTAATAGGAGATTGGGCTGGGGAGGGGTCCGAATCAGGCTAAAATTAGAAGCCAAGTTTGGCTATGATTAAATAGCCAATTTTCCCTATTTTAATTTATAATAAATAATAGGTAATTTTTGAAAAATAATTTATAATGCCAAAATTATTTAAAATATATAATTAACATTTTAAAAATATAGGGACCAATATTTATGCATATAAAATATAATTGTACCTTAAAATGGGTTAACATTGCAATTATATGTAATTTAGCTTAAAAATACTAAATGTAATTATAAAAATGCATGAAAAATATATTAGTCATATTTTGGCATAAGTATAGAAATTAAATAAATAAATCATCAAAACAATAAATTAGGAAATTATTATTGGGGATTTTATGAATAAATGGGGAGAAAATGAATCAATTTAAACCTTTAAAATTATCGTAAAAATAATAAAAAACTTGTGCAAGCTCATATATGTATATATATTCTATTTTGAAGGTATTTATGCATATTAAAAATATATAGGAAAAAATTGGGTATCAATAGTGAGTAGTTGTGTAGCGATAAATGAGCACCTCGAGAGGTTTTGCTCGATGGCTGAATTGTTTCGAAGACTATTGTTTGGAGCTAATATGATCGAAGCTCTTTTTTCTTATGATGAGGGTAGCCTAGTTAACCGGTTCTTTTTGATGTTTTTTGAGGTAATTGAAGGCTTGTGATTTTGTAGAGACGGTCAGGCGTCCCCGAGTCGCGTAAGTTTGGCCCGAGCCTTGTGATTGGAGTCATTGTGTTTGGCAGGAACCTCAGTCCCGAGTGAAGTAGTTTTGGTGTCTATATCAAGGGTATGCCTTTTTAGGGGTCTTACAAGTTCGGATATACATCCTTAACTTTAATATTGGGATTATGCCTTTTGTAAGGTCTTATAAATTTTAACGTACCTTGCTTGAGGTCTTATAGATATGTTACTTGGTACAAGTATGGATCATGCCTTGCTTGAGGTCTTACAATTTTTATGTTGCCTTATAGAGGTCTTATATTGTTGATAATGCCTCGTGGAGGTCTTATAGCCTCGACTTTTCAACAAATCGATGGGGTGACAATCGGCGACAGTCCCCGAGACACTAAATGTCTTTTGGCTCTGGAGCCGTTTTTTATAAGATTATTGATGAATCATTGAGGGCATGTGAGTTCAATGTTTCTGACCCAGAGGTCAAGTTTTTTGGCGTCAATCCCCGAGAAATTTCTTGTGAAAGTATCAGACTTCTTTGAAGCGTAAAGCATTTTTTATGGAGGATGAAATATTCTTTGATTACTTGGCACAAGTATACACATTTTTGCCATCAAGGGCTCAATTATTCTACGCAGACACAGTTTGTTCGACCGCTTGGCCCAGTACATCGTTTTCCTGTCGAGACCCTTTTTAGCTCATCTTGACTTCTACGAGAAGGCGATCTTCCGGGGGGATGCCCCTCAGTGTTTGAGGTTTATTGAAGAGAAGCCTTTAATACTTGTTAAGTTATCCTTAGGTAGAATATAGATGTTGCCTCGTTAAAAACCTTGTCGGTAAAACCCTTTTTGGGATAAAAACCCGATCGAAGGAAGAGAGTGCAACATATGCTTTGAAACCTTAAGGTCTTCGAGCTGGACTGCACCTCTACTGTTCTGATCGGGGATCTACACAAAGTTTAGTGTAAAAAATAAAAAGGAGATGGTTATACCTTGGTGGCGATGGCGTTTCGAGCCTCGATATGCCTTTAATGTTTGCTCCGAGGGCGCGGAACGGTCCTTTGCTTGTTTTATTCGGGTATAGCCGAGAATGTGTCTCATGATTGCTACTTCACTATTTGCTTATCCTTTGACTCCTTGAATGTGTGAGTCATCGACGTCGGTGCCACATCGTGCACCGCAAACATTTCCATCGCTACATGTTGTTCCCCATACACGTTTTTTATTCCGTACTTCGTCCGAAACTTCATCATTTGATGGTACCACTCTCATGCTATGTATCCATGGCCTTCTGAGTAAGGCTTTGTACCTCATGTCTCCTTCGATGACATGGAATTTGACATCTTGGATCGTGTCGGCCACGTTGACCGGGAGGGTGATTTCCATTTTTGTTGTTTCGCTCGTCATGTTGAATCCGTTGAGGACTCGAGAGGCACGATTTGGTCGAGCAGCCCGAGCTACTCTATGACCCTTGACCATATAATATTGGCCGAGATAACTAGATCTACAAATACAAGTTTAATTTGAAAGGTATTCACAAGAAAAAAGATTACCAGCGCGTCATTATGAGGCTGAGATAGGGTCTTGATATCCTCATCGCTAAATGTGAGAGCGTCCTTGGGTATGTATCCATGAGTTCGCTTTTCCCTAGTGATGGATATTTTTCTTCTGATAGTGGGTTCCTGTGGGATGTCGATTCCTCCCATGATCATGTGGATGAAATGTTACGGCTCGTCTGCTTCATTTTTTCTGTTTGCCACTCTTTTTCGGAACTGATTTTTAGCTAGGTCGCTAAGGAACTCTCGGAGGTGCCCTTTTCTGAGTAGGCGGGCTACATCTTCTCGGAGTTGTCTACAATATTCGGTCCTATGACCGTGTGTTCCATGAATGTTACAACCCATATTCACGTATGTTAGCTCATTCCATAAGGTAGTCAACGTAAATCCATGAAGAGATTATCTTTAAGATGATAAGAAGTTAATCCTAATGGTCTTAAATGATACAAAGGAGTATAAGGGTGGTTAACAAGTATTAGAAGTTAAACGAATCAAGGATGTTGTCAGATGTATTTTCGGATAAACCTAGAGGTGCTTAATACACTCAAAAGGTAGTGTTTAAGGGTATTTGAATCATATAATATCCGTATTATAAGTCTTGAAGTCAAACAAGTTATGAGACAAAAGTCGACAAAAGTTGTCACAACTTAGGTTCATAATTTTACACAAACATTAGGTCAAATGTTACTAAGATTTTCTACCAATTTACTTAGAATTATGGGGTACTCTACCAACTAAATCGAATATCTGTGAGTCTAGTTTCCAACGCATAAAACCGTTCATCGATACGATCTCGGAGTAGAGAGATATTCGCGTTTTCGTGAGACTACGCCAAGCACCTTTCTATGGGGCCTACTTAGGCGGTTTAAGACATTTGGGTATATATATGATGCCTCCAACCCGTTTTAAGTCATTTTTTCACGATATTTAGACCTTAGAACCCTAGGAATACTCTCTCAAGGTTCTCTCAAGATTCAAGACCCAAACAAATGGCAAACAACATAAATCAAGTGTTGGGAATTTCGTGGCGCTAGAAAGTTTCTTTTTCTTCTTCTTGTTGCTCATTTTGGTGTTGTTCCAGCTCGTGTGGGAGGTTGTTTTAAAGTTTTATGTTCCGTAAATACTTACTCAAGTTCTTAATATCAACCCTAGGAGATTTCAAGCCTTCTAATGTGATTTTAGTGCCGAAAAACACGAATTGATTGCTAGTTTCGCTTTCTTATTGTTGTGGCAGCATTGGAGGGATATTTCATGGAAACTTAAGGTAAAATTGGAGTTGTTCTTTCTATATAAAGGTAAGTAACCTCTTACTCTATATGTATTTAAGATTATCCAAGTTGCGGCTAAATCATTGAAGCTAGAACTTGTGGAATATATATCAAAAGGCTTGGTAGTAATGTTATCGGTTGGTGGACTATTTTGGGCGGTTCAATATGATTAACATTGATGTTGTTTGGGCTGTTTGGTGATTATTTTCACTTTTTGAAGTCATATAAATAGGGGAGGTGATGTCCGTTTTATCATAAAATAGGTTGTGGTCGGTACATAACAGTTACGACGCTTCAACGTTAACGATAGTGTCATTTCTCCTATTGTAGACTAAGGAGTCTTGACATTTGCATAGTTTGAGGTTGGGAAGTATATGCAAGGTATGTGAGGCTATCCCTTTCATTCTTTTGCACGACTCTGATTATACATAATGTAATGAATGAGCTTCCAAAGATACTCTACTCGTAGAAACTAGCAGTACTTACATTATTTCCCCTCTTATGGAACGATTAATGTTGATGTTGCTTCTCTTATACTTATATTATCAATGTTGTTGGTACTTCCTAATTCTTATACGGTTCATAATGAAGAGTTAGTCCTAATAACGTGTACAGAGTATACCGATATTACGTCACTCCGAAAGGTTTAGAATGTGATTCCATGAGTCGAGCATGCAGTATATATATGTATCTATTTTACTCTACTGAGCCGCACTATAGTCGGCTAGGTATGAAACCTATTGTGCAACCACTAATCATTTGGGTTTTACCGAGCTCCATATGGCCGGGCACGATTCTACCGAGCCTTATGATGGCCAAGTACGTTTTTATCGAGCCTATTACGGCCGGGTATGATATGATGATGATGATGCCCACAGAGGCGTATGTTTTAAAAGTTTATGCATATATACATATGTATCATGCATTGCATGTCAGTCGCCCTCAGAGGTTCCCAGACGTTACAGGTTGTATATTCTCTATCCCTGCTTACATTACTATTCGTACTTATGGTTCCCTGTCTTACATACTCAGTACTTTATTCGTACTGATGTCCTTTTATTTGTGGATGTTGCATGTCGTGCTGCAGGTCCTGATAGACAGCCAGGCGCAGCCCCCCACCACAGTAGACAGTCCAATTCAGCATTGATTGGCGAGATCCCTTCTTCGGACTTGCCGTGGTCTTGGTATGCATTTTTGTTATAGACATTATGGGTCTATCGGGGCCCTGTTCCGGCAATGTTGTAGCGCTTATGTTCCTTTAGAGGCTCATAGACATGTGTCGACTCATGTACAGTTTAGTATGCTTTGTCGGTTGATTTTTGTTGTATAGTCTTTCATGGTAGCATGGTAGCTCGTACCTTATATATAGTTTCTTGATTGTCTAGTCATCACATGTTATGTATGTTCATGTCATCATCTTTTGTTGTTAGTTGTCCATGATCCATGTATACCAATTATATTGATCTCGTCGGCCCTAATAGATAATAAAGAAGGTTATATAAAATGTACGTTGGTGCTTGGAAAATATGGCCGGGTGCTAGTCATGGCCCTCCAGTTTGGGTCGTTACAAACTTGGTATTAGAGACAGTGTGTCCTAGGGGTTGTCTATGAGCCGTTTCTAGTAGAGTCTTGATTATGGATGTGTAGCGCACCACATTTATAGTCAGGAGGCTACATGACATCTAGGGTTGTTACCTTTTTCCTGAATCTACACCGTGCGTAGAGTTGAGTCGTAAGTGTTCGTCTCTAATATTCAACTTGTTTTCTTTCAGTGATACCTTCGACTAGGAAGCAAACAATTAGTAGACGGCTTGATATAGCAGCAGGAGAGGGTACTAGTCAGGTGCCCCAAGCCAGAGCAGGACAAAGTGAGGCTCAGAGTGAGATGCCCTCTCATACCTCATCTACTCCGTCTCCTCCAGAGGATATTAGTAGGCACCCAGCACCTGCAGTTCCTCGGTCTGGCACTACAGACCAGGATATGCGGAGTGCTTTGCAGTTGTTGACTAGATTGATAGCTGCTCATGCTTAGAGGCAGAATACAAGTGCTGCTGATAAACCAGTTAGTATGAGAGTTCGTGATTTTATTAATTTAGACCCTCCAGTGTTTACCAGATCAGACCCCAAGGAGGACCAGTAGACTTTTATTGACCAGGTTCATCGTACACTACGGGTTATGCATGCTAGTGATATGGAGGCAGTAGAGTTGGCTTCCTATTGGTTATGGGATTTAGCAGTTTTCTGGTATGATAGTTGGGAGAGATCTAGGGGTCCGAACGCTCCTCCAGCTGCGTGGAAGGAATTTTGTGAGGCCTTTCTTCGTCACTACTTTCTAGTTGAGATATGACGAGCTAGAGCTGATAAGTTCTTGAACCTTCGACAAGGTAATATGAGTGTGCGAGAGTATAGTATGCAGTTTGATTCTTTGGCAAGGTATGCTCCCCATATGGTGGCCGAGATGAGTGATAGGGTGCATCTGTTCGTGAACGGGTTAGGACCACATCTGATAAATGAGTGTACGACAGCCTCCTTGGTGGAGGGCATGGATATTTTCCGTATTCAGGAGTATGCCCAGACCCTACAGGATCGGAAACGCCAGTAGATGGCTAATAGGGAGCAGGATAGGGGCTAGCATATGAGGGCGAGATTTGCAAGGTATTCTTATGACTTCAGAGGCAGCGTTAGGCCCCAGTCTTCGAGGAGTTCGGCACCACCTGTAGCTAGTGCTCCTCGACAATTTCAGAGGCCTCGATATGATCGATTTATCTATTCTAGTCTGGGTCAGAGTTCGCGGGCATCAAGCCCGCAATATCATAGGAATACTAGTCAAACGAGACCCCCAATACCACATTGTGATCAGTGCGGCAAGGCCCACTTTGGACTGTGCCGTCGAGGTTCTGATACGTGTTATTCTTAGGGATAGCCTAGCCATATGATGCGGGATTGTCCTAATAGAGGAGGTGATGGTATGGCTCAGCCGACTGGATCTGTGTCTAGTTCTTCCTCATCAGTTCGACCTCCAGCACGGGGTTTTCAGCAGTCGACAGGTCGTGGTAGAGGTAGAGGTGCAGTGCCGAGTTCGAGTGGTGCTCAAAATCAAGCCTGTGCTCTAGTAGGTCGACAGGATCTCGAGTCATCTCCAGATGTTGTTACAGGTATATTGTCTGTGTTTTCTTATAATGTATACGTGTTGATTGATCCAGGATCCACATTATCATATGTTACACCCTTTGTGGCTAAAACGTTTTGCATTGAGCCTGAATTGATAAGTAAACCCCTTGTAGTATCTACTCCGGTAGGAGATTCTGTGATTGCTAGATGGGTATATAGAGGTTGCACTGTGATGATTTATAGTCGTCAAACCTCGGCAAATTTATTTGAGTTAGAAATGGTTGATTTTGTTGTGATAATGGGAATGGACTGGTTGGCCTCATGCTATGAAAATGTTGAATATCATACGAAGATGGTTAGGTTTCAATTTCCTGGTGAACCCGTCATTGAATGGAAGGGGAACATTGCCACACCAAAAGGTAGGTTTATTTCTTATCTTAAGGCAAGGAAAATGATCTCAAAAGGTTACATTTATCATCTCGTTCGTGTTAGGGATGCGGAGGCGAATCCGCCTACTCTACAATCAATCTCCGTGGTCAACGAATTTCCAGATGTTTTCCCAGATGAACTCCCAGGCCTTCCTCCTGAAAGAGAGATTGAGTTTAGCATTAATGTGTTGCGTGATAATCAACCGATCTCTATCCCTCCATACAGAATGGCCCCGACAGAGTTGCGAGAGTTGAAGGTGTAGTTGAAGGACTTGCTAGATAAGGGCTTCATTAGGCCTAGCACTTCACCTTGGGGTGCACCAGTCCTATTTGTGCGGAAGAAAGACGGGTTGTTACGGATGTGTATCGACAATCGACAGTTGAATAAGTTTACTATAAAGAACAAGTATCCACTTCCAAGAATTGACAACCTGTTTGACCAACTCCAGGGTGCCAAGTATTTCTCCAAGATTGATTTACGTTCAGGGTATCATCAAGTGAGGTTTAAGGAGAAGGATATCCCAAAGACGGCCTTTCGGACAAGATATGGGTACTTTGAGTTCTTGGTGATGTCGTTCGGGCTAACAAACGCCCCAACAGCTTTTGTAGATCTCATGAATACTATATTTAGGCTCTATCTTGATGTGTTCGTGATTGTATTCATTGTTGACATTCTAGTGTATTCTCGTTCGGAGGCGGAAGATGCGGGCCACTTACGGATAGTATTACAGACACTTCAGGATCGTAAGTTATATGCTAAGCTCTCCAAATGTGAATTTTGGCTGAACTTAGTAGCGTTCCTTGGCCATGTGATATCTGACGAGGGTATAAGTGTCAACACTCAAAAGATCGATGCAGTAAAGAATTGGCCAAGACCTACAACACCATCAGAAGTCCGCATCTTCTTGGGGCTAACAGGATATTATAGGCAGTTTGTAGAAGGGTTTTCCTCTATATCAACACCATTGACTAAGTTAACACAGAAAGCTACCAAGTTCCAGTGGTCTGACACTTGTAAACGTAGTTTTCAGGAGCTAAAGAATCGATTGACATCCGCACCAGTGCTCACTCTCCCTGAAGGAACATAAGGTTATGTGGTATTTTGTGATGCCTCAGGTATAGGTTTGGGATGTGTATTGATGCAGCATGGGAAGGTGATTGCTTATGTATCAAGACAATTGAAGAAGCATGAAAAGAATTATCCAACCCATGATTTGGAATTGGCTGCAGTAATATATGTTTCAAAGATATGGCAGCACTACTTATACGGTGTCTATGTTGACATCTACAAAGAACACAAGAGTTTACAATACATCTTCAAGAAGAAAGAGTTGAATCTGAGGCAGCGTAGGTGGCTTGAATTACTGAAAGACTACGATGTCGAGATATTGTATCATCCCGGTAAAACCAATGTTGTGGCAGACGCTCTCAGCTGTAAGTCAATGGGAAGCTTAGCACACATTGGGACAGGTAGATGGGGGTTGACTAAAGAGCTTCATCAGCTAGCAAATATGAGAATCAGATTATTAGACTCTGATGATGGAGGTGTTACTGTACGGAATACATCAGAATCATCTTTGGTAGCCGAGGTAAAAGCATGGCAATATGAAGATCCTATCTTAGTATGATTAAGAGAGAGCATTTAGCAGTGTAAACGTACGGCTTTTGAGATCGGAAGAGATGGGGCACTGACATACCAAGGCCGATTATTTGTGCCTAATGTGGCAGTGTTACGAGAGAAGATTATGAATGAGATTCATCAATCCCGATATTCCATCCATCCCGTCTCGACAAAGATGTATCATGATGTCAAGGAGCAGTATTGGTGGGATAACATGAAGAAGTTTATTGCAGAATTTGTAGCCAGTGTCCCAATTGTCAACAAGTAAAGATAGAACATTAGAAACCCGGTGGATTGCTTCAGAATATAGAGATTCCGACCTGGAAGTGGGAGGTGATTAATATGGACTTCATTATTGGATTACCTCTATCTTATCATAAGTTTGACTCCATCTGGGCGATAATTGATCGACTTACAAAATGTGCCCATTTTCTGCCAGTTAAGACAACTTACACGGCTGAAGATTATGCAAAGTTATATATCAAGGAGATTGTTAGGCTTCATGGTGTGCCGATATCTATTATATCAGACCGAGGAGCTAAATTTATGGCTAACTTTTGGAGGTATTTTCAAAAGGGTTTAGGCACACAAGTGAATCTCAACACTGCATTTCATCCGCAGACTGACGGACAAGCTGAACGTACCATTCAGACACTGGAAGATATGCTACGAGCATATGTTCTATATTTTAAAGGGAATTGGGATGATCATCTTCCACTCATAGAATTCGCCTACAATAATAGCTACCATTACAGTATTAAAATGGCCCCATATCAGGCATTATATGGGAGGAGATGTAGATCACCAGTTAGATGGTTCGAAGTCGGTGAAACAAAATTATATGGGCCAGATTTGATTTACCAAGCTACTGTGAAGGTGAAAGTGATATAGGAGCGATTGAGGATGGCACAAAGCAGGCAAAAATCTTTTTCCGACGTCCGACATCATGATCTGGAGTTTGAGGTTGGTGATTGGGTTTTCCTAAGGATCTCACCAATGAAGGGTGTTATGCGTTTTGGGAAGAAAGGTAAACTGAGTCCAAGGTATATCGGGCCGTATAAAATTCTTTAACGAATTGGACAGGTTGCTTATGAGTTAGAATTGCCATCCAAATTGGAATTTGTCCATCCGGTATTCCATGTATCTATGTTGTGGAAATATATTGGAGACCCTTCTCGAGTCGTCCCTATAAAAGGTGTACAAGTTACAGATGACCTATCATATGAAGAAGTGGCAGTGGCTATATTAGATCGACAAGTCCGCAAGCTAAGAACAAAAGATGTAGCTTCCATCAATGTATTGTGGAGGAACAAGAATATGGAAGAAATGATATAGTAAGAAGAAGAGGAGATGAAGTCTAAATACCCGTACCTATTCCAGAACGAAGATAACAAGGATACTGGTGGAACACAGGATACATTGGAAGGTGAAATGGCTCTATGAGGTAAGTAATAACTTGAGAATACTCTTCCTTAATACAAAATGGTGATATCCAGGTAATGTAAATATCCATAATGTTTTGTGTAGCCTTGTGAGGCCATATCTTAGGCTTAACTACTTGCAAGTTTTGCTAGTGACCATTGTATAGGGGAAAATTAATCGGAAATATCCGTTGGAATCCACGATGATTTGGACTCCCCATAGACCCTTACATTCGAGGACGAATGTTCCTAGGGGGGGGAGGGTGTTACAACCCATATTCACGTATGATAGCTCATGCCATAAGGTAGTAAACGTAAATCCATGAAGAGATTATCTTTAAGATGATTAAAAGTTAATCCTATTGGTCTTAAATAATACAAAGGTGTATAAGGGTGGTTAACAAGTATTAGAAGTTAAACGAATCAAGGATGTTTTCAGTCGTATTTTCAGATAAACCTAGAGGTGGTTAATACACTCAAGAGGTAGTGTTTTAAGGTATTTGTATCATATAATATCCATATTATAAGTCATGAAGTCAAACGAGTTATGAGACAAAAGTAGACAAAAGTTGTCACAACTTAGGATCATAATTTTGCCTAAACATTAGGTCAAATGTTACTAAGTTTTTCTCCCAATTTACTTAGAATTATGGGGTAATCTACCAAAAAAACTTAAGATCTATGAGTCTTGTTTCCAACGTATTAAGCCGTTCATCTATACGATCTCGGAGTAGAGAGATATTCGCGTTTTCGTGAGACTGCGCCAAGCACCTCTCTATGGGGCCCACTTAGGCGGTTTAAGACATTTGGGTAAATATGATGCCTCCAACCCGTTTAAAGTCAATTTTTTCACGATATTCAGACCTTAGAACCCTAGGAACACCCTCTCAAGGTTCTCTCAAGATTCAAGACCCAAACAAAGGGCAAACAACACAAATCAAGTGTCGGGAATCCCGTGGCGCTAGTAAGTTTCTTTTTCTTCTTGTTGTTGCTTATTTTTGTGTTGTTCCAACTCGTGTGGGAGGTTGTTTTAAAAGGTTTATGTTCTGTAAATACTCCCTCAAGTTCTTAATATCAACCCTATGAAATTCAAGCCTTCTAAAGTAATTTTAATGACAAAAAACACTAATTGATTGCTAGTTTCGCTTTCTTGTTGTTGTGGCAGCATTGGAGGGATATTTCATGGAAAATTAAGGTCAAATTGGAGTTGTTATTTCTATATAAAGGTAAGGAACCTCTTAATCTATATGTATTTAAGATTATCCAAGTTGCGGCTAAGTCATTGAAGCTAGAACTTGTGGAATATATATCGAAAGGCTTGGTAGTAATGTTATCGGTTGGTGGACTGTTTTGGGAGGTTCAATATGATTAACATTGATGTTGTTTGGGCTGTTTGGTGATTTTTTTCACTTGTGGAAGTCATATAAATAGGGGAGGTGATGTCCGTTTCATCATAAAATAGGTTGTGGTCGGTACATAACAGTTACGACGCTTTAACGTTAATGATAGTGTCATTTCTCCTATTGTAGACTAATGAGTCTTGACATTTGCATAGTTTGAGATTGGGAAGTATATGCAAGGTATGTGAGGCTATCCCTTTCCTTCTTTTGCACGACTCTGATTATACATAATGTAATGAACGAGCTTCCAAAGATACTCTACTCTTAGAAGCTAGCAGTACTTACATTATTTCCCCTCTTATGGAACGATTAATATTGATGTTTCTTCTCTTATTCTTATATTATCAATGTTGTTGGTACTTCCTAATTTTTATACGGTTCATAGTGAAGAGTTAGTCCTAATAACGTATACAGAGGATACCGACCTTACGTCACTCCGAAAGGTTTAGAACGTGATTCCATGAGTCGAGCATGCAATATATATATGTATCTATTTTACTCTACCGAGCCGCGCTATAGTCGCCCAGGTACGACACCTATTGTGCAACAACTGATCAGTTGGGTTTTACCAAGCTCCACGTGGCCAGGTACGATTCTACTGAGCCTTATAATGGCCGGGTACTTTTTAACCGAGCCTATTACTGCCGGGGTATGATATGATGATGATAATGCCCACAGAGGCACAACTTTTAAAATATTATGCATATATACTTATGTATCATGCATTGCATGTCAGTATCCTTCAAAGGTTCCTAGACGTTACAGGTTGTATATTCTCTATCCCTACTTACATTACTATTCGTACTTATGGTTCCATGCCTTACATACTCAGTACTTTATTCGTACTGACATCCTTTTATTTGTGGATGTTGCATGTCATGCTGCAGGTCCTGATAGACAGTCAGGCGCAGCACCCCCACCACAGTAGGCGGTCCAATTCAGCATTGATTGGCGAGATCCCTTCTTCGGACTTGCCATGGTCTTGGTATGCATTTTTTTATATACATTATGGGTATGTCGGGGCCCTGTTCCGGCAATGTTGCAGCACTTATGTTCCTTTAGAGTCTTATTAATAGGTGTCGACTCATGTATAGTTTGGTATGCTTTGTCGGTTGATTTTTGTTGTATAGTCTTTCATGGTAGCGTAGTAGCTCGTACCTTATATATAGTTTCTTGATTGTCTGGTCATCCCATGTTATGTATGTTCATGTCATCATCTTTTGTTGTTAGTTGTCCATGATCCATGTCTACAAATTATATTAATCTTGTCAGCCCTAATAGATAATAAAGAAGGTTAGATAAAATGTATGTTGGTGCTCGGCAAGTATGGCCGGGTACTAGTCATGTCCCTCCAGTTTGGGTTGTGATAGTGAAATTCGCACACTATGTTGGGGTTCCTCTGTGACGGATCTGATAGTACAGGTCTTGGACACCTGATGTCTCTGATTTTACTGATGGTGGATACGATGTCTGAAACATCAACATTGAAGTTGTATTCCAACAGGTGGGGTGCCTCCGTTAGTCCTGTGTGTCTACTGAATTCGACTCTACTCATGAGTCCCCGAGGATTCTGACCTCGATCTGTTCTTCGATCATTTAGGGGTATGTTACACCTTGGGGCGTTTCTCCTATCTTCGGTGAATGGTTGGTACCTTTCTTAGTTTATCGTTGGCTCTTTTGCCGGGAGTCTGCTTGGATATACCGAGCCCGAGGGGCTCCCAATTGGTCGTCCTTGACCCTGATCTTTGATTGCTATCTACTGTGGACATCTGACTAGGTCACGATAGGATATTCAACAAAATTCTGCTTCAGCTACTTCGAAACCACCAAGTTTTGTTCGTTCAAACCTTGGGTGAAGGCCTGCGCTGCCTAGTCATTGGAGGCTGGTGGTAATTCCATACGCTCCATTTGGAAGCGAGATACGAACTCTCACAACATCTTGTTTTCTCTTTGTTTGATTTTGAAAACGTCGAATTTCCTTGTAGCCACCTGGATGGCACCAGCATGTGCCTTTATGAAAGAATATGCCAGCAAGACAAATGAGTCTATTGAATTCGTTGTGGTCCAAGGTTCCCTTGTACTTCGGAAGGTCGGGCATTCTAAAATTCTTCGGGATGGGCTTTGGAGCGGCATTTGATGGGAATGGCTTTTGTATGAATTTCTTCAAATCGACACCCTTCAGGATCGGGGGTGCGCCCGGGATCTGATCAACCCTGGAGTTGTAGGTCTCTATCTTTTTGTCGTTGGCTTCTATCATTTTTTGGCCCAATTCAATCCTCTTTGTGAGGTACTCGAGCATCTTTATAATAGCGGGGTCGGCTGCTGACCCATTGTTACTCGATCTTTCCAATGCCTATTCAGCTTGAGGAGCCGTTTCCGGTGTTGTTGTGCTTGGAGTTTTTTGATGGCTTTGAAGTTGAGCCATCACCAGCTGTTGTGCCTATAACATTCCAAAAATAACTCGAAGGCTAACCTCTTTTTACTCCCAAGCTGGGGTTTTCTAAGCTTCTTGTTGGTCTCCTTTTCGTACGCTCCTGTTAGTATGGGAGCTTATATCGACGTGTTGAGCATCACATGAGACCATATCCGTGGGGATTGGCTCTGGTGCGTCCTCGGGGTTTGGTAGTGGTACACCAATACCTGGCACAACTACATCATTCTCTCCGTAGTCTTCAAGACTGTTATTTTTGTATGCATTCACCGAGTTAGACATTTTTACCTGAAATCAATGATTCTTGGACAAAAAAAAGCATGAAAGATAACTTGCATTACTTGTTAAACCAACAAGAAAAAAATAACTATTATTTTTAGCCCCATGGAGGGCGCCAAACTGTTTACCTTGAAAATGGTAATTATAATTAGGTTTGATTTTGTTGTTCTAAAAATACGTGATCTATTTTTATGCAAGTTGTTAGGCAATAGATGCTAAGTATAAGACTAGAAAAATAAGATAAGAACATGAAAATAGTATGTTTAATCAAACCAAATGGCTGATAATCGGGGCCTCGAACCGGGTTACACAGGGCCTCGAGGTCGAGCTTGATACCAAGCTATGGACAATCGATGAAGGGCTAACAGCTTTGAGAGCTCTGATGAAGGCTCTTTATTATCAACAATAATCAATAAATGAAGAACAATTAATAGAACACAATAAATGTAGGCAATAAATATAAGTAGTAAAATCTAGAGAATATGTTTAAGTTAAAGAGCGGAGAATGTTCTTGTATTGAATATTTTGAGTGATATTATTGTATCTTGTGTTACAAAATGACAAGGGTCCCTTTTATATACCAGGGGGAATCCCAACATAGTACAAATGCATTTATTACAAAGATTTTTGGCTGGTACAACCATTTAATGTCATGGTACGGGCTTGAACTAGCCAAATAGAGTTGGTCAACTTTAGTCACGTGCCTTGAGAACTTCCCGTTAGTCCATCATAGCTGCTAATTTGCACTGCCTTGAGATCGAGCATATAGAAGCCCTCGAACCTGGCCTCAAGCCTTCAGAGAACGGGCTGCAGGATATCATAATGATCATAAAATCGGGCTCTTCGATTTTAGCCATATACACGCTGCTTTGGCTCCTTGTGTACCTTATCTTACTCAAGGTGTGTTATTTTGTTAGTTTAAGTTATGTGAATTGACAATATATATTTACTACTTTTGTTCCATCTTACACAAGGACACACTCTATTATTGTGAAACTTCTAAGTTTAAATTTTGCATTTTACCTTTTATTTACCGTGAAAATGGTAAATAACAATTATATTTGATTTTGTGGTTCGAAAAATACCTGATCTATTTTTATGCGAGTTGTTTAGGAAATATATGCTAAATGAGGTACTTGGAAACAAGATAAGAGCTTAAAAACAAGATGATAACCAAACTGAATGGCTAACAATCGGAGCCTCGAACTTGCTTATTCGTGGCCTCGGGGTCGAATCTGTTGTCCCTCCGAGAGTAGTTGATGGGCGACTAACAGTTACAATAAAATCAATGATGGCTATTTATGGCCAATAATAAGCAATAAATGAAGAACAATAAATAGAACAAAATAGATATGAATAATAAATGCAAGTAACGAGATCAAGAGAATATGTTAGAGAGCAGAGAGAATGTTCTTTTATATTCAATAATGAGGCTCTGACGTCTACAAAATGACAAGGATCCCCTGTATATATGAGGGGGAATCCCAAAATAGTACAAATGCATTTATTACAAAGATATGGGGCTCATACAGCCTTTTAATGCTATGGTACGGGTTTGGACTAGCCTAATAAACTTTGTCAGCTCTAGTCACGTGCCTTGGGAACATCACATTGATCCACCGGCGTTCCAGACTTACCCTGCCTCGAGGCCGACCGTTTCTTACGCTACCTCGAAGCATATTACCGAGAATCCTCGAGGCCAGTGCCCCGAGCTATGCATTGATCCTTTAGGGGAGGTAGTTTCTTCGAGGCGCCTTGGTGACCAAAAAATCGGACCGCCGATTTTTGCCACATACAGATAGTCCTCGTATTTATTAGAGTGAAACAAAAAGAAATGACTTTGATATTTATATCTCCAAACTTCCTGGGATGATGTCATACTTATGACGTAAGCCTTTGTGATAGCTGAGGCATCCCATCCGTTTATCTTTCAAGAATCATTCAATGTATGGCCGACTCTTAAAAATGCGTTGATTGTTCTTGCCAATACGTCTTTCAAAGACATTGATGGAGCCTTCGGTTACGTTTTCCAAAGAGTATTGATTGTGACTACCGGTTGCGCTACCCTATCACTATAAATGAATGCTTTCTCGAATAAAACTTTGTCCAGTCATTCTTCACTATTTTCAACTCCTTTCTTCTTATCGCCCCCATCCAACTTTATCTTTCATGTCTAACGCCTATGGTCGTAGGGTCATGCGACAGCGTTTTCATCGGCTACGCAGTGACCCTTTCTCAAAGATGTCTTTCCCAAGAAGGATTGCACTAACTTTTTGTTGTTGTTGTTGTTGCTACTGCTGTCATTGTTGGCTCGAGGTGACAATATAGGGCGCCGATTTCTTCCTACTATGGAAGAATTTTACACTGTACACCGCTACTCAGGAGGATGTTCGGAATTTACACTGCTGCTCACCTCCCTACTTCGGCCTGGTGTAGTACTTTATCCCTTTTGCTTTTTGTGGGGTGAAGTAGCACTACCGGCCGCTAACTTGCATGACACAATGTCCCAAGAAGTGGACTCAAAGTAGTCGTGCTGGTAAGGGCGACGCTCTCCAAGTCTTCTATCGGGCTGTGATTTCCTTGGCGTGGTAAAAGCTTTTGCTCTTTGGCAGGCAATAGCATTTTCTTCATCTTTTTCTGCTTTTTCCGTATCCCTTTCCTCTTCTTCATCTTCTCCCTTGAAGATGCCGATTTGGAAGATCTAGACGAGACCACCGAGGAGATGGTGCTCGAAGATATTGCCGCCGAGGATGCACCTTCGAGAATATATTAGACTCTTGGCTTCTATTATATATACACTTTTTTACTTCTTTGTTTCTGTGTAAGGACCCCTCTTGGGCTTTTGTAATCATATGTAAGGACCCTTCGTGGGATTTTGTAATGATTTGCTTATGAATACAAAGATGTCTCTTCAATTTGTCTTTGATTTATACTATATTTCCTTTTATTTGCATTTGTGAAGAATCTGGATGCTTGACTCCACCAATTGGTGCGAATATCGAGCCCGAGTGCAAGTATTTCTTCTGGCTCTTGATTGATTAACACGATTCACCATAGAACCCCTTAGAGTTCCTTGGACCTATCCCAGATTAGATTGATAAACTCGGGTCATCGGGATCCCCGACTTCAAATTGAATGAGAGTAGGGCTTCAAACTTTCAGTAAGAGACTTAGCCTTTTAGACCCTGCGATAGTCCTCGATGGGGGGATTTTCTAGGAAGCCTAATAATAAAAATATCCTTTAGGATTTCGGGAGTAGTACCTGAGTGGGGGTTCACTCAAGCTCGGGCTACCTGGAAACTTGTTTTGAACTCAGTGTAGATAGAATTAAGGCATTGCAGATAGATCCCGAATGAGCTCTTACCCGAGTTTAGATGGTACCTCGAGGCCAAGCCTATATGAGTAGGTTTTTAGAGCTTATCTTCTTTTTTTGAGAGAGGTCCTCGAGATCGGGTACCATCTCGATACTTAGGACGATGCCAATGGCTCCTTGGAGAATATCCTCTTCTTGGTGGAGGTCCTCGAGATCGGGTACCATCTTGGGACGTGTAGTGATGTCATTGGCTTCTTGGAGCCTATATTTTTCTTGGTGGAGGTCCTCGAGATCGGGTACCATCTAAGGACTTGTAATGATGCCAATGGTTTCCTGGGGCCTATATTCTTCTTGGTTTAGGTCCTTAAGATCGGGTACCATCTTAAGGCTTAGGATGATGTCAATGGCTCTTTAGAGTGTATCATCTTCTTGGTATAGGTCCTCGAGATTGGGTACCATCTCGGGATGTGTAGTGATATTGATGGCTCCTTAGAGATTTTTTTCTTTTTTTATGGAGGCCTTTAAGATTGGGTACCGTCTCGAGGCTTGGTTGATGCGGGGGTCTCTGACCCCAAAAAGTCATATGGCGGCGTCAAGTGTATGACATGGTTACGAAATAACCGAGGTGATCCCGTCGGAACATCTTCCCAAAGTGATAAAAGCTTTAGCTAGTATTTTTAATCGGCCTTTGAGGCAGGAAGATAGTTGCCGCTTTTTCCATATATAGGGTTGTCTTCGCCCTTTTGAAGATTTTACAATTCTAGGTAGTTATCCTCTTGTGTAGAATTCTCTTTTCCTACGTTAGGTCCTCCATCATTTCAGTTTTGATACTCTTTCTCAAATTCCCGCTCCAATTCTCTAGGTTTACCACAGTCATGGCTGCTACATCAGGGTCCGCTCGGCAAGGAGAAGAGAGTTCCGCCTCTTGTTCCTACCTGGTTGGTAGTGTGCCGTCAGTGCCAGGCGAGTCATCCTTTGGGCATTTTGTTTTGGGAGGAATCTACCATCAGAAAGGTCTCGCAACCTTCGAGGTCAATGGGAGTACACCTCGAAGTTTACTGTTTTAATAGGAAATGAGCACCTTTAGTCGGCAAGGAAGGATTATGGATGGGGAGAAAAGGTAGTATTGCGGGTACCTTCCCTGGGAGAGAGCATTATGACCCATTTCGAGGGGTTTTTGAACGTGTATACATATCCCTTGACGTTGGGCCCCCTCGATAAGGTTGTGCTTTATTTCTGTCAAAAGTACCAGGTTACCTTGGCGCAGATTCATCCATCATTTTGGTGGATATGATGATGAGGTTCTTTGCAAAGAAAGCAAGTCTTGAATTCACTATTAGCCATCGCATCAGGCTGTACCAGCCTTTTCACCATCGAGGTATACTAACCCTATGGTGCTGCCCCACCACGTATTTCGTTGTTGATGACAAGGAAGACGGAGATCGGGGGTGGATGAACCGATTTTTTTGAGTACGGACTGCCAGTATTATCCCTATGGAGTTTCTGCCATTTCCTGAGGAATGGAATTTTACACGTAAGTGGTATACTCGTGCCTCTGCAGTTTTTTAATTATGGCGAAGGCGGGCTCAGTAAATGCAACTTCGTTTTCCTTTTCTTCAGCAATTTCGTGGATGTCGTGCGAGGTCCCCGACCTGCCAGATTGGGCTCGGAAGTTGGCAACCCAGTCGACTTATAATGAGCGTAAGTGGCGAGCTTTGTCTAAGGATAGGTGGGAGGCAAAACACCATGGTACGTGCTATGTGATTTGCTCCCCCCCCCCCCATTTTCTTGGAAGGGCACTTTTTCTTTCTGCATACTAACTCTGCCATCGCAGGCAATGGGGAGTTTTTTGAAGCTGGATCACACCCTTTGGTAGGGGGAGGAGGATCGCCGGCTTTAGGACCAAGGGATAATAATTACAACAATAAGCATAAAAGGCATTTACAGGATGACAACGATTGTAGCAAGACGAGTCTGGCCCGGAGGATCAGAGAGGGCATATCAGCCGAACCTACGGCACTCGAGGTCTCTGGTATTAGAAAAATGGTCCCTCCTCTGCTGCCATCTTCCTTTACTGTCAAAGGTAATTCGAGGAATGATTAACGCCAATAGGCGCGTGTATTGTGCGACCGTGTCCTAAACCGGGGTGATTCTACTGGGGTAGATGGAGCTAGACTAGTAGATGTACGCTCAACTCTAGAGGAAGCTCAATGGCTTTACTTGGAGGTACATTTTTGTAGTTCGTAATGGTTTTATAGTTTTGTAACTTCACTTTCTTACCATGTTTTTCTTCAACAGGCTTTTAACAAGCTCAAATCTAAGTTGCTTCTTCGTGAGGCAATATTGCAAAAAGCTGTAGATGGGGAGAAATCCCTCAGGATTCTTTGCGATGAAAGGGAAGACAAGTTGGTACACTTGCGGTATAAAGCAAATCTCAGTCTGAACTACTAAAGCTATCTCGTGCAACAAGTAACTTCTATTTCAAGGGAGTGTGAATTTCTTCTTCTATCCTTCAAGGCTGATGCTTCGTTTACTTTAGCTGCAGAGAAAGACGGAGTACCTGGAATGCCTTAGGAATGAAGTTGGTCAATCCATGTTCGAGTGTGATGGGCTAAAGGCTCGGGTGGACACCTAGATATCGGCGAATAAAGATATTTGGCCATGGCTTCCGCCCTTAAAGTGCAACTTCGCAATGCTCACGACAACAGCTTGGTCCGAACGGACATGATTCCAAGACTCGAGTCCGAGCTCCTGAAGATGAAGGCAGAAGTTATGGATGCCCGGGTTGAAGCCAAAATAATCCGAGCTAAGGATGATAAGAAGATGGCTACCTAATTGAATAAAGCTACCGATGCTCGTGCTGAGCTAAAGGGGGCTCTCGATCGGGAGAGTAGGAATAAAGAGTACGTGAGGTGCAAATCTCGAAGGGAAGCCCTTGAGGAAAGTCATGCCAGGGGCTTCATTCTCTCGGAAGAGATAAAGCAGGCAAAAGCAAAAAAAATATGATGTTAAGTTCCTTCTGTCTGATGTCGAAGATGGCGAGAAAGAAGCCGATGGACCATAGTCCCCGAGGGGGATGTAGATTAGATTAGGCCTTTCCTTTCTTGTTTCAGGTAGAGTGATTTCGGAGAACTTTATAAATGAAGCTTGTATTCCCTCACATATAAGTATAAAATGAAACCACGTGGTTTTTTTTCCATACATTTCCCTTTACCTTGATTTTAGCTAGATGAGCTGGTCTTCGAGTGAAAAGACATCCTCAGATTCGTGGTATGGCCTTGGGGCTTATTAGGCTAACCCGTAGGCTCTTTTGCGCTTGATCGGTACGACCTTTTAGTGTGAGCCGGCGTTTGAGTTCTTATGCTCTTTCTCTTAGGCATATCTAGCTAACTATTTTGGTTTTAGTCTCCCAATTGGGTTTCTACTCGAGCTCATTTGACCCTAAAGTTTTTGAATTTAAAGATGGCCCTTAGGCTCTAACGCGTTAGGTCAGTACGACCTCTTGTATGGGCTTGTGACAGTGGCTATTATGTATTGGGTCGGTACGCCCTCTTATAGGGGTTGGCGACAGTGGATCTTACACATTGGGTCGATATGACCTCTTATATAGGCTTTAAGTTTCCCTTGTTAGGGACTTTTTGAAATTGTGTTTGCCTCGCTCTTCGATGGTTTGCTAGAAACCTTGATTGTGAGTCGTTATATGATGATCGAGCACCTCAGGAGGTTTGGCTCGGTGGTTGAGTATCTCAAAGCCCGTAGTTTGGAGTTGACATGGTCGAAGCTTTTTTGCCTATGTCAAGGGTAGCCTGTTTAAACCGGTTCTTTTCGAAGTATTTTCAAAGTAATTTGAAGGCTTGTGATTTTATAGCGATAGTCAGGCATCCCTAAGTCGCATTAGTTTGGCTGGTACAACCTCGTGACCATAGTCATTTGTGTTTGGCCAGAGTCTTTCAATCCCCGAGTGAAGTAGTTTCGGCGTCTATATCAAGGGTATGCCTTTTTAGGGGTCTTTCAAGTTTGATATATAGCCTTAACTTTGAGATTGGGTTTATGCCTTTAGTAAGGACTTACATGTTTTACATGCCTTTAAGGTCTTACAGTTTTGGCTACTTGGTATAAGTATGGTTCATGCCTTGCTTGTGGTCTTACAGATATTGTCACCTGGTACAAGTGTAGTTCATGCATTGCTTGAGGTCTTACATATATTGTTGTTGCCTTATTTAGGCCTTAAGAGACTGATGCTGAACGCACATGGTCATGTGGCCTTGAGTTTTCATAAGTCGTTGGGGGTAGCAATTGGCGGCAGTCCCCGAGTCATCGAGGGTTTATTTGGCTCAGGAGCCATTACTTGAAAACTTGGTAATGCCTCATTGAGGGCTTACGATTTCGAGGTTTCCGACCCGGAGGTCATGTGGCCTTGAGTTTTGGATGCGAGTCCCCGAGTGTTCAAGACGTTTCTGGCTCTGGAGCCGTTTCGTGATCTTGATGTTGCCTTGTTGAGGGCTTATGAGTTTGAAGCTCCAACCCGGGGATCAAACGTCTTTGAGTTATTAATGCTAGTCCTCGAGTATTCAGGACAATTTTTGGCTCTATGGCAGAATTTTGCAAAAAATGTCAAGCATTCTTGAAATACGAAATGCTTTGATGAAAGGGAAAGTGTTATTTGATTATTTGGTACAAGTATACATGTTTTTACTGTTGCGAGCTCGGTTGTTCTATGCAGACATGGTTCATTCGACCATTTTCCTGGTACATTATTTTCCTATCGAGACCCCACTTAACGCATCTTGGCTTCCCCTAGGCCCCGTTTAGTGCATCTTGGCTTCTTCGAGTAGGTGACCTTCCGGGGGGATGCCCCCTAGTATTTGAGGTTGATTGCAAAAGAAGCCTCGAATACTTGTTGGGTCTTCGTTAGGTAGCATATAGATGTTGCCTTGTTAAAAAACTTGCCGGTAAAACCCTTCTTGAGATAAAAATCTGATTAAAGGAAAAGAGTGCAATGCATGCTTTTGAAACCTAAGGCCTTCGAGTTAGGAAGCGATTCATCCGTTTTCGATCGAATACCTGCATTCAGGTTAGTATATGTTGGCCCAAGAACAAGTGATGTTTTGAAGATTGACAAAAGAACTCGGACAAGGACCATGTCCATCTTGTGAAGCATAGTCATGATCAACCTATACATGTGAGATGCACGTGAATGAGATAAATTTAACTGATCAAGAAGCAATATCTCCTGAAATGATCAAAAAGAGTACATATTGGATAGGGAGGGGAAGACTCCTTACATATAGAGAACAAGTTTAGGAAGAAGATAATGTTAGAGTTTGAGATCATCATGAACTCTTCTACGATAGAATAGTAGCAATTGAATCCTAGTAAAACTCTGATTACTAACCTATTAAATGTCAGTGTTATTCTCTTTTACAGGTAATGCACATAAGCAGAAGTTAACCTTAAATTGAGAGCAAAAGAGCAACGCAATTTTGCAAGCAATTTATGTGTGATTTTAGTGTGCAATACTGAAGCTACTTGAACGAGATAGAAGAACCAGTATCATGTGTCTATCTTTTATTCTAGTTTAATTGTAGTGGGTGATTTTATATTGTACCTTTCAGCTTTCATAGTAGCAATTGTATTAGGTACCTAGAGTGTTTAAGTTAGCAGTTAACTTGAAGTTATCGCAACGGTTGAGGCTTTGTGCTACAATGGGATTAGAATTAATCCTTAGGTTTATAAAGAGTTTTTGTAAATTATGTTTTGGCTCAGTGATTTTAGTGGAAGTTTGAAAAATTCCTACTAAATAGTAGGTCGTGGTTTTTCCACCTTTTGAGCTAGGTGTTTTCCACGTAAAAAGCTCTATTTTCTTTATTTTCTGTATTTATTATTCCGTAAACAGTAGTAATTGGAACACCTAGAAGAACCAAGTCATTCTATAGTTTAGTTAAGCGAAATTTGGGTATCATACAAATCACCCCCCCCCCTCTTGTGTGATATTGACTCTTAAAACATCAATTGGTATCAGAGCGGGTTATACTTGAATAGGTTAACACCTTAGGAAAAGATCAAGATGAGTGCACCACCTGGAAACTAGGAAGGGCAATCCACTGCTAGGCATCCACTCTTTAATGGTCAGTACTATTCTTGGTGGAAGAACAGGATGAGAGATCATATCATAGGAGAAGACTATAAACTCTGGGACATAGTCACTGATGGTCCACTAGCAACTACAAAGAAGAATGTTGAAGGAGTGGATGTGCCAAAGATAATAGCTGACTGCACTGCTGAAGACTTGAAGAAATGAGAGTAGAATGCCAAGGCCAAGAAAGAGCTTATGTGTGGACTGGATCCAGACGAGTACAACATCATTCAAAGTTGTACCACTGCTAAGGAGATATAGGACACTTTACAAGTGGCTCATGAAGGAACTCCTCAAGTAAAGAGATCAAGAGGAACACTGCTATATTCTCAATATGAAAACTTCACTATGAAGGAAGGAGAAACTATCCAGTAGATGTACACAAGGTTCACAACACTAACAAATGAACTTAAATCTCTTGGGAGAATTATCCTTGAAGAAGACAAGGTTGAGAAAATCTTGATAAGGGTCATACCAGTGACTTGGGAAAGCAAAATCGCTGCTATTCAAGAATAAAAGAACATTGCTACTCTCAAGTTGGATGAACTAATTGGAAACCTCACTGCCTATGAACTGAGAAGGCTAACCATGAAAATGGATGCACCCAAGAAGGAGAGGAGTCTGGCTCTTATAATAGCTGAAGGTGCAGATCTGGAGGATGATGAAATGTCCATGATCACAAAAGATTTGAAAAGGTACCTAATGAGAGGAAAGTGTTATTCAAGAGGTACAACCTTCAACAAACCAAGGGCTCATGAGAAACAGACAAACGAGGGTTGTTACAAATGTGGTAAGACTGATCACATGATCAAGAACTGTCCTTAGTGGGAAATTGAATAGAAGAAGGAAAGGGCTGAATAAAGGAACAGGTTCAATCCAAAAAGAAAAAATGATCAACAAATGCTATGGTTGCTGCTTGGGGAGAAACATCAAATGAGGATTCAGAAGATGAAGCTGGAGATGAACAAGCACTTATGGCCATCGGGGAATCAGATGATAAACAGGAGGTAAGTGTCCTTCATCTCAAAGACAAGATTAAATTCTGTCTAAAGAAAGGTTTTCTGAACTATTACTGGACTTCATCAATGAGTCTGAAATAATTAACAATTAGAAGGAAGAGTTGTCTAGGGAGTGTGTGATCTTAAAAGCCAAGTGCAAAAATCTAGAATCTAGGTCTAATGGGAGTGACAGTAAAAATGCTGAGTTAAAGAACTAGGTTCTTGAACTTGACACCAGTGTCCTAGAACTTAGGCCTGATAATTTAAAACTAAAACTAGGAACAGGTAATAAGAAAGACAATCACACACATCTCACCTTAGAAGAAAACCTTGGAAAAATGAAGGATGAGTTGTACAGGAAGGATGAGCAGATAAGAGTCTTAAAAGAAGACCTAGGGAAGGTAAAGCATGAACTAGACCGAACTTGCAAATGGAATAAGGCTTCTGATGCACTATCCTGGCTATAAGAACACCACAGTAGAAACAAGATAGGACTTGTCTATGGGGCACAAGCACGTAAGTGGGACCCCAAAAGCAAGTACCTCACTCTTCCTGAAAACAAAATCTGCACACACTGTGGCAAGACTGGTCATTACAAAAATGAATGTAATGCAAAAGAAAAGGACAGTCAAAAGAACAAGCTTTTGTTCAAGAAAAAGATAGGCTACCTTGGTGGGCTAAAAGGAATTTAATTTATCCATTTGCCTATAGAAAGGGACCCAAACTAGTTTGGGTTCCTAAGACTAACCCCTGATTTCTTTTTGCAGGTCCAAGTGGAGGGAAGTAGCCAAATATGGTATATGGATAGTGGCTGCTCAAAATATATAACTGGAAGAAAGAACCAATTCCTTTTACTTGAGGACTTAAAAGGAGGTAATGTCTCCTTCGGAAATAGGAAGAAAGGTGAGATTATTGGGGTTGGAAAGGTAGGTAAGACAGACTCACACTCCATTGAGAATATCTACTTGATAGATAGCTTGAAATATAGCCTAATCAGCATATCACAACTGTGTGACAGAGGTAACCTTGTAGCATTTACCTCTACCAAATGCTTTATGATTAACCTTTCCACTGACAAGATTGTTTTGCATGGAAAAAGAGTTAACAATATTTACATTGTAGATTTTTCCTCTCTTTCAGAAAATGAACTCACTTGCTTGAGTGTGTTGGAAAATTATTCCCTCCTGTGGCACAAAAGACTTGGTCATGCAAGTCTGAATCAACTCAACAAATTAGTCTCCAACGACTTGGTGATAGGGTTACCTAATATCAAGTTCAAGGAAGACAAAGTTTGTGAGGCCTGTGCAAGGGGGAAGTAGGTAAGATCATCCTTTAAAAGTAAGAAATTGGTAAGCATGACCAAGATGTTGGAACTGGTTCATATGGATCTCTGTGGTCCAATGAGAACATTTAGCAGAGGTGGTAAGATATGTGATGGTACTTGTTGATGATTATTCTAGGTTTACCTGGGTACTATTCTTAACATCTAAGGATGAATCATATGACATGTTTGCTGCCTTTGTTAGAAAAACTCAGAAACAACTAGATAATCAACTTGCATACATCAGGTCTGATCATGGAACTGAATTTGAAATGCTAAGTTTGCTAAATTTTGTGATGAGCATGGTATGGAACATAACTTCTCTACCCCTATGACTCCTCAACAAAATGGAGTAGTTGAAAGGAAGAATAGACTCTTGAAGATATGGCTAGGACTATGCTTCTTTCTAGTAAACTACCTTAGAGCTTCTAGGCAGAGGCTGTCAACACTGCATGTTATATCATAAATAGATGCATGACTAGACATCTTGTAGAGAAGACTCCATATGAGTTACTTAAAGGGAGAAACCCAAGTATATTCCATCTTAGGGCATTTGGATGCAAGTGCTTTGTGCACAATAATAGAAAGGAATCCCTAGGAAAGCTTGATACCAGAAGTGATGAGGGAGTATTCTTGTGATATTCCTCACATAGCAAAACATATAAAGTGTTCAATAAAAGAACTCCGTGTGTAGAAGAAAGTTTACATGTATTGTTTGATGAAACTAACAATATTTTTTAGAGACAGGAACATGAAGATGAAGCTATTGGGCTGGTAAAAAAATTGAATGAAGTCTTAGCTCAAGCTAAAGTGGCTCCAAAAGAAGGAACAGGTGTTGGAACAAGTTTTTCCATACAGGGCAACCTGACAGGGGGATTTGATCAAAGAGGAACTGAAACCAATCCCCTAAAGGAACTTGTTCATGACCCTATTCCTCAGAAGTAGAACATGGGAGAAACATCAAGCAGAAATCAATTGGTTGTGAAACCTCACAAATATCAAAGTTCTTATCATACTGAGAACATAATTATTGATCCAAACTATGGAGTCAAAACTAGATTACAATTAAAGAATTTCTATGCTTTTGATGCTTTCCTATCTCTTATTGAACCTAAAAATGTTGTTGAGGCTTTGCAGGATATAGACTGGGTAAATGCAATGCAAGATGAACTCAATCAGTTCAAGAGAAGTCATGTTTGGCATCTAGTTCCAAGACCCAAGGACAAATCATTGATTGGCACAAAATGGGTCTTGAGAAACAAGCTTGATGAAGATGGAATAATTACAAGAAACAAGGCAAGACTGGTGGTACAAGGTTATAGCCAATAGGAGGGTATCGATTATGATGACACTTTCGCTCCAGTTGCAAGATTGGAGGCAATAAGACTTCTCATAGCTTTTGTAGCACACATGTAGTTCCCTCTTCATCAGATGGATGCAAAAGTGCCTTCCTAAATGGCTACCTAAAAGAAGAAGTCTTTGTTAAACACCTCCAATGTTTGAGAGCAAGGAGTGTCCCGAACATGAGTACAAATTAGGCAAGGCTCTCTATGGACTCAAGTAGGATACTAGAGCATGGTATGAGCGATTGTCCAAATTCGTGCTTGAGCATGGCTACAAAAGAGGTAAAATTGACAGTACTTTATTCTCGAGGGAAAAGGTAAGTATCTTCTTATGGTACAAATATATGTTGATGATATAATTTTTTAGGTAACTACTGACAAACTGAGTAAGGATTTTGCCAAATTAATGGGGAGTGAGTTTGAAATGAGTATGATGGGTGAGCTTAACTTTTTCTTAGGCTTACAGATCAAACAAAGCCCAAATGGAACCATGATCCATCAGCAGAAATATGCGAAGGATCTTATAAAAAGTTTAAAATAGATGAATCAAGGGAAATAGACACCCCCATTGCAACTGCCACTAAATTAGATATAGATGAACCTGGTTCATCAGTTGATCAGAAGTGGTATAAAGGTATTATTGGTTCACTTTTGTATCTAACTGCTAGCAGACTTGACATAGTTTTTAGTGTAGGGGTTTGTGCTCGCTTTCAGGCTAATTCAAAGGAATCTCACTTGACTGATGTTAAGAGGAAACTGAGATATTTGAAAGGCACTACTGATCTGTTTCTTTTGTAACCTAAAGGTAGTAATTTCAAACTAGTAGGGCATGTTGATGCTGATTTGTAGCTATGAAAAACACCTCGGGTATGACTCATTTTCTTGGTTCATGTCTTGTATCATAGGCCACTAAAAGCAAAATTCAGTGGCCTTATCCATTGTTGAGGCTGAATATGTTGTTGCTGCCTCTTGTTGTGCTCAATTGATGTGGATCAAACATCAGGTGATAGATTTTGGCATTGAAGTTGGTTGCATTCCTATTTTCTATGATAACACTAGTGCTATAAGTATGACAAAAAACCATGTTCATCATAAGAGGACTAAGAATATAGATGTTAGACACCACTTCTTAAGAGATAACTATGAGAAAGGATTCTTCTCGATAGAATTCTGTGCTACTGATAAACAAATTGCTGACATCTTCACTAAAGCACTGAGTAGATAAAAATTTGAGAGGAACAGGTTGGAATTAGGGATGATTAAGATCACCTAATAGGGCCAGCTCAGAAATAAAAAGTATACTCCTGTGACATATTCACTGATCTCTTACAACATTTTCTCTATTATGGCAAATTAAGGCATGTTCAAGAGAACTCTAAATGAAAAACCTGGTTCTTCAGTATGGGTTCATCTGAAAGATAAGGTATGTTTTTTTTAATCTGCACAATTAGAAATATAAATATTTAAATCATGAGCAAAAGTCCAACAATTGATTCAATTCCATAGAGAATACTATCCGTTAGCTTTGAACCAGTTCCAACTACCTTAGAACTCTAAACCACAAAAATTGCGTAAAATCTAGGAAAGCTTAACCGATCACTCAAACCTGCAATTTCAGGTTGATTAGACATGTAATTGATCACTGCTAAAGCTATCGTTATACATTAAATGTGTATTTCTCTTTAAATACACATCATTACCTCCTGCCATCTCCATAATTCTAAATCGTCAAAAATCCCTCTTCACTTTTATTTGCCTTCTTCTCCAAAATTCTAACTCACCAATTTTCTCAAGAAACCAGCGATTATGTTAAACCCACAAGACAATCCTGGAACTCTACCACAACCCACTCCCTTCGATTCATCTACCCCTCCTCCACCTAGTACATCTCCCAAACCCAAGCTGAGAAGGGTGAAAATGCTTGCTCAGAAAATAGTACCGTTTGGGACTCTCAAAAAGAGATTAAATGCAAAATTAAAGGTAAGCCAGGTCCAAGACTCTGACTCCAACTCTAATTCTGAGTTATACAAATTTGCTAGTGAAGGGGAAGGACCTAGGTCTTCTAACTCTGAAAAGGACCAAGAATCCCCTCCTAAGGTAAGGTCTTCTTTATGTGAAAATTTAGAAACTAGGTTTGTTCTGGTTGGGCCTGTTAAGGGTGTAGAATTACCTGAGTTACGAAGGAGTGGAGGTAAAAAGAAATATGAAAAATAAAAATAGAGAGAGGGTGCATGTGGTGAAGAGAGGGGAAAAGGGAAAACAGTGGTTGATCATTCACCCACTGCTGATTTGCATGTGCCTGCTATCTTTGGGGTTGAACAAGAAAAGGTAGAAGAGAGTGACAAGAAGTCAGGGGGAAGTGGTTCTGGTAAAGCTGCTAAAGTGTTAGTTCATCTAAGCACACAAAGAGATAAACCTAGTTCATCTACTGAAGAGACCCTCGCTGACCTTTTGAAAAAGGTTGGGGCGAGTTATGATCTTAGGAAACGAAGAACTCCCATACCAAAAGCCCCCAGTACTCCTTAACCTTCCAAGATAAGAAAGGCTTCATCCCCAACAACTACTGAAATTTCATTGCCAAAGGGAAGAGCTACGAAAAGCAGGGTGAATCAAAGTGAGAGTGATCTTCAAAAGGCTATAGCTGAGAGTCCTCATAGGCTATGAAAGTTGAGGAGATGGAACAGGTCCATCAGAAGTAAGTTCAAACAATGGAGGTTCAGACCCCCAAGCCGAAAAAGCCCAAGACTTCTTCCAAGAAGTCTTCATCTGTGTCTGAGGTTGCTGAACCTTCATTAGCCAAGAGGACAAGGTCTGCAGTGAAAAGTAAACAAGTAATAATTTTTGAAGAGGAGGAATGGAGTGTAGAAGAAGTAGAAGATTATTTTGACGGTGAACAAGACAAGCTTGCCATGTTTGGCAAAAGAAAGATTTTGAAGGGTAGACTGCTGAAAGACCTAGTGAAACCAGGAATAATGAGACTGGTGGATGCCTTAGCTGCTCGAGGGTGGAAGGACATGGTCCTTCAGAAGGATGTTAGGCTAGTCAGGAATGAGATCATTGAGTTCATGACAAATGCAGAGGTTAAGGATGGCAAGGTTAGCAGCCCGGTGAAAGGAGTTCAAGTGTCATTTGATGCAGAAAAACTGGGAGAGATCCTTGATATACACTCTACATGGTTTGATGACTATACAAGGCAGATGTGGCCTTGTCTGGACTCCATTCCTTCTGCCCTTGACATTACCAGGAGGTTCTGTGATGTTGAAGATGTGAATGAGGCTAGAGCTGTTCAGAAAAGTGAAATGTGGCCTAAACATATAGTCTTGTTTGAATTTGTCAATAAGTGCCTATTTCCCAGACAGGAGAGAAGGCATATTTCAAATTATATGGGCCTAGTTCTAATGGAGTGCCTGAGAAGTGGAAGGAGAATTAATTGGCCTGCCTTCATCATCAAGTTGTTAGATAGGGTCATCAATGGCTCCAAGGCTCATGCTACCCCTATGGCTTTATTCTGACTACGATTCTGGATAGGTGTAATGTGCCTTTGAAGAAATGTGAAATGGGTTCAAGCACGAATCACTTTGGCATTAACACTCTAATTGCTTGTGACTATTTGGTCAATGCCATCCCACATGAACCTGGTTCATCCAAGAAGACTCCTATCAATAGTAAAGTTAGGGCTCCTGTTCAGGAATGTGATTCCAAGGATGCTGAGATAGCTAGGCTCAAGGTTCGTGTGGCAGAGGTGGAATCTGAAAGGGATGCTCTCAGAACTGAGCTTGCCAAGGAAAAGGAGAAGAATGATGGAATTCTTCATAATATGCTGAATCTTCTCCAAGCCGAAAACCAACCCTCTAACTCCCCTAAGCCTTAGGAAGTCTAGGTTTCTAGTACCTTCAGTGACCCGGATTAGGGATTTTTCTATCTTTTTGCTCATGGTTTAAATCTTTTTTGTTTTTCTGGTTGTGGATTGTGGTAGAAACATATCCTCTATCAATGATATCTACTGTCTTTGCACTTGTTCTATGTTAATATTTCCTTAATAGTTTAAATATGTTTGCTTGATTACTGATGATTAAACCATGATTGCACTTGCAATAGCCCCAGTGGCCATGAGTACTTATTAAAATCTGGGAATCACACTTTGTATGAGCCTTTTTGATGATGTCAAAAGGGGGAAGAGATATTGTGCTTTACACATTCTGAATTAAGTGATATTTATAACCTAATTAACCTGGTCCTTGATGATAAGTGAATTTTCTAACCTTTGAATTGATGGTTCAGCTGAGTTCTTACACGATCCAAGTAAGTAAAAAGTACAGAGTTTATCATCATCAAAAAGAGGGAATTTGTTGGCCTAATAACAGGTGATGTTTTGAAGATTGACAAAAGAACTCAGACATGGACCAGGTCCATCTTGTGAAGCATAGTCATGATCAACCTATACTTGTGAGACACACGTGAAGGAGATAAATCGAACTGATCAAGAAGCAATATCTCCTGATCTGATCGAAAATATTTCATAATGGATAAGGAGGGAAAGACTCCTTACATAAAGAGAACACAATTTAGGAAGAAGATAGTATTAGAGTTTGAGATCATCATGAACTTTTCTACAATATAAGAGTAGCATTTGAATCCCAGTTAAACTCTGATTATTAACCTATTAAATGTCAGTGTTGTTCTCTTTTATAGGTTATGAACATAAGCAGAAGCTAAACTCAAATTGATAGTAAAAGAGCAAGGCATTTTTGTAAGCAATTTATGTGTGATTTGAGTGTGCAATACTGAAGCTACTTGAACGAGATAGAAGAACCAGTTTCATATGTCTATCTATTATTCTAGTTCAATTATAGTAGGTAATTTTACATTGTACCTTTCATATATCATAGAAGCAATTGTATTAGGTACCTAGAGTGTTCAAGTTAAGAGTTGACTTGAAGTTATCGTAATAGTTGAGGCTTTGTGTTACAACAGGATTAAAGTTAATCCTCAGGTTTACAATGAGTTTTTGTAAATGCTGTTTTGGCTTAATGATTTTAGTGGAAGTCTGGGAAAATCCTACTGAGTAGTAGGTCGTGGTTTTTCCACCTTTTGAGCCAGGTGTTTTCCACGTAAAAATCACTTTGTTCTTTATTTTCTGTATTTATTATTCCGCAAATAGTAGTAGTTGAAACACCTAGAAGAACCAGGTTCTTCTATAGTTTAGTTAAGAAAAAATTGGGTACCACAAAAATCACTCCCCCCTCTTGTGTGGTATTGACGCTTAAAACATCAGTATAAAATGTAACTAAAAAAGGGAGATGGCTATACCTTAGTGTTGATGGCGCTTCGGATCTCGCGGTGATGCAATCGCTTGTTATGAGCACTCGGTATGGTCCTTTGTTTTGTTTAGTCGGGGGTAGCCGAGAGTAGCTTGTTATCTCTATTTTACTATTTGCCTATCCTTTGGCTCCTTCGAAGGTGGAGGTACTGGTGTCGGCACCACGTCGTGTACTGCGAACATCTCCCTTGCTGCATGTTGTTCCCCGTACACAGTTTTTATTCTGTACTTTGTTGGGAACTTCATTATTTGATGAAGGGTTGATGGTACTACTCTCATGCAGTGTATCTATGGCCTTCCGAGCAAGGAATTATTTCTCATGTCTCCTTCGATGACATGGAATTTGGCATTTTGGGTTATGCTGGCCACGTTGACTTGGAGGGTGATTTTCCCTTTTGTTGTTTCACTCGCCATGTTGAATCCGTTGAGGACTCGAGAGGCGGGCAAGATTTGGTCAAGCAGTCCGAGATGCTCTACCACCCTCCATCTGATAATGTTGGTCGAGCTACTCGGATCCACAAGTACATGTTTTATTTGAGATGTATTTACAAGGAAAGAGATTACCAGTGCGTCATTGTGAGGCTGAGATAAGGTCTCGATGTCCTCGTCGCTGAATATGAGAGCATCCTCGGGTATGTAACCCCGAGTTTAGTTTTCTCTATTGATGGATATTTTTATTCTTCTGATCATGGGTTTTTGTGGGTCATCGATGACTCCCAAGATCATGTGGATGACCTTGGTCGCCTCTCTTTCCCGGAACTGATTTTTGGCCCAGTCAATGAGGAATTCTCGGAGGTGACCTTTGCTGAGTAGTCGGGATAATTCTTCCCAGAGCTGGTGGCAATCCTCAGTCCTTTGGTTGTGCGTATTGTGAAATTCAGACACTATGTTATGATTTCTTTGCGAAGGATCTGATTGTACAGGCCTAGACCACATGGTGTCTCTTGTTTGCTGATGGCGAATACGATGTCTGAAACATCGACATTGAAGTTGTATTCTGACAAGCGAGGTGCTTCTGTTGGGCCTGTATGCCTATTGAACCTGGCTCTGCTGATGATTCCCCGAGGGTTCTTCCCTCGGTCCTTTCTTCGATCATTCCGGGGTATGTTACACCTCGGGGCATTTCTCCTGTCTTCTGTGTATGGTTGGTACCTTTCTTTGTTTGGCTCTGGCTCCTTTTCCAAAACCATGCTTGGGTATACAAAGCCCATGGGGGATTCTAATTGGTCATCTTCGACCCTGATTTTCGATTAATATCGATTATGAACATCCGACCAAGTCACGGTGGGGTATTCAACCAAATTTTGCTTCAGCTGTTTCGAAGCCACCAAACTTCGTTCGTTTAGACCTTGAGTGAAGGCCTGCACTGCCCAGTCGTCGGACACTGGCGGTAGTTCCATTCATTCCATTTGAAAGAGAGATACAAACTCTCACAACATCTTATTTTCCCTCTGCTTGACCTTGAAGACGTCGAATTTCCTTATTGCTATTTTGATGGCACCAGCATGTGTCTTTATGAAAGAATCTGCCAGCATGGCAAATGAATCTATCGAGTTTGGGGCCAGGTTGTGATACCACAGCATTGCCCTTATTGAAAGCATTTCTCCGAACTTTTTCAGTAGGACAAATTCGATTTTGTCGTCCTTTAGGTCATTGCCCATCAATGCACAAGTGTAAGTAGTGACGTGTTCGTTGGGGTCCGAGGTTCCATTGTATTTTGGAAGGTCTGGCATCCTGAACTTCTTTGGAATGGTTTTTGAAGCCGCTTCCTGGGGGAAAGGCTTTTGTAAAACCTTTTGGATTCTACACCCTTCAGGACCGCGGGTGTGCCCCAAATTTGGTCGACCCTAGGATTGTACGTCTCTACTTTCTTATCGTTAGCTTCTATCTTTTTCTCGCCTGACTCGATCCTCTTTGTGAGGTCCTCGAGAATCTTTACGAGAGTGGGGTTGGTTGCCGACCCATTGTTGCTTGATATTTCCGGTACCTGCTTGGCTGGGGAAGTCGTTCCCGGTGCTACCGTGCTGGGGGGTTTCTGGTGACTTTGCAGCTGAGCAATCCCCAATTGTTGTGCCTGTAACATTTCAAAAATAACGTGAAGTCTAACCTCCTATTCCTCCCGAGTTGGGGTTTGTTGGACATCTTGTTGCTCTCCTCGATGTACGCTCCTGTTAGTGTGGGAGCTTATATCGACGTGTTGGGCATCGCGTGAGACCGCATCCACGAGAATTGGTTCTGGTGCATTCTCAGGGTTTCGTGGTGGTAGACCAACACCTGGAACATCCACATCATTTTCTCCATGGTCCTCAATATTGCTGTTTACTGAGTTAGACCTTTTGACCTGAAATCAAAGATCTTGGACAAAAAAAGTGTGAAAGGTAACCAGCGATATTTAGTTAAACCAGCAAGAAAATAATCACTATTACTTTTAGCCTCACGGTGGGCGCCAAACTGTTTACCATGAAAAATGGTAATAAAAATTAAATTTGATTTTGTGGTTCTAAAAATACGTGATCTATTTTTATGCGAGTTGTTTAGGCAATGGATGATAAATGAGGTACTTGGAAACAAGATAAAAGCTTAAAAACAAGATGATAACCAAACCGAATGGCTGACAATCGGAGCATTGAGCTTGCTTATTCAGGGCCTCGGGGTCGAATCTGATGTCCCGCTGAGGGTAGTCGATGGACGACTAACAATTATAATAAAATCAATGATGGATCTTTATGGCCAATAATGAACAATAAATGAAGAACAATAAATAGAACAAAATGGATATGAATAATAAATGCAAGTAACGAGATCAAGAGAATATGTTAGAGAGCAAAGATAATGTTCTTGTATATTTATTATTGAGCCTCTAATGTCTACAAAATGATAAGGATCCCCTTTATATATGAGGGGGAATCCCAAAATAGTACAAATGCATTTATTACAAAGATATGGGGTTGGTACAACCTTTTAATGCAATGGTACTGGTTTGGACTAGCCTAATAGACTTTGTCGGCTCTAGTCACGTGCTTTGGGAACCTTACACCGATCCACCGATGTTCCCGACTTACCTTGCCTCGAGGCTGACCGTTGCTTACGCTACCTCGAAGTAGATTACCGAGAATCCTTGAGTCCATGTCCAGAGCTAAGCTTCGCTCATTCGGGGGAGGCAGTTTCTTCGAGGAGCCTTGGTGACCGAAAAATCGGACCGCTAATTTTTGCCGTATACACCTTTAATAACATGCTTTTATAATCGGAAACAGTCAATCTGCCCTTCCAGGATAGAGCTAAGGCTGCGTACATCCTACCCTCCCCAAACTTCAATTGTGGGATTATACTGAATTGTTATTGTTGTAACATGCTTTTATAACCATACATGCAAATGTGGTGACATGTTTAGATCATAAGTTCTAAGCCTTTCTTCTTTCTTTTTTAAATGTTGTGCCTAGTCTAGTATCATCGGAAGGAGCATATTTTTACGTTGCCTGATTAAGTTCTATACAATAACACGGTAACTTTTCATAACAAACATGACGTGACAACTTGAAATAAAGCAACCAACACGTTTATTCCCTCCGTTTTGATTTATGTGAACATGTTTAATTGGGTACGGAGTTTAAGAAAAAATGAAGACTTTTAGAATTTGTAATCCTAAACAAGTCAAAAGTGGGTCCAGAGTATTTGTGTAGCTATAAAAGCTTCTCATTAAGGGTAGAATTGAAAGTTTAAGCTAAATTGTTTCCAAATTTAAAAAGAGGTCATTCTTTTCGGAACAGATCAAAAAAGAAATAGGTTCGCATAAAGTGGAACGGAGGGAGTAACATGTTAGATTCAATTACACTGATACTTGTAATTTTTTTTTAATGTTATCAATGTAAATAGATATAACTTAAACTCTTATTTTATTTGAGTGTCGCTCATATTTTGTTTCGTAAGATTTATAAGCCGGTGAATTATATTTTACCTTTTTGTGAATTAAATTCTTCATTTTATTTTATTATTGTCGATCTTTTACAAGGTGGTGAGCCAGGAGCAACTTGTTGCAGTAGGGTGAAAAACTTGAAAGGAATGGCTGCAACCGCAGACGATAGAAGGACAGCTTGTAACTGTGTTAAGGCTGTAGCCAAACTTGATGTTGCTCAGGCTCTTGCTTCTATGTGTGGGGTCGCCATAGACGTCCCCGTCTCCAAGACCATCAATTGTGATAGGTAAATTCTATGTACTGACGATATAAATTAAAAGATATTTGGACTATCTAATTATAAGAAAGCAATTACTGCAAGTTAAGTAAACCTTCTTAATTACAATTATGGGTGACTTGATATTATCAAATTTTATGCTATGAATGCTTGTAAGTTAAATCCTTTATATAAAAATAAATAAATTTGCATGTTCACTTTAAATCGATCTATGGATACGTAAGTAGTTCCAATTTTTTGCTACTTTAACACTTATATATTGATACTGTAAGTTAATTAATACAATCAAGTTAGATAAAAGATAACTATAATTTTTGTTTTGTTGCAGAATCTGTTATTAATGAGCGGCACCGTGTCAGGAATAATGCCAAGGAGATGGCCATGATATGTTGCTTCTATTAGATGTGTTGAGTAATAGTTTCCTTGAGGGAACGTATATATAATAAACCTGGGGTCGTGAGACTCCCTCTCTGTTGTACGATCACTATGCAGTAATATACTACCATAGTGCTCCCTTTTTGTTAATTACTTCTGCGATCCAATTAATTTGGCCGATTTGACTGGCCACGAAATCTTAAAGTAAAGAAATTTTTTAAAATTTACGGTCTAAAATAAGCCATAAAAAATTGTATAGCTATAAATAATCTTTTCAAAGTTATAATGACAAATTTAAAGTTAAATTATTTCTAAACAAGGAAGTATGACGTTCTTTTTGGAATATAACAAAGAAAAAAATATATGACATTTGTGCATCAAGGAGCAGTTTCTATAAGGTAAAATATGTTCATATTAAATGATTATGTGAGTGTTTACCTCAAAAATACGAGTAATAATTAAATTTTATTTGTTGTTTTGAAGATATGTGATCTAGTTCAACAACAATTAGTAATCAAGAAGTATGAAGTATAACTGAGCTAAATAAGTGAACCAACCAGTGTTACTTAAGTAGTGTCGACCTCGAACTCAGTGACCTCGAGATGAACCAATAATAATAAAGTAAGAACAATAAATGTAAAGGACAATTCTGATGAACAATGAGCCAGAAAAAGTAAGATGGTATATTCCTTGCCAATAATTAGGTGATGTTACAAACGATTGGGGTCCTCTTTATATAATAGAGGAACCCTTAATAAGGTACATTTCCGTTTACAGTAAATAATCTTTTTGATACAGCTGTCTAACCGTCTAGTACGGAATCGTACAATCTTGTTCCGGAATTTGCGCCATGATCTTGGGGATCTGGTAGGAATCTTGCTCATTCTGTTACAAATTCATAATGGCATTATTCGGGGTTGAGCGTACTCGTGTTCAGTATTCCTCATACTCCTATCTCCGGGCATTGCATTCTGTCTTCGACCTCGAGTCTTGTCCATCGAGCTTGAACTCGACCTTTCCCGAACTAGGACCTAAGTCGATCCCTCGAACCAGGAAAATCGGGCGTACCTGATTTTGACCATATACAGATAGTCCTCACGTTTCTTAGAGTAAGATGAAAAGAAACGATTTGAACCTTGATTCTCCGGAGTCTCTAATGATGATGTCATTTTCAAGATGCAAGCGCTGGAAGTGACCGAAACGTCCCGTCGGTTCGCTTCCCCAGAACATTAAATGCATGCCAGTAATGGCCGGCCCCTAGCGTCGCTGAACCGTCGTTGCTCATCTATAAATACGAGCCTACTTCCTTGAATTGAAAACTTTACTCCATCATTCACATTTACTCTGATTACCTCTCTTCTTCATCTTTTCCTCTCATCATCTGTTTCCACCGCCCTTTCAACATCGGAAAGCGCCAAGTTCTCTTAAAACACCATGCTCTTCTGCCGTCTGTATTCCTTAGCTTAAAGTTATGTCTAAAACTTCCAAAACAATTCCTAAAAAAGAGAAAGCAACGCCTTCTTCTTCTTCCCGGCTGACCAAACCGGTGGTGCCACCGACTCTTCATGACTTCATGATATCACCCCCAGCCATTGCGTGATAAAGAAGGATTTTAATGTGGAAAATCCTCCTGGTATCCCAGGCCGATGCAAACATATATCTCGATACGTTAGTTCGATATCGAAGAAATACATTAAAGCCATGAAGAAGGATTGTGGCTGGGGAGACGAGGTCGTGGTTCAGATCACAGGCCCCGAAGAAAGCATCACTATCTTACGGTGAAGGAACTCCGAAAAAAGACTTGGGCAAAGCCCTCGAGTCCCTGGAGATTTAGATCATTTCCCCCCTTCAATAAGTGCGCCGGAGGGGACAAGCGTTGAGAATCCAGTAGCTAATCAAAGCGCCCCAAGTGAGGAGCTCGGGGCCGTGAGAATCGGTCACTCACCTTCTTTACCATCATACTCTGAGGAACCAATAAAGGATGCTAGGGCTCTATGAATGCCCGACCCGAGAAAGGTTCTCAAAGAAGATCCTTTTCGGGACTGTTTCACCGGGGTTGATGATGTTGCTGACCTTAATAATGCATCCACCCTCTTCGAAGAGGCTCAACGTCTCCTTTCACGGGTAAACACTATTGTAACATTGTTTTTTCTCCCCTTCCTTTGACTGATATGTCATTGTTTCATGTGTAGGCCATCATCAAGTTTAGGGCCGAGCTGAGCCAATGTGAGGCCGAGCTTAGGAAGGTTTCGGGTGAAGAGAAGGCACTAAGGCTCCTCTATAGTCAAAATGAGGAGGAGCACAAGGACCTTAGGATTGAATTTGCTAAAGCTCAAAAAAATGAGGCTGAGCTAGATGAGTAGGTAATTGTTATTTTAATGGAGTTTGGTCTTCTCGGCCTTACTGCAGAGGCTAACACTTCGATGTCTCAGTTGCAGCAAAAGTTAGAGATAATAGGGCAGCTCCGGGGCGAGGTCGATCAGGTTAAGGCTTACTGCCATCGATGGAAAGAGAGCATGGATCGACTTGCTGCGGATAAAGAAGTTGTTCTAGCCCAATTGACCTTGGCTGAAACTCAACTCCGATGCGTCAAAGTGAAGATCCTGGCCCAGGCAAAGAAAATTGAGGAGCTAGAAGCTAAGCTCGCTAGAACCGATGCTGAAGCTGCACAGGCCAAGGCCGAGGTTGAAAAGATGAAGGCTACAGCTAATAAGTCCATTGTTGTATATATAAGGGACGCCGAGGCTATTCAAGTGGAGTTGAGGGAGGCCTCCGACCGGGAGAAACGGAGTAATGATCTGGCCAAATGTTACACCCCATATTTTTCGTACGTGAGAGTACGTCGTAAGTTAATTGATGTAAGCTCAGAAATAAGATTATATTTGGAAGCAAATAAAGTAAGTTAATTAGGTTACCTTTGAGGTTACAAATATTTAATATCATGAATAACGAGTACCAAGAGGGTTGGAAAGCATAGAAGCTAAACCAATTGAAGAAAATAAGTTTCGTCAAAAGTCGACAAGTTTAGAATATTATAACATGTACTTTGGGGTGACACTAGGGTTATTAACATTATAAGGAAGTTATTCTATGATTTATTTTAGTCTTATGATAGTGATTTGCTACGTTTTGAAGGAAAACAAGTTGTGGAACAAAAGTTGGCAAAGGTCATCACAAGTTACATTCATGAATGTGCTGAAACTTAGTTCAAATGTAGCTGAGCTTTTCTCCAAATATACTTGGAATTATGGGGTGATCTACCTACCAAATGAAATATCTACAAGTCTAATTTCTAACTCATTAAACCTTTTGTTGATACGATACGGGAGTATAGAGATATTCACGTTTTTGCGAGACTGCGTAAGCAGCTCCCAATGGGACCCACTTAGGCGGTGGTCGACCTACTTCACTTTATAAACAATTTGGATGCCTATTTTAAACTCATTGTTAACTAAAGTTCGTCTCCAAGATTCTCCTAACCCTTATAAACAGATACCATAAGGGTTTGAAGTGATTACACAATATTTCAACATCAAAACTTAGTTCTAGTGAAGAACAACACCTCTTTGATGTTGTGTTGTCATTGATCATTGTTGTGGGCTATGTTTTGCTGAAATTACAAGTTATTACTACTGGATAATGTGAGAATAATAGCCTACTAATTGTGCTTAAGCTTGCTTGTATATTTTTTAAGTTGTTAGGATGATAAACTACAAGATAATACTTGGATTAGCCTAAGCCACTTCTATGGTGTTGTATTGCCATTGAGGGTTGTTGTAAGCTGAATATAACTTGGATTTAGACTTGATGTTACTATAGGAGGTATGTGTATTGTGTTCTTTCATGTTCTTAAGGTTATCTTGATGTGGATTAAGTTAAATGGATAGAGTAGACATGAACTAGTGAATAAAGTTAGTAATTGAAGATAGTTGGAGTTGTGGATTGTTTCCTTTGTTATAAATATATGGTATAAGGCTGTAATCATTAATGAATGACTTCATTATCATGTTAATGTTACTAATAAGTTAATGTAAGAAGTCTATAAAGGGTGATATGGGTTATATGGATTCCAATCGGAGCTTTCCGCTCATCGTTAAGTAGTTGTGACATGTTGTTGTTACATCGTATCTTTTTATTGACATTTATATGTTGATGAATTTCTATGGTTGCTGTTAGTGGTATATAGTAGAGGAGGCCCTTGTTACAGGGGAGATGCTGCCCGAATTTACGTAAATGAGCTACTAGCTTAAGTTGCAAACTTAGCCTTTACTCAACACTGATTTTGAATCTCCTTATACTATGATAGATTGAGTTGACTTGTTTGAAGAGTTGCTTGGAAGGTATTAAAGACTCAACCAGTTTAAGGTATGTTAAGGCACTTTCTTCTTTCTTATGGAATGATCTAAAGTGAAATGAATACGCTATTTCATGACGGATTTACTCCTACCAACTAAGGTTGTCCATGTTGTTCTTTCCTTATAAAGTTAGTCTAATCCGACTAAGGTTCATATTGAGGGTATTGATGTACATAATATTAATCAAAGGTGCAACGACCTTAGGTCACACCGAAAGGTGTAGAACGTGATTCCATGAGTCTAGCATGCATTATATATAGTATCTATTTTACTCTATCGAGCCACGCTATAGTCAGCCGGGTATGGCACCTATTGTGCAACCACTGATCAGTTGGGTTTATCGAGCTCCACGTGGCCAGGCACGATTCTACCGAGCCTTATGATGGCAGGGTATGTTTTTACCGAGTCCTCTTTGAGGTTAGGTACGATATGATGATGATGATGCCCATAGAGGCGTATGTGTTTAAAATTTTATGTATTTATATGTATCATAAATTTCATGTAAGTAGACCTAGAGGCACTAAAATGTTACAGGTTGTATGTCATTTATCTCTCTCTATATTGTTGTTCTTGTTTATGCTTTCCTGCACTACATACTTGGTACTTTATTCATACTGATGTCCTTTTGGTTGGTGATACTGCGTTTCATGCTCGCAGGTCCTGATAGACAGGTTTACATTCCTCTTAGTAGGCTATCATCTCAGCGGAAGATGTTGGTGTACTCCATTTGCTCCGGAGTTGCCTATTTGGTTAGTATGATTTGGGACATATATTGATTGGTATGGCGGGGGCCTGTCCCGGCCTTTATAATTTGTATGTACTCTTATAGGCTTGTCGACATATGTCATATATATGAAAGATTGTATGTCCTTGTCGGCTATGTTCTGTGTACGAGTGTTCCTTTTGGGTTTTATAGGACCGTAGGTCCCATGTATAAGTTTGTATTACATCTTGGGTCATCCTATGTCGAGTATTCCCTTGTGTTTTATTCTTGTTATATCATGATGGCCCTTCCATCCCATTTACCCATGATGGTATGATAGAAAAGATACGTTTAGTTGGTACTCGGTTGGATAAGGCAGCGGGTGCCCGTTATGGTCCTTCGATTTGGGTCGTGACAAAAGTGGTATCAAAGTAGTTCTTTCCCAGGGAGTCTACAAGCCGTGTCTAGTAGATTCTTATTTATGGGTGTGTTGTGCACCACACTTATAAGCAGGAGGCTACAGGAAATTTAGGACTGCCACTCTTTCTTCTTATTCTAGATAGTGTGGTAGAGCTTAGTTGTAAGAATTCAAACTCCTAAATCCGACTTCAGTCGCAATACAACGATACCTACATCCATAAAGACAGTTGGTAAGAGATTGAATGTGGCTCTGGAAGAGCTGAGTTAGAGGAACACGATTTTGGATCTTGCTTATGATGAGTAAATATAAGGTCTTCAGTATATTATGTGTGTATTAAGACATGTAAGCTTCTTGATAAGGAGCCATAAAGCATGAATATCTATTCACCCATATGGTAAAAAACAATAAGAGAATCATAAGGTAGATACAAGTTTCTACAAGCAAATGAAGCAAGGTGGATAAGGGTACGAGGTATCCAACGAGTGAAGATTATTAGTTTTTACAATTCATTCGGAGAAACATAAGTATTATGAGTTACTTTCAACAATAACATAGATCTAAACAATCGGCCACACCCATCTCAGTTATGTCCTATGGGAGTTGACAGATATAGTTTAAGAGAAGAAGGGGATAGCAAGATCCAATTGGGGTTAGAGTAACCCAAAATGGTAGATGGATTATTATCATTAACTAACATTTCCAAAGGATATTGCAAATGTGGTAATAGTTCTCCTTGTGAGACGCCCCGATGGTTCAATCTAGAATAGCACATTTAGATATGAATACTAGAATGTATGGAAAAATTTCAAAGATTGGAACTGGAATCCTAGAAGGGATAAGTATTTACCATTGTATGGCTCCCGTTCCAAGTAAAGAAAGAATGCTAGGTGACCTGAAGAGCTAGTGAGATGAAGCAAGGGGAGCTAAAAGTGAAAGAATGTTTTGTTGAACTTATTATAATAAAGTGATAGACAGAAATATTAGCTAGAGAATAAGAAGAGAGTAATTGAAGCATTATGAGTAAGATATGATAAATGGATGATAATGGAAAATAAAATTATTATAGAATGACCGAGCCTATAGTCAAGTGAAGGAAAATACAAGAGGTTACATTCCTTGAGACAATAAAAGAGTATAGGCCAAAGGCTATATCCTCATTCGAGAATTGAGTTGGTGACTCGAACGTGATTACCAGAAGAAAAAATTAGACCCCCTTAGTAATAGAATTTAGTATGGGATAGTAAACAAGATAAAAAAAAATCGAACATGAATTAGGCATCGAAGGAATTCATAATAGTCGGCATCGTAAGAATTTCAGGGATCGACATTTAAAGAGTCATTTAGGAAGACGCTTCCCTAAAGCAAGCACTCTGAGCAGTGTTAACCTTAAGGGACTAAGTATGACAATTACACTAGATGTCACCCTCGTGCGTAGGAAATTCAATTATCCCTGGTACAGAAGAGTTACCATAAGGTGAGTAAGGTTCATTAATGATGTGAAAAGACGCCAAAGATGAACAGCTAAAACATCTATAGGTAGATCTTTGTAGCACTAAGTTTTAGTACTCTTCTAAAGAGGGGAAAATGGTGTGATATGATATTAAGTCAGATTTATTGGTTCAGGTAACTATGGAATAATAAAGGAAGAATGTGGTAGAACGGAAAAATGAATGAGATTGTGTTTATTCAGACCCAACAGTTATGTTACGACTCTAAAACAATATGCAAGCATGCCACCGGGGAGAGGCAGTAAGGGTTCCCGCACCAGATGTTATTGATAAATAAATGCAAATGAACACTTAAGGAGCAAGTACGAGTGGTAAGTTAAGACAAAGAAAATAACCCAAGAGAGATTACATGGAATATAGATATGAGAATAGACCAACGAGTAGTTAGTAGTTAATTCGGGAATAGCCTAGTTATGGCTAGACAATAGGATACTGACAAATCATGCATATTGTGCAAGGTAAACGTAGTGAACCCCAACATAGTGAATTTTATCTCGTAGATATAATGACATCGTGATCCTTGAGAAGTATTTGGATAGGATTTGGGGTTGTTAAAAGTACCATATAAGAGTTACGGAGATAAAAGAAAGTGCCACCAGGGAGATAGCTAAAATTTCAGTTCAAAAGCAACTCTACGAGCACCAAGGCGCGGAGGTAGGTAACTAAGTATAATAATAGGCAAGTAAGAACATCAAACATTCCTTCGGGTATACCACATAATCAGCTTGCAGCTTTATAAGAGTTAGAGGATCTCCCTTAAGTAATACAATGAAACACTAGCTGAGGAAAAAGGAAGAAGGCTTCAACCTAAGCATAGTAACTTGAAATGAAATGTTCTTGTAACAATAGTCTCACTACAACATTGTATACACTCCATAAGAAAGTGGTACCTATCGTGGCTAATGAACGGGAAGTAAAAATCAAAAGCTGATATTTGAGATCATATGTGTTACAAGAAATTCCAGTATTCGGGGGCACTAAGATAAGCCAAGCATTCATGCAGCAAGTGGTAGAACCACAAGAAAAAGTAATTGCCTATGTTTAAAGGCAACTGAGAAGGAATGAAAGTAAATATATGGTGCTAGCAAGTTAATGGAAGGTTGTGAATAGTATAAATAGATATATGTAGGTCACAAGCTAAAGTATCGTAGAGCGACAAGATTTTAGGTAGATAGGAGTAAGGATAAGAAAAAACGAGTGAGAAAGTGACAAGAATAAGTGAGTCCTCGGGATTAAACCCATCACAACAAGAGAGTTGATGGCTTCCGTAAGTTATTGAAAGCTCGGTACAACCTGAATGAACTCAGAGAATCTAAGACTAGGTACATTTAGAATAGATGAAATGCTGCCCTGATAGTAGAATAAGGGTGTAATTGTGATAAATGATAAGAGAATAATGCTTAGGCCTTCGATTGAGTAATGATATAAAGATAATGGATTTCATGAATTGCACATTAGAATCCCCCCATAAGATGACTCATGTTGGGATGCTATGAAATATGGTTATTGAAGTAGAGTATCACCCCTAAGTGAATCTTGCAAATCACTTAAGATGTTCCCCGATGAGACGTGAGCCCAGTGACAATACACTACGTAAGAGGTTTCAAGTTATGAGTGGTAGATTAAGATCAACATTAAGTTGGATCAATGATGGATGGATAAAAGTAAAAAGTGTGAGAGGAGGTTAGGTTGTCATTCTTAAGATGAACAATAATGAGGAAGTATAAGTGGACTTAGATTTATACATACAGGATAAGCGGTGAGAGAGTAACCTGGAGTTGGGTAGCAGACCTCGGTAATAATAAACCGAAGTAAGAGCTATGGTATAGTATGACCTACCTAGTTGTAGTAAATCCATAAGCATCAATATTTGAGGCTATGAAACAAGATATAGCAAAAGTCGTAAGTTCGACAAAGTACCGAGCGAATAACTTTAGATAACCTATAGATGCCCAGAGGGACAGCTTGTCATAGTACTATATATGTTCAAAAAATAAGACCTAGAAATTGGATAAAAGCTGGGGAAAAAAAGAATAAAAGAGTATTATAGGTGCACATACAAGGTCATAATCGTACAGGATGCATGAAAGAAGGTAGAAACAGTTACAAGATTGGAAGAATTTCGACCACAAGTCGTGGTGTGAGAAAGATGCCTGAAGGGGGGAATGCAATAGCCTTTGGATTTATTCGCCGAATAGCTCCCTATATAGCTAAGACAAATAATAGTATCCGTAAGAGCTATTGCTTGAGAGACGGATAAGTGCATCAGTCAACATTCGAGGAAGAATGTTCCAAAGGGGGGAATGATGTTACACCCTATTGTTTATACGTGAGAGTACGTCGTAAGTCAATTGATGTAAGCACAAAAATAAGATTATATATGGAATCAAATAATGTAAGTTAATAATATTACATTTGAGGTTACAAATATTTAAGATCGTGAATAATGAATACCAAGAGGGTTGGTAAGCATAGAAACTAAACCAATTGAAGAAAATAAGTTTCGTCGAAAGTCGACAATTTTAGAATATTAGAACATGTACTTTGGGGTGAGACTAGGATTGTTAATATTATAAGGAAGTTAATCTATGAGTTATTTTAGTCGTATGATAGTCATTTGCTACGTTTTGAAGGCAAGCAAGTTGTGGAATAAAAGTTGGCAAAGGTCATCGCAAGTTACATTCATAAATGTGCTGAAAATTAGTTCAAATGTAGTTGAGCTTTTCTCCAAATAAACATGGAATTATGGTGTAATCTACCTACCAAATTGAATATCTACATGTCTAGTTTCTAACTTAATAATTTTTTGTCGATACGGCATCGAAGTAGAGAAATATTCGCGTTTTTGTGAGACCGCGCAAGCAGCTCCCAATGTGAGCAACTTAGGCGGTGGTTGAACTACTTCACTTTATAAATGATTTGGACGCCTATTTTTAACTCATTTTCAACTAAAATTTGTCTCCAAGCTTCTCCAAACCCTTATAAACAGATACCACAAGGGTTTGAAATGATTCCAAAGTTATTACACCATATTTTAACATCAAAGCTTAGTTCAAGTGAAGAACAACACCGCTTTGAGGTTGTGTTGTCATTGAGCATTGTTGTGGGCTGTGTTTTGCTTAAATTCCAAGTTTTTGCTACTGGATAAGGTGAGTATAACATCCTAATAATTGTGCTTAAGTTTTCTTGTATGTTGGTTAAGCTGTTAGGATGATAAACTACAAGATAATACTTGGATTAGCTTAAGTCACTTCTATGGTGTTGTATTGCCATTAAGGGTTGTTGTAAGCTGAATATAACTTGGACTTTTACTTGAAGTTACTGTAGTAGGTATGTGTATTGTGTTCTTGCATGTTCTTAAGGTTATCTTGATGTTGATGAAGTTAAATGGATGGAGTAGATATGAACTAGTGAATAAAGTTACTAATTGGAGATAGTTGGAGTTGTGGATTGTTTCCTTTGTTATAAATATATGGTATAAGGATGTAATTATTGATGAATGACTTCATTATCATGTTAGTGATACTGATAAGTTAATGTAAGAAGTCTATAAGGGGTGATATGGGCTATACAAATTCCAATCGGAGCTTGCTGCTCATCGTGAAGTAGTTGTGACATGTTGTTGTTATGTGGTATCTTGTTGTTGACATTTATATGTTGATGAATTTCGCTGGTTTTTGTTGCTGGTATATAGTGTTGGAGGAGTCCCTTGTTACACGGGAGATACTGCCCGAATTTACATAAATGAGCTACTAGCTTAAGTTACAGACATAGCCTTTGCTCAGCACTGATTTTGAATTTTCTTATACTATGATAGATTGAGTTGACTTGTTTGAAGAGATTCTTGGAAGGTATTAAGGACTCAACAGATTTAAGGTATGTTAAGGCACTTCCTTCTTTCTTTTGGCATGATCTAAAGCGAAATAAATATACTATTTTATAACAAATCTACTCCTAGCAACGAACGTTGTCCATGTTTTTCTTTCTTTATAAAGTTATTCTGTTTCTACTAAGGTTCATATTGAAGGTATAGTTGTCCATAATGTTAATCGAAGGTGAAATGACCTTAGGTCACACCGAAAGGTTTCGAACGTGATTCCATGAGTCTAGCATGCATTATATATAGTATGTATTTTACTCTACCGAGCCTCTCTATAGTCGGCTGGGTAAGACACCTAATGTGCAACCACTAATCAGTTAGGTTTACCGAGCTCCATATGGTCAGGTACGATTCTACCGAGCCTTATGATGGTCGGGTATGTTTTTACCGAGCCCTCTTTGAGGTCGGGTACTATATGATGATGATGATACCCATAGTGGCATATGTTTTTAAAGGTTTATGTACATATATGTAATATACATTTCATGTCAGTAGCCCCCAGAGGCACTCGGATGTTATATGCTATATCTCTTTTATCTCTCTTTATCTTATTGTTCTTGTTTATACTTTTCTGCCTTACATACTCGGTACTTTATTCATACTGAGGTCCCTTTTGCCTTGGGACACTGTATTTCATGCTCGTAGGTCCTGATAGATAGGTTGACAATCCTCCTAGTAGGCTATCAGCTCAGCGAAAGGTGTTGGTGTACTCCACTTGCTCCGGAGTTGCCTATTTGGTCAATATGATTTGGGACATGTATTAATTGGTATGGCGGGGTCCTATCCTGACCTTTGTTATGTGTATGTACTCTTAGAGTCTTCTAGACAGATGTCATGTATATGAAAGATTGTATGGCCTTGTTGGCTTATGTTCAGTGTGCGAGTGTTCATTTTGGGTCTTATAGGACCGTATGTCCCATGTATAAGTTTGTATTACATCTTGAATCATCCTATGTCAAGTATTCTCTTATGATTTATAATGGTTATATCATGACAGCCCTTCCAGCCCATTTCACCATGATGGTATGATAAGAAAGATATGCTACGTTGGTACTCGATTGGGTAAGGAAGTGGGTGGCCGTTGCGGCCCTCCGATTTGGGTCGTGACACCAAGTGCCAAACCCGGAGGGAGATTCTTAAAGAAATCCACGCCCGAGGATTTGACCTCACTGGAGAAATAGCCCAAGCAAAGGCCATGGAAACCGATGCAAGGTTCCTTGTTTCTTCTGATGATGAAGATGCTGCGAGTGTTTCTGAGGGCAGGGAAGGTGAAGAAGGAGCCCTTGAGGAGGAGGAGGTTCCCGAATATAGAACTCCCGAGGATATAGTTCCCGAGGATGTTACTTCCAAGGGTATAGCCTCGGAATAGATTATGTTCTGTTTGTTTTTGTGTAAGGGCCACCCGTGGTCATCTGTAAACACCTATTATTAATATAAAAGGATCTTTTTGCTTCACCTTTGATTTGTATCTAATCTTTATTTGTGAAAGAAATTTGATGTTATAACTTTAAGGATCAGTTCGATTATTGGCCTGAACTCAGAACATAATAAACCCTTAGGTTTTTGATCAATACAATACCTCTTAAGTTTTTTTGTTAATCCTCGAGCCGAGCTTTAAATTGATTTGACGCGAGCTCGGGGTGTCGGGACTCTTGAGCCCGAGCTGAGTGAGAGTAAGGTCTCGAACTCTATATATTTTGGCCCTTAGGCTGTTTTATATCGACCCTTAGGCTCTTTTAGGTTGGCCTTTAGGCTCTTTAAGTTGGGACAATTCGGCCTCTATAGTGGCTATAATATTTCCCTCTTTTTCGGCTAAAAGACTTAGTGAAATGTTTTGTATGCCTTAGCATGTGTTTTTTGTAACCATTGGGTTTTTTTGAAGGTTTGATCGATTGGAACCTCATTTGTAATTTGTTTGTGTAAATATAATCGAAAACCTCTTGAGGCTTTTTCGAAGGCTGATGTTATCTAAGCCTTTAAATTATTCGAGGGCTGACTTTATCGAAGTCCCTTTATTATTTGCATTTGCCAAGGGTAGCCTGATTTAACCAGTTTTTTCAAAGTGTTTGAAGGCCTTTGATTCATGGATGAAGTCATACGTCTCCGAGCCGTATTATTTCGGCTGTAGCCTTTTTATATGATTGTAGTCTTAAATATGGTCGTAACCTATAATATGGCCGTAGCCATTAATATACATGTAGCCTTCGGGTATGTCTCTTGGACTTGTTTCAGAAGGTTAATCCCCGAGTATGTTGGCCTTGGCCTTTATATTGAGGGATACCTCTTTGAGATCTTATAAGTCCGAGTTTTCGATGACTAGGATGTGTTGACTGTCAATGACAGTCCCCTAGTATTTGGGGGTTCATTTGCGTTCTGGATCTTGAGCTGTTTCCTGTAGGATTATAAGTTTGGAGCTTGTATAATAGTAGACTTCTTTGAGACACAATGTGTTTTGATATATAATGTATACGGTCAAAATCATATGCATTCGATTTATAGGCTCGAGGGTCCGTCTTAACCCCGAGTTCAGGCGAGGTCAAAGTCGAGGTCGAGGTCGAGCTCGAGCTCTAAGATAGGATGCAATGCATGAGGATCGAAGTACAGTGTACACCAAAGCCGAGTATGCTCGACCCCGAAATAGTGCCCTGATGAATTTCTAACAGAATTAGCGAGATTCTTTCCACGTCCCTAAAATCATGGCGCAAATCCCGAAATAGGATTGTAAGATTGCATAGATAATTGTACCAACAAGATTCTTTACTATAAATGGAAATGTACCTTATTTAGGGTTACCCTATTATATAAAGGGGACCCCAATAATTTGTAACATAATCTAATTATTAGAAAAAAATATACTACTCTACTTTTCACTCACTGTTCATCAGAATTGTCCTTTATACTTATTGTTCTTACTTTATTGCTCTTGGTTCATCTCGAGGTCGATACTGCTTAAGTAACACTGGTTTGATTCACTTACTTCTTTCATTTATACTTCATATTTCTTGATTGTTAATTGGTATTGAACTAAATCACATATCATTAAAACCACAAATCAAATTTAATTGTTACTCGTATTATTGAGGTAAACAGTTTGGCGCCTACCGTGGGGCTAAAGATAATAGTGATTATTTCATTATTGATTTTCATTACACATGTTATTTTACACTTTTTCTTGTCAAGATTTTCTGATTCTCAGGATTAAACATGTCAAACTCGCAAAATGCACATGTTCATGACAACGGAGGTCTCAGGATTCGTTTGCTATGTCAGCATATGCCTTCTTGAAAGCACACGTCGGGGCCATAAAGGTGGCAACGAGGAAATTGGACGTCTTCAAAATAAAATAAAGGAACGATGAGATGTTGAAGGAGTTCATTTTCAGGTTTCAAATAAAGCGCATAGAAGTACCACCGGTCTCGGACTGGGAAATACAAGCTTTTATGGAGGGTTTGAATGAAAGGAGTTTGATTGCGTATAGACAATTAATGCAGAATCTGATCAAGTAACCAGTTGCGACATGGTCAAATGTGCATAACCGTTATCAATCGAAGAGCAGGGTCGAGGATGACCAGTTGGGAGCTCACTTGGGCTCAGTTCATCCTAATAGATTGGCAGCCAAGCCCCCTAGGGATACAAACAGGGAATCAAGATCGAATACTGAAGGGTATCAACCATATGTCGATTGAAGAAACAACGGTTCGGGTCGTAATGCTCCTCGAAATGATCAGAGAAACGATAGAGGACAAAGCTCTGGGGGACTAATGAGTAAGAGTGGGTTAGATAAACATATCGTCCCCGCGGAGGCACCTTGACTGTCGAAGTATAACTTCAGCGTAGATGCATTAGGGACAGTGTCCGCTAATGGAATAATTAAAGACACCAGGTGGCCCAGGACTATACAAACCGATCCTTCCCAAATGAATCCTAACTTAATGTGTAATTATCATGGCACATATGTCTATAGAATCGAAGACTGCAAGCAGCAAAGGGAGGAGGTAGCTCGGTTGTTCAACGAGGCTCACCATCGAGAATTTCATAGTGATCGAGCTAAGAATCACTTCAGGGAGAGAGATGCAAGAAGAAAAAATGAGCAGGAGGAACCACAACATTTAATCCACATGATTGTTGGCGGTGTCGATATCCCACAAAGACCTGTGTCCAAAAGCACCAAGGTGTCGATCACTAGAGTAAAACGAACTCCGAGCTATGTGCTCGAGGACGTCCTATCATTCTATGATGAATAAGTAGAAGGCATATCTCAGCTGCACAATGATTCCCTAGTAATTACTATTCTTTTAAATTAAATTCAAGTTAAACGTATTCTAGTAGATCCAGGTAGCTCAGCAAACATAATCAAATCGAGGGTCGTAGAGCAGCTCGGCCTACATGATCAGATTATACCTGCATCCCGGGTCCTAAAGGATTCAACATGGCAAGTGAAACAACAAAAGGGGAGATAATCCTACCAGTAAACATAGCCGGGACCATACAGAATATAAAGTTTCATTTCATTAAAGGCAACATAAGGTATAACGCACTTTTCGGGAGACCGTGGATACACAACATGAGGGCAGTACCTTCAACTCTTCATCAGATGATTAAGTTCCCAACATAGGATGGAGTGAAAATGGTTTATGGAGAGCAACAAACTGCAAAAGAGATGCTTGCAGTCGATGAAGTGACATCGGTACCAGAACCTTCGACCTCAGAAAAGTCGAACACAAAAGGTAAGCAAGCGACTAAATAGCAATCACCGCCTCCAGCCTCAATAGAATCGGAGCAACAAGTAATCGAAGACGAAGAAAAGGGTTTCCTTACTCCTCGAACTTTCATCATTCCCGAAGAGTCTGATGCAACCAAGTAAAAGATCGAGGAACTAGAACAGGTCATATTGATTGAATACATGCCTGAGAGAAAGGTATACCTGGGAATGGGATTAACCCCCGAACTCAGGAATAAACTCATTCAATTTCGTTTTGATAATATGGATTGCTTTGTTTGGTCCTATTTAGATATGATAGGGATTCTACCGGAAATAACAACATATCGGCTAAGCCTTGACCCTAGGTTCAAACCGATAAAGCAAAAAGCGAGGCCTCGGTCCGAGATGAAGCACACATTCATAAAGGACGAGTTAACCAAACTTCTCAAAATAGGGTCTATTCGGGAGGTAAAGTACCCCGAATGGTTAGCCAACGTAGTTTTAGTTCCTAAAAAAGAAAACAGACTTAGAATTTACATAGATTATAAGGATTTGAACAAAGCATGCCCAAAAGATTCTTTCCCACTGCCCAACATCGATCGTATGATCGATGCTACGACCGGTCATGAGATCCTAACTTTTCTCGACCCTTACTCCGGGTACAAACAAGTTCAGATGAACCCGGAGACTAGGAGTGACTTCATTTATCACTAAATTTGGATCTTATTATTACAACGTAATTCCCTTCGGGTTAAAAAATGCAGGAGCTACATACCAACGACTAGATAAGAAAATTGTTCGAAGAACAGATAGGTAAAATAATGGAGTTTACATTGATTATATGTTGGTTAAGTCCCTCCGCGCAGAGGACCATTTAGCTCATTTGCAGGAAACATTCAAAATCTTGAGGAAGTACAACATGAAGCTTAACCCGGAAAAATGTGCCTTCAGAGTCGGCTCAAGTAAGTTCGTAGGCTTCATGGTATCAAATCGGGGTATCAAGATTAGCCCCGACAAGGTCAAGGCCATCGAGGATATCACGGTGGTGGATAATGTGAAGGTCGTGCAATGACTAACATGGCGAATAGCTGCTTTGGGTCGATTCATTTCGAGGTCATCATATCGGAGTCATAGGTTCTTTTCCTTGCTAAAAATGAAAAAGGATATGGACTCCAAAATGCCAGCAAGCCTTAGAAGAATTAAAGCGATACTTATCGAGCCCACATTTGCTTCACACCCCGAAGGTAGATGAAAAACTTTACTTATATTTGGAAGTGTCCGAAATAACGATAAGTGGGGTCCTAGTTCGAGAAGATCAAGGTATGCAATTCCCTGTTTATTATGTAAGCCGAACTCTAGGAGATGGTGAAACTAGATACCCACACTTAGAAAAATTAGCACTTGCATTGATAAGAGGATCTAGGAACCTAAACCCGTATTTTCAATGTCATCCCATATGTGTATTAACCACTTACTCCCTTCAAAATGTTTTGCATAAGCCCAATTTACCAGGCCAGTTGGCCAAATGGGTCGTCGAACTTAGCGGGTACGATATCGAATATTAACCCCGAACTGCCATCAAGTCTCAAATCTTAGCTGACTTCGTAGACGATTTTTCACCGACCCTCGTACTCGAAAGTCAAGAAAGAACTAGAAATTTTATCCTTACTCCTAATGTATCTGCTAGTCCTGCTTCGTTCCAACTTTTTATTATTTTTGAGCTAAAGGGTTCTGGTAATTTTGTAAAATATAATTTTCTTATCTCTTTACTTTCATCTGGACTATATGTTCCTTTATAATAATAGTCTCTAAATGCACAAGTATATTCATCTATATAACACATATTACATATTGCTAATTTTGTCATTAAATTTCTATTTGTAATTTTTTCTTTATTTTGTTCTTCTACTTCTGTTGTCATACTACTAAATTCATTTCTTATTGCTATTTCATATTTATTTAATATATCTGTAACTGTTGTTGTAGTTGTACCGTCAAGTTTTTTATTACTCCTTAATGTGTCTAAGCTTTCACTTGATAAATTTTGTAACCATAATTTTACAGTTCCTATTAATGTTCTTTCTATATATCCTGGTGTTTCCGTTATTGTTATTTTATTATCTATTAGTTGTTTTGAGATATATCCTATCCATAATTGTATTGTTTTATTTATATCTGCTACACAATCTAGATCTAAAAAATTATATTGTTCAGTTATCTGTCTTGGTGCCCATTTCTTATTTAACCTTTTATCCCATAATGTTTTGTTTCTGTCATATGCATCATAACTTACTCTGTAATAGGTTGGGTTTAATTGTTTTGGATTTTTTATTCCTGATATGCTTGGTTTATCTTCGTTCATATCTCCTGTATTTATTTCTGGGTTTATTTTTATCTTTTCTGTTTTTTCTATAAGTTCTGTGTATGTTTCACTTGTTTCTGAATAGTTTTCTCCTAGTTCTGTGTCTTTATCACTTTGGTCATTTATTTCGTTTATACTTATTTTTGATGGACTCTCCTGTACTTCTTCTAACTGTAATTTGAATCTTTCTATCTCATTTGTTAGTTTTAGTTCTTCTTCTTCTTCTTTACGTTTTTCCTTTTCTTTTAGTTTATTTGCATACATCTGTTTTAGCATCTCTAATTCTTTTTCTAATTCTGTTATTTTAGTGTTTTTTACTTCCTCTATCTGTTGTATTTTTTCTTTAGCTTGCTGTTGTATTTCTTTAATCTCTCGTTTTCTATCTATTTCTTCGTTTTCTTTTGTTATTCTAACCATGGCGGTTAAACTATCCTCTAGTTTTACAGTTTCTTTTTCTAACATTAAGTTTAGGTTATTTCCTATTTTTTTATATCTTCTTCCTAAGTTAGAAAATATTATTGTTATTTTTAATCCTTCTGGATTCTCATATGTTTTCTCTTCTAATGCGAATTCTTCTTTATTCATCTTTTATCCTTTAGATAACAAACATATTTATATTCTGTTTTAGATATTATATCGATTAATTTGGACAGCCTAGCTTTGTTTATTTTTGTGATACTTAAGTATTCATATTCTATATATAGTTTCTTTAGTTTCTTCCTAATTTTCTGCGATTTCTTAGTTATTTTGATTGTTTCACTGTTTTGCGGGTTTGTACTATTAATGTCAGTGTTATTTTTCATGATTTGTTTCTTAATATAAATGTTTATTTTTCATAGCTCTGATACCAATTTGGGGGGGGGGGGTTGTTTGAGTTCATCTTATTTTTCATAGGATCTTTTTTATGTAGTTGTGGAATTAAATGCTTTTTCATGATTATCTGTAGCTAGCGAAATTAACCTTGAAATTTCTTTTATATTTTCAAGTGTGTATTCTAAGTATTTAATATCTTTAGTTTTTTGATATTCTTCTATATTTTTTTCTAATATTATTTTTGACATATTTATATGTTTTAGAATTTCTAACCAGTACTTAAAATATTTGTAACTATCAATTTTTGATTTGTTCATATTAATACTGAGATGTATACCTGTTGATACATATATCCATGGTTTCTATATTTCTCAGTGTTATTTCTTTTCTGTGTTGATAACTTTCAAGTTTATCTTCATAAAATTCAATTTCATTTTCTATAGTTAGTAAAGCTTTATTACGTAATTTATTATATCTAATAATATCTTTGCAGGTTTTAATATTGTATTTAACACAATCTATTTTTCTATTTATGTTACTGAGGTTTTTAAGAAGTTTCCATTTCTGGGTATTATAGAATCTTATATAATGAAAAGTGTTATGTTTCATTTATAAAAAGATTTTATTAACTTGATATGTGATCATTAGTCTGAATATAAATCTAGTTCATATAGATCTAATATATCTATTTCATGTGATACAATTAGTTCCGTAAATGCTTGTTCCATTACATATATTATTTCAAAAGTAACTAAAATATCGTAAATTTTTCTTTTAACATCGTTATTAAGTCTCTTAAAGATATATAACATAAGTATTTTGTAGTCAATATTTTCTTCTAATAAATACGTGTGGTTGTTCATTTAGATTTATTATTTATCCTTATCATGTGTTTACTAAACATATTCCCTCTAACCTCTTTGTTTATCATAGAGTTTATCATATTTTAATAAGTTATACTGAACAATCTTTTCTGGTCACTACCATGTTTTTCATGCTTCAATCATTTACCCTAACAGCGCCTCAACTCTGTGTACTCCCCTAAACGGCTTCCTTGCCTACTGGTTTCCACTTTAGGATGGCATAGTCTGGGCTTAACTACTCTCAGCATTATTAGACAGGCAAACTTTCTCAAGATGTTCTTTATAACAGTACTATAACATGATAAACAATTATGATATTCAAGAGATTATAAGGAATATATGAGTTTAGTTAAACATGATTATGAATAAACTTACCTGGTTTCGTAACTCGTTTGAATGCTCCATAGCTTTCTGAAGTTTGTATATAATTAGATATTTTATTGAGAGAAGATAAGAGAGAGAGTGAGGATGAGGATGTCTGAGGATGTCCTCCTTCCTCAGATTTACATTCTATATAAAGAAAATTAAAACGACTCTTACTGTTTACAAATGACTCCTACTATTCATGAACGACCTTTACTGTTCATGATTATGACATATACTATTTACTTTATGACTCTTACTATTCATGAACGATCTTTACTGTTCATGAATGCGACTAGTACTATTTACTTTACATTATATGTTTCCAGTAGCTGTCTTCTTCTTTTGTCTTCTTGTTGATACCTTCATTCTAGTTGGACTTCTGGTACATAGTTATCATCTCCGTTGCACTTTGAACATATGTGGTCTGGATATTTGTGTCCTACTAGTTTGCAGTATCTTGTTAATAACTCGTTTGAAATAAATTCTTTTTTCAATGCTCTGGTAGTTGGTTGCATTTCTGGTTTTAATAATGATAAAATCCATTTCTGGACTTCATCCATATCTCCTTGTCGTAGTTCCTTCGAGTTGGCATATATCATCAATTGGTCTCTGGAATAGTAGCTCCAGATAGCATTTCCTTGTAGATAATTGTTAGCTAGTTCTTGAATAATAGTTGCTATACCAATTATTCTTTTATTAGCATAGAAACTTGGTATCTCCATTTTCTGTATCTCCGGTTGTTTCTCTATCTCTTCCGGTATTATCATATCTCGTGTTAGTCCTATTTTTATCACCTGTATTATGGGTTTTATTTCATCATATAGTATTTCCGCTGGTGCTGTATAGAATTTGATGAAGAATAGGTTGCCTTTTGTAATTCTCTTGAAGGTGACAAATGCTTTGTATAGCTCTGGTATTCCAATTATTTCTTCTCCGTCATGGGTATATACTGTGCTAAGTAGTCCGTAGTTGTAACATGTTTTTACTAGGTTTGCTTTTGTTTTTGGCTGGGCTATAAGCCTATTATATCCCTGTAGTTTTTGGGTTACATAATCTTGTGTTGGATCTGTAGTAGTTGTTGATCTAGGGTTTAGGTTCAGAAATGTCTGGATTTTATATATATTCTCAATATATGTTTGAGTAATATGGTTATATACCTTTTTGTTGTGGTGTAGGCTATTAGCATAGGTTGAAGTTTGTGGGGCTATAACTATTGCTTCTCTTGGCTTTTTTGATGTAAATGGCTTATCAAATACGGTATTTAGGTTTACATTGATATGTGGCTTTTTGCTAACTTGTTTGCTTGTACCTGCAGCTGTATATAAAGCAACTGTGTTATGGGTTTTTTGGAGTTTCCCAACGTCTCCTTCTACCTCTGGAAGTTTAGAGTCTTCCGATTGACTTAGCTCCGCATTTTTATAGTCATGCTGCTGACTTTCTAGCTGTTGTAATCTTTTTCCCATACTCTCCATCTGTAAGGATAGAGTAGTAAGGATTGTAAATATGTCTTTTGATTCTTGGCTTTCATCTGTTTGGGTACCTTTGTCTTGATAGGTAGTCTGCAATAACATTCTTGTCAGTCCGTATTACTTCAATTGTAAATGTAAAATTTTGTATATTTAATACAAGTCTCCTTATTTCCTTTGTAGTTACTGAATCCTGTACTTTCCGAGTTATCCACCATTTTACTTGTGTATTATCTGTTCTTACTATAAATTTGTTATAAACAATATATGGCTCAAATGCTAACAAACATTTATATAATCCAAATAGTTCTTTCCTATTTATTTCCCATTTTAATTGTGGTTCCGTGTATGATCCGGAATAATATCTACAATGGTGTTCAATTTTTTCATTATCATATTTATATTTTAGAACTCCTCCGTAGCTGTGATCACTAGAATCAGTTTCTACAATATATGTAAATTGTTTCTTTTCATCTGGAAAATATAGTTTTGGTAATTTTTTACACATATTTTTTATCTTCTGTATATGTATTTTATCTTTTTCGTCAAAATGATATTCTATGTCCTTTTTTAATTTTTTCTGTAATGGTTTTAAGTTTTCTGCTAATTTAGGAATATATTCTCTTACTTGGTTAACCAATCCTAAAAATGATTGTAACTTCTTTTTTGTATCAAGTGTTTCATTCAAGTTAATTATTTTTTGTACTACATGGGTTTGCATTTTTATTCCGTTTTTATCTATTTGTATACCTAAAAATTCTATTTGATTTTTCATTACTTCTGCTTTCTTTTTACTTAAACTTATTCCTGATATTTCTACAATGTGTATGAATTTTTCTAGTAGTTTTATATGTTCGTTCTCTGTTCTAGAATATAGCAATATATCATCTATATATATTATACAATTTTCTAATTGGTTGAAGTAATTATCCATAAAATGTTGATACCTACCTGGTGCATTTTTATATCCAAAAGGTAATACGTTCCATTCGTAAAATCCTTGTGGTACTGTGAATGCTGTTAACTTTTTAGATTCATCTTCTAGTTTTAAATGGTAAAATCCTGATTTACAGTCAAATTTACTAAAATAGTTATATCCTTGTATTTGTCTAATTTTTAGTATTTTATTTGGTATCGGATAATTATATGTTTTTGTTTTTGCATTTAAGTTTCTATAATCTATAACCATACGGCTTTTTCCTCTTTTTTGTTCACTATGCTTATTTACTATAAATGCTGGGCTAGTATGTTTACTATTACTTTCTTGTATGTAGTTATTATCTAATAATTCTTTTATATGCATTTTAAATTCTGTTAAATCATTAAAATTGTATTTTAAAGGTTTTTGTGTTATTATGCTATTTTCATCTATTAGTTCAATCTTTATTTTTGTTTGATGTTTTTCCCATCCTTGGAGTGGATTATCATTATATAGTAATTCTAGTTTATCTTGTAGTGGTTTTATCTTATTTATTGAGAAAATGATTATCTCTATATTATGGTTACTTTGTATTACATTTTCTAATTTTTGGGTAATCTTTTCACTTCCTTTAATCCAGGGTGTTGTTTTTCTTACTTTATTATTTACTCTTTTTGCTCCTAATTTTTGTTTACACGGGGTAGTAAACCACCAATGTGTTTTTGTTATAATATGTGGGTATAATTTATCTAAAAATGGCATTCCTAATAATATATCTTTATTTGTGAATTCGTAACTATATATTTCTTCTATGGTTAATATTTTATCCCATATTTGTATTTTTATATTTCTTGCTTTATATGTTATCATACTTCCTTCATTATTAAATCCTGTTACTACTATGGGGGTTTTTAGCTTTTCCCATTTACTTTCTGGTAAACAATTATGTCTACACATATTAGCTTCTGCTCCTGTATCCACCATAGGTGTATAATATCTATTATAATATCCTTCTACTATTATTTTGGAAAGTATGTATATCTTTGGCATTATATCAAAGTTCTTTTTATTATTATTTTCTTATTTTCATAACTTATTGTTAATTGCCTATCTTCTAATTTATATGGTTTGACTTTTTCTAACCATTTTATCCCTAGTGTAATATTTTTATCTCCTTGATATATTTTAAAATTTATTAATATTGGTATTCCTCCAATAATTAATTCTTTTTCAGTTGTTTCTTCGTTTTTTCTTAACGCTTTTGGTAGTTCTGAATTTTGTTGTTCTATTGTTACTATCTCTTGTTCTGGTATTAGTTCTCTTATAACATAATTCTCTTCCTGCCCTGTATTTATTAGTATTAAATATTTTCTTTGGTCCATTATTCCTGTTATATAATAATGATGTGGGTTTATTTCTTCTATTTTTTGTTCTATTAATTTTTGTGGAGTGGTATAATTTATTCTTTTTGATGTACTTCTTGATGTACTTCTTGATGATGTTTCTGGCATTTCATTATTTATTCGTTTTGATGTGCTTAATCTTTCTTTTACTATTTCTAAATCTTCATCCATGTCTATTTCTGTATAACTGTAATCATTGTTGTCTATAACTGATACTATTCTTTCGAATGGATTTTCTATTTTTATTTTATTTATTTTATTTTTAGCTGTTATCTTATGTTTTGTTGTTAAGACATATAGATTTTTACATCTTGCTGTGAATATTTTACTTCCTGGTGCTAATTCTATTCCAGACATTTTCCAGTATAATACTAATGATTTATCTATATTTTTATCATCTACTGCTACTGAATAGTTAGCACTTACTATAAATTTAAATTTTTGGTATATTAAGTTACCTCTTACAGCACTTATTATACTCTTTTCTATAGGTTGTACAATCCTATCATCTGCCAAGTATATTTCTATAGGGGTATCTATTCCTTCCCTAAAACATGCTTTTATTAGGATCTCCGTTCCTCCTAAGTGTACATATTTTATTGGATTTTTTGCTTTTATATCTTGTATTTCTTTATTTAGTAGTCTTTTATTTAAAATTGGTATTTGTGCTTTACCTTTGATGTATTTACAATCTATTATATGTTCTCTTTGGCTTACTACATAGTATTCTTCTTTTTGTCTTTTAAACCAATTCTTTATTGTTGGTACTTCTAATATTTTGTCTATACTTAGATCCAATTCTTTTCCTTTTATTTGTTCAAATATATTAGCGTCAAATATTATTTTTTGTTCTGAAGATTGTTCATCTTGGTGTTCTTCTTGTTGTATAATTTGTATATCTTTTTCAGTCATAATTTTCTTCATCTGACTCTTCTATATCCTTGTTTATTTCATTTTCAGAGAACTCGTTTTCTGATATCTCATATATGCTGTCTTCACTGCTTAATTCATAATCTACATATTCTACTTGTGTATATTTATCATTATCTATCAATATTTCGGTAATTTGTTTCTTCTTTGGGTTTTTTGGTAATTTACAATCTTTGGCTAAGTGTCCTAGCTTTCCACAATTATAGCAAGTACATTCTGTTAGTTTTTTCTTTTTCCTATATGGTTTTTTATGTTTATAATTTTTTACATAATATCTTCTTCTTGGTTTCCTATATTTATACTTTGAATATTTTGATTTAAATTTCTTTTTCTTTCCTTCTTTTTTGTAATATTTATCTGTGCAGCCAAATTGGGGTGCTATTCTACTTTTGCAACATGCCAAATTTTTTACTAATATTTTTTCCATTTTCATGTTTTCTTTATGTTTTTCACATAGTTCTATAAACCAGTTTTGTAGAAATTTTATCCTTACTCCTAATGTATCTGCTTACAAAGATCGGGTACATCATCGGCGGTGTGGACCCTTTTCATGGATAGAGCCTCCAATGTTAAAGGGTCTGGGCTTGGCATTGTCTTGAAACCTCTTACGGATAGTACCATTAGACAATTTATCAAAACTTCTAGGTTGACTGACAATGAGGCAGAGTATGAGGCCATGATTGTAGAGCTCGAGTTAGCTAAGAGCTTCGGAGCAGAAGTCATTAAAGCCAAGTGTGATTCACTGTTGGTGGTAAACCAAGTAAACAAAAGTTTTGAAGTTTGAGAGGATATGATACAATGATACTTGTATAAACTACACGTAACATTGCATCGCTTCAAGGAATGGACTCAAGATCATGTGCCTCGAGAGCAAAATAGCATGGCCGATGCACTTGCTGATTAGGGATCCTCGGTTGAAGAAGTTGATATAGTCCCAGGGACAGTCATCCAGTTGTCGAGGTCTGTGGTTGAAGAGGGTCATACCGAGATAAATTCAACAAGTTTGACTTGGGACTAGAGGAATAAGTACATCGATTATTTTAAAAATGGTAAACTCCCATCAAACCATAAAGAATCGAGGGCCCTGCCAACCAAGGACGCTATGTTTGCATTAGATGAAGGCGGAACATTGTACAGGATAACGTTCGATGGGGCATTGGCGATATGCTTAGGACCGTATGACACCGATTATGTTCTACGAGAGGTCCACGAAGGTACTTGCGGAAATCACTCCGGCGCCGAGTCTTTGGTTGGAAATTATTAGAGAAGGGTATTATTGGGATAACATATAAAAAGATACTAAGGAATTCATCAAAAAATGCGATAAATGCCAACAGTTTGCACCGATGATCCGCCAGCCAGGAGAACAACTCCACTCGGTCCTGTCCCCGTGGCCTTTCATGAAATGGGGAATGGATATAGTCGGCCCTCTACCAATGGCCCCAGGTAAATATAAATTTATTTTGTTTATGACTGATTATTTTTCTAAATGGGTGGAAGCACAGGCCTTCGAGAAGGTCAGAGAAAATGTAGTTATTGACTTCATCTTGGACCATACATATGCTAGTTCGGGATACCTGCCGAGATTTTATGTGACAATGGAAAACAATTCTTCGGCAGCAAGGTAGCGGGGTTCATCGAAGCGCACAAAATAAAGAGGATCTTATCAACACCATACCACCCAGCTGGAAACGGAGAGGCTATGTCAACAAACAAAACCATCATTCAAAGTCTAAAGAAAAGGTTGGATGACGCGAAGGAAAAATAGAGAGAAGTTCTACCCGAGGTCCTTTGGGCATATTGAACAACATCGAAGTCTAGACCAGGGGCTACTCCGTTCTCGTTAGTATATGGTTCTGAGGCCCTTATCACCGTCGAGGTCGGAGAACCCAATACCAGGTTTTGACATGCATCGGAGGAGTAAAACCACGAGGCTATGAATGCTAGCCTCGAGCTATTAGATGAAAAACAAGAGGCAACACTTGGTTAGATGGTCTCACAAAAGCAGAGAATCGAGAGATACTACAATAGAAGGACCAACCTTCGACACTTCGAAATCGGGGACTTAGTTCTACGGAAAGTCACCCTCAATACTCGAAACCCGAATGTAGGGGAACTTGGCCCGAATTGGGAAGGACCGTACTGAGTCCTTGTAGTTGTCGGTAAAGGATCTTACAAACTTAGCACAATGGAAAGTGTATAACTGCCAAACAATTGGAATTTATCATTACTCAAACGATACTATTGCTGAGGTATGACTTTCTCTTTTGAATTTGAAACTAACCCATTATAGGTGTTCGATCGAAGCTATCGAAGGCCCCTTTTTACATGAAGGCCTTAGGTTTTAAAGCATGTGTCGCACTCTTTTTCCCATTAGATTGAATTTTGTCCCAAATGGGTTTTATCGGCAAGGTTTTTAACGAGGCAACAACTATGTGCTACATAAGGAAAACTCAATAGTATCCAAGCCTTCTTTTCAATCAACCTCGAATACTGGGGGGCGTCACTAAAGGAGGTTATATTTTTGAGGAAAATACTTCATGCCAAAGAGGGACTTGATAGGAGAACTTTGTAATGGGTCAAATGGTCAGAAGTACTTTTTCTCGAAAATATAACCTCCGAGGGTGATGCCCCCCAGTATTCGAGGTTGATTGGAAATAGGCCTTGGATACTATTGAGTTCTCCTTAGGTATCATATGGTTGTTTACTTGTTAAAAACCTTGCCGGTAAAACCCATTTGGGACAAAATCCGATCTAAGGGAAAAAATGCAACACAAACTTTAAAACCTAAGGCCTTTGTGTAAAAAAGTGCATTTGATAACTTTGACGGAACACCTGTAATGTGTTAGTTCCAAATTCAAATAGACAAAAAGAGAAAGTCATACCTTAAGAATAGTATCATTTGAGTAATGATATGTTCCAATTGTTTGGCAGTTGTTCACATTCCATTGTGCTAAGTTGCTAAGATCCTTTGCCGACAACTCCGAGGACTCGGTATGGTCCTTCCTAATTTGGGCCTAGTTTCCCTTCATTCGGGTCTCGAGTATTGAGGGTGACTTTTTGTAGAACTATGTCCCGAATTCCAAAGTATTGAATATTGGTCCTTCTATTGTAATTTCACTAGATTATTTGCTTCTGCGCGGCCATCCGAACAAGCGCTGCCTCTTGTTTTTTGGCTAATAGCTCGAGACTAGTATTCATAGCCTCGTTATTTGACTCCTCCGATGCATGTCAAAACCTGGCACTAGGTTTTTCGACCTCGACAGGAATAAGGGCATCGGAGCCATATACTAAAGAGAACAGGGTAGCCCTCGTGCTTGACTTCGATGTTGTTCGATATGCCCAAAGGACCTCGGTTAGAACTTCTCTCTATTTTCCCTTTGTATCGTCTAACCTTCTCTTCAGGTTTTGAATGATAGTTTTGTTTGTTGACTCGGCCTGTCCATTTCCAGTTGGTTGGTATGGTGTTGATAAGATCCTCTTTATTTTATGTGCTTCGAGGAACTCATTTACCTTGCTGCCGATGAATTACTTTCCGTTGTCACATACAATCTCGACAGGTATCCCGAACAGGCATATGATGTAGTCCCAGATGAAGTTAATAACTTCTTTTTATCTGACATTCTCGAAGGCCTGTGCTTCCACCCATTTAGAAAAGTAATCAGTCATAAACAAATTAAATTTAGCTTTACTTGGGGCCGTTGGTAGAGGGCCGACTATGTCCATTCCCTATTTCATGAAAGGCGACGGGGACATGACCGAATAGAGTTGTTCTCTGGGCTGATGGATCAACGGTTAAAATCGTTGGAACTTATCACATCTTTTGACTAATTCCTTAGTATCTTTTTCGATGCTATCCTAGTTATACCCTACTCTGATAATTTTCCGAACCAAAGATTCGGCTCCATAGTGATTTCCACAAGTACCTTCATTGATTTCTCGTAGAACATAATCGGTGTCCTCCGTCCCCAAACACACCGCCAATGGCCCATGGAACGTTCTCCAGTAAAACCTTCCATCTTTATCTAATGCAAACTTAGCAGCCTTGGTTCGTAGGGCCCTCGATTCTTTATGGATCGATAGGAGTTTCCCATTTATTAAATAATCATGTACTTATTCCTGGGATCCCAAGTCTAGCTTGTAGAATTTATCACGGCATGACCCTCTTAAACGAAAAACCTCGATAGTTTAAAAAATAGTCCCTAGGACGATATCATCTTCCTCGACCGAAGATCCCGAATAAGCAAGTGCATCGGCCTTACTATTTTTCTCTCGAGGCACATGATCTAGAGTATATTCTTTGAAGCGATGCAATGCAACCTGTAGTTTATCTATGTATCGTTGCATCATATCCTCTCGAACTTCAAAACTTTTGTTTACTTGGTTCATCACCAACAGTGAGTCGCACTTGGCTTCGATGACTTCTTCCCCCACGCTTTTAGCTAGCTCGAAACCTGCAATCATGGCCTCATACTCGGCCTCATTATTAGTTAACCGAAAAGTTTTGATAGATTGTCTAATGGTCTCACCCATAGGTGGGTACAAGACAATGCCAAGCCCGGACCCCTTCACATTCGATGCATCGTCCGTGAAAAGGGTTTATACCCCCGATGATGTACCCGATCTTAGAAAAAATTCTTTCTCCACTTCAGGTATGAGGGTCAGTGTAAAATTGGCCATGAAGTCAATAGGATTTGAGACATAATGGCGGTTAGGTATTGATATTCTATATCGTACCCGCTAAATTCGGTGACCCATTTGGCTAGCCGACCCGATAGCACGAGCTTATGCAAAATATTTCGAAGGGGGTAAGAGGTTAATAAACATATGGGATGACATTTAAAATATTGCTTTAGCTTTCTAGTTGTGCTTATCAATGCAAGTGCAAATATTTCTAAGTGAGGATAACTAGTTTCAACATCTCCTGGAGTCTGGCTTACATAATAATCAGTGATTTGTGTACCTTGATCTTCTTGAACTAGGACCCCACTTATTGCTATCTCAGACACTGCTAAATATAAGTAATGGTTTTCATCTACCTTTGGGGTGTGAAGCAAAGGTGGGCTCAATAAATATCGCTTTAATTCTTCTAAAGCTTGCTGGTATTCCGGGGTCCATGTGAAATCTTTTTTCTCTTTGAGCAAGGAGAAGAACCTGTGACTTCAATCTAATGAACTCGAAATGAATCGACCTAAAGCAGCTATTTGCCCAGTTAGCCTTTGCATGTCCTTCACACTATCCACGATCGTGATATCCTCGGTGGCCTTGATCTTATCGAGGTTAATTTCGATGCCTCGATTCGACACCATGAAGCCGAGGAACTTACCTGACCCGACTCTAAATGCACATTTCTCCGGGTTAAGCATCATGTTGTATTTCTTCAAGATTTTGAATGTTTGCTGCAGATGAGCTAAATGGTCCTTGCATGCAGGGACTTAACCAACATATCATTAATGTAAACTTCCATTGTTTTACCTATTTGTTCTTCGAACATTTTGTTAACTAGGCGTTAGTATGTAGCTTCTGCATTTTTTAGCTCGAAAGACATTATATTTTTACAATAAGTTCCAAATTTAGTGATAAATAAAGTCTTTTACTGGTCCTCCAGGTTCATCTAAATCTGATTGTACCCGGAGTAGGCACCGAGAAAAGTTAGGATCTCATGGCCGGCAGTGGCATCGATGATACGATCATTGTTGGGTAGTGGGAAAGAGTCTTTTGGGCATGCTTTGTTCAAAACCATGTAATCTATGCACATCCTAAGTTTCTTTCCCTTTTTAGGGACTACAACTATGTTGGATAACCATTCGGGGTATTTTACTTCTCGAATAGACCCTATTTTAAGAAGTTTGGTTACCTCGTCCTTTATGAATGCATGCTTCACCTCGGACTGAGGCCTCCTTTTTTGCTTCACCAGTTTGAACCTGGGGTCGAGGCTGAGTTGGTGCGTAGTTATTTTCATTGGTATTACTATCATATCTAAATGGGACCAAGCAAAGAAATCCTTATTATCAATAAGAAATTTAGTGGGTTTTTTCTAAAGTTCGTGGTTTAATCCCGTTCCTAGGTATACATTTTTCTCGAGAATGTATTCGATTAGTATGACATGCTCCAATTCCTCGATCGTTGACTTGGTTGCATCAGACTCTTGGGGAATGACAAAAGTTCTAGGAGTAAGGAAATCCTCTTCTTCATCTTCGATTACTTGTTGCTCCGATTCCGTTGAGGTTAGAGGCAGTGATGGCTATTTAGCCTCTTGCTTACCTTTGGTGTTCGACTTTTCTGAGGTTGAAGGTTCAGGTACTAGCGTCACTTCATCGACTGCAAATATATCCTTTGCAGCATGTTGCTCTCCTAATCCCTTTTGACTCCATCCTCTGTTGGGAACTTCATCATCTGATGAAGAGTTGAAGGTACTGCCCTCATGTTGTGTATCCATGGTTTCCCGAGGAGTGCATTATACCCCATATCACCTTCGATGAGATGAAATTTTGTATCTTGTATGGTCCTGGATACTTTTACTGGCAGGATAATATCTCCCTTTGTTGTTTTGCTTTCAATGTTGAAGCCATTTAGGACCCGGGATTCAGGTAGAATCTGATCCTGTAGGCTGAGCTATTCTACGACCCTCAATCTGATTATGTTTGCTGAGCTACCCGGATCCACTAGAACACGTTTAACTTGAATTTATTTAAAAGGATAGAAATTATCAGGGTGTCGTTAAGTGGCTGAGATATTCCTTCTGCTTCCTCGTTATAGAATAATAAGGCGTCCTCAGGCACATAGCTTCGAGTCCATTTTTCCTGGGTGATCTATACCTTGGTGCGTTTTAACATACGTCTTTGTGGGACATCGACACTGCCAACGATCATGTGGATCACATATTGTGGTTCTTCCTGCTCGTTCCTCATGCTTTCATCTCTCTCTATGATGTCATTTTTAGCTCCATCACTGAGAAATTCTCAAAGGTGACCTACATTGAACAACTGAGCTATCTCTTTCCTTAGTTGCCTGCAATCTCCGGTTCTATGACCATGTGTGCCATGGTACTTGCACATCAAGTTTGGGTTTCTTTGAGAAGGATCGGTTTGTATAGGCCTGGGCCACTTGGTCTCTTTGATTCTCCCAATAGCTGACACAATCCCCGATGCATCTATGCTGAAGTTATACTCCGATAATCGAGGTGCCTCTGAAAGGTCAGTATGTTTTTTGAACCCACTCTTACTCATGAGTCCTCGAGAACTTTGACCTCGATCGTTTCTCCGATCATTCCGAGGAGCATTACGACCCAAACCATTGTTTCTCCGATTGACATATGGCTGATACTATTTCCTATTCAATCTTGATTCCATGTATGTATCCCTCGAGGGCTTGGCTGCGAATATGTTTGGATGAACTGAACCCGAGGGGGATCTAAACTGGTTGTCCTCGACCCTGACTTTTGATTGATGACAGTTGTGCACATCTGACCATGTCACAGCTGGATACTCTATCAGATTCTGCTTTAAATGTCGAGATGCAATCGAGCTCTTTTCATTCAAACCCTGCACAAAAGCTTGTACTGCCCAGTCATCCAAGATCGGTGGTTATTCCATTCTCTCCATTTAGAACCTAGAAACGAGCTCCCTCAGCATCTCATCGTTCCTTTGTTATATCTAGTAGACGTCCGATTTTCCTGTTGCCACCTTTATGGCTCCAACTTGTGCTTTCACGAAGGCATCTTCTAACATACAAATGAATCAATAGAGTTAGGAGGCAAGTTGTAATACCAAATCATAGCTCCTTTCGACAATGTTTCCCCAAACGTTTTTAATAATACTGATTCAATCTCGTTATCATTCAAGGTATTTCCTTTGATACCATAAGTGTTGAAATAATGTGCTCGTTAGGGTCGATTGTCCATTTATATTTGGGTATATCGGGCATGCAAAGCTTTATAAGAATGGGCATTGGAGCCGCGCTCTGAGAGAATGGGTTTTTATGAACTTTTTTGCATCTAAACCTTTTAAAATTGGAGGTGCTCCCAGTATTTGGTCAACAGAGGAGTTATAAGTCTCCACTTTTTTATAATTGTCCTATATCTTATTTTCTCCGGACTTGATCCTCTTTGTGAGCTCTTTGAGCATCCTCGTAATGGTGGGGTCAGTCCCCGAGTCATTTCTGTTCGCCCTCTCTAGCGCTGGTTCAGGACATCGAGCTTTTTCTGGTTCAACTACACTCGGAGTCTTATTCTGACTTTGAAGTTGAGCGATGGCGATCTGTTGAGCTAGAAGCATCTCGAATATATCGTGCATTCTGACTCCCCCATCTCCTAATCCTAGTATTCCTTGGCCCCTTGATCGGGCTTCCGTGTGTACGCTCCATCCGGGTCCGCGCCTAGATCTGCATTCAAAGCAATGTGTGAACTAGCATCAACTGGTTCTGCATTTGGCACTACCCCTGGGATTATCGGTGGTACACCAACACCTAAATTGTTGTTTTCCTCATGAAATATGAGACCTTCGTTGTCATGAACAAGTGCATTTTGCGAGCTTGACATGTTTAATCTTGAGAATCGGAAAATCTTGACAAGAAAAAGTGTAAAATAACGTGTGTAATAAGAATCAGTAATGAAATAATCACAATTATCTTTAGCCCCACGGTGGGCGCCAAACTGTTTACCTTGAAAATACGAGTAACAATTAAATTTGATTTGTGGTTTTAAATATATGTGATCTAGTTCAACACCAGTTAGTAATCAAGAAGTATGAAGTATAAATGAAAGAAATAAGTCGATCAAACTAGTGTTACATAAATAGTATCGACCTCGAGCTCAGTGACCTCGAGATGAACCAAGAACAATAATATAAGAAGAATAAATGTAAAGGACAATTCTGATGAATAATGAGCCAGAAAAAGTAAGATGGTATATTCTTCGCCAATAATTATATGGTGTTACAAACGATTTGGCCCCCCTTTATATAATAGGGAAACATTAAATAAGGTACATTTTTGTTTACAGTAAAGAATCTTATTGATACAGTTGTCTAAGCGTCTAGTACGGAATCATACAATCTTGTGTCGGGATTTGCGCCATGATCTTGGGGATGTGGCAGGAATCTTTCTCATTCTGTTACAAATTCATAACGGCATTATTCGGTCTCGAGCATACTTGGCTTAGTTATTCATCGTACTCCTATCTCCGGGCATTGCATTCTGTCTTCGAGCTAGAGTCTGGTCTTTCGGGCTCCAACTCGATCTTGCTCGAACGTTGACCTAAGTCGATCCCTCGAGCCTGGTAAATCGGGCATGCCCATATTTCGACCGTATACAATGATAAAGCGACACATGGCACCAAAGATGGAAAACAGTCAAAACCGTAGGCAACAATTTCCTTTTTTACTCGAGAGAACAATATTCATAAAAGCAAAATAAATGCCTCCCACCCGGTAGCATTCAATGAAGAATATTCTATACCATTAAGTTCACGGTCCGTTATAGAGAATATGGCATTCATTGCCATCCATTACACATTCTTCAATGGCCTTCATAATTGTTATTTAAGAAGGGCTTGATCCTAGAACCTTATCCCCTAGGTGCAGCTATAAATAGTGAGCTCTACCATCATTGTAAAGGACACAAATTTTCGGGCATACTTATACTATAATCAATCCAAAACTCTATATATTTTTATCTTCGTATTAAGGATTTGATCGTTGTTGTGCCCAGAAGCCTTGCTCCAGGGATCACTGTTTCTGTTATCTTAACTTAATTCCAAGGCTAAGTATTGTATTTTTCTTAAATTATTTTATTGTTTCACGATTAAGTTAATTCATTTGTCTATACTATTTTCTGGGTAAACGGTTTGGTGCCCACCGTAGGTCTTAGACACCCGTATAATTAAGTTGATCCTTGTCTATTTTATTAACGTGCTACGATTATTTGTCTTAGCAAAAAATCATAAAGGATTATAGATAATGGTGTTAGCAACATGCACAATCCTGAGGTTCAAGGAGACCAGCCGCACCATGAGGATACATTCAGTAACACCCACAATAAAGGGAATGATGCCTTGCCAGTCCTCGATAGGTGGTATACACGAGATGTCCGGGATACGACTCCCGATGATGCAGAAAATGTGCATGTTGTTGTTGTGGTGAGGGTCCTACAAGAGCAACAAGCAATCATTTTAGGCCACCTCATACGGTAGGATCAGGTTATGAGGTAGTTGAAACATGCATTATCGGGGGGATTGAATAGGCGAGGTCTAGTTCGTTCTAGTGCTCACGCAAATCAAACAATGCAAAGGGTCGACAAGAACACCCCGAGGGTGGGGCTAGTTTCGATGGACCTGGGGGGAGTGGATCCGACCCCATTAACAAAAACGATCCCTTCAAGAATCAACTCTTATAGTTTATGAGAGAAGTGAACGCCCGCATGGACCAAATCTTGGGAGCCCCATCTGTACTTAAAGGGCCAGACTCAAAAAAAGTATACTCAGTTACCGTACAAACCAAGAGAGGCACCTAAATTAATCCCAAAGCGGTTTAAAATGCCCGATGTGCCAATGTATTATGGAGCTTTAGACCCTGATGAGCATACTACCACCTACACAACGGTGGTGAAAGGGAATGATTTAGCTCCTTACGAGATTGAATCTATTTTGCTTAAGAAATTTGGAGAGAATCTGTATTCGTTGTTACCCGAGCATTACATCGATTCCTTTGAGATGCTTGTAGATTCTTTTATTAAGGCTTATGCCGGGGCCAGAAAGGTGCAGGCACGAAAGACCGACATATTCAGAATTTCACAAGAAGAGTCCGAGTTGTTGATGGAGTTTGTTACCCGGTTCCAAAAGGAAAGGATGTTGCTTCCGGCTATCCCGGATGAATGGGCGGCTAAAGTGTTCACCAAGGGTTTGAATCTGAGAAGTTTAGATGTTTCCCGATAACTGAAGGAAAGCCTACTTGAATTCCAAGCGACAACTTGGGCAGGTGTTCACAAGTCGTGCGAATCTAAGATAACGATTGAAGATGATCAGGTTGGCCTCCCGACGCCAGTAAAAGATCGGGAGAAGAATAGGGAAAAATTAAAAAATGATTTCGACATAGATAGAAGTCCTTCAAGGAACAAATCTTTACCCTATGAACGGGCCAAAGGACGCGGCAGAGGTTTCTGATCGGCTGACAAGTTCACTACTAACAGAAGAACTGATCGCAGTAGGACCCATAGATCATTGCAGGACAAAGAAATGCCATGTATGTGAGATCTCTCTTATCCCAAGCTATCAGAATACAATTTTAATGTCAGTACAATGGAGTTGGTATCGTCTATGAGAAACAAAAAAGAAGTGTGGTTCTCGAAGTCGATGAGGTCCGATCCCAAACAGAGTATCACGGGACGAATGGCCATCGGACTGGGGTCTGCCGACATCTTCGGGAAGAAGTGGCGACACTATTAAAGAACAAACATCCGAGAGAATTCTTAAGCGATCGGGCCAAGAAAAATTATGATCGCAATCGGGATAACGCGAAACCCCTAAAATCAAGAGAAGATCCCCCCGCTAGATAATTAACATTATATTCGGGGGGGGGGAGGAGGGGCGGAGGGACGAGATCAATGGAGTTATTTTCTCGGCAACAAAGAAGACAAAAGTATCAATAATACATAGCAGGATACTTCGTGAAGTTGCCAATGACGACATCAATTTCACGGAGGAAGATGGAGACGGGTTGTTGCTACCACACAACGACACATTGGTAATTTCTCTAGATGTTCTATATTTCAAAATCAAATGTGTTCTAGTAGATCCAAGAGTCTTGGCCAATATCGTAGAATGGAGGGTATTGGAGCAAGCCAAACTCATGAGAAGCATTATTCTGGCCACAAAGCTCCTTGTCGGGATCAACCTTGCGAGCGTGACAACACAATGAGAGATTTTGCTGCCCATGAATGCCGAAGGAGTGATGAAGATGACTCTTTTTGAAGTGGTAGATGGCGATATGTGTCGCGCCCCTTTTTTCCTCACGGAGTCCGGGTTTCAACATTCATTGGGAACAACTTATTTCCTTTTTGGAATTGGGTATGGAATTTGAAGAGTCGCCACCTAACGGATTTAAGGTGCGTTAGGGCACCTAAAGCAAGTAACTCATAAAACTAGTTTACATTAACAGAGATAGGGTAAGGGCTCGAAATAACCTCAGGGGAGGAGGTGTTAGGAACCCCTCGAGGTCCACAATGGTGGGTCCCCACCAAACTCGAATTAGGCGAATTAGTATTATAAACCAATAAAGTAATTTATACAAATGGATATTACATTTAAGACCGGGAGTAAATGAGGTCCTAGGTTTTTTAGCCTATATGATCACTTATGTGCAATACTTGGTAATCGTCCCCAAGTTAGGGTGCTACACATACCATTAGCGCACATGTCATCATATCCTTTACTACCCGATTACCCTCCCTTTAGTAGTTATATAAGCGATTATAATTAAACATACTCTATGCGTGCATTACCCGTCCCTTACTTATGGTACTGGAGGTGATTAGGACTTCTAGTTAAGGTGGATCTAGACTCTCCTGTAGTGCTTAAAAGGAGAAAATCTAAGTAACAAACAAAAACAAATAGGACTGTCAGATAAAGGAACAGTTAAAGGCTCATATTTACCTCCACAAATAAGCAGGCAATTGCACGTCTCAAACAACAATATTTTAGACACTTAAAAATGGGACTACACCAGGATATCTAGGTGAGCACAAAGCAAAACATATGCAGTATTTTATTAAAGTGGGGCAGGAGGTACTTAATCAGTTCCCTACGGATTTTAGGACTAGCTGAATCTGGGCAGTAAACAAAGCATAGTTTTATAATTTCAAGGTTTTAGTCACCCTACATGCTTGCCTAGGCGTGGATCAGAGATGTCCTATGAACATGGTATCTAGTCATTAATCAGAAGTGCAATAGACCAATAAACAATTTTAAGCATGTAGTTTGGTTCATTAGGTTCTATAGGCATGTTGTCTAGGTGTAGAAACTTAAATCTTTTATATATGGTATCTAAATGCAGAAATTGGTTTTAAAACCTTATAGACATGGTATCTAAATGCAAAAATTGGATTTAAAACCTTATTTGCATGCAGAAACTGATTTTAAATTCATACGCATAGTATTTGCATGTACATAAGCAAACAAACATCGCAACTACCTATAGGCATGGTATCTAGAATGCAAGACTGATTTTAAACTCTATAGGCATAATATCTTAATGTACATAAGCAAAGAAACATCGCATCAACCTACAGGCATGGTATCTAGAATGCATGACTAATTTTAAACCCTATATGCATAGTATCTGAATGTACATAAGCAAACAAACATCACAGCAACCTATAGGCATGGTATCTAGATGCAGGACTGATTTTAAACCTTATAGGCATAGTATCTGAATATACATAAGCAACAAACATCGCAGCAACCTATAGGCACGGTATCTACCCTTTCCCAACAAAATATATATAGGAATCCCTCCCAGTTTTACTAATATCCCAATACATGTTTACTAAGAAATTATTATTATAAACTAACATAAATAATGAATTGTTGAAGTGAAACTGTTAAAACTATAGGGAGCCTAAAAAGGCCCAAACAGTAAACCTTAAAAGTCATGCCTTCAACCACGTATGAACATGCCAATACTCTCATAGTGCACCCATAGGTATTCTGGTGTGTCAAAGTTCACAGGGGACTCAGGGACCCCAGGCAATGTTCATACCAGAAAACTTTTCAAAGCAATCCTTTTGTGAGCACGTTTGGAAAGCCAGCCCCAGTGTGTCAAAGTTCTGAGGAGTCTCATAGACTCCTAGGAAATGCTCACACTAGAGGGGCAGGACCTAGGCATTCTAAGAGTAGGAGTTGAAAATAGGAGATAGTTTTAAGAAAATAGTTTTGGATTCTCAGGAAGTAAGGAGCAAACAGGGTCATTCAATTCTTGTAACTCAAACAAAGGTCCCAACAATCAAACATTATACAGAAACATGATCACTTAAAGTTTCAACTTAGTTTACTAGTTGTTACTAGGTAAGCAAACACTAAACAAAGCATGGCATGCTGGGATCAATCAACCAGTCACATACAAAGGGGTAGCAGGGATTCAGAGAAATATTGGTCAGAAATCTATGAGAGGTGAACATTTAAAAATAAGATAGAAAAAAACATGTTAGTGGAGAAGTAAACAGACATAGGTCTAATTGAGATATGAGCAAGCATGCAGACTTGCTGCAAGCAAAAGCACATAGGTCTAGCTAAAACATAAGTAAACAGGTTGAAAGCAGGACACACAAAGGTTTGATTAAACCTAAGAAAGACATGATGATTATAAGGAAACACATAAGTTAAATTGGATAGAAGGAAACATATATTCTAATTGAATAATAGAAAACATATAGACTAATTGAATAGCAGTAAACATGCTGATTATGAACAATAAACATGAAGCATAGGGATCTAACGACATAAAGTAGACATGCCGATAACAGGGCACATAGTTAAATTGAATTGCAGTAAACATGCTGAGTAGGGAAACACATAAGTTTATTTGAATGGCAGTAGTGGAAGCATACCAATTAATAGATAGCAATAGAAGAGTGAAGCAAACAGGGTCCAAAGGTCTAGACTTGGCTCCCAGCCGGCTGGACAAATGCAACAACAAAGAGCAAAAGATTGTGATAGAGGAAGAGAGAAAGAACTTTGTGTGCTTTTCTATGTCTATGCGCGTATGTGTTAACAAAAAAGAATGAGGCTTATATAGCATTAAGTAGATTAGAGTAAATAAGGTAAAGCATTTTGAAGGTTTGCAAATAAGGCAAAAAATGAAGTCAGTCCATCAATTAGGCATGACAGGACCAATCAATAAGCAAAAAATCATGGGATTGTATCCAAAAATAACTCGTAATTGAGGTCCAAATAAGGTAGGTAATCAATTAGAGTCAGAACACCAAACTTCGGCCAGTACCAAGGACAATTAGTCACACAAATAAGGTAAATAGGTAAATTAGTGATCATCCGGGGTTGGTAAAACAATCAATTCCCCTAAATTAAGCTTAGTAGAAACAACTAAGGCAAGTAACACCAATTAGGGGTCTCGGAATAAGGAAAATACAATGAATAATCATACCAGCAAAACGAAGCCCTAGAGTGCTGGGTTAACCATTTAAATATTAAAAAATAATAGGAAAAATGAATAGATCAAACAAACTAAAGACTAAACATACTTATGCAAGAATTAGTGGAGGATATGATCAAACACACAGGAATCTTTTAGAAAGGTTTTTGTAAAAACAGACGAAGTGAAACCCTGATTCTAGGAAATATTAAGATCGATCAATAGTAGAAAAAACAGAAGAAAAATACCATAGAAACTCGAAACAATCTCAGATCTATAGAGATCTGACCAGCACATAATAAGGAAGCAAAAACTCTAATATAACAAGATACTAAAATCGATTAACAATAAAAAAACAAGAGATTTTAAAAAGAAAACTACTGGTAAACTCAGAATCACTATAGATCTATAAAGATCTACACAGATTTGCGTTTAAAAAGGTTAGAGTTTTGAAGAAGAGGGGTGGGGTAAAGAAAATCCGGTTTTGAACCAAAGATTCGAACCATAAACACAAGATAATAGCACTCACAAATGGAGATGACCATAGGCGGACTCTTAAACAGTTTCGAACAAAATATGGGTTGGATCTCTTAGAGATCCCTTCATGAAATAACTAATTCGAACAACCAGAAGAAGTAAGAGGCCAGTAGGGGCCTCAAATCACCAGGGAATCCCATGGAATGGATAAGAATCGAAAGGTTTGGGGGAGAATTTAGGTGGCGATGCTAGGGTTAGGGTTGGTCTCAGAGAGAACTAGAGAAGAAGTGGGATTCAAGGGCGGCTGCTTGTGAGAAATGATTAGTGTTAGAGGGTCGTTTGAGTTAAAAAAGGAAAGGGTGAATGAGGGCCTTTGATCTTAGAGATCAACGACCAAGATTACAAGGGTTTGGGGTTGGGTAGAGGTCTTTAGGTTTGGGTTGGGGTGATTTGGGCTTGGGTTTAATTAAATTTGATTGGGGGGATCCGATTTTGGGTATAAATTACGGGCTATTTGTTAAATACCCATTTTTACTAGATAACATAATTTTAAAAATAGCTAATTAATGATAAAAAATAATTTTCATGCATGAAGGTGATTTCAAATAATTATTTAGTATTTTAAATAAAATAAAAAGTCATTTTCTGTATGGATAACGTAGTTATGCATATGTATAGGCTATTATCGTAAATTATGCAATTAAAGTCTAAAAGTACAAATGTAATTGTAAAAAATATAATTAAAATATTTGAACACTTATATGAGCCTAAATGATGAATTTAAATGATTAAATCATCATAAAGTATTATAAGGGACGGTTTTTGGATATTTATATAATAAAATATGCTGAAAAAATTGATTTAAGGCCCTTAAAAATTATAGAAAAATTGTAGAAACATTTGTGCATGTATGCATAGTATTTTGAAAGTATGCATGCATATTTTAAAATATTTGAGAAAAAAATTGGGTATCAACAGCTGCTCCTCTTTACCCGGGAAGAATGAAAGAGTTTCTGGGTAAAGAAATGATGATCGATTTTTACCGAATCGGTGTTTAGAAAAAAATAGAGGCCGACCGCTGGTCTCTGAGATGCCGACATATCCCTGATTTTTCAGAAATCAGGCCATGTGTAGTTCTGGACCCAACGGTGAATGAAGCCGATGGAAAAGGTTCTTTTGTGAAGTGTAATGTTGGATGGATTTATGATTTTGAGTTTGGAGTGTAGCAGATGTATTATAGGGCAGATATCTGAATGGTCATAGAGTAAGGTGGGTAATTGATGAGAATCGGTTAAAATGGTATGAACGGAAACCGGAGCAAAGGTTGTTGCTGTTTGAAGAATAATTATCTCATGGTTTACCTGCAAAACATAAAATACGATGCATACAAGTATAAATACGATGCATACAAGTATATAGTTGTCTCCGAGAATTTAGACGTTATGCAAATTCACTTTGGACCATGAATGATTGTCTTCGGATAGTGGAGACGACATCCTTAGACTATGATGTCCTGGGCCATAAATTATGAGATAGGATATTCGCAGGCCATGAAATGATGTTTTCGGGATATGAGGATGGTGCCTCTGAACCATGACGCCTTTGAATAATTATGTGCAAGTTTGAGGAACCTCAGGCCATGGCATGGTGTCTTCAGGCTTTGGGGATGATTCCTTCGGACTATGATGCCTTTAAACAAATTGGCTATACATCAGCCCACAAAATGCATAGACATGATACCAAAAACAGATAGCAAGAAAAAGCTTAGTCTTGTGCGGAGTTTGGGGTAGAGCTTAGCCGGAGGGAAGAAGATATTGCCAGGTTTGGAATAGAGCAACATTTATGCAGGGAGGGACAATGCTTAGTCCCATGAGAAGGCATTTCTAAGCCTTATGTGAATACGGGGGCAGGGCTTAGCCTCATGCGGGATTTTTGACAGGGCTTAGTCTCATGCAAAGAGAGAAGGGAACGCTTAGCCTTATGCAAAAATAAAAGCAGGGCTTAGCCTCGTGCAAGATTGGAGACGGGGATTAGTCTCATGCAAAGAGAAGGCAATGCTTAGCCTTATGTAGATATGGAGGCAAGGCTTAGCCTCATGCAATATTGGAGATAGAGCTTAGTCTCATGCAAAGAGAAAAGGTAACGCTTAGCCTTGTGCAAAAATAGAGGCAGGTCTTAGCCTCATGCAAGATTGGAGACAGGGCTTAGTCTCATGCAAAGAGAAGGAAATGCTTAGCCTTATGCAGATATGGAGGCAGGGCTTAGCCTCATGTAATATTGGAGACATGGATTAGTCTCATGCAAAGCGAAGGCACTACTTAGCCTTATGCAAATATGGAGGCAGGGCTTAGCCTCATGCAAGATTTGAGATAGGGCTTAGTCTTATGCAAAGAGCAGGCAATGCTTAGTCTTATGCAAATGAGGAGGCAAGGCTTAGCCTTATACACAATTTGAGACAGGGCTTAGTCTCATGCAAAGAGAAGGCAATACTTAGCCTTATGCAAATATGGATGTAGGGCTTAGCCTCATGCAAGATTTGAGACATGAATTAGTCTCAAAGAGAAGGCAGTGCTTAGCCTTATGTAGTGAACAAGTAGCAAATAAGAGTAGAATATTTCTTAGTTGGAGATATATTTTAGTCTGGTGGCCTAATTGTTAGGACTTCGATATGTGCATGTTTGTGAATACTTATGTTATGTTCACCATGCCTACATCCAAAGAAAAATTGTAAGTTTTGTAAGGGGGAGGTTGGTTCGTGCCTTCGTCTGCTGGCTTTGCTTTGCTCCATTCTAATGGCCTTGATTGAGTTGCCCTGGGTAACTCCTGGCTATCAAGGAAATAGAGTTTTCAAAAAAATGCCCTTATTAATGAAACTAGAGTTATTTTAGAAAACACAGTGAAATATTGAGTAATTTTAGATGAACTAATGACTGTAAAAGTAATAGTATCATTTGAGTAATGATAATTTTCAATTGTTTGGCAGTTGTTCACCTTCCATTGTGCTAAGTTTGTAAGATCCTTTGCCGACAACTCTGAGGACTTGACACGGTCCTTCCCAATTCGGGCCTAGTTTCCCTTCATTCGGGTCTCGAGTATTGAGGGTGACTTTTCATAGAACTAAGTCCCCGATTCCAAATTATCGAAGATTGGTCCTTCTATTGTAGTTTAACTCGATTCTTTGCTTTTGTGTAGCCATCCGAAAAAGCATTGCCTCTCATTTTTTGTCAAATACATCGAGCCTAGTATACATACCCTCGTGATTTGACTCATCCGATGCATGTCAGAACCTGGCACTGGGTTTTCCGACCTCGATAGGAATAAGGCCTCAAAGCCATATACTAAAGAGAACGGGGTAGCCCCCGTGCTAGACTTTGATGTTGTTCGATCTGCCCAACGGACCTCGGGTAGAACATCTCTCCATTTTCCCTTTCTATTGTCTAACCTTTTCTTTAGGTTTTGAATGATAGTTTTGTTTGTTGACTCGGCCTGTCCATTTCCAGTAGTGTGGTAAGGTGTTGATAAGATCCTCTTTATTTTATGTGCTTCAAGGAACTCTGTTACCTTGTTGTCGACGAATTGCTTTCCATTGTCACATACAATCTCGACAAGTATCTCAAACCAATAAATGATGTGGTCCCAGATGAAGTTAATAACTCCTTTTTATCTGACCTTCTCGAAGGCCTGTGCTTCCACCCATTTAGAAAAGTAATCAGTCATAAACAAATTAAATTTAGCTTTACCCGGGGCCGTTGGTAGAGGGCTGACTATGCCCATTCACCATTTCATGAAAGGCCACGGGGATAGGACCGAATGGAGTTGTTCTCCGGGCTGATGGATCATCAGTGCAAATCATTGGCACTTATCACATTTTTGACAAATTTCTTAGTATCTTTTTCCATGCTATCCCAGTAATACCCTACTCTAATAAAATTTCTATCCAAAGATTCGGCACCGGAGTAATTCCCACAAGTACCTTAATTGATTTCTCGTAGAACATAATCGGTGTCCCCTAGCCCTAAACACACCACGAATGGCCCATCGAACGTTCTCCGGTTTCCATCTTCATCTAATGCAAACCTAGCAACCTTGGTTCGTAGTGCCCTTGATTTTTTATGGACCGATAGGAGTTTTACCATCTAATCCCAAGTTAGGCTTGTAGAATTTATCTTGGCATGACCCTCTTAAACCATAGACCTTGATAGTTGAAAGACAGTCCTCATGACAATATCATTTTCCTCGCCCGAAGATCCCAAATAAGCAAGTGCACCAGCCTCACTATTTTTCTCTCGAGGCACATGATCTAGAGTACATTCTTTGAAGCGATGCAATGTTACCTGTAGTTTATCCATGTATCGTTGCATCATATCCTCTCAAACTTCAAAACTTTTGTTTACTTGGTTCACCACAACAGTGAGTCGCACTTGGCTTCGATCACTTCTGCCCCCGGGCTTTTAGATAGCTCGAGAGCTGCAATCATGGCCTCATACTCGTCCTCATTATTAGTTAACCTAGAAGTTTTGATATATTGTCTAATGGTCTCACCCGTAGGTGGCTTCAAGACAATGCCAAGTCCGGACCCCTTCACATTCGAGGCATCATCCGTGAAAAGGGTTTACACCCCCGATGATGTACCCAATCTTAGAAAGAGTTCTTTCTCCACTTCGGGTACGAGGGTTGGTGTAAAATAGGCCATGAAGTCAGCTAGGATTTGATACTTTGTGGCGGTTTGGGATTGATATTCGAAATTGTACCTGCTAAGTTCGACAACCCATTCGGCTAGCCGTCCCGATAGCACCCGCTTAAGCAAAATACTTCAAAGGGGGTAAGTGGTTAATAAACATATGGGATGACATTGAAAATATTTCTTTGGCTTTCTAGATGCGCTTATCAATGCAAGTGCTAATTTTCTAAGTGAGGGTATCTAGTTTCAGCATCTCCTAGAGTTCGGCTTACATAATAAACAGGGAATTCTGTACCTTGATCTTCTCGAACTAGGGGCCCACTTACTGCTATATCGGACATTGCCAAATATAATTAAGGTTTTTCATCTACCTTTGGGGTGTGAAGCAAAGGTGGGATCGATAAATATCACTTAAATTCTTCTAAGGCTTGCTGGCATTCCGGGGTCCATGCGAAATCCTTTTTCTTTTTGAGCAAGGAAAAGAACCTGTGACTTTGATTTGATGACCTCGAAATGAATTGACCCAAAGCAGCTATTTGCCATGTTAGCCTTTGCATGTCCTTCGCACTATCCATGATCGTGATATCCTCAATGGCCTTAATTTTATCGGGCTTAATTTCGATGCCCCGATTCGATACCATGAAGCCGAGGAACTTACCCGACCCGACTCTGAAAGAACATTTCTCCGAGTTAAGCTTCATGTAGTATTTCTTCAAGATTTTGAATGTTTGTTGCAGATAAGCTAAGTGGTCTTCTGCGCGCAGGTACTTAACCAACATATCATGAATGTAAACTTCCATTGTTTTACCTATTAGTTATTCGAACATTTTGTTAAAAAGGCAATGGTATGTAGCTCCTGTATTTTTTAGCTAGAAAGGCATTACGTTTTTACAATAAGTTCCAAATTTAGTCATAAACAAAGTCTTTTCCTGGTCCTCTAGGTTCATCTAAATCTGATTGTACCCGAAGTAGGAATCGAAAAAGTTAGGATCTCGTGGTCAGTCGTGGCATAGATGATACGATCGTTGCTGGGCAGTGGGAAAGAGTCTTTTGGGCAATGTTTGTTCAAATCCTTATAATCTACACACATCCTAAGTTTATTTCCCTTTTTAGGGACAATAACTAAGTTGGCTAACCATTTAGGGTATTTTACCTCCCGAATAGACCCTATTGTAAGAAGTTTGGTTACCTCGTCCTTTATGAATGCATGCTTCACCTCGGACTGAGGCCTCCTTTTTTGCTTTACCGGTTTGAACCTGGGTCGAGGTTGAGACGGTGCGTAGTTATTTCCGTTGGTATCCCAATCATATCTAAATGGGACCAAGCAAAGCAATCCATATTATCAATAAGAAATTGAATGAGGTTTCTCCTGAGTTCGGGGTTTAATCCCGTTCCTAGGTATATCTTTTTCTCAGGCATGTATTCGATCAGTATGACCTGCTCCAGTTCCTTGATTGTTGACTTGGTTGCATCAGACTCTTCGGGAATGACGAAAGTTCGAGGAGTAAGGAAATCCTCTTCTTCGTCTTCGATTACTTATTGCTCTGATTCCGTTGAGGCTGGAGGTGGTGATTACTATTTAACTGCTTGCTTACCTTTGGTGTTTGACTTTTCTAAGGTTGAAGGTTCAGGTACCGGCGTCACTTCATCGACTGCAAATATATCCTTTGCAGCGTGTTGCTCTCCTAATCCCTTTTGACTCCATCATCTGTTGGGAACTTCATCATCTGATGAAGAGTTGAAGGTACTGCCCTCATATTGTGTATCCATGTTCTCTCAAGGAGTGCATTATACCTCAAACCGCCTTCGATGACATGGTATTTTGTATCCCTTATGGTCCCGGCTACTTTAAGTGGTAGGATAATATGTCCCTTTGTTGTTTTGCTTTCAATGTTGAAGCCATTTAGGACCCGGGATGCAGGTACAATCTGATCTTGTAGGCCAAGTTGTTCTATGACCGTCGATCCGATTATGTTTGCTGAGCTACCTAGATCCCTTAGAACACATTTAACTTGAATTTTATTTAAAAAAATAGAAATTTAGGGCATCGTTATGTGGCTGAGATATGCCTTCTGCTTCCTCATCATAGAATGATAAGGCGTCCTCGGGCACATAGCTCTAAGTCCATTTTTCCTGTGTGATCGATACCTTGGTGCATTTGAACACAAATCCTTGTGGGACATCGACACTTCCAACGATCATATGGATCACATATTGTATTTCTTGTCTAGTAATGACTAGGCTCTTCCTGAATTAACTAATAACTATTACTTGGCCCATTCTCACATCAATATTTCTCGTAATCTTTCTTGGATTATTTCCTTTGTCTTAACTTACATCTCGCACTGGCTCCTTATTTATTAATTACAGATCGGGCAGGAACCTTTACTTCCTCTCTTCAATGTCGTGCTTGCACAATATTCTTGAATCGTAGCGTATCTATAAGATTTGGATAAGTGCCATCTCAATCCTCTTTCATTTATCTTATTCTTCCTTTATCATTCTATAGTTACTAGAACCACTTAATTCTCACTTAATGTCACATGACTCCATATTCCCCCCTTTAGGGGTGCACTAATCTATTTATAGATGTTTTACCTCTTCATCTTTGGCGTCATTTCTCAACATCAATGATCCTTACTCGCCTTGCGGCAATCCTTATATACCAAGGATGACAAATTCACTTACTCGCGAGGGTGAAACTTAATGTAACTGGTACATATAGTCCCTTAATCTTAACTTTGCTAACATTGCTTTCTTTAGGGAAGCGTCTTACTGAATGACGATTCTCTGAATTTCACATGAATCTTCTTTTGTTGTCCGTCCTATTATTGCTGGAACACGATCTGAAATTATCATGATGCTGACTATTATCAAATCACTCAATCCCTAATTCATATTTAGTTATCTTGTTCACGAGTCCATATTAATTTCTATTTCTCTAGGGTCTAACTTTTTCTCTCGGTAATCGCGCTAGAGTTGCGAACTTATTCCTCGAAATGAGGATCTGACTTTATGGCCTATATTCTTTTATTATCTCAAGGCCTGTCATCTTTTGTATTTTCCTTCACCTGACTGTAAACTCTGTAATATTGTCATCATTTTTTTGACATGCCGTTATCATCCATGTATGACATCTTACTCATAATGCTTTATTAACTCTCTTATTATCTCCCGCTAATTATCTATGTCCACTACTTTACTATGAAAACTCAAAAAAACATTCTTTTTCTTTTGACTCCCCTTGCTCCATCCATTGGCTCTTTCAATTACCTAACATTCTTTCTTTACTGGGTGCGGGAGCCATACTAAGGTAATATTTATTCCTTCACGGCTTCCAGTTCTCATATCTAGCTTTAATATTTTAGGGTGCACCATCTAGGTGTCTTACGAGGAGATCTACTAGCACACTTGCAATATCCTTCGGAAATGTGAATTAACACAAATAATCCATTCACTATTTTGGCTTACTCTAACCCCAGCAAGGTCCTAATATGTCATCAATTTCTTAAACTACACCTGTTAGCCCCCATATGACATAACTAAGATGTGTACGGCCAATTGTACGTACCTTTGTTACTTTTGAGTGTAACTCTTAATACTTATATTTTTCTACCGGAACTGTAATACTGATAATCTTCATTAACTGGGCGCCTCGTACCCTTATTCACCTTTCTTCATTTACCTTTTGAAAGCATTGTCTTTTACCATAAAAGTGGATAAATATTCTTGCCTTAAGGTTTCTTATCAAGAGGCTTACACCTTTCAGTACACCCATGAATTGCTAAACACCTCACATTTACTTATCATAAGCAAGATGCTAAATCGAGTTCCTCTAAATCAACAATTCCATAGCTATATCTCTTATCGATCGTCTTTCTGAATGTAGGCATCGTCTTATTATGAATAGAAGTTCGGTACTTGAATTCTTATAAGTGAGCTCTACCACACGATCTAGAGTAAGAAGAAAGAGTGACAGTCCTAATTGCCCTATAGCCTCCTGCTTAAATGTGTGGTGCACGACACACCCATAAACAAGACTCTACTAGACATGCCCTGTAGAATCCCTAGGACAGAACTGTTCCGATACCACTTTTGTCACGACCCAAACCGATGGACCACGATGGGCACCCGGTACCTTACTCAACTTAGTACCAACATAATGTATCTTTTCATGTCATAATATCATAAATAACTGAGCCGGAGGGGTTGCCGTGAAATAGGTAGGATACAACATGTAATACCAATCTATACATGAGACATACGGGCCTACAAGCCCAAAATAACCACTCGTACCCTGAATATAGGCCGACAAGGCCATACAATATCTTACTTACATGACATCTGTGTACAAGCCTCTAAGATTCTAAAATTTTCATAAAGGTCGGGATAGAGTCCCGCCATACCAAACAATACACATCTAAATCATACCAGCCAAACAAGCAACTCCGAAGCAAATGTAGCGCACCAACATCTTCTTTTGAGCTGATAGCCTACTTGGAAGGATTTCGACCTGTCTATCAGGACCTGCAGGCATGAAACGTAGCATCCCTAGGAAAAAGAGATATCAGTACAAATAATATACCGAGTATGTAAGGCACATAAATTACATAAGAGACATGGAAGAAATATAGAGTACATGACTCAACCTGTAAGTCTGAATAACTTTGTAAATAATGAAATAATTATAGTATCATGCATATGCGTATGAATGTCATGTCGTGCATAGGTACATGTTTTATAACATCATCAGCCTATGAGGGCATCCTATCATATCTTCTTGGTCATTGTGAGAAAAATCATCAATGTATACCAGCTGATCATGTGGTGGTGCATATATAACGCCATAACCTTTCCCATATCCCATATACATATATATACAAACATATATATATATATATATATATATATATATATATATATATATATATATATATATATATATATATATATATATACATATATATACAAACATATATATATACATATATATACAAACATATATATATATGGGTATATAACGCCATCTGGTCATGGGTCAATGTACATGAATGTAATGCATGAATAGTACGTTAATAAAATCTTTCAGAATGTCATAAGACCATTTTTCCTTTGAGTAATATCATAAAGTAAACTCTTTTCAACTTTCATATTTTTCTGAGACCCATGAACAGATGATAAAATATTATGACACATGGAAATTCAAGAACATAGATATCTCTAATACTTTTATGAATAGAGTCATTCATGGAATTTGTGCATTTGCATGTTTCGTTCATATGGTATGGATCATGCCAAAAGAAAGAAGGGATAGCCTTAACATACCTGGACCAATTCTCTTGGCAGTTCCTCCAACACACGTCTTGTCTGAAGAACATATAACGGCAGATTGAAGTAGGGAAAAATCTGTATGTTATTCTTGAGAATGATTATACGGGGCTTCGTTAGAATTTCAAAAACGTCACATTTCTGAGATGCTAACAAGATTTTCTCTTGATCCTTGAAGTCTTGCATGAATATTATTGAAACAGAATGTTAGTAATGTTACTAAGGAAAATTTCCTACTATTTTTGCTATAAGCCACTCTTTTTAGTGAGGTCTTATGTTTTAATGGTGTGGGCCCCACTAATTTGGTGACCTGGCCATAAATCTTACTAGGTTTTGATACATTAATATGTGAATTTAAGAGTCACAATTTAGATCTAGTCTTGCTGCCACGTGGGGTGGGGTGGGGTTTAATCTTATCCAAATATATCCTCAATTAATTAAGTAATGTCTCATTACCCTGTAATTAATCAATTACTAGCAAAATTAAGAATTATTCTCACTTACTATAAATATTACTCCCTTTTGACATACCTTATACACCTTACTATTATGTTCATGTGGTACCTCGTATGACACTAGTCCCTAAATACCGGATATTTTAGCTCGGGCCGTATTTTACCCCAAAATGCCAAAATTGGACAAAATTCATTTTCTTTGACTTGCTCCCCCTTTCACCTTCATGAATTTACCAATCTCTTGTGAAATAGAATAATACTTATAATCTCCAAATAATCTTTTACTTGGACTTATGTTAATTACCTTACGACAAATTTAACGTACAATACATCGGGGTGCAATATCGTCGTAACTTAATAATGCGAACCGTGACATCACCGTAATGTAATACTGTTGGGTGCAATACTGTCGTAACTTAATACTGAAAAGCGTAACCTCACCGTAATGTATTACTGCAGAGCATAACATCGACGTAATATGTTGGGGCGTAACAAATTGGGTATGGAATTTGAAGAGTTGCCACCTAATGGATTTAAGGTGCGTTATGCCACCTAAAGCAAGTATCTCATAAAACCAGTTTACATTACCAGAGATTTGGTAAGGGCTCGAAATAACCTTGGGGGAATGTGTTAGGCACCCCTAGAGGTCCACAATGGTGGGTCCCGGCCAAACTCGAATTAGGTAAATTAGTCTTATAAACCAATAAAGTAATTTAGACAAATGGATATTACATTTAAGACAATGATTAAAGGAGGTCCTAGGTTTTTTAGCCTATAGGATCACTTCTGTGCAATACTTGGTAATCGTCCACAAGTTGGGGTGCTACACATAGCATTAGCGCACATGTCATCATATCCTTTACTACTCGATTACCCTCCCCTTAGTGGTTATATAAACGATTCTAATTAAATGTACTCTACGCGTGCATTACGCGTCCCTTACTTACGATCCTGGAGGTGTTTAGGACTTTTAGTAAAGGTGGATGTAGACTCTCCTATATTACTTAAAGGAGAAAATTGAAGCGACAAGCAAAAATAAATAGGACTGTCAGATAAAGGAACAGTTAAAGGCTCATATTTACCTCCACAAATAAGCAGGCAATTGCATGTCTCTAACAACAATATTTTAGACACTTAAAAACGGGACTACAACAGGATATCTAGGTGAGCAAAAAGCACAACATATGCAATGTTTTAATTAGTTCCTTACTGATTTTAGGACTAGTTGAATCCGGGCAGTAAATAAAGAACAATTTTATAATTTCAAGGTTTTAGTCACCCTACAGGATTGCCTAGGTGTGGATCAGAGATGTCCTATGAACATGGTATCTAGTCATTAATCAGAAGTGCAATAAACCAGTAAACAATTTTAAGCAAGCAGTTTGGTTCATTAGGTCCTATAGGCAAGCTGTCTAGGTGTAGAAATTGATTTAAAACTCATAGACATGGTATCTAAATGAAGAAATTGGTTTTAAAACCTTATAGACATGGTATCTAAATGCAGAAATTGGATTTAAAACCTTATTTTCATGCAGAAACTGATTTTAAATTCATAGGCATAGTATCTAAATGTACATAAGCAAACAAAAATCGCAACAACCTATAGGCATGGTATCTAAAATGCAGGACCGATTTTATACCCAATGGGCATAGTATTTGAATGTACATAAGCAAACAAACATCGCAACAACCTACATGCATGGTATCAAGAACGTAGGACTGATTTTAAACCCTATAGACATAGTATCTTAATGTACATAAGCAAACAAAATCGCATCAAACTATAGCCATGGTATGTAGATTGCAGGACTGATTTTAAACCCTATAGGCATAGTATCTGAATGTACATAAGAAAACAAACATCACAACAACCTATAGGCATGATATCTACCCTTGCCCAATATATATATATATATATATATATATATATATATATATATATATATATATATAAATATATATATAAGAATCCCTCCCAGTTTTACAAATATCCCCAATATCTATTGACAAAGAAATTATTATTACAAACCAAAATAAAAAATGAATTACAGAAGTGAAACTGCTAAAACTATAGGGAGCCTGAACAGGCCCAAACAGTAAACCTGAAAAGTCAGGCCTTCAACCAAGTATGAACATGCTAATACTCTCATAGTGCACCCATTGGTATCCTGGTGTGTCAAAGTTCCCAAGGGCCTCAGAGACCCCGGGCAATGCTCACACCAGAAATTTTTTCAAAGCAACCCTTTTGTGAGCAAGTTTGGAAAGCCAACCCCAGTGTGTCAAAGTTCTTATGAGTCTCATGGACTACTAGCAAATGCTCACACTGGAGGGGTAGGATCCTAGGTGTTCTAAGAGTAGGAGTTGAAAACAGGAGATAGTTTTAAGAAAATAGTTTTGGATCCTCAGAAAGTAAGGAGCAAACAGGGTCATTCAATTCTTGTAACTCAAACAAAGGTCCCAACAATTAAGCAGTACACAGAAACAGGATCACTTATAGTTTCAACTTAGTTTACTAGATATTACTAGGTGAGCAAACACTAAACAAAGATATGGCATGCTGGGATCAATCAGACTGCCACTTACAAAGAGGTAGTAGGGATTGAGAGAAATATTGGTCAGAAGTCTGTGAGCGGTGAACATTTAAAAATAAGATAGAAAAAAACATGCTAGTGGAGAACTAAACAGACATAGGTCTAACTGAGATATGAGCAAGCATGCAGACTTGCTGAAAGCAGAAGCACATAGGTCTAGCTAAAACGGAAGTAAACAGGCTGAATGCAGGACACACATAGGCTTGATTAAACAGAAGAGAGACATGCTCATTATAAGGGAACACATAAGTCCAACTGAATAGCACTAAACATGCTTATTAGGAACAATAAAAATGAAGCATAGGGATCTGATGAGATAAAGTAGACATCCTGATAACATGGCACATAGTTAAGTTGAATTGCAGTAAACATGCTGAGTAGGGAAACACATAGGTTTAATTGAATGGCAGTAGTGGAAGCATACCAGTTAAGAGGTAGCAATAGAAGAGTGAAGCAAATAGGGTCCAAACGTCTAGCCTTGGCTCCCAGCCACCTAGACAAATGTAACAACAAAGAGGTGAAGATTGTAATAGAGGAAGAGAGCAAGAACTTTGTGTGCTTTTCTATGTCTGTGTGCGTGTGTGTTAACGAAAAAGAATGAGGCTTATATAACATTCTATAGAGTAGATTAAATAAGGTAAAGCATTTTGAAGGTTTGCAAATAAGGCAAAGAAAGCAGTCAGTCCATCAATTAGGCATGACAGGGCCAATAAAAAAGCAAAAAAATCATGGGATTGTATCCAAAAATAACTCGGAATTGAAGTCCAAATAAGGAAGATAATCATGGGGGTTGTTTGACAATTAATCACACAAATAAGGTAAATAGGTAAATTAGTGATCATCCGGGGTTGGTAAAACAATCAATTCCCCTAAATTAATCTTAGTAGTAAAAACTAAGGCAAGTAACACCAATTAGGGGTCTCAGAATAAGGAAAATACAATGAATAATCATCTCAGCAAAACCAAAACCTAGACAGTTGATTTAATATTCAGTTATTCAAAATTAATTAGAAAAAATAAATTGATCAAACAAACTAAGGACTGAACATAGTTATGCAAGAATCAGTGGAGGAGATGATCAAACACAGGAATCTCTTAAAAACTTTTTTGCGAAAACAGACGAATTGAAACCCTAATACTGGGAAACTTTAGGATCGATCAATAGTAGGAAAAATAGAAGAAAAAAGCCATAGAGACTCGAAACCTTTTCAGATCTACAGCGATCTGACCAGCACATAATAAGGAAGCAAAAACCCCAATATAACAAGATACTAAAATCGATTAACAATAAAGAAACAAGAGATTTTAAAAAGAAAACTACTGATAAACTCAGAATGACTCAAGATCTACAAAGATCTGCACAGATTCACATTTAAAAAGGTTAGGGTTTTGACGAAAAGGGGTGGGGTAAAGAAAATCTGGTTTTGAACCAAAGATTCGAACCACAAACACAAGATAATAGCACTCACAAACGAAGATGATCATAGGCAGACTCTTAAACGGTTTCGAACAAAATCTGGGTTTGATATCTTCGAGATCCCTTCATGAAATATCTAAATCGACTAACCAGAAGAAGTAAGAGTCCAGTAGGGTCCTCAAATCACCAGGGAAACCCATGGAATGGGTAAGAATCGAAAGGTTTGGGCGAGAATTTAGGTGGCGGCTCTAGGGTTATGGTTGTAGACATGTAATTTTTGACCCTCCCAAGATGTTTTACACATATTTAGCGTAAATATTTAGTTTAGGTCTAGTATAGTTATTTCAACTAATTTTGACTCTTTTACATAATTTTTATCACAAAAAACGAAAAATAAAAAAACAAAATAAATAATATTTTCTTTATTTAGCTAATTGATATTTTATTTAGTTACTTTTAATTCACCTACCATTCATAAAATTAAAAAATACAAATAGTTTCACTTCTAGTATTTACTTTTATTTTAGCTACTTATTTTAATTAAGATTGGTTATTATATTTTATAGATACATTATGTTACTTAGTCTTCCTAACCCAAAGTTAAGACCCAATAAGACATGGTCCAACCCAATTTATTAAATCCAAGCTCATATTCATTCTTCATTTGACCTAACCTAATTCTTACCCCCTATAAAACTAAGACCTAGCTAAAAACCAAAGGACCTACACCCTAACCTAGCAGCTGACACACACGTAACAAAAAGAGGAAGCGAGAGAGGAAGGGACACGGCAAAGATAGAGGAAAAACAAAGGGATTCCAAAAATTTCCAAGCTCCAATTACAAAATCACCATCTTCCACCAGTCAATCAAAAATAAAAAATGCAATACCAATAAACTTCATAACCATGTAAAACACCTCAAATCATCACCCCCCTCCCCACAAAAAGAACGACCGTGACATACAAAAAAAAACCATCAGCCCTCCCTTGAAATGATGTCGGCGACCCAACACCTCTCCAGACTTAGGGACTCCGATCTGACTCATCCGTCAAAAATTTACTATTCTTTGCCTTGACGAGTTGGAGAGCAGGGAATCGATAGCTCAAAACTAGTCAATAATTTGAGGTGCGGTCATGAGGTTCTCCGATTCGAGTCCCGGCGCCGGCTTTTCCTTGTATTTCCAAATAGAGAAACGTTAAAGGCTGTTGAGGGTCCATCTCTTCTTTCTCCTTAATGTTAGTGTTTTAATTATTTGTGAAGATTTGCTTTATACATTCATGGACCATATCATGTTTGCTTTACATTTTCTTTTTATTTGGGTTTGATTATTCTTGTCTACTATGATTCCATATTTTGATATTTAATTGTCTTCTGTGACATTACTGGACTGAGCATATAGTTAGTTTGGTTTGAATTATTATTTGTTATCATTATTATAATCTATAAAAAAAGATAAGGAAAAAATAAGAAGAATGAGTTGTTCGAAATGTCATGGAGATTTGATCTTGAAAAATGTGACGTGTGTTGTTGGGCGTTAATTGAGAATGTTAGTAATTCAAAATAGTATTGGGATCTTTGTATTTGGACTTAATAATTCCAAACACTTTGAGCTGCTAGATAAACATGAATTTTGGACTTAGAGGTCATGTAGCTTGTTTTGTTTTGTAATAGAAGAGCATGAATATATTATATATACATACATGTATGTCTGGACAATAGGTGTAAGACTTAGGCCATATTGAAATTAATTAAAGGAAAGTCAAACTTTTGTATCAAATAGTAATAGATGTAAACAATAAGCTCTTTTATTTCAATAAACCCATGTCCATAAACTCTTGGCCCTACCACAATCTTAAATCCAGTGGAATTAATGAACATTGTAGTTTGCTTTAGGCGCGTAAATAAATTAGTCGTGGCTATGGGTACGGTCCCCGTGGCATGGTTACGATACGTAAATCCCAATTCGGGTGTGCATTTCATGTGGCCCGACCACAACTTTGAATATTAATAAAATAAAATATATCACGAATCACGGGTGCATTCATGTAGCATGGTTTGCGGTGTGTTCCAAAACGGCAAGTGTACGACAATCTTAACTTGTTCAAGAAATAATTTTATAAATGCCAAAGGCGGTTTTAAAATAATTAAAAGAGGTTATAAAGTGAAAAATGCACAGTAGGTTTAAAACATGTAGTAAATCAGATAATAGGCCAAATATTAATAGTTTAAGCGACTGTGCTAAAACCACGTAACCCGGACTTGGGATACCCAAATAAACTATTCCAAGTGGCAACTCTAAAAAATTAAATAAATAATCTCATTTTTATTAATGTCACTTTAATTGGAATAACTCCCTTATACTTTCCCATACGGTGGTAAAAAGGAGGTGTGACAAGGGTTGGCCTCAGAGAGAACCAGAGAAGAAGGGGGATTCAAGGGCGGCTGGGTGTGAGAACTGATTAGGATTAGGGGGTTGTTTGAGTTAAAAAGGGAAAGGGTGAATGTGGGTCGTTGATCTCATAGATCAACGGCCAAGATTAGAGGGGTTTGGATCGAGTAGAGGTCTTTAGGTTGGGGATGGGGTAATTTGGGCCTTGGTTTAATTAAATTGGATTGGGGTGGTCCGATTTTTGGTATAAATTACTAGCTATTTGTTAAATACCCATTTTTACTAAATAATATAATTTTAAAATAGCTAATCAAATGATATAAAATAATTTTTATGCATGAAGGTAATTTAAAATAATTACTTAGTATTGTAAAAATATAAAAAGTCATTTTCTGTATGGATAATGTAGTTATGCATATGTAGAGGCTATTATCGCAAAATATGCAATTAAAGTCTAGAAAAGCAAATGTAATTGTAAAAAAATGCAATTAAAATATTTGAACACTTATATTAGTCTAAATGATGAATTTAGATGATTAAATCATCATAAAGTAATATGAGGGAAGGTTTTTGGATATTTCTATAATAAAAATGCATAAATAAATTGATTTAAGGCCCTTAAAAATTATATAAAAATCGTAGAAACATGTGTGCATGTATGCATAGTATTTTGAAAGTATGCATGAATATTTTAAAATATATGAGGAAACAATTAGGTATCAACAGCAGTTCCTCTTTACCCAATGCTTAGCTTTATGCAGATATGCAGGCTGGGCTTAGCCTCATGCAATATTGGTAACATGGCTTAGTCTCATGCAAAGGGAAGACAATGATTAGCCTTATGCAAATGTGGAGGTAGGGCTTAGCCTCACGCAAGATTTGAGACAGGGCTTAGTCTCATGCAAAAAGCAGGCAATGCTTAGCCTTATGTAAATGTGGAGGCAGGGCTTAGCCTCATGTAAGATTTCAGACAAATCTTAGTCTCATGCAAAGAAAAGGCAATGCTTAGCCTTATGCGAATATGGAGGCAAGGCTTAGCCTCATGCAAGATTTGAGACAAAGCTTAGTCTTATACAAAGAGAAGGCAATGCTTAGCCTTATGCAAATATAGAGGCAGGGCTTAGCCTTATGCAAGATTTGAGAAAGGGATTAGTCTCATGCAAGGAGAAGGTAATGCTTAGCCTTATGCAGTGAACAAGTAGCAAATAGGAATAGAATTTTTTTTAACTAGAGATATATTTGCGTTTGGTGGCCTGATTGTTAGGACATTGATATGTGCATGTTTGTGAATACTTCTGTTATGTTTACCATGCCTGCATATAAAGAAAAATTCTAAGTTTTGTAAGGGGGAGGTTGGTTTGTGCCTTTATCTACTGGCTTTGCTTCGCTCCATTCTGGAGGCCTTGTTTGAGTTTCCCTGGGTAACGCCTGACTATCAAGGAAATAGAGTTTTCGAAAATATGCACTTATTGATGAAACTAGAGTTATTTTAAAAAACACAGTGAAATATTGAGTAATTTTAGATGAACTAATGACTATAACACATTTCAGAGACATTGCAACTTTTTGTATTAGAATTTTGAGGGTCCTCCTCAAAATTTTGCCCAGTTTGGGAAATGATCATTTGGCCGTTTTGTGTGTGATGAAACTTGTTGAACCTTCTCTAGAATTTTGAGAATCCTTCTCAAAATTCTGCCCCAGTTTCTTAACCAATTTCTGACTGTTTGGCGTATGATAGGATTGGCTGGACTTGCTCTGGAATTTTGAGGGTCCTCCTAAAATTTCTACCCCAGTTTCTGATGCTGGGGGACATGAAATTTTATTAAGATATTACCGAACCCACAGGGCTGCCACCGTATCCCCTCTTAAATGGGAATCAGGTCAAGCGTAGTTCAATTACATCTTATGAAAGAATGTAAACAATCTAAACATAGTATATCTTGACTGTGTCTGAATTGATTTGTTTCGGCCAAACTTCTCTGTCCATTTCTACGAGTATGAGTACTCTTCCTATTAGCACTCAGAACCATGTAAGGAAATTGCCAGTTGGAAAAGAATTTCCCTTTTGATTTATCCTAATGCGGGAAGATCTTCTTCAACACCAACTGTTCTGGTGCGAACTGTCTTGGTTTGACCCTTTTGTTGAAAGCTCTAGACATTTTGTTCTGATAAAGCTGATCGTGACACATTGCATTCATTTTTTTTCCGTCTATAAGGGCCAATTGCTCATAGCGTCTCCTTATCCATTTTGCATCACTGAGTTTGGCTTCCTTTATGATCCTTAAAGAAGCAATTTCTACCTCGGCTGGAATGACAACTTCGGTACCATAAACAAGTAACTAGGGGGTTGCCCCAGTCGATGTGCGGACCGTAGTGCGGTACCCCAATAGGGCAAAGGGTAAATTCTCATGCCAATGTTTGTGATTTTCTACCATCTTCCTTAGTATCTTCTTGATGTTTTTGTTGGCAGCTTCCACAGCTCCATTCATTTGAGGCTTATATGCTGTAGAGTTTTTGTGCTTGATTTTGAAGGTTTCACACATGGCTTTCATCATGTTTCTGTTTGAGGCATTAATAGTGATAATGGACTCGAGAACCCCAAATCGGCAAAAAATACGGTCTTTGACAAAATTTGCGACGACTTTATTGGTTACAACCTTATAAGATGTAGCTTCTACCCATTTCCTAAAGCAGTCAATAGCCACTAGAATAAACCAGTGCCCTTAGAGGCGCTGGTCTTAATTGGACTGATGACATCCGTTCCCCAGGCAGCAAAAGGCCAAGGTGCACTTGTTGCATTGAGCTCGTTAGGTGGTACCCTTTTCATGTCTACATGTACCTGACATTGGTGGCATTTTTGTACGTACCGGATGCAATCCGTCTCCATGGTCATCCAAAAATATCCAGCTCTGAGTATTTTCTTAGCTAGAACAAAAACATTCATATGTGGTCCATAAGTTCCGGCATGTATTTCTTCGAAATCTGGAATCTTCCTTCGCTTCAACGCACCTTAACAACCCCGATCAGGGGTTCTTCTATACATGGTCCCTCTACTTTGGCAAAAGTGATTGGATAGCCTACACAGAGTGCATTTCTGAATATGGTTTGCCTGCTCTTGATATTCTCCTCTTGCCAAATATTCTTTGATGTCGTGGAACCAAGGTTTTCCATCTGTTTATTCTTCAACATGAGCACAGTAAGCCGGCTGGTTGTGGATCCTCACTGGGACGGGATCAATGAAATTCTTATCTGGATGTTGTATCATTGATGACAAAGTGGCTTCTGCGTCTATGAACTCATTTTGAATTCTGGGTACATGTTTGAATTCTACCTTTGTGAATCTTTTCATCAATTCCTGCATATGATGCATGTATGGTAGTATTTTGGTGTTCTTCGTAGCCCATTCTCCTTGAACCTGATGTAGTAGAAGATCTGAATCGCCAATTACGAGCAGCTCTTGTATATTCATATCGATGGCCAAATTAAGCCCCATGATGCAAGCCTCGTATTCTGCCATGTTGTTGGTGCATGGAAACCTAAGTTTTGCGGATACCAGGTAATGTTGGCCTGTTTCTAATACCAAAACTACTCTGATGCCCACTCTTTTGAAGTTTGTAGCTCCATCAAAGAAAAATCTACATCCGCGGTAAGCCTCAACAATGTCTTCTCCTATGAACGATACTTCTTCATCAGGAAAATACGATTTTAAGGGTTCGTATTATCCTCCCACAGGTTTTTCAGCAAGGTGGTCTGCCAATACTTGTCTTTTGACCGCCTTCTGAGTTACATAGACGATATCGAACTCACTTAACAATATCTGTCACTTAGCTAACTTCCTGGTTGGCATGGGCTTCTGAAAGATGTACTTCAGAGGGTCCATCCTGGATATAAGGTATGTGGTATAGGGACAGAGTAATGCCTTAATTTCTGAGTTGTCTAGGTCAAAGCATAGCAAGTGCATTCCAACATAGAGTATCGTGCTTCATAAGGTGTGAATTTCTTACTCAAGTAGTATATGACTTGCTCCTTTCTTCCTGTCTCATCATGTTGTCACAAAACACATCCGAAAGCTCCATCCAATACGGACAGATAGAGTAGCACAGGTCTCCTAGGTTTTGGCAGGACTATGACTGGCAGTGTAGACAGTTATTCCATGATTTTGTCGAAAGCCCTCTGACAATCTTCGGTCCAACTTGTTTCAGGATCTTTCCTCAACATTTTGAAGATAGGTTCACATATAACAGTGGACTGTGCTATGAAGTGGTTAATGTAGTTGAGACATCCTAGGAAACTCATCACGTCCTTTTTGCTCTTTGGTGGTGGTAACTCCTGGATAGACTTAACTTTGGACAGGTCCAACTCGATTCCTCGGCGGCTGGCAATGAATACCAGCAGCTTTCCTGCGGGAACCCTTAATGCAAATTTTGTGGGGTTCAATTTTAGATTGTACCTCCTTAGCCTATCAAAGAACTTTCTCAAATTCGATATGTGATATGCGGCTCTCTTGGACTTGATGATGATGTTGTCGACATATACCTCTATTTCTTTGAGTATCATATGGAAAATGGCCGTCATGGCCCTCATATAAGTAGTCCCGGCATTCTTCAGACCGAATGGCATCATCTTGTAGAAGTATACTCCCCACGGTGTAAGGAAAGTTATTTTTTCTGCGTCTTCTTCGTCCATCCATATTGGGTGATAACCCGCGAAGTAACCTACAAAGGATTCTAGTTCATTCTTGGCGCAATTGTCGATCTGGATGTGTATATTTGGCAGGGGGAAATCGTCCTTGGGACTTGCTCTATTTAAATCCCAATAGTCAACACACACCATGACTTTCCCAGCTTTCTTCGGAACCGGTACAATGTTGGCTAACCAGGTTGGGTACTCAACTACCCTGAGGACTTTGTCTTTGATTTGCTTAGTAACCTTTTCCTTGATTTTCAGGCTCATGTCTGGTTTGAATTTTCTGAGTTTCTTCTTCAGTGGCGGACAAATTGTATTGGTAGGCAATTTGTGAGCCACTATGGATGTGCTCAAACCGGTCATGTCATCATATGACCATGCAAAGATATCCTCATATTCTTTCAGGAAACGAATGTATTCTTCCTTCTCTGGCGGTGATAAGTGAATTCTTATGCGAGTCTCCTTGACGGTTTCAACGTCACCCAAATTTATTTCTTCGGTCTCGTCCAATTTGGACTTAGGTTTGTTCTCAAAACTCTCAACCTCCCTGACAATTTCCTCAGGTATTTCATCCTCTTCTTATGAGTCACTATCTTTATGTTGCGTTGTCTCATTACAAGTCACAAACATCGGTTCATCAGAAAAAGTAAAAATAACGATGTAGAAAGAAAACATGAAAGATAATAATAAATAATGAATAGCAATGCATTGATTAAATTTTGAAAATATCCAAACAAGTACGGCTCGATGAGTCGAGCAATTAATTTGAAACAAAATGCGTCTTTAAAACAAAATCACTGAGAACATCTAAAATGTCTAGCATGGCTATAGAAATAAATTAGGCTAATTGTCAAGCTACCCAGGGACTCGGCGGGCCCGGGATGGTGTGGCGATCCAATTCCTAAGAACAACTCTCCTTTCGATAGTCTTAATGGTGAGGCCTTCTTCCTCCTCCTCCTCAATTATCGCATCGCAATCTATGTCCTCATCCTCTAAGAACAAATTCCTCAGACCAACTAAAGCTTCTTCTTCTGTTGTTCCCCATATTGTATAAGCCCGGTGAAAAGTTTGACCCAGATGTGGCACTGATTGCTCGAGAGGGTAATAAGGATCGCGCCATGGTGGCGACTGTCACGCCTCCTTTTTTCACACCCGAGAGGGGATATAAGGGAGTTTTCAGATTTAAGTGACATTATTCAAAATGAGATTATTTATGCATTAAATTTAGAGTCGCCACTTGGGATGGTTGGTTTTCTGGTGTCCCAAGTCACCGATTTATTTCTAAATCCCAAATCGAGGAAGATTTCGACTTTCCTTTTGAAGTTTGCGAACCAAAAATTCTGAGAAAGGAATTCTGTTAACCCGAGGGAAGGTGTTAGGCACCCCCGGATTCTGTGGTTCTAGCACAGTCGCTTAAACTATTATAATTGGCCTATTATCCGATTTTAATACATGTTTTAAACTATGATGCCATTTTAAACTTATTAACTGCTTTTGATTATTTTAAAGAAGATTTAGCATCGTTTAAAACATGTCTTTGGATCACGCCACATGAAATGCACCCACAATCCGAAACACATTTTATTCAACATTATTAAGATTTGGATTTTTGTCACATGAAATGCACACCCGAGTTTAGGAAAGTAATATTATTAAAGTGACGCGCCTAAAGCAACTTACGCGTTTTTAATTTTGCGAAGGCCCTGGAAATTTGCTAAATGGCACGCCTCAAATTCTAAATATTTAGCAGAAATAATTAAATGAGGGCGAGGCATTTGAGATTTTATTTGGCGCGACGCACCTCAATTCCATTTTTTTAAAAGGATATTCAAACTAAAATTCGGAGGGTCGTAACTACTTTGTATTGTCTAATACGGCCCACCTCTAATCTAATTAATGGGCTTAATTTGCTAAACATTAAATGCATTTAAAAGTTTCACCCAAACTACATAGAAACTCACATGAGGAAAAGTTAATTATTTTAAACAAAGGGGTCCGACCTCAACACAAGCGAACTAGTGGCCCAACAAGAAGGAAGTGACCCGAGTCCGTTTAGAAAGAGACTATAATGCCTGGGCCCAAGAATAAGTCCAAACTCACAAACTCGCTGGTTCTAAGTGACAGACTTCAACGACGAGTTTCCACAATGCACAAATGAGCGCCTGAAGTGACAAATATTTGGGCGCGAATTAAGAAAACCAAACATAGAGAACAATGCATGTGCAAATGAACTTTGGAATCATTTTTACTCCTTGATGGGAAATTATATGACATTTAAACAATGATTTGGTTTGCAATCAATTAACAGTCTAATTTATGAACTAACATCAAGCAAACTTATTTTTGGCCTTCAAACTCAAAACTATGCAAAATACAACCAATATGTTTCAAACTATACAAACTATAGGAAACAGAGTTGTTATTAGCCATGGCTAAAGTAAATAAAAACTAACGAATATGCTTCATGCTGCTTTTAACCCATCATTCCTTTTGATTACCACATTCCACGAGAAAATTAACAAGCAGACAACAATCCAACACTTATGAGAATCACTTTGACACCTCAATACTCATAGATACAGAACACAAGATCTGATGTCCAAATAATGTCCATGTCCCTTTTAATATAGAACATCCATACTAACATACTACTCAAAATCTTAAAAACATCATGAGGAATTAAACAACAAAAATGAAAGCACATTATTTATACACCTTGAAACCAAATCAAATACACAGATTAACTAGCATGAAAGGTACAAATCCATCGTTTAAATCGCTGCTCAACTACAAACCCCAACTAAAATAATCCAACTTCAAGTTCACCTGTTCTCATACATTAGGAGGTGAAGTGAATACCTGGAGATTGAAACAAGGAAAGAAAAATGAGGACCAGTAGAGTAGAACAGCAGTCAACACTAGCAGCAACACAACTCAACAAAATCGAATGCAAAAATAACAGAAGGTAGCCTCACTCGAGCAAATACCAGAACAGACTTCAAAACCAAACCCCCAAAACCCAATTTCAATTCATTTTTGAACTATTTGACCATAACATCTTTTCAAAGAATAAGAATTTAAGAAGTCACCAAAGAGTTTCAATGAAACAATGATTTTTCTTCAATTCTTAGCCGTTTTCTTTTTCAAAGTTTCTTAGCTTTTTCATCATCTCTAAAAAAATCTCCATTGAACCTCAAGTAATTATGCCTTTATAGGCAAGTTACTAGGGCAGCTTTAAGTGTTTAGTTATTTCATTTTTAGTCCTTTTCAAATTTTCCTTTTTGCTACTTTATCCTTCATTTTCTGACCTTCTGATCAAGTTAGTCTATTTTTGCAGCTTCTAGGAACCTTCCTAAGTGGTTACTGAGGGATTCCCTACGCCCTTTACCCAAAATACCCCCTTAGTGCCATGTTTTTACCTTGAAACCCAGCCAGACTTCGAGTATGGGCTATGAATCCCCAAACAGGCTCAATGTTTCAATAAACATGGGCTCAGGCTCAAACCAAATAGAATTGACCTCAGAGCCCAAATAACAAAGATGAAACCCAAACAAATTCAGAAAACTTAAAAAACAAACAAATCGACTAATTAATGATCACAAACAGGCAGAGAACTAATTAAGCTAACAAATTAAGCTAAGTGACCAAATCAAAAGTTCTAACAGGATAGTTAATAGAACTAAGCAAATCAGAAAACAAATTAAAAGAGAGAAAAAGAACAGAGGTGACACATAGACGATTTTGAAAACAAAGATGAACGGGACTTACCAGCTAAACTTGAAATCAAAACTGAGGCTCTGATTCGACCCAAACAGTGGCAAACGTTTGTTCTTGGTGAAGAACAAACGAGTGTCACTATTGACCGTAATCAGGCGACATATCAAAGAAAAGAGATGTTGGGGCAGTATTGGTAGCTCAAGGCCCGAAAATCTCCACTTACATATCAAACACCTCAACCCACATACCGAGAACCACCACCCACATATCAACCCTCATCTCCCAGATATTCCCAACCAGCCATTGCCTATCATACCTATAATTCCCAACCATCCCATTTCAAATCACCTCCAACTCACCAAAACTTTCCAAGACAATGACCAAACATTGACCGTAAGCCACCCAGACAGTACACTGCTATTGCTGAACCCATCGACCAACTGTATGAAACGTTGAAAGCAATTGGCTATGTCACCCCTATTCCTACTATGGCTAGAGAATCCCTCCCAATGGGTTAACCCAATTAAAACCTATGCATACCATTCCGGTATGAAAGGGCACACCATTGATGAATGACGATCGTTGAAAGATAAGATCCAAACGCTGATTAACAACAAGGTCATACAGGCGAAGGAAGCCACACCCAATGTCCGCAATAACCCCCCCTGATCATAGGGGTGGCGGGATACATGTGATAGAAACGAGGGAAGAGTGGGATCCTTAGGGGTCACTTGGGCTTATTCGGGAAGGCGATGACTTTAAACTTGTAGTCACACTCACTCCCATTGTAGTACAGACTTAGTGACCGATCAAAGTTGAGATAACTACATAAGTTCCGTATGAGGTAGAGGTAGCTCCGCCTGCGACCACCCCTGTTCCATTTGAAGTGGAATTGGCCACACCTTTTACGGTGACAATATCAACCACACCTCCTTTCGACTCAAAAGTAATACCCTGGGACATGTTGCCGAGGCTAGGCAAAAAGGGAAGGCAAAGATAGGGGAATCCGATGCTGCAAAAGGAATGACCAGGACCGGAAGAATCTATAAACCTGAACACGTGGGAGGACCAAGTAAGGATGCTTCTGCCAAGCAACCTATCATTGAAACAGGACCAGATGACCTTTGGAGGAAAGTGCAACCAAGGGAATATTCCGTCATTGATCATTTGACCAAAACCCCAGCTCAGATATCCATACTGTAACTGTTGCAAAATACAGAGGCACATAAGAATGCTTTGATGAAGGTGTTGAGTGAAGCCTACGTTCCCAACAATTTCACCTACACAGAGATGGACAATATGGTAGGGCAGGTGTTAGAAAGTCACAAAATAATCTTCCACGAAGATGAGCTACCGCTTGAGAGGTTGAATCACAACCGAGCATTGCATATCACAATGCAATTTGAAGACAAAATCATTGCCAGGGTCTTGGTTCACGGAGGTTCAAGCCTCAATATTTGTACGTTGGACATTCTGAAAAGATTGGACAAAGGTTTTCATGAAATATGGGCAGGAAACATGAATGTGAAAGCTTTTGATAGGTATGAGAGGGCCACGATTGGGGAAATTAACCTTTTCTAGCAGATGGGGCAAACTTGGTTCGACTTTCAATTTCAAGTGCTTGGTATATTAGCCTCATACAATGTCTTGTTAGGCCGACCATGGATACATGCTGCAAGGGTCGTGGCTTACACACTACATCAAGCCGTGAAATTTGAATGGAACCATTAGGAGGTGATCATTCACGGAGATGGGAGTAACCCCATTTACACCAGTTAAACAATCCCGGTTATTAGAAATAGAAGAAGGCTAGGAGGGGAAACCTATCATAACATTGAATGTGTCAATGCCGTCTAGAAAGATAAATGGTGGAGCCGTAAAATAGAGAGCATATTGGCATGATCTGGGTATGAGCCCGATAACGGGATGGGGAAGAATCTCCAGGATATCACTAAACTGATACAGTTAAAGGGTCATGGTACTACCTTTGGGCTCGAATATCAATACATATGGCAAGAGTATAATGATTGGTCTCCTCCATGGCGCGGGCCTTATTTCCCTATCTAGCAACCAGTGCCACATCTGGGTCTGACTTTCCACCAAGCTGACACAATATGAGGAACTGCAAAAGAGGAAGCATTAGCTGGGCTGAGGAATATGTTCTTGGAAGATGAAGACATGGACTGCAGTGCAATAATTGAGAAGAGGAGGAAGAAGGCCTCACTATTCAGACCGTGGAGAAGGGAGTTGTTCTCAGGAACTAGACTACCACATCGTCTCGGGCCCGCCGAGTCCCTTGGTAGCCTGGCATATTTTATTCCTATAGCCATTCTAGGTATTTAAGATTTTCAGTAATATTTTTTAAGATTCAACTATTTGAAAATAAATGCTTGATTCATTGAGTCGTACTTGTCTGGATATTTTCAGGTTTAATCAAATGCATTGCTCTTTATTATTTATTATTATCTACCACATTTTTCTTTCTACAACGTTATTATTACTTTCCCTAATAAACCGGTGACTATGACATGTAATGAGGCAACATAATGTGAGTGTAGTGATTCAGATGAAGAAGATGAGATATCTGAGGAAGTTGAAAATTTCGAGAATAAGCCTAAGTCCAATCTGGACGAAACCTAAACAACAAACTAGGGGGACACCGAGAATGTCAAAGAAACTCGCATCAGCATTCACTAGCCACCAATAGAGAAGGAAGAGTACATCCATTTCTTAAAAGAATATAAGGACATTTTCGCATAGTCATATGATGACATGACCTGTTTAAGCACATCCATAGTGGCTCACAAGTTGCCTACTAATCCCATGTGTCTGCCAGTGACGTAGAAACTCAGAATGTTCAAACCAGACATGAACCTGAAAATCATGGAGGAAGTTACCAAGCAGATCAAAGCCAAAGTTCTCAGGGTGGTTGAGTACCCAACCTGGTTAGCTAACATTGTGCCAATTCCGAAGAAAGATGGTGTTTACCGTGAAAATGGTAACAAATATTAAATTTGTAAATGGAATTCTAAAAACATGTGATCTATTCCCGTTCTAGTTGTTCGAGCAGTTTATGCTAATAATATGGAGTTTGAAGGTTAAATGCAAGCTAAAACGAGATAATAATCAAACCGAAAGGCCTACTACCTGGCTACAGGTCCGGTCGATGAAAGACCTCAGGGTCGATGTCAGGATCGAGCTCGAGCTATTGGGGATAGTCGGGGATGGGATAACAGTTGAAGATATAATTAAACAAGGCTCTTTATGGACACGATTAAGGCATATGTTGAAGAACAAGTAAGAAAGCAGTGGATATTAAGGTAGCTTCGAGCTAGTATTAAGTGGTAAAAAAAGAACATGCAAGAAGACAACAAAGCTAAATGATTTCGTGCCAGTGAGGGCAAGCGAGTTAGAGGGGAGAAAGAGAGAGAAGATATTATTGCACTTTTAGTAGAATGGTTAGAGCTCTGCCCTTACAAGGTGTTAGCAACTCCCCTTTTATAGAAAGGAGGAAGTCCAATCTTTGTACAAAATACGTTGCATGATACAAGAAATAGGATGGGACAACCGACTAGCTTCGTGATGCGTGCATGGGCTAATTTTGAATGTCTTGAGTAGTCCTGATCGACCCCAGGTGCATTCCTTGAGGGATCCCAGCATTTGCTGAGGTTTTGGCCGAGAATATCCTTGGCGGGGTATCGCTCGATCTCGAGGGAAGTGTCTAGCTCGAGAACCCGGTCTTCCTGGATCACCCTTCGAGGTATTAAGTCGAAGAGAAATCGGTCCCCGTGTTTCTTAGAGGGAAGTGATAAGAAATGATTTTGACACTCCATTTTTCTATCCCCCATAACGATATCGTGCTGACGATGCAGCCTCCTCCCTTTACAGGTGTCGAGGCATTTTGCCTTCACGCTTCTCCATGATTACCCGAAATGTCGCGACTTTTCGATCTTCCATTGATATAGGTTCAGCTTTTATGAACGCATTAATTGCGCCTGTTGTTAAGTATTTCAAGGATTGTAATAGCACCGTCGGTTACCTTGCTCTCCCTATAAATGGGGCTTTTAGTGGTTGGACTTTTATCCAAATTTCCTTTGATATACATCTTTTCTTCCTTTCCCGCTATCTTGAATTTCTGCCATCTTGTCATGTTTGGAGTCAGTGGCCTTAAGGGTTGGCGCCATGTGTACCGTGGCCCAACCCTCTGTCCTCTTTCGATCGGGCAGAATTGTACTACTATGATGTTGTTGTTGTTATTGTTGTTGTTGTTGATTGTTGTTGTTGTTGTTCTTGTTATTGTTGTTGTTCTTGTTGTTCTTGTTGTCGTTGGAACAAAGTGATGAAGTAGGGGATCGATTTCCTCCGGCCCTGGGGTACTTTGGATTAGGCACCGCTGCTCAAGAGGGGGCTCAGATTATACACTGCTGCTCACCCTCCTCCCTCGGCTTGGCGTGTTGCACCCCTCTTGGATTCCAGGGAGGTGTATCTGCGATCTCTTCCGGCTGTTGTCTTCTGGGCCGAGGCAATATCTTAAGAAGTGGCTTCAAAATGGCAGTACTGGCAGAGCTCATACTAGCCAAATGTTTCACCCAGCCACTTCTCGTGTTCTTTTGGCTTCTCCTTTGTCATTTTGTACTTCTCTCTTGCCTTCATTTTGAAGATGCCATTCTGGGAGGATTAGGAGGTTGTCCTCGAGAGAATCAGATTTGGAAGATATTGTCTTTGAGGTCATATGCTTGAGAGGATGATGACGGAGATGCATCATGAATAGGCTAGATCCTTAGGCTCCTGTTGTATGCGTATCACTTCTTCACTTTTTTGTAAGGGCCATCTGTGGGCTTTTGTAATCATATGTAATGTAGACATATGTAAGGACCCTTCAAGGGTCGTTGAAAATGAACACTTATATAAATACAAAGATATCTTCTGGATTTCTTACTTCAACATTTGCTGTATCTCTTTATATTTTTGGCATCTTTGAGTACACGATCCTATTTCGCCGCCTGTGATATTGGCTTTGAATATTTTTCCCGGACCTTTGATTGATAAAACAGCTTCGCATGGGATCTTTTGTGATTCCTCGAACCGGACCCGAATTAGGCCAATAACCTTGGTCTGCCGGGACCCTTTTCCTGCGTGAAAATGCGGATGACGTCTTCGGGCCTCATAATGGCCCTTCAGAAAAGGCTTCCCTGAGGACTTGCGGTCTCGGGATGCTGGTGACTTCCTGGAAGCGATCTCCGAATGGAGGCCTGGCTATGTTTCGGGCCATCATGGTCATTGCCCGGAATCTGTTTTGCACGGGCGCTTTTTTGGGATGCCCATTTCTTCGTAAACTAGCCTTCATTGATGGAGGCCTCTTGAGGCTGAACATTAATTTGGTGAAGGCATTGTTGGTCTGCTGGGGTGCTATCTTTCTATGGCAGAGGTCTTCGAGGTTGAGCATTACCCCGAGACTGGAGGCGGTGCTAATGGTTAGTGCCTTTAATTGGTGTCGACTCATTCTGGCCCTTTTCGTATGCAATCGTAAGGCTGCTTCCGCTTTCCGGGGGTCCTTGGGATTCGCTGACTTTGTGATACTGATGGAACATGCACTTATCAACTGCTTATTTGGGGCACGACAAAGGCCGGACACGGAGATAGATGAGATATGTGATTCATAATCATGAAGGAGCTTTTATCGGGGCGAGACGGGCCTGCGTTCCTGAGGAGGGTGCATCATCCGAGCCTGGCATTCCTGCAGTCCTTGGTTCTAGAGCAGCAGTTCCTTTGGACCATCAATAGTTGGGCCATAAGGAAGGTGCTTGATCATCGAGTAAGTTTGTTGGCTTCACCTCACGGTAAGTTTCAGCATGATTCCCCATATCTCGGGTCTACTCTTTCTTATAGGGTTTTCCCTTTGTAAGGCTCCAACAAGCCCATATTTTGAGCTGATCCGTCAAGAGGCTATACTTTGGAGGACCCTGGACGAGGGTAGGCCCCTTGGGCTTCTTGGCGAGGGGAAAGAGGGATCGAGCCGGTGTACTGGTGGTTCGTGAAATATGAGAGCCTGTATTACAGAAATCTTTTTGAGAGGCATAAGTCTTCTTGCGGTAGGTGTTTTGCCTTTTCGATATTAGGGGCGAAGCCGTTCGAGCTAGGATTACCTGAAGTATCAAATGCAGGCATCAAGCTTTGATCTGAGTGGACATGATTGTGAAGCTGTAGCTTGATTCCCCAAAAGTTTGGATTCAGAACAATTGGTGCCTGGATTGGTATAGTATTAAGATGGTCCGAGGATGATGAAGGAGTGGCGACTTGTCACCGACGATTGAGTCGGGTTGGGATGAGCCTTCGAAGGAAGTGCTCGTCGTGGATCCTCGGGGCAGGCGCTTTGATTAGACCCATGGAAGGGGTTCTGCCTTTTTAGCAGGATTCGTTCCAGTGAAGGTGGTCGGGCGTGATGCCCGGTTTGCTCATTGTTGATGCCACAAAGAGCAAGGCTGGGGCTAATAGGTCGTAACCCTTTAGGGGTGGAGTGTAGATTTCGCCACTTTATATTTTGCTGTATGTAGAGCATGTTTGTAGACAGAAAGCAATATTTTGCCCGTATATAAAATAAGAGAAATTTTGATGTTTTACCTTTTTTGTATCTCTTCCCGTATCGCCTTCAATTTGGCGGGCTGGCTTTCGTGTTTTGGCTGGATCCTTGCAGGTTCGGAGCAGATTAGGCAGTCTTGGGGGCTTTCGAGTACGATCCTTGATGCGAGCAGGTGTTGGGGCCTATATGTGTTGCCCGGCTGTTTTAGGCTCGGTCTCTGAATCAGGCCTTTATTTGAGCTTCCCTGCCCTTCGATCTTTTGTGCCCGTGCAGGCAGATGGTGATTGTCTTCACTTTTTGCCCTTGGGTATTTCGCTGTTTCAGCTACTTTGGATCTAGTCTCCGAGTCGCGTTGCGATTCGAATTTTGACTGGACTTTAAGTTCTTTCCTGCCTGCATGGCCGGACAATGATGGCCTTCATTTCTCTCCCTTGGGCGCCTTGTAGTTTTGACTATTTCGGGTTTAGTCTCTAAGTCGTATTGTGATCTAAGCTTTAGTTTGACCCTTAAGTTTTCTCTCAATTACGTGGGCGGTCGACGATGGCCTTTTGTGCTTCGGGTTGAAGTGACCTTACAGGCGCGTGGCCCGAAGGCTTGCTCGGCTGGTTGACAGAGGTATTTATGTCATGCACTTAGGCATGTTGCAATTTACTTATTTTGGGTTCAGTCTCCGAGTCGTGTTGTGACTCGAGTTCCAATTGACCCTTAAGCTCTTTTTGCCCGTATGGGCGGGCGATGGTGACCTCTTGCTCTTTGGGTCCAGTCTCCGAGTCGTGTTGCAATTCGAGCTTTAATTGACCTTTAAGTTATTTTCTGCCTGCAATGGTGGATGGCGATGGCATTCTGTGCTTCAGGTTGAAGTGGCCTTACAGGCGTGTGGCCCGGACGCTCACTTGGCTGGTTAATAGTGGCATTTATGTTGTGCCCTTAGGCATGTTGTAGTTTAAAAATTTTGGATCACGTCTCTTAGTCGCATTGCGATTCGAGCTTTAATTGACCCTTAAGTTCTTTTCTTCCCGCAAAGGCTGATGGCGATGTCCTTTTGTGCTTTGGGTCGAAGTGACCTTACAGGCATGTGGCCCGAAGGCTCACTCGTTTGGTTGACAGTGGCATTTATGTCGTTCCCTTAGGTATGTTGCAGTTTAACTATTTCGAGTCCAGTCTCCGAGTCGCATTGCGATTCGAGCTTTAATTGACCCTTAAGTTGTCAATTTTTTAGCTAGCGCCAATGGCTCTTACACTGTTTTGGTCGTTAAGGCCTTTTAGTATGTGGCCCGGAGGCTTGCTTAGTTAACTATTTTGGATTCGGTCTGCGAATCGAGTTACAAATCCAGCTCATTTTAATCCTCAAGTTGTCAAATTTTTTGCTAGCGAAATGGCACTTACGCTATTTGATCGTAGAGACCTTTTAATATGTGGCCCGGAGGCTTGCTTAGATGGCGACAATGGCTCATACGCTGTTTTTGCCTATGAGATTTTTGTAGGCTTTGTTTTTCGCTCTTTAAGGTCTTTTGAAAGATTTTTGCCTTACCCATCGTTACTTCTAGAAGAACCTCGATTTCAAGTCATTGTTGGCGATGTTTCGACCACCTTGAAAGGTTCATAGCTCGTGAGTACATCAAAGCCTTGTGATTTGGAGCTGACATGGTCGAAACTTGTTTTTGCATATTGAGTGAAGCTTATTTTAACTGGTTCTTTCAGAAGTATATTCGAAGTAGTGGCCTGCGATTTTTGTTTAGCGACGGTCGGGCGTCCCCAAGTCGTTTGGCTGTATCATCCATTTTGACCGTAGTCATATGTGTTTGGCCGAAGCCATTTTTGATTCCGAGTGATCGTTCAGGCGTCTACACCGAGGGTATGCCCTTTCAGGATTCTTACAAATGCGACGTATTGCCTGAACTTTGGAATCTTCATGCCTATTGAGGTCTTACAGTTTGTCATGCCTGTTGAGGTCTTATAGTTTGTCATGCCTATTGAGGTCTTACAATTTTTGTACAATAGAAGTGGTTATGCCAAGTCTTCTTGCTAGGGGTCATACAGTTTCGGGTTTTCCAGTGCATGGCGATTGGTGATGATTGACAGTCTCCGAGTCATCCAATTTGTTTCAGCATGAAATCCGCTTTTTGTGAGCTCGGAGTTGCCTTATAGGGGCTTTATGAGCCCGGAGTTCCGGCCCTGGGGTTGTAGGAGTGCTGAATTGCTAATGCTAAGTCTCCGAGCGCTTTGGGATGCATCTGGCGAAGGGGTCCCTGCTGGGAACATACTGCGATTTCCATGTTCAGAGAATTGTGCGCTAGAAGACATCCTTTGATCCCCCATCGCAATATAATTTGCTGTGTTGAGTTGACCTATATCGGGTCAAAGCCGATTGCTTGGAGGTTTGTCATACCTTAAATTTTTTGTTATTTCAGAGCCTCGATTCGGAGGATGTTGGGGCGTTTGAACTGCTGGCACCCTTTCCCGAGTTCTTCGGGGCGTTTCTAGCGAAAGGATTTATTACCCTATTTTGAGAAAGATTTCCCTTCCCCTTTTCTTTTTTGACAAAAGGTATTTTTTGATTTCTCGATACAATAGTACATGTTTTTGCCGGCGGGGCCTGACTATATCGGCCGTCTGGTCCGATACATCGTTTTCCTACGGGAAACCTCATTTGGCATTTTTCAAAACTCCTTCGAGCGGGCAGTTTTTTACGGGAAATTCCCCTCGCCTATTCAAAAGTTCCTCCTTAAGGGGCTTGCAGACGTCACCTCATTAAAAACCTTGCCGGCAAAAAACCCTTCTTCTGGGATTAAAACTCGGTCGAAGGAAAAGAGTGTAACGGGTACGCCTTTGGGTCCTTGAGGCCTTAAAAATAGCACTTTCATCCCGGCAACTTTGATCGGTTGCCTGCACGAAGGTTAATTCTGACTTTGAAATAATATTTATAAAAAGAATGGTTGTACCTTGAAACGAGCTATGCTGGCGATTCCTCGGGATCAGTCCATTATAGCTGCCCGGGGGAGGAACTGCAGCGTGGATCTTTACTCTATTTTGTCATGTTCGACGGGGGCGAGACCTGGTTTGCTCGTTGTTTCATTCGGGGGTGGAGGCATGAGCATTGGTATCGCATCGTGTATGGTGAACATTTCCCTTGCCGCATGTTGCTCCCCGTAGACAGTTTTGATCTCGTCCTTTGTCAGGAATTTTATAACTTGGTGGAGGGTGGGTGGTACTGCCCTCAAGAAGTGTATCCAAGGCCGTCCAAATAAGGCGTTATACCTCATATCTCCCTCGATGACATGGAATTTTGTATTTTGGGTTGTGCCGAATAAGGTAAATGGAAGGACGATTTCTCCTTTCGTCGTTTCGCTCGCCATGTTGAATCCACTGACGAACCGGGTGGCGGGCACAATTTGTTCTAGCAGCCCGAGCTGTTCTATCACCCTTAACCGTATGATTTTGGCCGAGCTACCTGGATCCATGAGTACACATTTTATCTGAAAAGAATTTATAAGAAAAGAGATTACTAGGGCATCGTTGTGGGGTTGAGACAGGGTCTCGGTGTCCTATTCGTTGAACGTAAGGGCGTCTTAGGGGATATACCTCCGGGTCCGTTTTTCTTTGGTGATGGATATTTTTGTTCTTCTCATTATGGACTCCTGCGGGGCATCGGTACACCCCATGATCATGTGGATGACGTGTTGTGGCTCGTTTACCTCATTTTTCTTGGTTGCCTCCCTCTCTCGGAATTGATTTTTGGCCCGATCGCTGAGGAATTCCTGAAGGTGCCCTTTGTTGAGCAATCGAGCCACTTCCTCTCGTAGTTGATGGCAATCCTCGATCCTATGGCCGTGCGTGTTATGGAACTCGCACACTAAGTTGTAATTTCTCTGTGAAGGGTCTGAGTGTATTGGATTAGGCCACATGGCGTCTCTGATCTTGCTGATTATGAACACGATGTCTGAAATATCGACGCAGAAGTTGTATTCCGATATGTGGGGCGCGTTTGTTGGCGCTATGTTTCGATCTAACCTGGTTCTGTTGATGAGCCCTCGAGGGTCCTATCCTCAATCTATCCTCCGATCGTTGCGAGGTAGGTTGTGCCTTGGGGCGTTCCTTCTGTCTTCGAGGTACGGCTAGTACCTTTCTTTGTTTGGTTTCGATTCTTTTACCAGGAATGTGTTTGGGTATACTGAGCCCGAAGCGGCTCCCAGTTGGTCATCCGCGGCCCTGATCTTTGACTAGTATCAGTTGTGGATGTCCGACCAAGTTACAACCGGATATTCGATCAGGTGCTGCTTTAGTTGTTTCGAGGCCACCAAGCTTCGTTCGTTCAGGCCTTGGGGAAAGGCTTGAACTTCCTAGTCGTCGGAGACTAGAAGCAACTCCATTCGTTCCATCTGGAAGCAGGACACAAATTCTCGCAGCATCTCGTTCTCTCTCTACTTAATTTTGAAAACGTCATACTTCCTCGTTGCAACCTTGATGGCTCCAGCATGTGCCTTTACGAAGGAGTCTGCCAACATGGTGAATAAATCTATGGAGTTGGGAGCCAAGTTGTGATACCAAATTATGGCCCCCTTCAAAATCTATGGAGTTGGGAGCCTATACCAAATCATTCTCCGAATTTTTTAAGTAGTATGGACTCAATCTCGTCATTCTTTATATCATTACTTTTTACTACGCAGGTATAGGCAGTAACGTGTTTGTTGGGGTCAGTGGTACCGTTGTACTTAGGGAGTTCCGGCATTCTAAACTTTTTAGGAATGGGCTTTTGGGCCGCTTCCTCTGGGAACAACCTCTATATTAACTTCTTCGAATCCAAACCTTTCAGGACTGGGGGTGCTCCCGGGATTTGATCCACCCTAGAGTTATAGGTCTCGACCTTTTTATCATTGGCTGCAATCATGTTCTCACCTGACTCGATCCTTTTGGTGAGGTCCACGAGCATCTTCCCTATGGCGGGGTCAGCCACTGACCCGTTATTGCTTGATCTTTTGGGTACTTGCTCGGGAGCTGTCTTTGTTGCCGCTGTGGTGGGAGTTCTCGGATGGCTTTGGAACTGGGCAATGGCCAGCTGCTGTGCTTGCAATATTTCAAACATAATATGAAGACTAACTTCCTGTTCTTCCAGGGCCAGGGTTTTTTGAGCTTCTTGTCAGTCACTTTGCCGTATGCTCATGATGGTGCGAGATGTTTTGCCGATTTGTTGTGCATCTTGTGAGTCTGCGTCTGCTAGAATTGGTCCGGGCGCGTTATCTGGATTATGTAGTGGTGCTCCAGTGACCGGAACAACCACGCCATTTTCCCCATGATTCTCGAGGTTTCCGTTCTCAACTCCGTTTACCGAGCTGGACATTTTGACATGAAACCAAAGGATCTTGGACAAGAAAAGGTGTGAAAGATAATGTGCGTTTGAGTAACGAAACTAGCATGAAAATAATCACTATTATTTTTAGCCCCACGGTGGGCGCCAGACTGTTTACCGTGAAAATAGTAACAACAATTAAATTTGTAAATGGGATTCTAAAAATATGTGATCTATTCCCGAGCTAGTTGTTAGAGCAGTTGATGCTAATAATATGGAGTTTGAAGGTTAAATGCAATCTAAACTGAGATAATAATCAAACCGAAGGGCATGTTTCCCGGATATAGGTCTGGTCAATGAAGGTCCTCGGAGTTGATGTCAGGATCGAGCTCGAGCTATCGGGGATAACAGTTGAAGATATAATTAAACAAGGCTCTTTATGGGAAATATTAAGGCATATGTTGAAGAACAAGTATGAAAGCGATGGATATTAAGGTAACTTCGAGCCAGTATTAAGTGGTAAACAAAGAACATGCAAGAACACAGCAAAGGTAAATGACTTCGAGCCAGTGAGGGCAAGCGAGTTAGAGGGGAGAAAGAGAGAGATGATATTATTGCACTTTTAGTAGAATGGTTGGAGCTCTACCCTTACAAGGTGTTAGCGACTCCCATGTTATAGAAAGGGGGAAGTCAAATCTTCATACAAAATACGTTATGTGATACAAGAAATAGGATGGGACAACTGGCTAGCTTCGTGATGCATGCATGAGCTGATGCTGAATCGCTTGAGTAGTCCTAATCGACCTTGGGTGCATTCCTCGAGGGATCCCTGCATTTGCTGAGGCTTTGGCTGGCATTATCCTTGGTGGGGTATCGCTCGATCTCGAGGGAAGTGACTGGCTCGAGATCCCAGGCTTCCGGGATCACCCTTCGAGGTACTCATTCGAGGAGAAATCAGTCTTCCAGATTTCACTGTGCACAGATTGGAAAGTTAGAGTATGTGTTGACTATCGAGATTTAAACAAAGCAAGTCCCAATGATGACTTTCCACTACCAAACATACACAACCTGATCGATAATTGTGCCAAGTATGAACTCCAATCTTTGGTAGATTGCTTCGCTGGTTATCACCAGATCTAGATGAATGAAAAAGACGCGGAGAAAACAACTTTTATTGCACCATGTAGGCTATACTGCAACAAGATAATGCCATTTGGTCTAAAGAATGCTGGGCTACCTACATGAGAGCTATGACAACCATCTTCCATGATATGATACACAAAGAAATAGAGGTATGTGTGGACGACGTCATTATTAAATCCAATAGGGTCGCATACCACATAGCAGACTTAAGAAAGTTCTTTGACAGGTTAAGGAGGTACAATTTGAAGATGAACCCCGCAAAGTGTGCATTCAGGGTTCTCGCGGGAAAGTTATTGGGATTCATTATCAGCCGTTGAGGGATCGAGTTGGATCTCTCTAAAGTCGAGGCTATTCAGCAGTTACCGCCGCCTAGGAGCAACAAGGACATAATGAGCTTCCTAGGACGTCTCAACTATATTAGTCACTTCATAGCATAGTCTACGGTCATATGTGAACACATCTTCAAGATGCTAAGGAAAGATGCCGAAACAAGCTGGACCGAGGATTGTCAGAAAGCTTTTGCCAAAATTAAGGAGTACTTGTCCCCACCACTGCTTTTGGTCCCTCTAAAGAGACGACACCGGCCTTTTCTACTCTATCTATCTGTATTGGATGGAGCCTTCGTATGTGTTCTGGGGCAACATGACGAGATATGAAAAAATGAGCAAGACATATATTACTTGAGTAAGAAGTTCACGCCTTACGGAGCACGGTACTCTCTGCTAGAGCGCACTTGTTGTGCTTTGATTTGGACGGCCCAGAAGTTGAGGCATTACTTCCATGCCTATACTACATACCTCATATCCAGGATGGATCCTTTGAAATACTTCAACAACCTATGCCAACTGGGAAATTAGCTAAGTGGCGGATACTGTTGAGTGAGTTTGATATCGTCTACGTAACTCAAAAGGCAGTCAAAGGTCAAGCATGGTCAAGTCATCTTGCTGAAAAGCCGGTGGAAGGAGAATACAAACCCTTAAACGCGTATTTTCCCGATGAATAAGTTTCGTTCGTAGGGGAAGATATTACCGAAGCATACGATGGTTAGAGGATGTTCTTTCACAGAGCTGCAAATTTCAAAAGAGTGGGCATTGAAGCAGTTTTGGTGTCAAAAACAGGTCAACGTTATCTAGTATCTGCTAAACTCAGATTTCCCTACACCAACAACATGGCGGAATATGAAGCCTGCATACTAGGACTCAACATGGCAATCAACATAAATATTCTGGAGCTGCTGGTAATCGGTGATTCTGATTTAGTCGTGCACTAGGTACAAGGAGAATGGGCCACCAAAAACTTAAAGATATTGCCATATCTGGACCATGTGCTGAAACTAAGAAAGAGGTTTGCGACGATAGAGCTCCGACTTGTGCCTAGAATTCAGAATGAGTTTGTCGATGTATTGGCCACTTTATCATCCACGATACAGCATCCAGATAAGAACTACATTGCTCCTATCCCAGTGATAATTTATAATCAACCAGCATAGTGTGCCCATGTTGAAGAAGAAACAGACGGAAAACTTTGGTTCCATGACATCAAGGAGTATTTGGCGAAAGGAGAATATCCGGAGCATGCAAACCACACTCAGAAACGCACACTCAGGAGATTGTCCAATTACTTCTTCCACAGTGGAAGAAATTTGTACAGGAGAACTCCTGATTTGGGAATGCTGAGATATGTCGATGCAAATGAGGCTTTTAAATTACTTGAGGAGATACATTTTGGGACCTGCGGCCCACATATGAATGGTTTTATCTTAGCCAAGAAGATACTCAGGGCCGGTTACTTTTGGATGACCATGGAAATAGACTGCGTCCAGTATGTTCGCAAATGCTACCAATGCCAAGTGCATTCCAATATGATAAAAGTGCCACCAAATGAGCTTAATGCAACAGGATCACTTTGCCATTTGCGGCCTGGGGAATGGATGTCATTGGTCTAATTGGGCCCACTGCTTCAAATAGGCACATGTTTATTTTGGTAGCCATTGATTACTTCACGAAATAGGTAGAGGCTGCATCTTACAAAGCTGTAACCAAGAAAGTCGTCGCAGACTTTGTCAAAGATCGTATTGTTTGCCGATTCGGAGTACCAGAGTCCATTGTTACTGATAATGCCGCCAATCTCAACAGTGATCTGACGAAATCCATATGTGAAACTTTCAAAATTAAAAACAAGAATTCCACAGCCTATATACCTCAGATAAGTGGAGCCGTAGAAGCCGCCAAAAAAACATCATGAAAATACTAAGGAAAATAGTAGAAAACCACAAACAATGGAACAAGAAGCTACCTTTTGCTCTGTTAGAATATTGCACTACAGTTCACACATCAACCGGAGCAACTCCCTACATGATGGTTTATGGTACTGAGGTTGTCATCCCAGTGGAGGTGGAGATTCCTTCTTTATGAATCATACAGGAAGCTGAACTCAGCGATGCAGAATGAATAAGGAGCCACTATGAACAATTGGCCCTCATTTATGGAAAGAGTATGAACGTGGTATGTCACGGTCAGCTTTACCAGAACAGAATATCCTGAGCTTTCAACAAAAAGGTTAAACCAAGGCAATTCGCACCATGACAGCTTGTGCTGAAGAAGATCTTCCCACACCAATATGAAGCAAAAAGGAAATTCTCTCCCAATTGGCATGGTCCTTACATGGTTCACAGGGTGTTAACAGGTGGAGAACTCATACTCATAGAGATGAATGGAGAAATCTAGCAAAAACAAATCAATTCAGACACAACCAATAGATACTATGCTTAGACTATTTACATTTCCTCATTTTATGTAATTGAACTACGGTTGACCTGATTCCCTTTTAAGAGGGGATACGTAGGCAACCTTATGGGTTCGGTCATATCATAATACAATTTCGATTTTTCCCAAGATCAAAAATTGCGGCACAATTTTGAAGAGGATCCTCAAAATTCCAGATCAAGTCCAGCCAATGCCAACATATGTCAGACGGTCAGAAACCGGTTAAGAAACTGGGGCCGAATTCTCAAAATTTCAAAGAAATTTCAACAAGGATCATTCCCAACAAACGGCCGAAGGATCATCTACCAAACAGGGGCAGAATTTTGAGGAGGACCCTCAAAATTCTAACATGAGAAAGTTGCAGTGTCTCTGAAATGTGTTACAGTCACTAGTTCATCTAAAAAAAATCACTTGATATATCAATACGTTTGTAAAACGACTCTATCTTTATCAATAATTCGCATATTTTCGAAAACATTATTTCTGTAACAGTCAAAGTTACCCAGGGAAACTCGAAAAGGTCTCTAGAACGAAGCAAAGCAAGGCCAGTGGGTAAAGGCAAGAACCAACCTCCCCTCACAAAACTTACAATTTTTCTTTGAACGCAAGAACATCTAACACAGGCACATCTGGCGTATCAATAGCATCCGCAAATATATACACTCAACTAGATCACTATCAGTCAGGCCATCAGATGACGAACATATCTCAAGCTAAGACATATGCTACTCTCGTTTTTCGCTCACTCTTTGCATGAGGCTAATCCCTGCCTCCATATCTGCATGAGGATAATCCCTGCCTCCATATTTGCATGAGGTTAATCCTTGCCACCATATCTACATGAGGCTAATTCCTGCCTCCATATTTGCATGAGGCTAATCCCTGCCTCCATACTGGCATGAGGCTAATCCCTGCCTCCATATCAGTATGAGGTTAATCCCTGCCTCCACATCTGCATGAGGATAATCCTTGCCTCCATATTTGCATGAGGCTAATCCTTGCCTCCCTATCTGCATGAGGCTAATCCTTGCCTCCATATTTGCATGAGGCTAATTCCTGCCTCCATATTTGCATGAGGCTAATCCCTACCTCCGTATTTGCATGAGACTAATCCTTGCCTCCATACCTGCATGAGGCTAATCCTTACCTCCGTACCTACATAAGGCTAATCCATGTCTTCCTACCTGTATGAGGCTAATCATTGCCTCCATATTCGCATAAGGCTAATCTCTGCCTCCATACCTGTATGTAGCTAATCCTTGCCTCTATACTTGCATAAGGCTAATCCCTGCCTCCATACCTAGATGAGGCTAATCCTTGCCTCCATACCTGCATAATGCTAATCCCTGCCTCCATACCTTCCTGAGGCTAATCCCTGCCTCCACATTTGAATGGGACTAGGCATTGTCCCTCCTTACATAAACATTGCTCCATTCTAATACTATCTATTTGCTTTTCAATTGGGCTAAGCTCTGCCCTTCATTTCACAAGACTAAGCCTTGTCTTGGTAATACCATATTACTGTTTCTTATGGGCTGAAATATCGCCAATCTATCCAGAGGCATCATAGTCTAAAAGGCATCATCCTCATAGTCAGAAGACACCATGCCATAGCCTGAGGATCCCTCAAATTTGCATATCATTATTCAAAGGTGTCATAGTTTGGAGGCATCATCTTCATGGACCAAGAACATCATTTCATGGCCTACGAACCTCACACTAAACAATTCATGGCCCATGGCATCATGGTCTGAGGACGTCATCCTTAAACTGTCCAAAGACAACATTATGGTCCAAAGGGAATATGCATCATGTTTAAATTTTTGCACAAATAGATATCTGTAGAATCTCTTTATCTATAGGTAACTAGCAAGCAACCTCTATCCTAGATAGAGCGACCTTGCTCTAGTTCCTTCAAATTGCCTCAAACCTAACCGCTCACCATATACGCTCTTGCATCTCGTGTCCGTTCTTGTAATGACTTCATCGGTATATTCCGTCAATGAATCTAGAACTACACATGGATTGATTCATGTAAAACCCGGGATATGTAGGCAACTCAAGACCGAAGTCCGGCCTCTATCTTTCTAAAACACCCTATTTGGTCAAAATTGGTCATCATTTCTTTACTCGAAAACTCTTTCATCCTTCCCGGGTAAAGAGGGGCAGTTGTTGATACCCAATATTTCCTTACATATTTTAAACACGTATATATACTTTCAAAATAGTACATATGCAGTTACAAGCATGCATAAGTTTTTTTTTGTAATTTTTCCATAGTTTTAAAAACTCCAAATCAATTTATTTCTTCTCTTTTATTATATAAATATCCAATAATTATCCTTCAAATTACTTTTGTGATGATTTAGCCATATAAATTCATTATTTATGCCAACATAGTGTTTAAATATGTTTAGTGCAATTTTTGTAATTACATTTACATTTTTAGGCTAAATTACACATCTTGGCACTAATAACCCATACTAATGTATAATTACATTATTTATGTATAAAATGGTCTTTTATATTTTTAAAAAGTTAAATAACTATTTTAAATCATGTTAGTACACAAAGATAATTTTTTGTATTCATTTATTATTTTTATAAATTGTTTAGTTATTAAAATTAGCTATTTAAAATCTGGCCCTATTTTTATTCAAATTTGACCCAATACCCAGCCCAATTTTTAACCTAAACCTACCCATCCCAAAACATAATGCCCGATCCGGCCCTAATCTTATTTAATCTCGGTCGTTGATCATAGAGATCAACGGCCACAATTAACCCTTTCCTTTTTAACCAAACGACTCCCCCAAAACCCGACCATTTCTCACCAACCGCCGCCCTAAAATCCCTTTCCTCTTCAAAAGCTCTCAAGCCCTGACCCTAATTTACCCACATCACCAGTCATCTGTTTTCTTTCATGGTGTTTCCCCACCACCATCTGGCCTCTAATGGCCTCTCTTACGTTGGTATTGCCATCTCTAAGGTCCTCGAGGGACCAGGGTTAGTCCGCTTGCATCTATGGCCCTTTTTCGCCTATTTCAGGCTGTTTTGATTTGATTTTGAGTATGATCTTCCTATATTTATGGGTTTCTAAGCTTGCTTCTTCACCTCTGTGTTGTTCTTCTCGAAACCCTAATTTTTTCCTTCTGAACTTCTTAGATATGTACAGATCTGAGATGGTTTGGACCTATTTCATATATGTTTTACAAGAACCTTTTGATTCTTTACAAGAATCGTTTGATTTTCGAATGATTTTTCATTTTCTCTAAACTAGGGTTTCCGGAAATTTTCTTTTCCAAAACATTTGATAATTTTGAGTGTTTAATCTTTTGTTTCCTATATGTTTTAACCGATTTCGTTAGGTTTGCTCTAACCTTAACTCGTTCATTCTAAAAGCCCTAATTTTTCAGCATTTTTTGTTTGGTTTCTAAGCTATTTGTGTACTGGCTTTGTCCTTGCTTTGGTTCTATGATTTTTCTTTAGCCAATTAGATGTCTTGTGATTTTCTTATCCTAATATGCCTTTACTGAGTTTCTTGGTTCAACTTGTCTACTGACTCTATATGTCTATGTTCATTCCAACTATTCATGGTAAACCAATATTTTTCTCCTTAAATCAGGGTTGTTTTGAATATTTATTTACCAATTTGCTTCGTTAAAAAAAACAATGTGTTGAGACGTGACTATTCCTTCCTTGCCTATTTGGATTGTCTGTAATATTGGCTGACTCTTTACATGATTTTCTCTTAAACCCTCATCTATTCTGAAGTTTCTTATTTTGGTTTGATTGAAACTCTTTTCCTTAACAAAGCCTTTGATTCCTACAGCTCTACTCGGTTTGATTTAACTTCTTGCCTTAATTAGTTTTCTTTTGCCTTATTTGTTATTTGCTGATTCTTGCCAATTAGTTCCTTAACTGAACCCATGTTCATTCACCCCCAGTTACCTACTCTATACCCAAGCCTTACTTGATTCCCTTCCTTAAATATCTGTCATGCTTTTACCGTTGCTTGAGTATTCCTTGATTAAAGGGAAGACTTACTGATTTTACATGTGTGATTGATTTTGTGAATTTCCCTAATTGCTACATAATTGGTCCCTTACCTTATTTTGTTTAACTCTTGATTACTATATAAACTCCCTCTTATTTTAACTTCTGCACACGAACAATAGTTCAGAAACTACAACTTTTACACTCTAAAAAACTTTCTCTGCTACTCGTGCTCTCTGTCAATCTAGCCAGCTGCAAGCCAAGGCTAGAAATTGCACAATACCTTTCTTACATCTTGTGTTTTGTTTCTTAAACTATGTATGCTTCTGATTACTTTTGAGAATCTAAACCTATGTGTTTATTTACTGCCTTAGTTCCTGCTGCCTGAGTCCATTCTTGCTTCGGTTTACTGCTTACTTAGCATGCCTAATACTGCCTATTCAAATTTGCAATCAGCATGTTTCCACTTTACTTGTTTGTTTTCTATCTTGTTCAACATGCCTACATATGAAACTAAGCCTATTTGACTTACTACTGTTTATCTAGCATGCCTAGACTCTGTCTTTGTGTACTTATCATGCCTTCACCTGTTAATACCTACCTAGCATGCCTATATAAGTCTTTGCCTATTCTACCTCACTCCTACTAAGTTAGTCACTCTCCCTAGAATGGCTTCAACATATTTCTGTTGTGATCTTTGCTGCATAACCTGCATTCTACCTACTAGTTCTATAGAACCCCCTTAAGACTACATGTATCATGTTGTTTGTGTGCTCCATTAAGGTTTACTCTCTATGTTCCCAATCCCACCTCCCTTGTGTGAAAGCTGCTTGCCAAAGTACTCCCTGAAACTGTTTGCTCTATGACTCGTGTTCTGATTGCAAATTGTTTCTTTACACTTTCCTCAAGCTGTTTTATCACTAATGGTTTTCAGAAATTCTTTTCAATCCTATGACCTTTATTTTAAACTTTTTCAAACCATTATGTACTTTTACTTACTCCTAGAATACTAGGTCCTGCCCCTCTGGTATATGTACTGCTTAGAGACACTTGAGATCTCTTTGAACTCTGGCTTATCAGGGCTGGCACTTCGACATTACACTATAATTGGTTGTTATTTGAGAAAGGTCTAGGTGTGAGCACTTCCTAGGATCGTTGAGGTCCTTAGGGAACTCTGACACACCTAGACATGAAATTGGCTATGGAACATTGGCATTTGAGACTACTGGAGGCTTGGAATTCATTTGGGCCTACCTTAGGCTCCATATAGATTAATTTCTCTTTTATTTATGTAATTTATATTTAGTTCTTGGTTTGTAATAATTATTGTAAACAAACATTGGGGTGATTAGTGAAAAGGGTGGGTAGTTGTATATTATGGGTAAACTCGGGTAGATAACATGCCTATAGGGTCTATTTTGATTCAAATGTGTGTGTTAGATAATATGCCTATAGGATCTGCCCTGGTTTAAATAAATTCTGCATGCTTTACTTTCACACAATTAAAAGCCATTCCTATAGGATCTAATTCAGCTTTTAATAATTAGGTACCATGCCCATATGAGTTAAAATCAGCTTTATTAGAAATCATGCCTATATGGCTTTCACTTTGGTCAAATGAATTCTGCTTGCTTCACATTATGTTTGATTAAAAATCATGCCTATAAGACTTAAAACCAGTTTGGTTAGAAAATCAGTTTAATTCACGTTTATTCGGAATCAGTTTAGTTAATTAATCTATCCGCTCCTTTAATAAGTTTTCAACGCTGCCTTAATGAATATTACTAGAGAACATGCCTATAGGATCTAAACTGCCGTTAAAAAAACCGTTTGTTGTTTCATTGCATTCTTAATCAATAATAGATATCATGCTCCTAGGATATCATTATTACGTGTCTAGGCCAGCTTGTAGGGCGACCAAAAACTGTAAACTATAAAACTGTGCCTTGTTATTTGAGATTGCTCGCATTCTACAGGTTTTAAAAGAATTAGTAGGCAAGTACGATTCAGCTCTTTGACACTTTGGTCCTAATTCAATATTGTATGCACTCTTCTCACCTAGATATCATGTTCTAAAGTTTTTCTCATAAATCCCTGAAATTGTTTTTTGAGACGTGCACTTAGTTGTTCTGTTTGCGGAGGTAAAATGTGAGCCTTTAATTGTTCCTTCTTTAAATGCAGTCCTAATTGTTTTGATTGACGCTTAGACTTTTCTCCTTTAAATACCTTAGGATGGTTTATAACTACCTAAATTATAGGTCCTAAATACCTCTAGGGCCACAAGGAAGGGACGAGTAGTGCACGCATAGGATATCTCTCAAGGTTGCTAGAACGATTTTAGGCTATGACCAAGGGGAGGGAATTGGGTAGTAAGGATATGATGACTACGCACTAATGTCACGTGTAGCCCCTCTTCGAGGAGTGATTACCGGGCATTGTGTGGGTATGATCCTGTAGGCTAACCAACCTAGGACCCTTCTTTCCCAAATCTCGTTGTTTAAATAAATCTATTTTTCTTTATATATGTGCAACTTGTTCAAGCCTTTTCCCTTGTTTCATTACTTGAAGCATACAAGTACTTAGAATGTCAAAACATGCCTTTACTTGCAAGTACGTGTTAAAACAATTTATTTGTTAAAATGACTAATTCACATAGTTTAAGTTCGGTCGGGACCCACCGTTATGGACCCCGAGGGGTGCCTAACACCTTCCCCTCAAGGTTATTTTGAGCCCTTCCCCTAAATCTCTGGTAATGCAAACTAGTCCATGAGTTAATTACTCCAAGGTGCCCTAACGCACCATAATCTGTTAGGTGGCGACTTTTCAAATACCCAATTCCCAAAAGGAAATGTGTTATTTCCCCCAAGAATGTCGAAACCCGGACTTCCCTGTTAAAAAGGGAATGAAGGGGGCGCGACATACCTAATCTCTTTAGAGTAGTCAGTGGGCATATATTGAGACTTGAACTCCTATTTATCAGGACCCTGGCAATGAACTTATCCTCAAACTTCACCTTGATGTGCAGTACTATGTTGTGACTCAGTCCTTCTGGTAGTAATTTATCCTCATGAAAGGTGATTTTTTGGCTCTCCAGTACATGCTCGACCATATTAGCCATCCCCCACTAGTGATATTGGTAGGTATATAAGCTTCACTGAATGCTTTCATCAAAGCATTCCTGTGTGTGTCGGAGTTTTTGCAGTAGTGACAAGATGGATATCTGAGCGGGAGTTCTGTTCAACTAGTCAACACCAAAGTTTTCTCTGGCTTGTACCTTTCTCCGAATATCATCAGTGGTAGTCTTGACTACATAAGGCTTAGATGCAGCTTCCTTGCTTGTTCTTCCCAATTTGTCAGGTGTATAAACTCTGATAGTTCAAGTCATACCTTGTGGCGAACCTGTCTCTTTAATTTTTGCTTTTCCCTTTCTCCTTGCTTCTGCAATATAATCCCACGAGATGGTAGCTGACTTATTAGATGGTGTGGGAGCTACCATCACAGTGAAGGGTGTAGTTACATCAACGTCAAATAGTGTTTGGGTTTGTACCAAAACTTGTATGAGGGTGACCAGAGATGTTTTAGGATTATCTCCTTTTCGAATAAGTCTGATGGACCCCTCCAGATCCCCTTCCTCATCGGTTTCTATCATATTCACTCCTTCACCTCTTGAACCGGGAGGGGATTGTTACGAACATTTGGTGCAACCTCTTTGCCTGTATGACCTTAGTGTCGATCAATGTCTAAATCTTGTCTTTCAGTGTGCGACACTCATCAATGGTATGACCCTTCATGTCTAAATGATAGGCACATGTATTATTGGAGTTAATCCACTGGGAAGAATTCTCCATAGCAACGACAAGAATGAGAGTGACATAACCAACAGCCTTTAGTCTCTCATAAAGTTGGTATATAGGTTCAGCAATTGGGGTGTATTATCTAGGTGGTCTGTGGTCGAAGTTTGCTCGTCGTTTTTGGTAATTTTGGCTAGCAGGTGGTGGTGAATGGTAATATGTGGGTTTGAATATTATAGGTATGGTAGGTGGTGGTGGGCTATTCGTATCTGGGTGGTGAAGGTTGGTATCTGGGTGGAGGTGTTTGGTATGTAGGTGGAGGTGTTTGGTATGAGAGGAGACTTAGGACCATGGACTACTATTACAGAACCTACTTCCTTTTTTCTTCGAAATACCTCCTAATTGTAAGGTTTTATTCGTGGCCTAAAGTGCCTCGAAATTGTTCACCATCCCATTCTTAATCCCTTCTTCTATTCTTTCTCCAAGCTTGATGATGTCAGAGAATTTGTGATTTTTAATAATCGTAAACCTTTTATAATACTGTGGGTCTTGAGCTATGATGAAGAACTTGTTCATTTGTTCTTCCTCATGTGTTGGCCTTACATTCGCGGCTTCCTATCTCCAACGAGTAGCATACTCACGGAAGCTTTTTGTCGACTTCTTCTTGTAGTTTTGAATGTGGAAAACTTCTAGTGCTTTTTCTATGTTGAACCTAAATCTGTCCATGATGTATAATGCCATGCTTACCCAACTAAACCACTTCTTTGGGTTCTGAACGATATACCAAGACAACGCATCTCTTGTGAGGCTTCACATGAACAGTTTTATGTAGATTTGTTCATTTTGCCAACTCCTACAAGTTTGTCATAATACATCCTTAGATGCACTTTTGGATCACTATATCCATCAAATATTTCAAACTTGGGAGGGTTGTAACCCTCCAACAGTTCCACGTCTGACTGAATGCATAAGTCCTCATAATTCAAACCTTCAACGCCTTTGCCACCTTCGATGCTTTGAACTCTGTCAGTAAGATTCTTAAGTTTCTCTGCCATGTTCTTAATGAGCAAGTCTTTCTCATTCGATTCAGGTATACACAGAGTTTGTTGGGGGTGTGAGTTAAGGTTTCCACATATACGGGATTGCTTTGATGGACTCCATGAATCTGGGCATAATGGTGGTCTTTAGTTGAGATTTGGGGATCAGGAGTAGGTTGTGGTGTATTTTAGGGAGTGCGATAAGTGGTAGTTTGTGGGTATTTAGTTGGATTATTGTGGTATTTGTAAGGAGTAGATACTGGAGGAGGGTTATGGTTCTGAGGATGTGTGGGGTATTAGTGTGGCGTAGGAGAGTTTGGTGGTGGGTTTTGATTTTGTGTGTTTTGTGGTGGTGTTTGGTTCTCGGTTGTCGGATTTTGCTAGTTAATATCAGGGACATTGAGAGTGAAGGAAAGGTTTGCCAAACCTCGTACATGCTCAAGTTCTCCTTCAAGTTCCGGGATTTTCTGTTCCAGGCGTAAGACCACTTCATTCTGCGCTGGAGTACTTCGACCATTTGAAGTTTCGACGTTTTCTGTCATAGCAGTATTGTATTTCCTGGTACCACTTTCTTTGTGGAAGAGGAGGTGGAGGACCTCTAGAGCTAGTGTGATATGTTGATAATGCAAGTATGCACGAACCAACCATGGGGAATTGAAATAATTAAAAGAAAGAAAAAACAAAAGGTAACCAAGTTAGCAAGTGATATTGAAAGAATGCTTTTAGTATTGAATATGTTTCACAAAGTCATGTAGTAATTCACGTCCTAATTGGGGACCTCATTGTGCCCGAGGTATGCCTAATTGGCACATGGACTTGGAGAAAATCATTGCCAATAATTGCTTCATTTCATTAATGCAAAAATGAGTAAAACCCTTACTAAATTGACAATAATAATATAGTTACTAATGGCATTTAGCCTTATTACAATCAAGTTTAAAACTAAGCTAGAAAATAGTAAAGAACATCATTTCCTAATCTACTTGGTCCCCGAAGGACCTTCTCCGTGCTTGGCTCTTTTGACTAAATCAACCAGGTTCCCCAGATTCCGCATATCCAATAACAAGTAAGCCTTTGCTTGATTCCCTCCTTCACTACCATCCGCTTTTTGACAATCTGAGAGCCTCTTTCTCATCTTTTCCTCAAGCTCCATCAATCCTTGTTCCATGTATTTCAATCTCTCTATTGACTTAGTGTCAATTTCCCTCAATTTTTTTATTGATTCCATGTCAACTTTGTGTTGTTCTAGATGTCTAGGTTCAGACTCGAAAACCCTTTTTCATAGCCTTCTGTACTTAACATGTGCCTCTGCAACATAATCTACGATCATGTTTTTCAGATTGACTCCTAGCTTGATGTCTCCTGCTATATCGTCTACCAACTATGATGGGTAGAAGTACATATAACTGGCATGATACCTGTCTGGCTTAATGGTTTCTTTTTCCACAATGATCTTCTGGTTCCATATATGCTGTGCCTCAAACTTGAATGGAATGACTTCCTTTTTGAAATTTGCCCTGTACTGGACCATGTTGGAAATCCGAAGTATGACATGGTTTCTTCCTGCTTGTCTCATTACCCTTTATTGGAGCATAAATATAGATTCCTCGCAGCCCGATTAGTACCAGATGAGTAGTTTCTCTTGACCTGATGATGAACTCACTGCTAGAAAACCATTCAAACACCCAATGTACCTGCTCGTCTGTCAGATTGCTGAAGAAACACACCCAACTTCCAACATTCCCAATTTGTGCAAACATGTCTGGGATAAATGTCATTTTCTTTGGGTGGTGGTAGTCTATGTAGTAATTCAAAGGCCATCGCAGAAGCTCTTGATGATATTCTCCCCTATAAAAGTGCTCTAACAGCCAGACTTGTAGTAAGAACTTACAACCCTCGAAGTGTCTGAATCCCTGCCAACACCGATCTAGAAAATAGTGCATTTCAGCTAAGATTATGGGGATAATGGTATAAGTTTGTACCTCGAGTCCTGGTGACCATGGCTTAGCGAGTATGAATCCTTCCTCCCTTCGTTGGAAATATTAACAACCCCAAGAAGCAGATGGTAAACACATAAACTCGGTAATGCGTCCAACCCAATGAAATAATCGAGTTCATCATGATGAAGATGATACAACTTACTATACCCAAAATGCTCATAATGAAATTCAAAAGGGATGTAGTGGCCTCAATCAATGCCCTGTTTGGTCAGATGTTAAGCAGGGATGGCAGGTCACCCAATACTCTTTTCGCATGATTCCTGTCACAAAGTGCAAGGTCTTTCTACCAGTTAAGTAGCAAAGGAGGGATGTTTAGGACCATGACAAACCTAGGGACTCCGTGCTTCATTTTCTGAAAATATACAACAGTTAGCACATTCCCCTCTAGGTTTGACTACTTACGCAATAATGATCAACACATTGGCATATTTACTCTATGTAATGAGCATAACATGATGTTGTCCATTGGGATTTTGGAAACCCCGTCGGACTTTGGACAAGGCTTATCTTAGAGGGCTATTACGTTAATAACATTCTAATCTGTACTAGGTTTAACATGATGCATGTACATTTCAAGTAGTAGTAAGGATTCTTGAATGATCTAGACTGGTACTCTCAAGTGGACAACTCGAGAGGGAAAGGAACGGGACCATCGATTGCACCGCTGATCGACTAATCTACCGCAAATAAGCCTTTCCGATTTAAGAAAAGGGTAATTTCGAAAGAGCGCGGACACACATCAAGCACCGCTATGTTGATAATCACGAGTGGAGTATGATGTGGATCATACTTTATGGAGAAACGATAACACATTGCCAAGTATTTGCATGATACAATACGTAAAAACAGTAAATAAGATAGCAAATTTGTCCACTTTAGTTCGTGGAATACATGTAGGAATGTAATAAAGCAAGTAACAAAGTAGGCATGATATAGCAAATTTGACAAGATGAAGAGCGATCATAGCAAATAAAGGTACAAAGGGGAAGGGATGTGCATGTCGTAGCAAAAAAAGGTGAGTAAGGGAAGGGATGTGCAAGCCATATTTAAACAAAAAAAGTGAGTAGGGGAAAGGATGTGCATATTGTTGATACCCAATTTTTCTCTATATATTTTTAATATGCAAAATACCTTCAAAATAGTATATATATGCATGTATAAGTATGTCCAAAGGTCTTATTATTTTTTCCATAATCTTAAAAGGTTTAAATCGATTTATTTTCTCCCTTTTTATCCATAAAATCCCCAATAATTATTTTCAATATTATTATTTTGATAATTCTTCTAATGTATTTCTATATTTATGCCAAAATATGGCTAAAGTAATTTTACAATTATATTTAGTATTTTTAAAGCTAAATTGCATATAATTGCAATATTAGCCATTTTAAAGTTTAATTATGTTTTATATGCGAAAAATATTAGATCCTGTATTTTAAAATTTTTAATTTTGTATTATAAATCATTTTAGCTTTTTAAAATTAGTTTTCAGAAACTATTTATTATTTTCATAAATTAAATAGGGAAAAAATGGCTATTTAAAATATAACCAAATTGACTTTCAAATATAGCCTAAAAACTGGACCCCAATTTCCCAACTCAATTCTAATTAAGACCCGACCCTAACCCAATTAAATCCTACCCGACCTAGACCCCTTCTCATCCTGGCCGTTGATTACAGAGATCAACGGCCACCGTTCACTCTTACCTTTTTTAACCCAAACGACCCGCCACCCCACCCCAAACCCTCTCATTCTTACAATCCGCTGCCCTTGAATCCCCTCTCCTCTCCAACTCTCTCTAAACCTAAAGCTAACCCTAGCCGCCGCCACCCAAACTAAACCTAATCCCTTCAATCCTCATTCAACCCATGGACTCCCATGGATGTTTGAGACATATACTTGTCTCCTACGTCTCCTGGTGGCCCGTTTTTGTGATCTCGTGGAAAGATCTTGAAGATATCTAGTTCAGATCTTGTTCAACTTCTACCCATGGTCTTTTATGCTACTTTCCGGCCATCCATGGCTGTTCGAGTAAGGTCCATGGCTTTTCCGTCTGAAACCGGTAACAATCTAATATTTTCTCATCCTCTTTGGGTTCTCAAAAACCCTAGCTCTTGAGACTTGTTACTTTTTTTTAGATCTGTCTTCGATCTACGTGTATCCATGGGTTTTAATTAATCTTTTATTCGTCTATTTTATTTTCTGAAAAAACCTAGCTAAATATCCTCCGATCCGTTTAGATATGTAATAGATCTATGGGTTTCTTAAGGTTTTCACTTGTTTTCCTCAAAATATTTCTCCGATTTCAAACGGTTTCTTCATTTTCCAAACTAGGGTTTCAAAACCCTTTTCGTAAAAAATGACCTCTTTCTGATTACTGTGATTTTTAGCATATTTAAACATTACCTGAGTTTTTCCTTTTGGCTCGATTCATTTTTTGTCAAGAAACCCTAATACTTCTGGGTTCGATTCGAAGTTGAATTTGTTTGCGGTGTGTTTGCATAACTATCATGAACATTATGGGCTTTATATGCATTCTATATGCTTTTGTGCTTCCTGTTTTGATTTGTTCTTATGGTTTCTTTAATCTTGTCCAAACCCGTGTCATTTATGGGTCCGACCATTTGTTTTACTGATTGTTCACATAATTTATAGTGATTCTGTGTAATCTCCTTAAACCTACAGCTTTGATTTTGTGTACTTTCCTTGTAGTTCTATACTATTTTTTCGAAATTGCTTTCTTACTTTAGTGATACTTTCCTTAGTTAGTGTTGATTCCCTATGATTTTCAACCTCATTTGTGATTCTCTGAACTAATTTTCAGAATCAAATTGCACTCTACCCTGTTTATGTGCACAATATGTTGTTATTATACTTTCCTTACTTGAAAATATTCTGTACTTAGTCCTTATTACATGCTACATACTTTAACTATTCCTATTATGGTAAAATCAGTCTTACAAGCAATTATTTTCCTTATTTGATACAACTTGTACGCATTTGAACCATGAATCCCTAATTGAAGGGAGTCTGACTCTTTAATTGATTCTAATTTGTATTATTTCTATAATTATGATAAGTCAATACTTGTTACCTTATTTTCTTGCTTATTTCAAAAACTATAAATACTCTACCCTCTCTTCTTTAAACACACGAACACTTAGTTCAGAACACACACATACACACTCAAACTCTCTTTTATTTCCCTACTACGTGTGCTACTACTTGTCTAGTCGGCTGAAAGCCAAGGCTAGATTGTGGAATTCTACCGTCTTTACTTTTCAGCACTTCGCTTCTTTAACTGGTATGTCCTAGTTTAATTTTAAAGCCTCAACAACAACATACTTCTCTTATTGTTTCAGTTTCTCTCATTTCTGGTTTACTTTTACTTGTTCTTCTTTTGTGTAACCTGTAGTTGAGTTACATTACTAAAATGCTATTATGTCTCCCCTTCCCTTTAGATTAAGGCATTCCCTTATGTGTGTTTCAAAGCATGCCCTATCAATCACTTACTGTGTTCTTACCATCTTATGGATCCCAAACCCCTATCCCTTCTATGTGTTTTTGCTCTTTCTGACTGGTTTGTGATTATGCCAGTATCAACTATTGTTGAGCATGTCCAAACCAGTCCTAAGACCCTTACTGGGGTTGTGTGTTTACAGTCAAATGTCTATGTATCCCCAAATCCCTTGATCTCCTGTGTGACTACTGATTCTGTGTGTGATCCCATCTTGAGGTGTTTGAGTTTTGTTTACTACTACAACTGCTTTCAATCATCTCTATTACTGATTACTTTCAAAAAATTGTCTTGTCAGTCTAGTTTTAAACAATCTCCTTTCAAACATGTGTTTTGCACTTTCACTATACTCTTAGAATACTAGGTTCTGCCCCTTTTGTGTGAGCCTTTCTTTGGGACCCTTGAGCTCCCTCTGAACTTGGACACATGAAAGCTGGCCCTTCCACACTGCACTTACTTTGTCTTGGTTATACAATCTGGGTGTGAGCACTGCTCGGGATCCCTTGAGGTCCTTAGGGAACTATGACACACCTGGATATGAGAAAGGCTTTGGAACAATATGGGCACTTGAGGTGATTTATTACATAACTCAGAAAGGAAGTCCTAATCAGGTTTCCTATAGTGTAACTTCTTATTTTCATTTCTATTTATGTAATTCACTTACATGGTCTGTAATAATTTGTAAACAAGTATTGGGGTGGCTAGTGAAAAGAGATGGGATAATATGCATGCTATAGTTGTTAAAGGGTTGAAAACATGTTGTTAGGTATATGTTCCTAATTGCGAAATAGAAACCATGCTTAGGGTTCATACATGCATTAGAAATCATGCCCATAGGTCTCATGTTTATTGTTTCAGCATGTTTACCCTTATAAAATCATGTGTTAAAATCTGCTAACAATTAGCACCTTACTATTATCTGCAATCCTGTCGTATGCATTTAGAAATCATGCTCTATGAATTCTGCATCATGAGTTTTATATATATAGCTTAGATATCATGTTTTAGGATCTTATTTGTATTTGCATTCACACTTAGTGGCTAGTGAAAAGAGATGGGATAATATGCATGCTATAGTTGTTAAAGGGTTGAAAACATGTTGTTAGGTATATGTTCCTAATTGCGAAATAGAAACCATGCTTAGGGTTCATACATGCATTAGAAATCATGCCCATAGGTCTCATGTTTATTGTTTCAGCATGTTTACCCTTATAAAATCATGTGTTAAAATCTGCTAACAATTAGCACCTTACTATTATCTGCAATCCTGTCGTATGCATTTAGAAATCATGCTCTATGAATTCTGCATCATGAGTTTTATATATATAGCTTAGATATCATGTTTTAGGATCTTATTTGTATTTGCATTCACACTTAGTGTAAATTGCTAATTATAAAATAGGTAAAAACGGCTTCACACTTGATTATTCTATTTAAAATAACTAGTAATAATCTCTGCATTTGACTAGAATAGCATGCTCTTAGGGTAAAATAATTTCCAAACCGTCTTTTAATTCTGAATAACTACTGCATATTGCTTTACGCCTAGGCAAGCCTTAGGTTATATAAAACTAGAGCTGCCTTTGTCTAATTATCAACTGTTAAAATCAGTAGGTAAACCTGATTCGGACTTATTTTCTTAGTCATGTGATAAATCAGGTTCTGCTGTTATCACTTAGATACCATGCTTTAGGATTTAAATATGGACATTACTTATATGTGTGTCATGTTGTCTATGTGCATTATTTGTGGAGGTATATCTGAGCCTTCTATTTTTTTATATGTTTTCCCCTTTAAATACAGTCCTACTTGTTTTGCATGTTGCCTTAGTATTTTGCCTTTAAACCTGAGGGTCTGCCTAGAACCTCATTCTTATAGGACAGGAGTCCTAAATTCATTTGGGACTGATAGGAAGGGACGGGTAAGAGCATGCAATAAGGGTAGAGACCAATCTTTGCTTTAATTACCTTCACAGGGGCGAGAAAGGGTAGATATGGATATGATGACCTATGCTCCAATATCACGTGTAGCCCCTCTTTTGAGGAGTGTCATACTGGGTATTACTTTGATGTGATCCATATTACAAACAAACCTACGACACCCCCCTTTACATTCATAAGCATGCTTTAGATTGTAATTCTTTTCAAAATTTCGCCTTTCACTAATTGTTTTCAAACATTTCTGTATTTAAACTTAAATCCCCTACTATTTGAGTCATACTTGTTTATTTGCTAATTGCACAAATTCATAAAAATTGTCTGGCCGAGAACCACACTAGTGGATTCTGAGGGGTGCCTAACACCTTCCCCTTGGGATAATTTCAAGCCCTTACCCTGTCTTTGATTTTCAAACATAGTTATAAATGAACCCTGTAGGTGCCCTAACACACCTTAAATTCGTTAGGTGGTGACTCTTCAAAATTATAAAACCCCTTTCCCAAAAGGAAAAAGTTGTCCCATACCTATAATGACATAAACCCGATTTCCGAAGAGGGAAAAAGGGGGCGCGACAGCTTGGCGACTCTGTTGGGGATTTTTAGGCTTTTACCATTTCAGATTGTTCTTGTGCATTTGTACCTCCATATGTGCAATTACTTGTTTAATTCTCTAAGCATTTAATATCTTCTTCACAAGCAAAACTGACATATCTTTTCTTGTTTCCTTCCTTTATTACTGCTTCAAATTTATAAATCTGCTGTATTTATTGCTTTCTTAACGTGCAAATACATGTCAACATACTTTTAATTATTGTATAATCATGCTCAACATCATACTCCACTCGTTCCAAACAAAAACTATAGCAACGCTTGATGAGTGGTTGCACTCTTCCTATATCATTACCCCTAAATTCGGAAAGTAATATTTGCGGTAAAACTAGTCGATCAGTGGTGCAGTCGATGGTTCTGTGCCTTCCCCCTTAAGCCGTCAGCTCAAGGGTACCAGTCTAAAACCCCATAGAAACCTTACTTTGTTTAAATTGCGCATGCATCATGGTCAGACCTAGCCGGGTCAGTTATGTTGTCCACGTAATGATCCTTTAAGATAGCCTTGTCCAAAAGTTCACTGGGCTTCCCTGAACCCAAATGGACACCATCACATTCTGTGCATTTATTTGGAGACTAAATGCTTCATGCTAATTGTTGATATTAAATAGTCGAGTCCGGTGGGGGTTGGTCTTAACCCTTTTGTTTTGCAGAAAATGAAGAACGATGTCCCCAACTTCGGTATGGTTAGCATACCCTCACTCTTTCTAGACTGGTGGAGGAATCTTCCGTCAAATGACCAAATCAATGAAGAGAAAGAGAGGATCGCCAAATCTAGTGAAAAGCTGGAATGTCTGGAATACAGCTTGTTGGAATTGGAAGGAAATGAGAGGAAGAGAGTTGTCGATTGCCAGAAAGCTGAGGGAAATGAAGGAGAACATTTGGCGAAGGCATCTTTAGTGGTGAACCTACGTGAACTGGAGGATTTGATCAATGAGAACATTCAACCTGAGAAAGGTCTTTATGGGACCAAATAGATAGGAATTTACCTTTTTGCTCTATGAATGTAATAAGCCGATGTCCATTAGTGACTTTTATTTCTTGCTTATGTAGTGTCATTTTGGGAATCGTCTATTTTTATCAATAAAATGAGGCATTTAGCATTCTAAGTTCTCCATATCAATTTGTCGCAAGGCCTACCTCAGGCACAAAGAGGTTCCTAAATCAGGACACGCTTTACATTCCCGCACTATGTGTTTACATATTGCAATACATTTTAAAATCACCACTGACTTGATTACCTTTTGTTTTATTATTCCCCTTCCCAAAGGTTAGTTCGTGCACTCTGGAATCATCATCTTATTTCAGAAGATCCAAGGTCCCTCCACCCACTCCTCCTCTTAGTCCCAATAAAGGTAAGAACAAATGCAAGATGGAAGATTTGAACAACATCAGGAAAGAAAACACGGTTAGATGGTTAAAGGCCACTGATAGCCAGGGTATTCAGGTTCCAAACGAGAATGGGTCACAACTTGAACAGAAACTGTTGAAATTCCACAAAGAGCTCAATCAGGTTCGAAATCTGGCAAACCTGTCATTTTCCCTCAACACCTCATATGTCAACTTCCCCAACACTCAAAACCCAACACCTTCTTAAAATATCCCAAAACAACAGAATCATCCCGCTCCTCACTATCACATTGCTCCACCAAAGAACCAATGTAACACCTGCCATACCCCAAACAACACTCCTCTACTCATCCCAGAACCTCAAAACTCCACAAACGACCATTTCCACACCCATACACCAGGCCACCATAACACTCTTATCAATGTGGAGACTATGCCACACTCCATCCAACCTATCTCAGGCACACATGAATCTGATGTAAATGATCTATTTATCAGGAACTTGTCTAAGGAACTTAAGAAATTGACCAGCTGGATTAAAGGCATCGAGGGAAGCAAAGGAATTGAGGGGTTGAACTATGAGGACCATTGCATACAACCTAATGTTGAACTACCTAAAGGGTAAAAACCTCCTAAGTTCGAGATGTTTGATGGTACGGGTGATCCAAGGGTCCATCTGAGGACATATTGCGACAAGCTGGTTGGAGTAGGGAAGGATGAAAGGATCCACATGAAGCTGTTCATGAGGAGTCTGAAAGGAGATGCATTATCTTGGTGCATCAGCCAAGATCCCAAGAAGTGGTCAAGCTGGGTAGGCATGGCGTCTGACTTTATGGATATATTCAGGTTTAATACAGAGAATGCACCAGACGTATTCTATATTCAGGATTTGAAGAAGAAGCCCACAGAGACGTTTTGCGAGTATGCTACTCGCTGGAGGTCCGAAACTGCTAACGTTAGACCTGCCTTAGAAGAAGAGCAAATGAACAAGTTCTTTGTCCGGGCTCAAGACCCACAGTACTATGAGTGGGTGTTCATGATTGAGAACCACAAGTTCTCCGACATTATCAAATTAGGTTAGAGAATTGAAGAAGGTATCAAAAACGGTATGGTTACAAACTTCGAGGCCTTACAAGCTACAAATAAGGCTTTACAGTCCGGTGGTGTGTCCAAGAAAAGGGACGTAGGGGTAGTGATGGTTGCACAAAGGACCAAGTCTCCCCTGAAATACCAAACTTATCCAACACCTCCACTCACATACCAGCCAACCCCAAATTACCAAGCACCCTCACCTTTATACCAAGCTCTGCCACCCACTTATCAGTTATCTCCACCTCTTACATATTAACATACTTCACCCAGATACTCACAACCCGCTCATGTCTACCAAACTTATAATGCTCAACCATCCCATTATCAATCACCCCCTGCACGCCAAAACTTCCCTAGACCTCGACCTAATTTTGATCGCAGACCTCCAAAATAATATACAGCTATCGCCGAACCCATTGACCAGCTGTATGAGAGAGTCAAAATAGCTGGTTATGTCACCTCTATCCCTGTTGCGACCCCTGAGAATCCTTCTTAGTGGGTTAACCCAAACAAGTCTTGTGCCTACCACTCCGGCATGAAGGGGCACACCATCGATAAATGCCGCTCCTTGAAAGACAAGATACAGTCCTAGATTGATAACAAGATAATTGTGGCAAAGGAACCCGCTCCAAACGTCCAAAACAACCCCCTGTCAGCCCATAAGGGTGGAGGTATCCACATGATTGAAATAGAAGATGAATGGGATCCCGAGGGATCAATCGGGTTGATCGTAGAAGGTGATGACCCGAAGAAACCAACAATTACTCTCAATCCAATCATAGTCCAGATCCAACCGTCTGAGGACGCTGAGGTGAATATGTCTATACCTCTTGAGTTTGAAGCAGCGCCATTCGCAAAAACACCAACACTAATTGAGGTGGAGTTCGCATCTATAGCAAATGCACCCGCACCATTTGAGGTTGTAGTCTTGCCGCCCGAGGCACATGGTCCACTCAAAGTGAGGATAGCTGCACCAATCCCAGTGGCAATATCTACCATGACACCATTCTATACAAATGTCGTACCTTGGGACTATACAGCCGAGGTGAAAAGGAAAGGCAGGGTCAGGATTGAAGAAACTGTCGCAACACAGGGTATGACAAGAACTGGTAGAGTCTATAACCCTGGACATCTAGCTAAATAAAGTAAGGAGGCCTCCAATCGGCCACCCTTCATTGAGATATGTCTGGACGACCTTTGGATTAAAATACAGGCCAAGGAATATTCGATCATCAACCAGTTAAACAAGACGCCAGCACAAATATCCATTCTCTCTTTGCTGCAAAACTCTGAGGCGCACAAGAATGCTTTGTTAAAGGTGCTAAGTGAAGCATACGTGCCAAGTAACATCACTAGTGGGGAAGTGACTAATATGGCAGGACAAGTTCTAGAAAGCCACAAGATCACCTTTCATGAGGACGAGCTGCCACCTGAAAGGCTGGGGCATAATAAGGCACTGCACATCACCGTGCATTGCGAAGATTATTTCATCACTAGAATCCTGATCGATGGAGGTTCCGGTCTTAACATTTGTCTGCTGGCAACACTCAAGAAGTTCGGTAAAGGGCTGCATGAGATGAAAGACAGAGCAATCAATGTGAAAGCCTTCGATGGTTCTCAGAGGTACACTATTGGTGAGATTATTCTATGCCTGCAGATGGGACCAACCTGGTTCGAAGTCGATTTCCAGGTGATAAATATACCAGCATCTTACAACTTGTTATTGGGACGGCCATGGATTAATGCTGTTGGGGCCTTAGCATCAACGCTGCAGCATGCAGTAAAGTTCGAGAGGAATCACCAGGAGGTGATAATTCACGACAACCACTCCAGCCATGGATATATAGTTGCCAGACCATTCCAACAATCGAAGGAAGAAAGAAGCTGGGTAGAGAAACTTACCACCACATTGAACGGGTCAATGTTATTGACAAAGACAAATGGTAGGATAGCAAAATCGAGAGTATACTTAGGTTGAGTGGGTACGAACCTGGCAAAGGGCTCGGTAAGAACCTCCAAGGAATCTATAAACCCATAAAACTCAAGAAACATGGCACTACTTTCGGTCTGGGATATGATTGCACCTGGGAAGAATCCAACAACTGGTCACTGCCATGGCGCGGTCCTTACTATCCACTGGAGCTACCAATACCACATCTGAAGCAGACCTTCAAACAGGCCGACATTATTTATGGATCAGATTAAAAAGAAGCACTTGCAGTAATAAAGAACTTGTTTTTAGAAGACAATAATATGGACTGTTGTCTTATTCTCGAGGAGGAGGAAGAGGAAGGCCTTTCCATACAGGCTGTGAGCAGAGGGGCACATCTCAAGAATTGGACCATCAGGACAACCAAAGCCCGACGTACCTCGGGGTAGCAAGGCTAAAACAAGAATTATTCATTGTTTTTACTAAATGATTTTCTTTTCGCATTTTGAATTCCTGCAATAAGATCTTCGGTGTTCAAAACAATTATTCAATTTATCAAAAGCATGTTTGATTTTTCTTACGATTTAATAGTTATTGCTATCTCTCCTTACTTTATCCATACAACATTACTATTTCTTGTCTTGATGAACCAATGACGGTGACATGCAATGAGACAATGCAACAAATGGTCATTGAGTCAGAGGAAGATGACATACCTGACGAGATTATCGAAGAAGTTGAGAACTTTGAGAATAGACCTAAGTACAACCTGGACGAGACCGAAATTGTTAACATGGGAGATGTAGAAAACGTCAAGGAAACATGAATCAACATTCACCTATTGCCATCAGAGATGAAAGAATACACATAATTTTTGATAGAGTATGAGGACATATTCGCCTGGTCGTATGATGACAAGACTAGTCTAAGTACGTCCATTGTGGCGTACAAGCTGCAAACTGATCCAATGCGCCACCGGTAAAGCAAAAGCTCAGAAAATTCAAGCATGATATGAGTTTTAAAATTAAGGAAGAAGTCAACAAGAAGATCAAAGATAGGGTTCTCATGGTAGTAGAATACCCGATATAGTTAGCCAATATTGTGCCAGTACCAAAGAAGGATGAGAAGGTCAGAGTCTATGTCGACTACCGAGATCTCAACCGGTCTAGTCCAAAAGACGACTTTCCTTTGCCTAATATATATATCCTGATTGACAATTATGCCAGGCATGAGCTACAATCATTCGTAGATTGACAATTACGCCAGGTATGAGCTACATCAGATCTGGATGGATGAGGAAGATGTTGAAAAAACGGCTTTCATTACGCTGTGGGAAGTGTACTGTTACAAGATGATGCCATTCGGCCTGAAGAATGCAGCGGCCACCTACATGAGGGCCATGACTACCATATTACATGATATGATACATAAGGAGATAGAGGTATATGTGGACGATGTTATTATCAAATCCAAGAAGGCCACTGACCACATGGAAGATCTGAGAAAGTTTTTCAATACACTATAGAGGTATAACCAGAAACTAAACCCCGCCAAGTGCCCATTTGGGGTTCCTGCTGGAAAATTGCTTGGGTTTATTGTAATCCAACGAGGAATAGAACTGGATCCATCAAAAGTTAAAGCCATTCTAAAACTACCACCGCCAAAGAACAAGAAGGATGTGATGAGTTTCTTGGGGAGGCTTAACTACATTAGCCAATTCATAGCACAGTCTACAGTTATCTGTGAGCCAATCTTTAAGATGTTGAAGAAGGACTCCATTACCAAATGGACCAATGACTGCCAAAAGGCATTCAACAAAATCAAGAAGTACCTATCAACACCACTAGTCTTAGTCCCACCTGAGCCAGGTAGTTCCTTATTACTCTACCCTGCAGTGTTAGAGGGAGCTTTCAGCTGCGTTCTGGAGCAGCACGATGAAATAGGGAGGAAGGAGCAAGTCATTTATTATCTTAGTAAGAAGTTCACCCCGTACGAGGATCGGTATTCTCTATTGGAACGCACTTGTTGTGCTTTGACTTAGGTAGCTCAGAAGCTGAGACATTAATTCTGCGCCTATACTACATATCTCATATCGAGAATGGATCCCTTGAAGTACATCTTTCAGAAACCCATGCCCACAGGCAAGCTAGCCAAGTGGCAAATCATGTTGAGTGAGTTCAACATTGTTTACGTAACTCGGAAAGCGGTCATGGGACAGACACTGGCATACCACCTCATTGAAAACCCCGTGGATGGAGGATACGAACACCTAAAAACGTATTTTCCTGATGAAAAGGTATCATTCATAGGAGAAGACATTGGGGAATCCTATGACGGTTGGAGAATGTTCTTCGATGGAGTGACAAACTTCAAAGGAGTTGGCATAGGAGCAGTCCTGATATCAAAAATCGATTAGTATTATCTGTTGTCTACCAAATTCAGGTTCCCCTGCACCAACAATATGGCGAAGTACGAGGCCTGCATCTTAGGGCTCAAAATGGACATTGACATTAACGTTCAAGAGCTACTAGTGATTGGAGATTTGGATGGCTATAGAAACAGACTGCATCCAGTATGTCTGTAAATGCCATCACTGTCAGATTCATGCAGACATGATAAAGGTACCTCCAAGCGAGCTTAACACAACAAGCTCATTGTGGCTGTTCGCCACCTAAGGAATGGACATTATTGGACCAATCGAGCCTGCCGCTTCTAATGGACATAGGTTTATCCTAGTAGCCATCGACTATTTCACCAAATTGGTCGAAGCAGCATCATACAAAGCAGTGAGTAAGAAAGTCGTGGCAGACTTTGTTCGCGACCGTATTGTTTGTCGATTCAGAATTCCAGAGTAAATTTTTACTGATAATGGCTCCAACCTCAACAACGACTTGATAAAAGCTATGTGTGAATCTTTCAAGATCAAACACAAGAATTCCACAACCTATAGGCCTTAGATGAATGGAGATGTAGAAGCCGCCAACAAGAATATCAAGAAGATATTGAGTAAAATGATACAGAAGCATAAACAGTGGAACGAGAAGTTATCATTTTCTCTTCTGGGGTATCGCACCACAGTTCGCACTTCAACCGGGGCAACCCCCTATATGCTAGTAACGGTACAGAGGTTGTCATTCCCACTGAAGTGGAAATTCATTCCCTAAGGATCATATAAGAAGTTGAGCTCGACGACGCAAAATGGGTAAAAAGTCGTTACGAGCAACTATCCGTTATAGATGGAAAGAGAATAAATGTAGTTTGCCATGGTCAACTCTATCAGAACAGAATGTCCAGAGCCTTCAACAAAAGAGTCAAGCAAGACAGTTCATACCGGGGCAGCTGGTGTTAAAGAAAAATTTTCCGCATTAAGATGAAGCCAAAGGGAAGTTCTCTCCCAAATGGCATGGTTCATCAGGTTTTGACAGGAGGAGCCCTCATACTTACAGAAATGGACGGAGAAGTCTGGCCCAAGCCGATCAATTCAGATGCAGCCAAGCATTACTGTGTGTAATATTTATGCTTTCCTTATATGATGTAAATTGAACTACGCCTGACCTGATTCCCATTAAGAGGGGATACATAGGCAGCCCTATGAGTTCAGTCACAATTCAATAAAAATTTCATCCCTCCCCCCCCACCCCCGCAATTGGAAACTGCGCAGAATTTTGAGGAGGACCCTCAAAATTCCGAAGTAATTTCAGCCAATCGCAACATGGGCAACAGTCAGAAATGTCAACCCATCAAACTAGGGCAGAATTTTGAGGACCCTCAAAATTCTGTAGGAGGGAGGTTGCAATGTTCTAAACTACATCACAGTCGTTGGTTCATCTAAAAGCTATTTTTAATTTATGTCATACTTTTACAAAATTATGCATAATATTATTGAAACTGCTTTGTTTAGCAATGCTACCCCAATAATACAGATGGTATCATCAGATCAAAGACGAATGAGTCAAGCTAAAGTCAGCGGGGATACGAGCTAACCTCCCCCTTACAAAACTCACAATTTTTCATTGCATGTAGACACTAGGATTGTGAAATAATTAGACATATTGTACGCCCACGGGATAAACATTGGTCAAAATACGATTCTCAGAACTATTGCACTTACCAACATTTGCTATTAGCACACACAAGTAATGCTCCAAAGTCACAATGCTCCCAGTAATCACAATGCCGCAATCTGCTATCAACTAAGAAAACTCTACTGTCATTTGTTATTTTATTTCTTATATAAGGCTACCATTCTGCCTTTCTAGGTTAAGCTCTACCTCCATCTGCATCTGCATTACATAAGGCTACTATTATGCCTCCCAATCTGCATAAGGCTACCATTCAGCCTTCCGAGGTTAAGCTCTACCTCCATCTTCATTTGCATTGCATAAGGTTGCTATTCTGCCTTCCAATATACATAAGGATACCATTATACCTTTCGAGGATAAGTTCTACCTCTATCTGCATCTGCATTGCATAAGGCTACCATTCTGCCTTCCTAGGTTAAGCTCTAACTCCATCTGCATTTGCATTGCATAAGGCTGCTATTCTGCCTTCCAATATGCATAAGGCTACCATTCTGCCTTCAGAGGTTAAGCTCTACCTCCATCTGCCTTCCAATATGCATAAGGCTACCATTTTGTCTTCTGACGTTAAGCCCTACCTCCATCTGCATATGCGTTGCATAAGTCTACTATTCTGCCTTCCAATCTGCATAAGGCTACCATTCTACCTTCCGAGGTTAAGCTCTATCTCCATCTGCATTTGCATTGCATAAGGCTGCTATTCTGCCTTCCAATATGCATAAATCTACCATTCTACCTTCCGAGGTTAAGCTCTACCTCCATCTGCATTTGCATTGCATAAGGCTACTATTCTGCTTTCCAATCTGCATAAGGCTACCATTATGCCTTCCGAGGTTAAGCTCTACCTCCATCTACATTTGCATTGCATAAGGCTGCTATTGTACCTTCCAATATGCATAAGGCTACCATTCTGCCTTCCGAGGTTAAGCTCTACCTCCATCTACATTCGCATTTTTGCATAAGGCTACCATTATGCCTTCCGAGGCTAAGCTCTACCTCCCATTTGCATTAGCATCTTTGCATAAGGCTATCATTCTGCCTTTCGAGGCTAAGCTCTACCTCCCATTTTCTTCGAAACTCAGCACTATCCCAAGAACTATTTATCTCGCTTTTCTTATGGGCTGAGCTCTTCCCTTCAATTCGGAAGACTAAGCTCTATCTTATCCGCATCATACTACTTCATTTTTTCATGAGCTGAAATATTGCCAACTCATCCAAAGGCGTCATCGTTTGGAGGCACCATCTTCATATCCCGAGAATACCATGTCATGTCCTGAGGATCTCTTTCAATCTTTTGCACATCATTATTCAAAGACGTCATGGTTCGGAGGCCCCATCCTCATAGCCCGGGAACATCATTTCATGGCCTGCGAATCCTTTATCATACACTTCATGGCCCAGGACATCATGGCCTAAGGACGTCATCCTCATCGTCCGAAGACAACATTCATGATCCAACAGGAATTTGCATCATGTTTAAAATTTTCGCACAATATATGCTTCTATTGCTTATTTGCAAGTAAGACGGAGAGCAACGACCATCCTGGCAGGAGCGATCCTGCTCCAGTTCCCATAGTTATATCAAACCTAACCATTCCCGTAAACCGTCCACCCACCTGGCCCTAAATATTGCGTCTGTTCTTGAAATATCTTTATGGGCATCCTTCGCTGTTGGATCCTGAACTACATATGGCCTGATTCCCCTAAAACTAGGTATATGTAGGCAACTCAGAATCCAGGGTGCGGCCTAATCTCTTCAAACCATTTTGCTCGGTCAAAATTGGCCATCATATCTTTACCCGATAACTATTTCATCTTTCCCGGGTAAAGAGGGGCAGTTGTTGATACCCAATTTTTCCCTATATAATTTTAATATGCAAAATACCTTAAAAAGAGTATATCTATGCATATATAAGCATGTCCAAAAGGTTTTATTATTTTTTCCATAATTTTAAAAGGTTTAAATCGATTTATTTTCTCCCTTTTTATCTAGTAAATCACCAATAATTATTTCTAAAATTATTATTTTGATAATTCTTCTATTGTATTTCTATATTTATGCCAAAATATGGCTAAAGTAATTTTTACAATTATATTTAGTATTTTTAAAACTAAATTGCACATAATTACAATATTAGCCATTTTAAAGTTTAATTATGTTTTATACGCGAAAAATTGGATCCTGTATTTTTAAATTAGTTAGTTCTGTATTATAGATAACTTTAGCCCTTTAAAATTAGTTTTCAGAAACTATTTTTTATGCGGTGAAATCAGGGGGATCTATTTCCCGCTATTAAGGTACATTTGGAAAGTCATGTCGGCATCTCCAGGCTGTGGGATCACGATCGAGCTCCCTCCCTCGACGATCGTCCGTGACCCTACAAAGACTCTAAGGATAAGGGATCTGTCCGCGTCCCAATGAAGGTTACGAAGACAGGGGACTCCCGAGGCAAGCGGCTACAGTCAATAAGCACTAGTACCATGCCTAGCTGTCCCATCCCCATGCCATTACATTCGATACACTTTGTACTGTATGGTATTCCCTCTCCTTTATAAGGGGTGTCTATGCCACTTTGTAAGGGGCTGATGCTGCTCCATTTTCTCCATAAGTGCAATAATCTCTCTCTATCTCTCTCTCTTCTTTCTAACTTATTCGTTCTTACTGGCCTGAGGTTACCTTAATATCCATCACTTTCTTACTTTTTATTCATCCCAAAAGCTCAGTATAGGCCGTAAAGAGCCTTGTTTAATTATATCTTCAACTGTTATCCCATTCCCAACTATCCACGATAGCTCGAATTCGACCCTGACTTTGACCCCGAGGTCCCCTATCGACTAGACCTACATCCGTGTAGCAGGCCCTCCGGTTCGATCATTATCTCATTTTAGCTTGCATTTCATCGTTAAACTCCGTATTATTAGCATCAACTGCTCTAACAACTAGCTCGGGAATAGATCACGTATTTTTAAAATCCCATTTTCTAATTTAAATGTTGTTACCATTTTCACGATAAACAGTTTGGCGCCCACTGTGGGGATAAAAGTAATAATGATTATTTTCTGGCTAGTTTTATTACACAAACGCACATTATCTTTCACACATTTTCTTGTCCAAGATCCTTTGATTTCAAGTCAAAATGTCTGGCTCGGTAAACGGAGTCGAGAACGACCACCTCGAGAACCACGGGGAAAATGGCGTCGATGTCCCTGCCGCCAGAGCACCACTATAGAATCCCAATAACGCGCCCTGACCGATTCTAGCGGTCGCTGATTCACAGGACGCACAACAAGTCGATGAAACTTCTCAAACCAACAGGAGCATGCAGCACAACGACCAACAGAAGGTCAAAAAACCCGGGCCCGGGAAGAACAGGAAGTTAGTCTTCGTGTTATTTTTGATATGTTGCAGGCACAGTAGCTGACCATTTCTTAGTTACAAAGCCATCCGAGAAATCCCAGTACAGCAGCACCAGAGACAGCTCCCCCCGTCGAGCAAGTACCCAAAAGATCAAGCAATAACGGGTCAGTGGCTGACCCCGCCATAGTGAAAATGGTCGAGGACCTCACCGAAAGGATCGAATCAGGTGAGAAGATGATTGCAGCCAACGATAAAATGGTCGAGACCTACAGCTCTAGGGTGGATCAGATCCCGGGAGCACCCCCAGTCCTAAAGGGTTTGGATTCAAAGAAGTTCATATAGAGGTCGTTCCCTGATGATGCGGCCCCAAAGCCCATTCCTAAAATGTACAGAATGCCACAACTCACTAAGTACAATGGTAATACCAACCTCGACGAACACATTACTGCCTATACCTGTGCAGTAAAACGTAACGATATAAAGAATGACGAAATCTAGTCCGTATTGCTAAAGAAATTCGGAGAAACGCTTTCGAAAGGGGCCATGATGTGGTATCACAACTTGTCTCCCAACTCCATAGATTCATTC